>NC_089884.1:18525000-19725000 GCF_040182565.1 Anser cygnoides | reverse complement strand
GAGGATTTGTGGTAAGAGGTAAGGAGTATGGGTGCAAATCACTGGAAAAAAAATGCTGTGCCTCCTACAGATGAAGGTAAAAATGGAAGGTACTGATTTTTTTTTCTTTCCCCACCAATACAGAAATCAAAATCCTGCAACTTCAAATCAACTGGCTGCATCAGAAAAGAAACACTTGCTTAAGGAGAACTACTATTCCTAACTTCCCAAATACTTAAAAGTGGAAGCAGAAGACTTCTGATCGCATTTTAAAATTTATGTGATGTTTGCCATTTATTTTGTAGAACAAGACATATTACTGAAGTTTTTCTAAATCTTGTACATGACTCTCTTGGCTCAAACATAATAGATTTCAATAACTCCTGAGGGAGCTTTCAGTCTTCTGATGTCAACAAACCAATATTACTCATGCACATTTCCAGAAACACTCAAAAAGTCCTCACTCTCCTTACAGACAGATGCCTACCACAAGAGCTGAGTGGCTTAGGCACCCACCAGCTGCCCCAGCTCATATGCACAGACCCTCTGCTCACTCCTATTTTCTGCCTATTCACTAATTTATAAATAGCAAATTACATTCAGCTATTCATTTACTTGACTTACACCAAAGTATTTAATTTACTGTGGCCTTTCTGACTGAAATTAAGTCAAGGGCAAAGCAACCCATTTGACATCTAATCTTCCTAGCTATTGTTGCACAACAGCATTTAATGCTGGAAATGGCTTGAAATTGAAAACAATTTGAAATTTGTGCAGACCATAGGCAATGTAGATGAACAAATTTAATGGCAGGTAGTGCTTAAATACCTGAAGTTGTCTTCTAAATTTCCAAACATCAGCTACAGAATTGCACTTTACTTTCTGCTGCTAGCTGAGCAAGGCCGCTCTTTTATCCAGAACCTGTCACTCTCCTAAATTAATTAGAACCAGTTCAGCGATCCATATCCAGGGTACTTTCTACAATCATTGACAATTGATTTCCATCTAATTCACAATGGGACAAGCTCTGGCCTTCAGTATGACCCAATATTCTTTCTTCATCCATGTGTTACATGACGGCTAAATTCACGTAAGGATTTCTAATCAGAAATCTCTGCCATTGATGTCTCAGCTTTCAACAAACTAATTATGGTATCTGTGAACAAATAACACTCAGAGGATTTTCTAGTTTGTTTTTTGGGGGGGAAGGTTATTTGACTTCTTTGTGAAGGCTCCTTTCCAAATTTATAATATTAATGAGGCAAAATTATCTGACACATGGTATGTCACTAAAATAAAGAACATTTACTCTAGACACATAGGTCCCACTGACTTCAGTGAAAAGTTCTGCATATTTGATATGCCACAGAAAATTACAGAAGATCAGGAGAAATAAAACTTTAGTAGAATCATGGCATCTGCTGACTAAAATTTGACACAAGCACATCATTCTTCATTATCCCACTTGAGAATTTGGGATTACACTGGTGCGACACGCTACTGAATCAGGCTTTTGTCCATTGGGAATATCATGGGCCTTCTAGTGCCTGTGAAGAGAAGAGCTGGATATTGTTCCTAAATTTGGGCATCTACATAAAGTGTGCATTCTACCTACAGATGGTAATTCAGCCTTTAAACATACTTCTGCATAAGGTACTGTTTAAGTCAACATGGCTTCTGAAGCTTTCGAGGCATGATTAAGAAATAGAATCAGCCTAGTTTAGTTAAACAGTGTGATTAAGTCTAAACTGGCTATTTTTCCCATCTATATCAATTTACCTTTAATTCACAATATACTCCATATTTGTTTCTTTCTCAATGTTATTTTAAATCAAAAGCGAATGTTTTTTTAACTGCTTTGAAAACTGTGCATTGAGCTTAGAATAAACAGAATAGTTTGAAGTGACTGCAATAGAAAAACTACATATAGAAATGTCTAGGTTTGGGGTTTCTCTCCCCCCCCCCCCCCCCCCCAATGCAAAGTTGAAGCTACTTCTTTCCCTTTTTTCCTTTTTTTTTTCTTCCCATCAAGCAGAAAAAAAATAAATATATATATGTATATTATATATATATATATATAGCTTGCCTATTTTTAAGCTTTTCAGCATGGAAAGTTATTTCTTTACAGATTCATTGGCATGAGTAAAAATTTGATATTGCAGTTTAGTCATAGCCATCACTGTTAACAGAAAATGATCTCTTGGAAAATAGACCTTTGCCACAAATACCATCAATGGCTGTGAACATGTTTGCAATAATAAAGAATAGTATCACCACCTGTGTCCATTCTTTTTTCATATCTTTCATAGGACAACCTTTACAGCCCTATAAAAACATATGTGACAATACAGGAACCCTCTCTGCTCTTCATGGCAAACAGTGCTACTGGGATAGCAAAGCAACAGCGATCAGGATGTACCAGAAGATAATGAGAGGCCTCACCTCCAGAATCCTACAGGAGATGTAGCAGAAAAGGAGATAGTTGAGGCAAAAAGATTTCAAGACCAAGAACATCTAAACAGAAATGTTTCAGATTTTAGGCATTTAGCTTTTGAGAAATAGGTACTTTTCATGAAGTATTTAATTTCATTAAAAAAGAAAGTGTTTAAAACATTCCAGCACTTTCTCAGCCTCTGCTAGCTTGTGAATTTCATTCATACTCAAAAACACTTAGCGGAAATACCCAGCAATGAGGCAATAACCTGTTTTTGTGTCCTGATGAAGTTATAGATTTAGCAGCACTGAAACCTCAAAATAGGTCTTAAACAATTAACACATCTGTCAATTTCTGACAGCAGGAGTTTAACTGCATACAAGAATCTGGAGTTGAAAATCAAGGCAGTTAACTATGTCCAAACCAACTCTGGAAAACCAGTCTGGAGCAGTGGAAGCAAATGCTTCTTAAGGAGTTAGTTTGTAGCACTGTTGGGAACATGTTAGAAGATGCCAGTTAATTCTTTCTGAGTCATTGACAAGTTTTGTTTCCTCCCACCATCACATTATTAATCCAATAGACATCAATGCTATATAGAGAAATAGCTTACTGTAGAGGGGAGTTGCTTCTTCCCTGGAAAAAATAAACTGCATATTGAGAGCAGTTATAACAGACATCTTCACCAGTAATTGTTGAGTTTGAGCTTAATTTATGAGAGCAAAGTGCACAGAATAATGTTAAAAGAGGTAAAAATTTGATTTGTTTGAAATACTAAACTTCCTCTAACCCCCCAAAAATATGTTTTAAGTTCTGACATACCAGGTTGGAATAAGACATGTCTGAAGGTAATGGCCATCTTTAGTTATTGTGCTCAAACCAAAATCTGTTGTCATTCTTTCCAACAAACCATTTATCATATTTATTTCAAACTGCAAACTGACATGTTTCCAAAACCCTTTAGCCCATGCCAATGATTTTGCACAGCCATTTTAATCCTCAGAATGTTTAGCCTGATACAGAATCAGATGTATTTATAAAATGTAAGAGAGGCTTCCCTGCAACGTTTATCCTCAGAATGCTTAACCTAATACAGAATCAGATGTATTTATAAATTGTAAGAGAGGCATCCCTGCAACATTTATCACTTGTAGCTTCAAATGTTTGAGCTTTATAGATTAAAAAAATAGTATTCCTTGGAATTTTAACATATCAATGTCAGCACTGCCCAGATAGGAGTTATTCTCATTAGATTATCAAGCACTTGCACTTTTTAAAAACAGGTGAATACTGTATCATTGTAAAGGCTGACAGTCCTATGATTAAGATTAAAATGAGCTATTTTATTAGTGAAACCCCACAAAACACTGCAACTGAAAACCTTTGCTGTTTGTAATATAGCAAACCTTTCAAGCAGAAAAACAGTATATTTGTGCATTACCTCTTATATTGATTGGATGCTGCAAGCCAGTGTCTGTGGGGGGTGTGCCCGCTTGAGGAGAATTTCAACAATTTTTGCCTGAGCTGCACGTTAGAATTCACATCACATCTACATTTTGTCATAGGCAGTACCCTTGATACCATTTGATTTCAAAGCTGCTTGCTACAAATCCTCTGCAATCAGGTTGTGCTTGTTATTAATACCTTTAATCTGACCTCAGACAGGAAACCTAGTGCAGCGTGGTTTTGCCAAACAGACTGAACAGTAATCAGTGACCATATCTGATGGATTATATTCTTTGTACACTATTTATGGTGAGCAAGGAACACAAAAATGTATGTTCGTACCTGTGTGTCAATGTGCATGCAGGCTTTGGAGTTAAGTCCCTTTGTATTCCCACCATTATGTTCTTTGCAACCAGAAACAGAAACAGTATCTGGGGGAAAAGGGACATACTCTCCCTCTAATCATATGAAGCATTCACAGCTTTTATCAGTTAAACATAACAAGTGCTACAATTTGCACGTACTATACATTAAGTAATAACTTCAAGCACTGCAGCATATATATTGCTTTCTTTTGTATATTTAACTGAAAGTCCAGGAGCTGCCTGGATCTTAGGGAAAATAAAGAATAACCATTTCTGTTCTCCGTCAGGAAAATGTCACTCATGACTTCACTATTATTCATCCCTTCAATTTCAGATTAATTTAAGCTGCCATTACAGCTGTAATTCTGAGACCCATGAAACTAGAAGCCAGCCACTGTACTAAAGTGAACTTTCCTTCCAAGGAATTCATTCTGACAACTGCTCCTCCCTATTTATATATATATATTTTAATATAAATGTTAATCTTCTCAGAACTAATGTAAGTCACTCCACTATTCCACATTAGCAACCAGTAAAGGACAGCAACAACCCCTGCCTCTTTACTGTACTTCAGAAATGAGTAGCTTCACCGGCTTCAGGTATGTTCTCATGACTCAGGACCTACTGAATCAGCACCTTAAGAAGAACATTATGGAAATCCTAAAATGCTACCTTCAGTTCCCAAGATCATCCTCTTGCATTTGGATATACCTCCTAATCCAAATTCAGGAATCCATGCACTACATGTCATTTTTATCTAAGCTTAAGAAACAAAAGGCAAATATGCAACAAGGACGTTTTCAATTTAGTAACCAAGATCAAAATAAGGCTGAGGAATTTCACTGCAGAGATCTGGTGGCATTATGTATTTTACCCTGACTGCATTTGGTGAATAAATACCTAGATTGTCATGTGCAGAACAGACTGGAATGGGTCAATCACACTGATAGGCTGAAGGGAAATATTGATAATCAGTATCTCATCACCAAGATTAATACAAGTAAACATGTCTCACTCATAAAAATTTCCTGGAAAGCCCCTTTTCTGAAACAGTTTTACTTGTCAGATAATAATGATCATCCCTGACACTCTGAAACATTTTTTGTTTGGTTGGTTTTGTTGCTTTGTTTTTGGTTTATTTCATTCTGTTTTGTGGGTGTGGGTTTTTTGTTTGTTTTTTTTGGGGGGGAGGAGGTGGAAACTAATACAGTAATTTCCATCTGCTCTCTATTGATTTTTTTCTACCACATAAGCATGGACCTGCATGTTTAGCTGCATCTAAAATGTTCGCTTATACTGATGGAGCCCACCATGTCAGGGTGGGAGAATAACTGCTCTTTTACTTTGTCATTTCCATTTACTTAACAACAGGCTTTTTTTTGCAGTTGTTCTTGCTGTTTTATCTAACTCTAGTGGCTATTTTAGCATTTTGGAAAAACAAAAAGACATTTAAAAAAACTAATACTAGAAAGAATAGACCATCTTGGGAGAAAGGAAGAGAACTAATAATCCAGTATTCATGTAAGTAAGTAGCAGGCAATGTGCATTTAAAATAATAATAATAATAATAATAATAATAATAAGTCAAACCAACTTAATTTCCTTCTACCACAGGACACCAGAGCTTGTAGACAGTGAATAAATGGCAGGCCTGTAACTGATCTGTATGACTTTTTTGTCACCATTTCATATGACAGTCCTAAGCAAGCTGAGCATTCAGAAAGATCAAACTGCTGCACAGTAAGGAAGAAAATGGTTGAACAATCCCACTCAGTTATTAATAATTACCTGACAAGAACTCATGAAGAAGGTTTTCCCAAGATCTGTTCAGTAGTTTTGTGAATCACCTGAATGATGGAGTAAGGACTACTCCTAACGAAAGATGCAACTGATACAAAGCTAGGGACAACAGTCATGTTGTAAAACAGGCTTAGAATTCAACATGAGAGTATGAAACTTTAACAGTGGTCTCTATAGGTTATAAATATTGCTACGCTTAAGGAATGATATAAAGACAGAAATAACCAACAGCCACTACTAATACATGATGATGACAAAGTGGTTAAGTAGCAAGTCTGTTTTGGAGTTACAGTCTACCACAAGCTGAACATCTGTTAATAGTAACACTGCTGCTTAAAAGGCAAGTACCATACTGCAATATGTGACAGGAACACAGGAGAACCTCCCCATTCTACAAAGATTATTGAAGTCTCAGCTGGAGAATTCCAGCATGCTTTTTAGGTACCACACTTGAAGAAACATGTAGACCAACCGGAAAGATTACAAAAACTGATCCCTGTTCTTTGGAAAGAGGTCAAGGAACCAGTACTACTTAATCTGCAGAAGTAATGACCATGGTAAGAAAAGGAAGAGAGTCTTGAAATATTAAAAATGCCACCAGAAAGAAAAATCAACAATACAGTGGAGAAAAATTAACATACTTATTTTTGCCCTCTAATCTTGAGTGTACAGTTAATGGCATAACGAAGGAACAAAAGCCAGGCATATTATACTTCCAGTATGTCTGCAAACAAGCCTTCAAATATAATTTTTCCATGAAGCTACTTTCTAAATCTTCAAGATCTTTGAATACAAAACCATTGTTAAGCAAAATTATGTACCCAGAAATACAGATGTTGATAAAAAGAGCGACGTCCTCACATTTGGAAAGAGGAAGGACTAAAACATCAACATCAAAGCTGAGTGATGGAGAGCTTGTGCAGTCTTTGGAAATATGCATTTAACAACAACCTCAAAGAAAAAAAAATAAATTAGTTAATGGAAACAGAAGGTAGGTTAGATAATTATTGGCATATGAAAAATCCATTCTGAATGAACAATTCATACAGAAGATATTAAAATAACTTGTATTTGTCCTTAAAAGTGGACATGATCATCATGTGGAAACCATCCATCATCATTTTATAATCCTGCTTACAAATGCCAAGAATTAGCTTGTAGATGAGTAATTGCTGAAAGACAGACAGCTATTCTCTGAAACTCAAATCCCATGTACATATCCTTTCTAAGTCAAAAGGGGCAGGGACTAGCCCCTGCCTATTAAGCTCTAAATAAGAAGAAGGAAAAAAAAAAAAAAAAAGTGGTTCTTGGAGAGAATAAACAGAGAGAAAATAGGGCTGCTGGAAATGTTTCGTTCCTACACATACATTCACAGGTTAACATTCTTATAATGCAACAGAGCACAGACTTGCCCCAGCTTTCCGGGAGATCACACAATTCATTTGTTGTTGCTTTGTAAATACCTTGATAAATTCCTCAGTAAATTCCTCAAGAAAAACAAACAAACAAAACTATCCAGCTTGTCAATAGCCCAAATGCAATTTGTCTGTTTTCCTCCATCAGTTTATGCCACACCACAACATTTAGTAAGTAAAAGCACTACTCAGGCAACATTTCTCTAGGCTTTAAGTGAAAATCAGTTCAAAACTATTTTTAAAATGAAGAAATAAAATATGGACCTCTGTAAAGCGAAAAAATATCAGAGCATACATCTTAGTGAAGAATTTCCTGCCATCCTATCTTCCTTATATTGCGCACTGCTATCATTTTTACTAGGTAAAGTGTATGTATCGCTTAAAGAACAGAAACCAGGCCATAAAACATTACTGTTCTTGCACTGAGGCACCACCTCAACCTAGTGTTTGCCAGTTAACATTTACATTGTTCAGTCTACCACCATGCCCACTACTAATACATTCCTCAGTTCAGGATGAAACTCCCTCGCTGTGAAAGACAGAAATGCTGACTTTATTAGCTTAAATTGTTTTTAAACATGTGAAAAATAACGAATTCTTGTTTTGAATAAATGCCACAGCAGAATGAAAAAGCACTGCATTAAGCACTTCACTGCTTGCCAACCCTAATGACACCTTGATTAACACAGCAATCAATGGTAAGGGAGCCAAGCAGCCTCGATGGGCCACACACAGCAATACCACGACTTATGGCTTTATATTTTTACATTGGCCTCTCCAGCACCATCTGATAAATCAACACATAAGTCATTAAATGGTTCATTATCCTAGTAATATGATTCATTCTCTCTGCCAGGAAACACAAGAGATTATGGGCACCTTCTACTTGCAACCATGACTGTCCATCAATATAACAGATTAACTGTATGAGGGAGTCCGGTTTGGTGTAGAGGTCAATGAGATGCTTCACATGATAATTTTTCTTCCCCAGTGCTTGACCTCTTATCAGGAAAAAGTATAGAAAAGAGAGGAAGAGAATGTGGTTATCCTGCTGTGTGGATAGCTTTTAAAAACAAAAAATTGTGAAGTTAAAAAATAAGAATCATGACAGTGGACACAGAATCAGGGCTCATGTGCACCTAGGTGGTTATTTTCACACATGCAGTCAACTGACTTGAGTTAGACAGATTCCTTCTTTCTTAGGAAAGCAGAAGTTAGTTGTAGTTTAAAAAGGAAAATAACTTGAATTATCCGAACATGATCACTTAGATAGTCCTTACTCACTCTATCTTAAGTTACCATAAAATCTGGCACAGTTGGTAGTCTGTCCTTAGAAAAGGCCAAAAATGAAAAATCATGGCAATACACTACAGACAAAGAGTGAGCTATGCTGTCAGCATTACATGTGTAAGCTGACACTTCTTGTGTGGAGGCTAACAGGTGCTATCAGTTCCTATTGTCATTACCACTTAAGCAAGGAAAAGTCTTAGCAATTACCAGTATGCTAATAGAGTTAAAATGTTAATGTTTGAAGTATACAGAGAGTGAACCTGTATACACTGAGTGAACCAAATCCAATTTTTTACTGTGCAAGCATACTTCAGATTGTCCAGAAGGTTCAGAAAGCTATAGAAATACCACAATGCACTGTATTTCTTAGTGAAGAAACAGGAAATTTCACTAGAAGTCATTTGTCCTACAAAAACTTTACTACCATTCTTCTGTTCCTAAAACACTACTTAACGATACCAGAGTCTGGCTAGATCCTTCAGGAACTTTGAATCACAAACTCACCAACTGGCTGAACTATGACCTGGTCCAGTTTTAAGCACTTAGTCAAAAGAACCTTCACTTAAAACAACAGGAGACTTGGGCTAGCATTACCTGCAGTAAAAGTGATAGAAGCTCTTTCTTGATACTGATAGACATAAGAGCAACACACCCACTGTGGCTCCCCAAGGAGGTGAACAGCATTAAAATGCTGTATGTCCATGAGGTAACAGAGACACCGTTTGTACACTGCTCATTCATAAGGCTGATTAATAAGGACACATCCAGATGTTCAAGCTACTGCTCTATTTTCTAACTAGTTAGAGATCGATCTCCATTCAACATTAAAGTTCTCTGGCTACCAAGCAACATGTCAGAAACCTCTTACTTCTGCTTTCTTGACATTCAGTTTAAAATACCGCCTTAGACTCCACTGGCCTCTAATTCAGTAGACAAATAATCTTACAGTCAAAATGTCTCATCAAAACATACATTCTTGGAACTGCTACTGCATAACCAACATGTTTTTTCTGAGATTTACTTTAGTCTACAAGATTGTCTCAGTGAAGGAAATCAAACGTTTCTGTCCTGCAGTTTCAAGCATATTCTTCTGAACAGAAACTTTCACCTGTGGACCCCCAGAAAAAATGAAGTTCTCACAAACTTCTGACTTGATATAAGCAGGCAAAAGCATTTGTGCTATACAAACAGATGCCTCTTGTGCCAGCCTTCCAACACTCACCAGTCAGCACGTGGATTCAACCTTCTTATCCTCAATGCTTGGGGTGGGACTGATTGCCTCATTACCTTTTTACTTGTGTTCAAACGTGAAGTTCATAAGGAACCTTTCTTTCCATGCACCTATACTGTGGAAAGAACAGCTCTATTCTGCAAAGTCAGGTTACCCTTGCTCTCTGCAGGTTTTCCCTCCTGCCCCCCCACTTACATTAAGCGTTTCCTTGAGAAAAGGAGGGAAAGTTGTTCAGGTTAGGCTTTGTTGTTGTTATTTTTAACCCTCCTGAGAAGCATTCCTATGTTTTTATCTTAGAATAAGAATTAATCTAACTGCTTTAATAAAATCCATACTTGGAAAGGCAGAACCCTCCATTCCAGCAAGGTGACTTGGCAGAGTTAACTTGTATGTCTAACTGTTCTTACGCTTGAGAATAATCAAATGACCAAGTGTCAAACTACAAGCGTTCCGCATCTTGTAGGATCAAGACTTCATTCTTGAAATTAAACCAAGCTTTTTATCACTTTATTTCTTCAAGGTGACATAAAATTTTTGTTTGTTTGGATTTATTGTCATATACTATACTATTTTATTCCTTGGGTTTTATGTCAGCTATACTTTGCACTCCAGCATTTTGAAAAAACATTTCCTGTGAGGTTTTAATTTTAAATGTCAAAGTATTCTGAACAGTCCTACACTTCCACAAAACATTGATTTCAACTTTATCCCACTTCAGTAAGTGTTCCCTAGGAACTAAATGGAAGTGACAGCATCAGAATTAGTTGTAGATAATATATTTGGAACCAGATTACATAAACTGGTATTATGTATAATTAATAGATGTCCAAACTGAAAGATCTGCCATTCTAAATTCAGTTACAGAAAGAGAGCCTTATGGCATATGTTTGCAAATCTGTTTTCCTATGCTTGGGAAAAAAAATGTCTAATAATAATGCAATTTGACAGTCCTTCAAAGAAGAGATATTAACTTTCTCTGAAACTAAAGTACACTAAGTGAAACAAATTAGCATAGGATTAATATTTTTGAAGGACTCCTAATATGCAAAATTATACTATTGAAATTGACAGCAGTTAGGTTTCTCTCTTGACATGGTACTAGTGATGTGGAATCTCAAGAGGGACTGAGGTGCCAGCCCCGACAACTAAACAGGGTTCAGATGCTTACTGGAAGTACTGGAATCCTTTCCTACTACAGAAAAATGTGTCTGGAAATAATGCTTGAGCAGGCTTACCCATAAGACACAGTAAACTAGATATGCTGAGAAAAAAAAAAAAAACACATTTATGAAGTTTCAGATTCTGACATGCAACGTTTAGCTGTGCTGATCAGGTTTAATGCTGACATATACTGCAATTCACTAGTCAGGTGATTTCTTCCAATATGACAGCCTTTTCTGATCAGGATATATATACCTGCATTTGTTTTCAGTGAAGACTGGTTAAGTACTAAATGCTCTGTAAGTAATTTCACAGAAAACCTTTCAAAAATGTTGAGACTAAAAGCGTTATAGTATTAAATTCCAGAGGTCTTGGATTTTTTTATTTTATTTTTTTTAAAACAGTTTATAATAAAACTCCATATAGAGACAGAAATTTAATCAACTACACATGAAAACCAGAAATAACACATTATATACAATATATTACATGTATATCAGTTATCTGTAGCAGTGTTTTGACTTGAAAGCTATTGTTTTCTAAAGTACTCACTAAACTGGAAACATCTCGTAATATCACAAAACAGAAGTAATTTCCAAGTGCAACTAGATGACATAAAAACAATTTAGTGTTACTATAGCAACATTTTCACATTTCTATACTACTATGTTTATTTTAACTATGAACTGTAACACTGAATGAGTGTATTTTTGCACAAATACACAGTGGTGGAGTGACATCATCCCACAGAAGCCAACAGAGATTTGAGCTGATTCGATTTGGCCTGTGAAAAATCCCACCTGCTAGCTCAAGTCAGCAGTGTGTTTAGAATACACGTGTACAGACCACAGAACTTGAGACAACCCAAACTCTTTCCGGTTTCTAAGTGCTACTTGTAATAATAAAATAAAAGAGTAATAATAATCAACATACTGATTACCATGCATGCATATGCATGCAGTATGTACACATTTGAGCATAAGCACTGGTGTAGCTGGACAAATAATAATTTGAAGGTTATCATCTCATATAAGAGTGAACAGAACTGTCTTTAGAAGGAAACTGCTTAAAACTAGTCATGTTTGTTTATTTATGTTTTGTCCTTACTTAGAGGCAGGTTTTGTAAGCTGTTACATAGGAAGTTTTATACCAGAGTGCCTTCTAGTGGTTACAGAGCTACAAATCTCAGCTTAAAATAGAAATCATAACATTGACAAAATAATTACTCAGTAAATGAATCAACACAAAAACATATTTATAAATATCTTATTGGAAATATTTGCTGTGTGTCAGAACCACAGTTTTACATTGTAATGTTGTTTATAAATAGAAAGATAATTTAGGATTGAAAAAAGATTATTTACCACATGAATAAGCAAGAAAACAACTGATAAATACACTGTTCAGTTCTGGAAATATACCTTGTCTATATTGCAAGCTTATGCCATGTGTTAAGAATTAGCAATGCCATAAATTAATTTCATTGAACAGTTCTATTAGCAGTATTTATCAGAATGATTTTAACTATAACTGCCACATATCAGAAGTTCATGTAATGTTAAACTATTAAAATAAAAAATAAATTTAAAAAAGGCACACAAATTTATTCTTGACTCTGCTTAACAGCTTTCAGACAGCCACCTGCCACCACAGTAGTTCAACATCTAATAGATCGAGACTGTACTGAGCCCAACCCCAGCTACCCCCTTTGTTATCAACCAACTCAACTCCCAAGAAACGGAGTCCAAAAATGAAGCAGCAAATGGATACCATTGGCTCCACCTCAGCAGTTCAGTGTAGGGGAGCTAATCGTTGGGAAAGGAATAACCATAGACTGCTGCCTGATGCTGCAGAGCATTCAGCTAGTTTGTGACAAAGTATGGGCTGTAATTCTTGGAAGACACTACAGAACAAGACCAAGAGTCAGACCAGTACAGAAGGAAAGCACAGCAAGTATTTTGCAACAACATTCTCAGGCATATCAAGCACCCAATAATCAGTCTTGAGGCTACAGAGGAATTACAGACAGACCCTCTGGCTTCCAAAGTTACAGGAAGAAATGGAAGCTACTGGAGAGGGAAAGGATGGGGAGGGATCTGTCTGCTCGAAGAGATGTGTGCATCTTCCCCTAACCTCCAATTTAGCTCACCAGCACTATATTGCCCTGAAGTCACTTCGCATGGCCTTTGTCTTTTCTGGATGTGTAACAAACCACCTTACAGAAGATATTGGGAAACTGTGTCATAGCCAAGGAAAAGCAAAAGAGATTACACACTGAACAGGGGCTAAACTCACCTGGAGGTTTCATACACATTTTGGAAGAGGCCCTTACAGAAAAGCTAAGGAGAGGGCTTCAGTCAAATTTACACCACAACGCTAAAAGTTCAGCAAGACTCAAAGCCAACTGTAAGTTAATTTTTACAGAAGGCAGATTAACAAGCCATACTTTCCATAAACACTTCTGTGACTAGCAACCAAGTAATCGTGTACGCATCACCGATAATTACCTAAGTCTAAAAGTAAACACTGCTGTTAACATAATCCCCGATGACAACTTCTCAGGACAGTTTTATTCCACAGACATCTCACATCACTCTGCAATTAACTTATTTACATTTGTTGAAACGCATGGCGAAAAGCTCCAGTAATTTATGGAATTATGCACGTCGAGAAAAACTGAGAATTATAAACACCAACTGAAGCATTAGCCCGTTAGAGTGCCCTCAGGCAAACGCCAAGCAAAACCGCCCGTTAGCCAGAAAAAATGGCTTTTCTTTTTCCCCGAGCACCTCCCGGCTCCGCCCCGGCCCGTCCCTGAGGAGGCGGCCTGAGAAGGGCTGAGCGCCTCGGGGGCGGGCGGTGTCTGCAGCCGCGGCCCCACAGCTGTACCTGGGGCATCCCGCGGCTGCCACGCGCAGCCCCCGGCGAGTTCTGGGGCGTGGAGCCCGCTCGAATGGGAACCTTCTGGAAGCCGCGGGCCCCGAAGGCGGCAGCCGGTGAGGCGCCGGCCGGCCGTTAGCCCCGGCACGCGCCGTCGGCCCCGCGCGCGCTGCTTCAGGCGTTCCGCGGCTGGCGACCAACGGCGGCCCCCGCGGCAGCCTCCCTCAGGCTCGTCCCGGCGGCGCTGGCGACACGGCCGCGCTTCCCCGGGCGCCGGGCGCCCGCAGGGAGCTGCTTCACGGTCCCGGGGCACCCTGCGGCGTTTGGGACGGGGCACTGCACTGCCCTGAGACTGCCGCCAAAACCGCGCCGGTGCATAGAGGCACAGAAGCACAGAACGGGTTGGTGTGAACGGGAATTTAAAGATCATCCAGCTCCACCCCCCTGCCGTGGGCAGGGACACCTCCCACCAGACCAGGTTGCTCAAAGTCCCATCTAACCTGGCCTTGAACACTTCCAGGGATGGGGCATCCACAGCTTTTCTGGGCAACCTGTTCCAGTTCCTCGCCTCCCTCTGAGTAATGAATTTCTTCCTTATGTCTAATCTAAATCTCCTCTGTTTTAGTTTAAAGCCATTTCTCCATGTCCTGTCGCTACACTCCCTGACAGAGTCCCTCCCCACCTTTCCTGCAGACCCCCCTGTAGGTACTGGCATCCTCCCATTTGAGCCTGCTGAACCTCTGAGAGGCTCTGCTGCCTTTACGTGTGCTCCGTTGTGATACCAACTGCTCAGGCCTCTGTTACAGTCAACGGGAATCTGTACCTGAGGAACCACAGACATCCAGGGTTTCTGTGGCATTCACCTTCAGCTCCCCCATGTACACACAACTGTGGCTGGGGCCTTACAATGAAGAGGCCATGTCACCTCACACCAGCCCAGAAAAGTGTAATAAAACAATGTGCTTTGTTGCACAGCTTTCAGACAGCCCAACAGGGCTGTGGTATGGACTCACTCTGTAAGGATTTGCTGCCTCAGTCGCCTGTATGAGAATAATACAGAAGAATAGTTAAGTAGACACCAATGAGGCTAACACAGACATACAAAACTAAACACTATGGAAAGTAGAATCTTATATAAACAATATGTTTAGTATATTACAAAATTCACTGAGACTAAAGGAAGGCTTTTAACCAAAGAAGGGGTGTGCCACTGCAACAGCAAAAACTGATTAACTGCATTCATAGTTTCTTAGCAGTTATCGAACAACCACATTGCCAAAGATAAGTGCTCTCCCACCAGCTGGAGCAGGTAGCCCATGCCATTGCAAAGCAAGGGACCTGCCTGTAGTCTACTTATCAGGACTACAAAAACGTCAGAATGCAATTATCCAAGTGAAGCATCAGAAAACAAGTGCAGGCTTCCACTCTTTCAAGAGATTTTCAGTTACAGTCTAGCTCAGCATAACTTTGTTGGAAATCTAAGCCGGGTCTGGTCTTCTGCTGTCTTCTACTTCGGCAATGATTGCGTGGATGGGCCACTTTTTAACCTTTTAAAAATAATTTTTCCATGGAAAGGCGCTTATCTCAAACAGCAGTAGCCAACATTAGCCACAGATGGAAAAGCAGTTAATAATCAGTGAGCTTGAATAGTTATTTAGCAGATGATTTCTAAGACAGGCTTCTTAAAGCTTCCTAGAGAAAACGGGAAGGGCGGGAGGTTGTGCCCTTCATAAAACTAGTAGTTATGAGCTCCTATATTCCCACCTTTTTGCTGGTGCTATGTAGTTCAGCAAGACACATGAGCTGTTTGTGCCAAGTTCTCCTTTGCAAGACAAAAGAACATCATTTACCGCATTTAGCAGATTTGTGAGAATGGATAATTAATTGTCTTCAAAATGCTTTAAAGATAAAGCAGGAATATTGTTGTCTTCTGTTGTTTGTTTGTTTGTTTGTTTTTCCTCCTTCCCCTGCCTTCAGTCTTACTAGAACTTTCTCCTGCTGTGTGCTGGTTATAACTGTTAGTTTTTCCAGGAAGCTCTCTGCTAGACTCTGAACTTTTTCTTCTGTGACCTTTCTAATCCTCTTGTGAGTACCTGCTCTTTAATCCAGAAATTGTTGATTGTAGTGGATCCATTCCATTCTACAAACTGCATGTCAATTGGCTATTTTGTAGAAATGCTAATTTCTTAATAATTTATACTGTATGTTTGACCAACAGACACTTTTGAACACTTCCATAGATTGTCTTTTTCACTGTTGATGCATATCATGTCAATAAAGACACCCCTTTAACTGATATCAAGTCCTGAGGATGGGTATTGTTCATTTAGTATATATGCTGACAGCATACTCTTGAGCTTTATTTCTGTTTGACACCTTATTTTATATTTCATACTTAGAGCAGATAAACACAATGGTAAAACATGGAAGAGCACGGTGGTATTGTGACAGACTGTACTCTGATAGCAATTAGAGAGCATAAGTGTACTAGTATTTTTGAAGATTTCATTTCAAATCCAAACATCTCCTGAAGATTTGTTTTCTCATGTTTCAAATACATGCAGATGCAACACAACAAAATTTTTCATATGCCCCACGCATGTCAATAGTTCATGATTAACCAGACAGCTCTCATCTAAGACTGCCAAGAAGAGACTGAGTTTGTTTTTACTGCAGAAAGCAATGAAATGGTATACAACAATAAAAAAAATGCAGAATTATCTATAATTATGGAAATATAAACAGTATTTAACCAAGTGGGAAAGTTTCAACTAGATAGCACATGGATTTGGCAAACACTTATTTGCTAACAAAAATAAATTCTGTCTTTTCAGAGCTTCAGTGAAGAGAAACAGCACCTGTACAACTGAAGGAACTCTCCAAAGATTCTGGATTGGGAGGTATGTGTATTTGCTATATCAATACAGGTCATTTAAAATGGAAAGTAGTAGTATTGGAATGCTTAACTAAAGTAATTGGCCTGCTTTACTAAAGTAATTGAAATCCCAGCTTTATGGTTTTGCTCTTTATCAACATATTTTATTAAATTGCTTCATAAATAGTCTTACTTGCCACTGAAATAAGGAAAAGCTCATACTACTGCAGGTAGTGAATCGATGGAATCAATATCCATTTCTGATTGCTATCAGGTAGACAGCAGTTTAGAAGAACACTTTAAAGAGCAAGCTGTAATCTTACTGGAGACAATTATGTCCTAAATTTAAACTGAAGAAAATAGTTGTAGTACCTTCAAAAGTCTCATGGTTATGTTCAGCAGTAAGATATATATTATTTGTAAAAGGTAGTAATAGAGTGCCTTGTACACAAAAATATAAAAGACAAATACAAATTACCTGATTATCAGATGGGATTTGTAGTCATCTTTCTAGTTTGATTTGTGTGCTGTCTGTAAATTATTATGTGACAGTTTTGCTACTCAAGTGTCAATAAGATTGTTTAGAACTCAAAATACATTAATGAAAACATGTGTTGTGAAGTTCCCAACCAATTCTATTAAGAGGGCTCAGAAGACTCTTTATCTTTTTCCTTTTCATGAGTTTCTGTTGGGTATAATACCCACTTCTGAAATCTTTGAAAATTTAAACTAAAAGCAAATATTACCTGTCTTTTATTCTTCCTTTTTACAAAAATCTTTGAGCCTAATGTAGAATTGAGATAATTTTAGTCATATTCTGGAGTGGAAATTCTTTAAGGAAGCCACAAATGTCTGATCAATTATACCCACAGTTATGGAGTAAAGGTAGATTTTGGGCTTCAAATGACATACGGTATTTCATTGTCAAATATTAAGAATATTGGTTGAAAAAAAAAAAAACACAGAAATTGGGTTGCTATCAACAAATCAGAAAGCAATTAAATGCAGTATGGATTTGTGTATGTAATACCAAACCGCAAAGAAAATAAGTTTATGTTTTTCAAAGTAGCGATGTTTGTTTTTCAAAGTAGCAATGCTAGTTCCACAATAATTGCATGCACTAAGAGGTTTCATTTTACTTGGAGGTATTCACATTAACATCTTAGAATCACGGGTTAAGTTTGTATACAGGTCACTGACAACCTAGTATTTAAGTTTATGTAAGTCCATTGTCTGCAAATTACTGCTCACCTGAAAGGGTTTTTTAGGTACGGACTCACAATCTTGCTTCACCAGGGTTTTGGTATATGTAAGACTACAATTTGGCCTATGGGAAGTTGTTAAACTAATTTATAGTACAAAGAAGTAGTGACACAGAAAATGAAAGCAGATGCAATATCCATAAAAAACTCTCTTATGAACATTCAAACTGTTACTTTATGTAATAGTATACATTCTCCTACTTACACAAACACCAAAAAAAAAAAAAGGACACGATGTTATCAGGAGAAAAGAAATTTGTGATGTTAGGCAGTCCAGGATTAAATTCCACTTACAAAGACGAAGATATAAACTTTCAGTTTTGCAACATGTATTATGTAAGAGATTTATAATTCTACCTACATACTAGAGGCCTAAATGTTTAGATTTGCATTCAGAAGAGGTGTTGGGCAGGGCATGCAGAGTCTCATTTTCCAAAGGTTTACAAACCGGAAAATATCTATCTTTTTACAAATATATATCCCACATCCAAACCACAAGAACATGTGCACTCAGACATTGCAGATAATCAGCTGGGAAGGAAATTAGTGTTTTGTTACCATTACGTATTGTTTGCTTAGTGTTGCTTTTGACCTTGAGAGAGAGATACCCTCATAGGTGGGAGCTATTTTAAGTACTGGCTTTTAGAACATCTGAATTGCATCCCAGTTCCATGAACGTCTGTCCTGTACTGTATAAAGTGGGAAAGAAAAATAGCTTTATACATAAGTGGCCATGTGCCATGATTACTATAACTTGGATGGCTTTAGAGTGCATCCGTGTTTTGAGCCAGTAGTGGCTCAAAGCTATGCTCCCAAACACACCTCATATTCAAACAGGGCCAAACTCAGAATCACAGAATCACAGAATCATCTAGGTTGGAAGAGACCTCCAAGATCATCTAGTCCAACCTTTGTCCTAACACTAACAAGTCCTCCACTAAACCATATCACTAAGGGCTACATCTAAATGTCTTTTAAAGACCTCCAGGGATGGTGACTCAACCACCTCCATGGGCAGCCCATTCCAATGCCTAACAACCCTTTCTGTAAAGAAGTTCTTCCTAACATCCAACCTAAACCTCCCCTGGCACAACTTTAGCCCATTCCCCCTCGTCCTGTCACCAGGCACATAGGAGAATAGACCAACCCCCACCCCACTACAGCCTCCTTTAACTCGGGAGCACTGCAGGACGAAGTCCCATGCAGTTACTTTCAGCAGACTGAACAAGCCCAGGAAAGCTCTGGACAAGTCCTAATTCTCATATCCTATCATTTCTAGTGAAGAGCTCAAACAATTAAAGTACAGATGGCTTCTGACAGTCATTTAGACATGTGGGCACAGATCAAGGAGTATGTTATGCTTGAGCCCGTTACTTGTCCCATGCTATTATGAATAGCCTACAGTTGATAATACAGGCCCACAGAATGTACTAACACCCTCACATCATCTTGGAAACCCTGTTACTCTGCATAATTCATTGTATGCCCACTTTCCATGACTGCATAGCACAAAAGTTCCTTTCCCACAAATTATCTATGAGAGCAGAAGAAGCTGCTTTTCACCTAGACCTATTTTGCATGCTATTATTCTACAGTATGTTTCTCTTCTTTCCCTTAACAAACATGGCTGAAAGTTTCCTTATTCAAGGCTGAGTGAAATGGTTCCCTAGAGAACTATGGACGCTTTGTGACAGATTTGCACAGAGGCACCCGGGATAATCAACAACAGAGCTTAAATACAGTATCTTTTAAAATGAACTGCAGATTGCAGTTTATCTCCACTGATCCATGTGTCAGAGAGCTGACCCCACCCCTAGCTGTGGGAAAATTCTGTAGTGACAGGAAACAAATATAATTAGATACAGTCAGCTGTTCATGTCCTTTAAAATGAGAAAGTGAAAATTAAAAACAGCCTGTGCAGAACTCCACTTTATCAGGCAGTCCTGTAGCTAGACCATTTCAGAAAAGCCTCTCCGAATTTTATCTCTGCAGCTATTTATCAAATATAACAGAGGTAAAAAACAAGGCAAACAAATTCCACAACAAACAACTGGCATGGAAAGATTTTATTAATCCCTTCAAGTTTTCAGTTATTGCTGTTTTCAGAAAGAACATAGAACTCCTAAGGACACAATGGCTTGGCACATTTCATGTAAAGCAAAAAATTGACCTTGAAATAGGTGTTCAGGTTATAAGATCTCTATCCATACAGCTTTTCTGCTTTTCTTTAGGGAATGGGAGATTTTTTTTCCCTGCCTGAGGTTTCAAAATATTTACCTTTCAGCAGCCTCTAAAAGTAATAAAATGTTTTTCAGTTCCCAAAGCCCAGGAATGAAGGAGAAAGAAAAGACACTGTCATAATCACTTAGTTCTTTATTCATTACTTGAGGGAAGCAGGAAGACATTTCTGTATAAGAAAATAGTGTAAGACACATTTGACCCTTTTACTGCCAGAGTGAACCTGACTGACAGAGAATCCATCTGTTCACTGTAACACCTACGTATTTGCCATTCTGTCAGTTGATCACTAGAGATGTTATTTATTAATGCTTTCACAGTCCTATGCACATGCAAAGTATTCATCTGTGTCTTCAGTAATTAACATCACATTACCAAGGGGAAAAGCAGTTTCTCAGTAGTGCAACTAAACTCCCACCTTACAAATTACACATTATTCTACAAAACTTACTCATGTAACAAAGGTCTAGCTTTGATGATGAAACATAAAAACAGTGAGCACTGCCAAACAATAGGCTTGGCAGCCTTCTCTACTTGGGTTGTCCCAAAGCCAAATAACAAAGTCATCCTATAGTAGTTTCACTTAGGAATATTTCTGAAATTACGGAAAAACTTCATATGAAGCCAAAAAATAAATCTACCTGGCTTGCTTATTGCTTTCTAAGTAGTACATCTCCTGTAACAGTTTACTGACAGTATGTAGTAGAGCTACATCAGACAGTCACTACAAAGCTCTAAGCACTTCAAGACTCAGATGGTATCATCTCTGTGATGGTCACAAAACTTAATACAGATTATTTTTAAAGTTGTTGTGGTTATATAAATGTTTAAAAACAGAACGAGAGGATCAGCATCAACATTCTCTGCAACTGAGCCTAAGCAAGTCTGAACACCTCTTACTGTCATTAGCTGCCTGGGAAACTAAGCACCACCAATTTTCTGCAAGAGAAACCTGAGTGTGATTTTGATAAGAATAACAAGCCAAATTAAAAAAGACCTAATAAGGACTCCTTATATAATTCCACTGACTTCAAGAAGTTTATCTTAGCCTTCAAGTTTGTTTGAACCTGAAACTGAGCCAAAGGCGAAATCCTGTAACAAGAGAATATGCAACTAGGCAGACTGCATTTGCAAACTTCAGGATAACTCTTCCTAGGATAACTCTTCCTTTCCCAAACCTGGGCAGGGAGCCTAAACACTAAGCCTATTAAATATAAAAAAATATTTAAAAAAAAAAACATGGCTCACTGCCTGTGCAAATATTTTTCATAATTACCCACAGTAGTCAATTGATTAAAACATGTTCTAACTTCTTTAAAAGTCCTTCTTCTGCACACAGAGGCCTGAGCTACAGTTCAAAGTTCTTGTTAACATAATCATGCACGGAGTATTAATATCTTACAAAACCTACCCCTTGTAGCCACAGCCAGCAAGAACACTTTACTCAGTAAAATTAGTTTCAGTTTAAAAACAGAAAACATTACTGCAAGGTGAGTTTCCATTAGAGAAATTTTCCAGTATTTCTTTAATGTAGACACAACCCTAGTTTTAAATAAACAGATACATACACGCATGCACAAACTTCAGTGTTTCACTGTTTGTGTCTGTAAGCAACTCAATACCCTTGTGTATAGGGGTAGATATTATCCCTTGATTTCAGTAGCATAAAACTCACCAGCTTAAGATCAGTATTAGGTGTTTTATCACTTTGTTATTTTGACACCAGCAAAATACCCTCTCAGCAAATTATGCTGTCTTCCAATCCATGTAAAGCTTCAGCAAACCACGAACACAGCTACTTAACATCCCAGATTCCTTCCACACCCAACCAATTGTATGATGCAATTACACGCTTCTTTTTCATGATTTCAGCCTAACAGAATATCAAGAATAGGCTGAAAAAATAGAAAGATATTACAGACAGCATTAATTAAACCAGATTCATCTGTGCAGCTTGACAGGACTCGTGTGGTTTTACACAGCACATAAAATACTACGTGTGCCGAGTCATTTCACCCTGGAAGTTCCTGTCACTAGTTCGCTATTTCAGCCAACATTCTTACAGCTCTTAGCTGGAAGTGGCAGCTACCAAAACGTTTGTAACTGTGAGAGCTGCTGATGCTGGGCCAGTTAACTGGAGGTGCATTAGAACCCAAGAATCAACACTTTGGCACAAAGGAAAGAGGAACTAACCTTTTTATTTCTCTTACACGCCACACATTGAAGAAGCACAGAAAATCAACTTCTTGGCATAAATCAGGATACTAGTGAAGCATATGTCTTTCTCTGTCATGGAATGGGAAAAGATGTTCCAACAGTCCAAAGCAGTAGGAAGCTGAGAAGGAATTTGTACTGTTGTCTTTGGTACATTGCAGTGCCAATACTGGAAGGTATACAAGTGACTGCAACAAAACTACTGGAGCTCCAAGGGAAGAGGTGGGAATGCTTGCCCCTGTCACTGCACCACATGACAAAAATATGCAAAAAAATATTGGGCCTTGTTAGTCCTCCAATAAATCCATCTGTCATGTGCTAATCCTGTCTGGATATCAGAACTTTAACTCAAGATTGTTCTTTAAAAGCTATTTACTTTATATTCCTCTGCAGGAAAGGACATTTCTCTCTGATTTGTTGGCATTGACTTGTCTTTGCTTTGTATGCGTGCAGTTCAGAATATGATGGAGGCCTGCCCCTGTATGGTGCTCTTAGCTTTACTAAGTTGATTATAATTAAAATAGATTGTTGTTTGACTGATCCTCTTTTCTTAAGTAGAGCTAATGCAGATTAACTGTCCACAGACAGAGGCTTTAAGTATCCAGTGTAAGAAAAATCTTGCATTAAATATTAGCAGTGGCATCACTATGTATCACCATTGTCATTTAACTTGTTGTGCTTTTTGACAATACAATGAAAATTTGCAACTAAAAATATACTGCTATACATAAAAACCTCTCTAGGACTTAACACTCACTTGTGTTTCTTATGCAGTGTCTCACTGAATGGCAGTTCACTATACAGAAAAGTAATCCTCAGGTGTCTTTCTGTCTAAGATTTAACACAGTTGAATATACCCTGCTGGTCACAATGCTTCAGTTTTTATATGATGCATATACACGCTGCAAGGTATTTCAAACAAACTCTACAGTTTTAAACAAATCAGTTAATTTAACTAAAAATAATGATAGAACCTACATTTTCATTATGTCAATGATAAAATTTTTAAATACAACCTCAATACATGTGATTCTAGGACACAAATAGATGTGGAATTTAGGAATATTTTTTCTCCTGATGCTGTATGTCCTGAGGCTGATAAGGGGAAAAAAAAGCAATGCTAGGGAGGTCTTTGATTTTTCACTATGCATGACACTCCAGTTTCTGGCCTGTTGGTCAGATTGGCTGGCAGAATAATTGCACCTACAGGAATGACTGGTATAGTAGCATGTGAAGCACAGCAGACAGGCACCCCTTTTTGCATTCCAACAGAGATGGGTGCTTAATGCTGCAAATGGCTACCTCGGCCATGTGTCTGAGCATACATCCTAGGTATAAAGATACTGGTTGTGCAAAACCTCATACTGAACCACAACTGAAATGAGGATAAATGGAAACAAAGCAAAATAGAAACTAACAAAATTTGCTCCCTTCTCTGCTCACTGTATGAATACAAAGGTTAAGCATAGCCTAACTTAAGCTTTTGTAAGCAAAGGATTTCATCTCTATACCAGATAGTACTTCTATTTTGAAAATAGATATTTTGTGCAAATATATTTCAGGCTTTGAATTACAATTCACATATACAATACACATAGAATTTGTTGTAAGGTGCATTACCTCTTTTACCTCAAGTAGCCCATATGGGAAGGTTGTTTCAATTAGGAGTGAAACGTGATAATGAAAGCATAAATTCTTTTTATGCAGCCATCCTTAATCATAAAGAACATTGAGACAAACGTCACAAATTTCAAAGGCAAAGTTGTTCACCTTCCCAGTCAAAGCTCCATTTAAAGTTTAGCTCTTTAATTTAACTCTAATTAATTCTGAATTAAAAATTAGCTGTGCCTAACAGGTACTTTTAACAAAAAGCTCTCAAAGCAGCACAATCTAGTACAAGTCAGAACCAGACTTAGTCATTTTTACTCCAGAAGCCTCCCAAACTAAGTTTTCTGGCACCTCCCTGTCTGCCTGTAGTCCATCTCCTCTCTAATTAACAGTGAAGACTTACTCATGGATTGTCAAGTTCTTTAGCACGTGAAAGAAAATCTGTACGGGCAGTCCCAGTTGCGTAGCTACAGCTGCTGGAATCAAATAGAGAAAGAACCAGCATACAGGAGAGCTACCTCAGAACCAGGTTAAGGACTTCCTCTCGGTTTGTGATCAGCTAGAGCTGTAAGAGCAGCAACATTTGCTAGAATGTGAAGCAAATTCACAAGTCATTTAAACTGGAGCTAAAAGATATGCCTCTGTTACCTACCCTACTAACTGAAACTTAAGTTCTGCCTTTGATGTACGTAGTTTACGAGAGTCTCCAAAAACATGTTATATGTCTTTTTTCTTCTATAGGCTCAGATTCAAAGCACACTATTGATATAAAAAGCTGAAAAATTAGGACTGCCTGCAAAGCTGTACATTTGAAATTTCTTGACTCCTTTTCAATCTTAGTTTTGTTTCTAAACACAGCCAAATGCATAAAATTAAAGAGCTGTGGAATATCAGAATGATAACTGAGACGTGACAAACTCTCACAGTAGACATGACATTTCTCACAACTACATTCCAATACATTAAAAAATAAATAAAAAATAAAACACAGGACTTTCAAAAATACATTTGTTGGTTATGAACACGGGTTTTATTCTGCTTTGCAGGAAAGTTCATGCTCAAGGAAATCACTTCCAACACAAGTAAGCAAATGAACAGAATTTGTATAACTTGCTATAAAAAGACACCAAGGTTTGTTTTACAAAACTGTTTACCTAGGAAGCAGGTGGATGCAAAGGACTGATTAATACAATACTTTAAGTGAAATAAACAGTAGCCTTGTTACACTCTGATTAGTCCTTGCAGAATAGATTTTAAGTACTGATGTGTATCTCACTAGCTGCTGAAGGCACAACAATAAACACCTGCGAAATTGTTTCCACACTGCTACAAGTCTACAAGTTTGTTAAATATTCATTTGCTTGTCTTCATTTCTCCTCCAGTGATTCACAGAGCTCAGACTACAGCTATTTACACCCTCCAAAGACATTCCTGGATACAAACACTAAAGGCATGAATTGAAGCCAGTGCTAGAGGAAAAGGAACATGTTTTGATTCCTAATGTTCCCACACACGAATACTCCAGAATTACTGAAACATCACAGAAGGGTTATTCAAACAAAATTAATCAGTGCAATGTTTGTCAAAGCCTTCAGAAGAAATGCAGTTGCTTAACTATAATCCAATTGCTAGATGAAGATCTTACCCAGCTTTGGGAAAGATTCTCACTCCCAAATAATTTTATTCTTCATATTTTGGTATACAAAGAAATCTATTAGCTTTTAAATCTACACAAAAGTGTGTCTTAAAGAAATGTTTTGCAACCACTTCTTTTTTTCAGAAAGAGTATTTACTGAATTGCAGCACAAGCATAGGTATTTAATTTGACTGATACATTCTTGATACTCCACTGCCTTTTGGGGTGTTAAGAATATAGGGGTGTTAAGAAATAAACGACATGCCAAAACTTAGCTGGACTCATAGCAGTATGAGAGAACACTGATGACAGCCATTACATCAGTAATGCAGTATGTGTTTGCACCAAACTGGAAGGAAACACTTTTCTCAAACTGGTCGTGCAGAGAAGTTTTAGGTCTGATGACGTTTTATCTCAGCTGGAATTTGGCCAGGAATATTAGGTTAACTATCCTGTGCCAATAGAAATTACATTACACCAGCATAAAGATTTTGGGTGAAGATTTAAACATCTTCCTAAGTTAATTGTCAGAGCATTTTGACAGTTGCCTACCTCCTACAAGAGAGTTCTGTAGCACACAGAAATGCAGCTGCAGTATCCAGTGACTTGTAGGGATGCCAGTCTTTTCAGCAGTCACTAGACAGAATCATCTATTACTATGCAGCACGCATGCCATACACTGTACACTTGGTATTGTAATTTAACTCCCATGCACTGCATGAATATCATTCACAAAAGGTATTTGCATGTGGAAAGAGTTCTGAGAAGCAAGAACAAGGAAGGCAGCAACTGGTCTTCAGAACACACAAATTGTATTGTGGCAAACAACAACAGCAGTCCAGAAACCAAGAATACGTCAAAGACTATTGTACCATCTGGTATTTTTAGAAAGCTTTGTATTCAAATTTAAAACCAATAACCCCCCAAAATCTTATATAACGTTCCTTTTTCTTTAGCATAGCCTGCTGCCCAAGCAGCAAAAAGCCCAAGAACGGTACTCTTTCATGTTAAGGGTTTAGACTTCATAAATTTAAACTGTAAAAGAGTCCCTGCTGAGAGAAGGGAATGTGACAGATGGCATGAGATATTGCAGTAATCTTACTGACAAAACATTAAGCATGTGACAGAATTTCAAAATAAAGTAATATTTCCCAGCTGAAGCAAGTTTAACAGGCATTAATGTGGAAGTCAAGTTACCCAGAAAAGAAGTTATCTACACCATTGAAATGTATGTATGACTTTTTTGTTTCTGTTTTCCTTATGAAGACTTAAAACTTCCACTTGGAAATAAAAAAAAAAAAGAAAAGAAAAAAAAAGGCCAATTTACAAACTATCTTCATAAGCTAGAATAAGATTAAGAGGCCTGGAGCAAAACTTTAGAGCACTGAAAGAGCAGGTTATTTAAGGTACTGTAATTGGTAGCCATTTTGGATTTGATACAGGCAAATACTTCAGATAATTCATCCATTGAAACAAGTACTGAGAAGTCCATACACTTCTGTTGACAAAGCTGAATTCAGTTTAAAGAAGCAAGTAAATCGGTCACAAAATTTAGTAAATTTTTTTTTCACTAAGATGTTAATTCTTTATGGATAATCAAATCCTCACAAACACTTGTGTTATGTATTGATACCAAAATGCTCTTGTCCAGCAAATAGGGACTGAATAAAGGATGATTAGACTGATCCCAGTTCTTCTACAGCCCTTTTGTGTGACCTTGGGAAAGCCACTGTCCCTCTCTGTGTTTATGATTTGCCATTTACCCCCTCAATTCCCCTTTGTCAGTCTTGTCTATTTTAAATACAGAAGTTAGGGATCCAACTGTAATGCAAACAATCAAAACCTCAAAAGAAAGCTGTATGAAGAGGAAATGAATGCTTTTCTGTGGAAAGAGAAAATAATTCAGCAAATGACTGGCATGCTAACAGCTGCATTCAGTGGCATTTGCCACAATACCAGTATTCGTTATCTTAAGCAAAAGCTCGCACTGTAGCACCTCAGGAGGTAAAATACAGAAACCTTTACAGAAACCACAATGCAAAGAACCAGGCAGCAAGACTACAAAAAGGACTTTATTCCAGAATTTTTTAATTCTATTTTAATTCTTAGATTTTTGATTTAATACATGGCTGGGGGAGGTTAAATCTCACAGATACTTTACTTGCATTTTCCCATAGAACTGAGGTGCACATTCTGCTTATCAACGAGCTGTGCTATGCTTTTGCTGCACTACCACAGCTAAAAGCAAGTCTGTTGTTTAAAAGAGAAACACAGTAAGTGATGGTAAAAGACATCTAACAGCCTAGAAACAGCTTCTTCACGTGACCATCAGCTTTTATTCATATAGCCCTACACACCAAGGATAAGTAATGGTGATTTTCCTGCATAAATATGAAGAAAATTCTAAATTTCTCCCTGTTGGATTTCCTGAGGGGAATGTACTAACGCTGATTCCTGTTATGTGCTACTGATTTTTTGATGGTATGGATTATCTGAGAATACACTTTTAAGAAACAGTACTTCTAAAGGATGTGAGTCTTTCGTGATTCAGATCACATACCTGAGAATAACAGAAATAGTACTGAAATGAACTGAAAAATAAAAAACTTAGAAAATATAATGTATATAATAAAAGAAAAAACAACAGCACAGCTGATAGCTTGGTTCCAGAAACCTGATTGTTTAAGTAGTATTAACAAGATAATAAAATTGGTTAGTGCTGGTTTTGATCACAGCTAGTTAAGTGCTTTAGGAATGATAAGAATATTCATCAAAATGCAAATACAAAGGATAGTTTTCAAAATGAGTAACGGTAAACATGAAAAAGAAGCAAGCAGCCAGAAAAAAAAAGAAGTCAACAGGGTCATTAAGGAACATGAATACATTAATAGTGACAGATAAGGCTGGTGTAGCTGAAGGCCTGAATAAGTTGTTTGCCTTAACATTCATGAAAGAATTTGGAGCACATCCCTGAGACCTAAATACATTTTCACAGGGGTGAGTGACATGGTGAATGAAATATGAGACAGACATTTATTATTCCAGAGCTGAAAGAATAGTTCAATAATTAAGACCATTAAAAACTGACATAGCATGCTTAAATTCCAGAGAAAGGTTTGGCCTAACATTGGTAAAATAATTCCAAATGGTAGTGAAAAATATCAAAATAACAACCAAGAACATAGGGAAAGTACATTGTGCCACAAGATGGTATGTGGTGGACTGTAGGGCACCTAGTGAAGAGAGGTCATGCACATATCTGCTAGGAGACTGTGACAAAGCACGAAGTGTAAATAGCTCAGAACACTGCGGCAGATAACATAACTTAGGAACATCAGGTACAGGAAAAAATCTGAAAAGACTAACATGCTTGTTGGAACATCAAAGTAGGAAGTTTAAAAGGATAAAGACAGAGAAGAAATAAATTGCTCTTGGCTTGCTCTTTTCTAGTAGGAAAGATGCTGCAACAGCAGAGAAAGAAATGCTAGAAGAAGAGAGAGTTGAGCCTAGACCTACCAGAAACAAAATGTCTGAGCTGCTGGCTACAAGTTTCTCATTTGCTAGCATGGAGTACAGGACAACTGCTTGTGCTATTTGTACTCTTTTGAGAAATGTCATAGACCTCACTTATCTAGCTTCCAATGAATTGGCTTCAGGAAAGTATAGATAATATATCATAATCACAAGATGAATTTTAGGAAAACACTAGATTTTCTGTTGAAGAAGAAAATTACTCCTGTTCTTTTTATGAATGAGCAAGGTCATCCAGGAGGAATCACTGACCTGACAGTCTTCTGAATCACAGTGCTGAGTTGGATTTGAGTCCCACAGGCTACTTGGCTACTTTTTTTTTTTTTTAATAAAATGAAAAAGCCTCCCATGCACATTTCAGCATGAAAGCCACATAACTCCTTATTCTTTGTACTGATTGCAGCACTTATCCAAGAGAAACATCTGCTAGAGCACAAATTCTGTGGAATAATCTTTTGGTTAACATTCTGTGTTGCCATTATGATTTTTCTTCCCCTAGCCAGATAGCTGTAATAAAAAAATCAAATCAATCTAATGCACTATGATTAAATGTTATCACAATTAAGGAGAAAACTAAGATCGTAAAGACTTCAAGGCTTCTGCAGCGTCCATACCCTGTTGTAGGTGCAGAAGAAGGGACTTGATGCAGATGGAGAAAACTGAAACTTTCCACAGACTCTTGGAATACCAGAAAGATCATATATGACTGACTTTATGTGTAGTAAATGTACCTTTTTGTTACCTAACTGTAAGCTATTTTTCATTGCATTGTATGCAGATGAGATATTTAAGTGAATTATCATCTCCGGCAGTATCCACCAGGATGTTCTAAGATGCTCGTTTCTAGCAGGCAAACAGCAGAATCATACAGAACAGAGAAGGTATGGCTGCTACAGGTCTGCTGTTGCTGTTAAATCCTTTCCCAAATAAAGACTTTGGGTCATTTGGCTACAGGTGTGATTTATTTCAGCTGAGTGCTTATGCAAATCTAACCTACACACAAGAATGAAAATATCTGTAATCATCATGCCTTCTCATATTTTGTAGGAACTTTAAAGGCTGCAGAGCCTGTCCCGTTTACTTGTCCACAGTTACAAGTATAACAGGGACAGCTGGTGGACAACAGCTTTGTGAAGATCTTTCTCTTGTTGTGAACCGTCAGTTTTCAGTAGCTAAATACTTTCCAGGAATGAGGTTCAACACAAGTCTGTGATGAATGTAGCTATCGTTCACTCATTTTCAGTCTCTTCTTCCATTAGAACTTACCCTACACATACTCTTTACTAGTTTTCTATTTCAGTAGAAGTCCTCTTTCAGCTAACAACATTTGCTCTGTGCAGCATGTTGGTATGGCTTTCACTTCTGTGCAATAACTTGAAAGACCTAACTGTATTTTGATATATAAAACTGTCTAGCTTGGCAGGATACTGTACTTTCTATGTCCACCCACATTTCCTGATGTTTTCACCTTGAGTTAGAGCATGCCTTTAAAAAATATTTTTAAATAAATAAATAAAGACACGTTAGAAGAGGGAAGGTGAACAAATAAAGTACTAGTGCTTCTTTACAGCCTCGCACACAAAACATGACCGATGTAGCTCAGAGGAATCAGGAAGCGCCACAGCCGAGCACGCAGGTACATGATTTACGTGAGAGGAACACGCTGTACTTCCTAGTGCCCTGATTTATGTGAGATGTAAATTGTGTGGGGATGCTACACCAGCACGTGGCCTATCTGAAGGAAAAGACAACAAAATATAAAGCCTCTCCCACAGTGAACTAGCAAATTTAAACGAGCCTCTTTTGCCTGTTGCTATAGTTACCAGCTGCAGTAAGTGCATTTTACAGAAATTTCAGGCAAAAGCTATACGAATTGTTTATGTAATCATATTTTATATGTACACAGATCTCCACCTTAATAAAAAGAAGTCAGTGTATCACAGGAGAGATGTGTGCTTTACTGGCTGCATTAGCAGAACAGATGTAATACCTGACTAGTATTAATAAAGCAAGAGACTGAATTTTCACTATGAATTTTTAAGTTACGGCACATCATTACTGCTGGTGTATCTGTTCTGGGATGTGAAATAGAGCATTCTGACCATAGGACTGTCAGTCAAACACATCCGCCAGCATTAAATTCATTTGTAAAACATGATAAATTTTATTTATCTTAAATGGTAAATATTTTCCAAAATCAAAAATATTATTGTATAATCATAGAGCTTAGGGAAAATAAAAGTCCTTCTAAAGGGACATCTACAGCCTGAAACCTTAGGAATGTCCTCAGAACATACAATAATCAGTCAGATATAACTGATCTAGCTCTAGATCCTTCTGCTTACATCTAAGATGCAAAATTGGAAAGTTACAGCTATTTGCCTTCTGAAATTGAAATGCAGTTTTAACTAACTTCTTTTCAGCATTGTAAGAGATTTAAAACATTGTACATTACCAAAAAAAAAAATCTAATGAGAAGTTTTTTTAAAGTTTTTTTTAAACCTTCTGCTAAAGTATTTCAATACAAAATTTGGAATAGAGAATAAAGCATACCAGGCTTAGCTTTATTTACAGCAATGGTTTTAGTAAAAAGTTAGATAAAACACTCTCCAAAACAGCTTTTGGGGCAGCTCACACTCCAGTTTTAATTCTCTGCACATCCAGTGTTGTCACTTTGTTATGTGGTTGGGTTTGGGCTTGTTTTGTTCTTACCACTTGCTGACACAGTTTCCAGGTAAGCATCTCACTGATTGTTAATGATCTCATCATCATTTAATTGCTTGTATTTCTTTTTTAAAGAAATTAAACTAGTACACAGGTCAAAAGGTTGTCTTGCTGCTCTGGTTAGCAAGAACATGAACCATCACAGTCCTGTGAAGGACTCAAGAAGTCCTGACTCTGAAGAAGTTCATCATCTCCTTAACCAAACCATACCCAACTTCCATTGATAAACAAAAGAGCATGCATTGATTATGTGTATATCTAAGGAGACAAAGCAGCCTGCTTTCTGCTAATTAATTTTTTTAATTTTTTTAGTGTTTGTTATTCTGGTCTGACTGTTTCGTCAATCTCTTTAGTGAGGTACTATGGGAATTCTGTTAAAGTCTGTTTTTTCCTATTCCATTTGAAAACACCAATTCTTTTCCCTAATTATGACCCTAATAGTTAACATTGCCAGAAAAAAAAAAAATCTGATTTCTACTAAACGACATTGCATTTGTGCCTCCTAAAATAACCTTAGAAGTTTTTTTGTCTGGCTTTGTGTTAAAACACCTGGGGTTATTTTTTCTCTATTAGTTACTTGATTAGTTTCCACCCTGAATAAACATTTATATATTTATCTGAGCATAAATATATTTATCAGAAATAATATTATCAGAGTATAACCCCTTACGCTATATGAGTTTAAATTGTAGGGGTCATCCTTTTAGAGGGAAAAAGATTAGGTATTTAAGGAAAAATACAGAGAATTTTAGAATAATCTAAGTGTACAGTAGTACACTATTCCGCAAATGTCACAGAGGGAAAATAAAAGTAATAGATGCTAGTGGCAAAAATCCATTCAGTATGTTTCCAATGGATTTTTATTTACTAGAGCTGGAAATGAAAAATTGCAAAGTTTTTCATGAAATTTTACATTTCCTAAAAATCATACTAACAAAAATATTTAAACATTTGACACAAACATTATGATGAATAGTTTGAAAGTAATGCTTTTTGGAAATTTTGTTTCTTTTAGAGGGCAAATACAATTTGTATTTGGTACTGCATTCAGAGTATGCCTGTGATGGGTCCTACCTGGCTGGCATTTGGGAGATTATTAGACTGCTGTTCTGAACCAGTTTCTCATAAACAGCTTTAATGCTTTACACATCCTCTCCACCACTAGCGCCCTTCTGCTGAAGGAAGCTCATCTCTGCCAATGCAGGAGTGAGAGAAGTCTTCACTGCATGCTCTTGATCAAGGTCATTTGTATAAGCCACCCACCTTATAAAGTGCAGCAGCTGATAACACGTCTTATTTAAAACTAGCACATCATTTCCAGTAATGAAACAAAAGATTTTTAAAGTATATATTCTTTTGCCAGTTCCCCACGCCTCTTCCTCCTCCTTACTTTGTATGTGGATGTTTCTAGTGCCCTGCTGTTATGGTACTTGGAATGTTGGTCTAGAAATGGATCTGACTTACATGTGGAAGAAGAAATTTATGCTATGAAGACAAAGACGACACAATTTAAAATTAAAAAAAAAAAAAAATCAACAGCATTTCCCCTACAGTTTTTCTTTAAATGCATCAGGTAGGGAGGAAATTTTGACAAATGGTATTGGTAGCAACCAATGGCAGATACATACAGAAGAACAGAATTAACAATATTATACAAAGTCTTGTTGAAATAGCATTATTACAGTAGCAAAACTACGAGAGTACATTTCCTTGTTATAAGAAGGCACATCATAATTTAAGCTCACTATCCAACCTATAATGCAATTATATTCTAGGAATCAAAACACCCTATGAAACATAATGCAAGGTAGATTCTGAGAATGCTTCCCCCGCTAGCTATTTTTGGTATTAGGTTGGGAAGGTGTATTTCACTATAACAAAGGGCCCTTATACAGATTATCGGATCTCATCATACAGATCATCGGTTCCTATCACAGCATTTTACGTACTATAGTACACATTTATCAGAGTGAAAGATAATTTCCTCCATGCCTTTCCTATAATTTCCCCATAATATTTAAGTAATTTCAGACAAGTCTTCCCACTAAAATAGAAATATAGACAAGGAAAATTCTGTACAGTGCTAACAAAATAATTATTGGTTTGTTCAAATTGCACTCAGTGAAGGAAGACAAATACAGAAGACATTCAAACTTGAAAACAGGAAAATAACATTCTCAACCAGTAGGATTTAGCTTGCATTAAAATGCTGAAATTGATTTGTCATTAGGAGTAAAAATATAAGTACTTCATATACCTAATGGGAAGCAACAGAAGTCAATGTTCATCTGTGCATTTTTTTATTTTTCTAAGCAAATTCTTTATTGATTGGGAAGAAATTGCAATTTAAAAAGTGGAAGAAATTCATTTACTTTATCACTTTACTATTCAGCAAACAGCAAGGGTAAGCCTGGTGTACATGGTCGAGGAGCCAGAATAAAAATTATTATAATAGAATGTCCACATAAACAGATACACTGATATAACAACCTAAATCTGATTAATTCAGCTGCTCTCTCTGAATTTAATTATTTTAATTAAAATCATCAAGAATCTACCCATCACAAGAAAATTACTGGCTTGTTTCTTCACATCCAAAGAAGACACAAAGCTTCACGACTGGGAAGCAATGCGTTGCTACAGAATGCAATACTACAAAGAATAACACGGTTGCTTATGAAACCACACAAAGCATAGAAATGGAACATAAGACAGACATATTGGAATGGTATATGCTTGAGGTAGTCATGTGTCGTGCAGTGCATTTCCCCTTAATCATGTAGCATGAAGTAAGTACTTTAAAGACCAAGAAAAACAATTAGACGCAAGTAGAAGAAGTGCTTTCAGCAACTCCTGCCATCCCATTTTAAGGTCAAAGACTGTCTGTCTTTCCAAGCAAGATCTAGGCTTGCAGTACCTTATTATTTTTCTGCATGTTTTTATCTTGCTTTTTCTCTGGTATCAATGCATTGGGACCTATAGTTAATACAAGACATGCCTGCCTTGTGATGCCATCTGCCATCAAATCCACCAGATTTTGGATAGATTTTAATGCACCTTTCTTTACAGTTCTATTTCTAAAATGAGCATTGAAGATTGTCAGCTTCTTATCATGACACGGAACTCAGAAACAAAAAAAGGAAGGGTTGGTGGGTTTTGGTTTGTTTGTTGTGGTTTTTTGTTTTGTTTTGTTTTTGTTCGTTTACCACGTGGCAAGTTAAATGTTCAGAGTAAGCATACGAAGGAGAATTGAGGACCCAGTCTTCCAGTTGAAGCACAGAGAAACCTAGTTTAAAAAGAAGAAGAATGGCTTCCTCTTAAATTCAAAAGAATAACCATATTCACAGTTAGTATACATAGTTCATTATTTAGTAGAGCAGCAGTAATCATCTTTGGATGCACTCCCAAGCTGACTGCTTGTAGGAAAATACAGATGTATCCATAATGCAGACTGACTCTTTCAGTACTCATTGGCTATTCCTACCCTAAACAGCAACTGGCTTTATTTCTGCTGTAAAATAGCTGTAAGAAATAGATGTGCATATATTCCCATTGCTGGTGGTGAATGTCGGCTTGGATCTGCTTTGTTCAGTTTTTTTATTTGCTTTTTTTAATATACAATTAAACTCTGCCTTGACTCATTTATGCATCTCTTATGAAACTAAAAACTGATGAAGTAACAAAGCAAACACCATCACAGGTAAGACAGATTACATTTCCTTCAGAATTTTCCCTTGGGCACACTTAAAATTACTCAGCTCATTACAAGTGAATACAGTAAATTAGATTTAGTTTTCTGACCCACGTGGCACAAGCTGTAGTTTCACTTATGAGAGTGCTGCCAGGCCTGCAAACATCATCTGCTTCTGAGAAAGCAAGCAGTGCTGGCTGGTTTCATCTCACACATGAAAAAATAAAATCCTTTTTACCATTTGCACCATATTAGAATGGCCTTAAAGAAAAACAGAAGTATGCTTTAGAGAGGAAATTTGAAGAGAAAATAACAGCAACAACGTCAGCCTGCAGAAGAAAGATTCATATGAAAACCTACATGGGGAAGAGATGAGAGCAGAGTGCAGAACTGGCCATCACTCAAGGACCTTGGAGAGCTGGAAGGCACAGCAGTGAGGTGACAGAGGGTGACGGGAGGGAATCAAGACAGGAATTCATTTGTTCAAGGAAATATCACAGGACAGCCTGAGCTAAGTTTATTTTCTAATTGCACAGCATGAAAATACTGTCTGTGCCAGTCACGTAGCTCAGAGAGCAGGTAGGGCAAAACTGCGTTTGTGAAAGAGGAAAACTATCACCAAGAGGTGGTGGTGGTTTTTGGTTTTGTTTGTTTATTGTTTTTTAGCTTGGCTTGGGCTTTGTTTTCCTTTGTTTTGCTTGTTACATACCCTTTTCCTAGAAAAAACATGGGGGAAAAAAACAGAAAGGAAGCATGGAATATATTTGTGCAAACATGATCTTCTCTGTTTCTTCAATGCCATCTGACGTGGTGGCCAATGGTCACTCCCTTTAACGCATCAATCTGACTAGGGGGCTGAGAAGGCTGCTCCTGTAATGTTTTCAGCTCACTATTTCATCAACATCTGAAAGCTGGCAAGAAAACTACAGCATAGCCTAGAAAAAGGGCAAAAGAAGTGAATAAAGTGGAAAAATAACGAAGAAAACAAACGTGGAACATGCTTCAAAGACAGGGGAAACTAGCAGTTAGGATTACAGCTTGTGCAAATATTTGCTAAGTAACACACTGGTTTGAAGACAAATGTGCTGAGGTAGAAGAGCTGGATATGGTTATAATGGGAAAAGTTTCTGATGCACACAGTCTGTGCAAAATGTTTTTATGTTTTCTTGAGGAAATTGTATGCAACAAATAAACTGTCAAAATCTCCAAAACTGGTGCAGGGTGGAATCGACGGGCTCAGGACAGAACAGGGGTTTAAAACGTTCCATTGTTAACTGTGCAGGCTAAAGCATCGATTTGAACTCTCTTGGTATTTAAAATAGAAATTAAACACTACAAGACTCTGTACCGCAACTAACCCTCTATGGAATGTATATGATCAGTTCATACGTGTTCCTTGTGTAAGGGGAGCCAAGCTTCCTTCCCTTCTCACTTAAACATTAAACCTTGTCCTGGTGAGATGATCATTGCTCTTCACATCCTTCAGAGATGTTCAGCAGGAGGTGACTGCCATGGGACACGACCACAGCACCAGCTCCCCTCATTGGTAACCAGCTGGATATGCCAGGCCAGGCTATATCCATTGCACGTGGTCCACTGCCTGGGAGAGTTGAGCCATTTCCCTTGGTGACCGCCTAAAGGGAAATTTCCTTGAAAGCATTTATGGGCTGTGGACTAAGATTTCTTTAATCATAGTTGTATACATACATAATCCTATTTGGATACAGGTGATTATGGACATGAATAGCAGTGTCACTTCCTGCACAGAGAGCAGCTGGGACATATTTTGGCATCTTACAGAAGTACAGTAGCCTGAGATATACCTACTCCCTTCAGTCCTGAGTCAAACCTTACCAAAATTTATTCTATCTTTAAGGGCTTTCACTTGCTAGATGTTGACATCATATTCAGATATTGCACCAATCCCAACTGTGCTGCAGTGTGAAGAGTGCAGCAGGAGATCCTGACTGTGGGCTGTTTGGACTGTTATTCCTTCCACTGCTACCATCTCTAACCTCACAGGAGGAAACTGAGACAACACCATAATACCGTGCCACTTAACATGGCAACATTAGTCACAGCTATTTACCCCCCAGAGAAATAAACTGGGTGGAAGGACAGTACATGGTCAGATACTCTGCAGAGTATCTTCTGTTTGAGAATATCAAAAAAGGGTTTTGGAAAGCTTTAGAAGCACTGAGCATTAGCCCACTTCAGTTCAGATAGAAGGTAATCTGCCAGCCAAACACAAACTTGAACCTGTGGTATTTCTCTCCCAAGCTGCAATGAGCTGTGGGCATATCAGGGAATAACACTTCCTTTAAAAATAGCCCCATGGGGAGACTCTGAGGGTCAAGAATGTGCTAATGTGATAAATACCTGTGACAAACATGCTTCACTCGATTAAACAAGCACACCAAACCTGGAGAAGTGTTTGAACAAAAGTGCTTATTTTGAAATAAGCTTTTGAAGGGAAGATCTGAAAGACTTTGAGAACTCTCAATAAAGTGGTACTTGTGTTCTACCGCTGCTTTTAAGTTTTAATGTTCTGCTGACAGATTAAGGCCTACTAGAGTTGGTTAAAATGGCCTGGTCATTTAACAAAAATCACACAAATGCATCACACACAGTGTGACACAAGTACTGTGGTCAGCAGATGATGAAACCTGCCCGTGGAGCCCCACAGGGCAGTAGTCAATCACAAGTGTCAGTCCAAAGCAGCTAGAAACAGCACGACTAGGAAGCTGAAAGTAGTTTTAACACTTTGTTGATGTTTCTGTATAATCCACAGCCACACATGTAAAAATGAGGAAAGAGCAACTACTTGTGCTAAACAGCAGACAGCTAGTGCAACTGGATAGTTGGTTCACCCAGTAAAGTAAGAAATCTGCTTGTCCAGGACATAAGGAGGAACTCTGAGATGAGGAGCTTCGCACTACTGAGCAATGAGAAGTCCAACACCTCCAGCCTGTTTCCAGCACACAACCTGGAAAAGCACCTTTTTGAGTTTCCTCAATATCTCACATTATCTAGCCTGTTACATATTTCAGCAATGAAAGCTTAGTCTCCCAGAGGCATTTGTAATATTACAAGTATTCGGACAGTGGTGCTAGGAGCAGCACTGAAATGGTGCAACACACACATTAACTTCCTTCTCCTTCATTTCTCTTTCCACCCCCAGGGGATCAATACGGTGGTTGGTTACATACTACCCAACCCCTGACCTATCAAAATTGCTAACCTTCTCCATTTTGCTTTCTTTTATCCTTTCTTTTTAATAAACTTAAAAACCAACAGGTGTCATCTAAGCAGACTGCTCAGTCAAGGATTTATTTTTTTAATGAATAGGCCAATACAATAAAATTCTGTAATTGTGTTATAGTTGCAGGTTCAGCCAAAGCTTCTGGCTTTTTATTACAAAAATCCCAATTTGTGATAATTGTTATACTCTGAATAAGATTTTTAATGAAAGAGGAAGATTGAAGTCAAAGGGGTACTATTAAAAGCACACTTTTAAGCCACATTGAACTAAGATATCTACACAAAATATTTTTTGCAGATCCTGCCTTAGCAGATGCAGGGGTACTAATTTCAATGGCAACAATTACATCTGTTTACAGTGTCATTTTTACATCTACCCACAGAGCACATCTGTAGCTTTAAAACTGCTAGCTCAGATACCAATGTGAGCTAACAGGACCAACCCAGGGCACTGGCTATTAAAGCAGTTGGTTGCTCAGCTGCTGCAGCTACCCTGGCTACAGGTACACTAGAAAGTAAGAATAAAACTCCATCAGGCAAATCATCAGAAGCTGTAATAGCACATTTGATTGCCCTCAGTCATCTGCTAAGGAAACCTTCTTACATCCAGGCTGTTACCAACTGCTGCTTATATTGAGAGTGGAACTCACAAGGGATCATCCAGGCAGACCATCCATTACACCAGCTCATCAGCCCTTAGCTCAGACTTCCCAGGTTTTTAAGTCTTTGCAACAAGTGCAGTCTATAAAATTCCTTCTCACATCACTACACTCACAGCTAACTAGAAACAAAGATAGGAGGGAATGTGCTGCTAGTTTCTGGACGTAGAAGACACATAATTACAGACTGGTACAAGAATAGGCTCAGCTAACTCCTGCCCTCCTTACCTTCCTCAGTGTTGATCAATACCTGTATTAATTGTATGACTCTTGATCCTCCCTTAACTAGTTTAGATATCACTCCAAAAAGTTGACTTCCAAATACAGCAAAAAGGTTTTAAGGATCCGTAATCCATCCTTGAAAACAAGGAAGATCTTTTTAGAAAATAGGTGGATAACCCAGAACACTCACATTAAAAATAACATGTCAAAATACTGATCTTTCAACTCCAATTACTACCACCCTGGTATTAACAATGATTTATATTACCATTTTTTTTGTTTGTTTGTTTTAAAGCAGTTTTAAAACAAAGATATTGAAAATTCCTCCTTCTCAGAAATTCTGAAAATTATGCTTTCATTTTATCATTAAACAGACAAACAAAAAAAGAGCCCTGCATAACGCTGTTTCAAATTGCACCATGCAGAAATCACGTCCGGCCTATAAAACATTAACCTACCGGTTTCAGATCAGTTTCCGTTTTAATCCTCAGTGTTTGTATGTTTCCAACAGATTTTACGCTTGCAGGGAAAAAAACACTACACATCAGTAAATGATGCAAAATGTTGCCTTAAAAAGCTTCCAGCCAGCTGGCAAAATTCCTTCGCACCGGAAGAAAAAAAAAAATCTGACACATAACAACATACTGCTGCTAACAAGCCTGCTGCAACGTAGAATTATCATTTTGACAACATACATAGACATTGTTATTTAATTCCATATAACAAAGGACAAAGGCTAGACTTATTTCAGGTCTCCCTTACCTTGGAATAAGAAACAGGCACCTTGCAGCATTGATTGCTCCTCTAATCAAGTCACATCAGCAGAAGTTATGCAGTAGCTTTTTTTTTTTGAGCCAAAGTTAATTTCATTGAGCTCTGTGTGTGTGTGTGTGTAGTATTTTTCCAGATCTATGATGTTGAGTAGGAAATCGGGGAAGGGGAGCAGGAAACCTGCGTGGATGAGCAAGGAGCTAATCGATAAGATCAAAGGGAATCGATAAGATCAAAGGGTAGAGGAAGGTCTATGAAATGTGGAAAAAGGGCTTGTCCTCTTGGGAAGAGTATAGAAGTGTTGCCAGGGCCTGCAGGGATGCGATGAGGAAGGCTAAAGCCCACCTAGAGATGAGGCTTGCAAAAGAGATAAAAGATGATAAGAAGGTTTTTTTTTTAAGTATGTAAACAGTAAAAGGAAGACTAGGGATAATGTAGGTCCCTTGCTGAACGAGGGGGGTGTCCTGGTAACGGGAGATACCGAGAAGGCGGAGATACTGAATGTTTTCTTTGCTTCAGTCTTTGCTTCAAGGACTCCCCCCCGGGACTCCTCGACCCTGGTGGGGGAGAAAGGGGCTGGGAAATGGAGGGCTCCCCCGTGGTTGACCTGAGGGTAGTTGGGGAGCGCCTGAGTGGGCTCAACGCACACAAATCCATGGGTCCCGATAGGATGCATCCACATGTGCTAAGGGAGTTGGCAGAGGTGATCGCCGAACTGCTCTTTATCATCTTTTAAAGGTCCTGGAGAACAGGAGAGGTGCCTGAAGACTGGAAGACAGCCAATGTCACTCCGGTCTTCAAGAAGGGCAAGAAGGAGGATCCGGGAAGCTACAGGCCAGTCAGTCTCACCTCTGTCCCTGAAAAGGTGTTGGAACAACTCGTTCTGGATGTTATCTCCAAGCAATTAGAAGAGAAGAATGTTACGAGTAGTAGTCAGCATGGATTCACCAAGGGGAAGTAGTGCTTGACCAACCTCGTTGCCTTCTATGATGACATCACCAGCTGGGTAGATGGGGGGAGAACAGTGGATGTCACCTACCTTGACTTTAGCAAGGCTTTCGATGCTGTCTCCCATGACATCCCGATAGCAAAGCTGAGAAAGTGTGGGAGAGAGGAGTGGACAGTAAGGTGGGTTGAGAACTGGCTGACTGGCCGAGCTCAGAGGGTGGTGATCGGTGGCACAGAGTCCGGCTGGAGACCTGTGACTAGCGGTGTTCCCCAGGGGTCAGTGCTGGGTCCAGTCCTGTTCAACATCTTCATCGACGGCCTTGACGAAGGAATAGTGTCTGCCCTCAGCAAGTACGCCGATGACACAAAGCTGGGAGGAGTGGCTGACACGCCAGAAGGCTGTGCTGCCGTTCAGCGAGACCTGGACCTGCTGGAGAGATGGGCAGGAAGAAACCAAATGAGGTTTAATAAGAGCAAGTGTAGAGTCCTGCACCTGGGAAGGAACAACCACACGTATCACTACAGGCTGGGGGACGACCTACTGGAGAGGAGCTCTGAGGAGGACCTGGGGGTCCTGGTGGACGACAGGTTGACCATGAGCCAGCAGTGTGCCCTGGTGGCCAAGAGGGCCAAGGGGATCCTGGCGTGCATTAAAAGGAGCACGGCCAGCAGGTCAAGGGAGGTGATCCTCCCCTTCTACTCCACCCTGGTCAGGCCTCACCTGGAGTACTGTGTCCAGTTCTGGGCTCCCCGGTACAAAAAAGACAGGGAACTCCTGGAAGGAGTCCAGCGGAGGGCCACAAAGATGATACGGGGCCTGAAGCATCTTCCCTGTGAGGAAAGGCTGCGAGACCTGGGTCTGTTCAGCCTGGAGAAGAGAAGACTGAGAGGGGATCTTATCAATGTGTATAAATACCTGAGGCGTGGGAGACAGAGGGATTTCGCCAACCTCTTTTCAGTGGTTTGTGGGGACAGGACAAGGGGCAATGGCCACAAGATGGAGCACAGGAAGTTCCGCACCAGCATGCGAAAGAACTTCTTCACGGTGAGGGTGACGGAGCACTGGAACAGGCTGCCCAGGGAGGTTGTGGAGTCTCCCTCTCTGGAGATATTCAAGGCACGTCTGGATGCCTACCTGGGCAGCCTGCTCTAAGGAGCCTGCTTTGGCAGGGGGGTTGGACACCTTGGACACGATGATCTTTTGAGGTCCCTTCCAACCCCTTCGATTCTGTGATTTGGAATAACTGCAAACTCCAAAGGGAGGAAAAAAAAGTCCTACTACTGTCAGGCTTTGTTTCTTTTGCAAATCAAGCGAATAACCTGGACAACTATAAGGCTGCCAGCCTTACAGCAATCACTGAAGTAACAATGATATGGGCCTCATAATTAAATGAAATACCAATCAACATGATTTGTGGAATACAAATTTCATCATTACAACTTTGAGAACACAAGATTTCTTGATTAAGGTGTTGTAGCATCAGTGTAGTACAATTATACAGCTATAAGAACTGAGCAACAGATCTTAGTATCACAGATCTGTATGGAAGTAACCATTGGTAGGTTTTAAAATTGTAGTACAAGGAAGTGAAGTGATTTTACTTCTGTGATCCTGCTAGAAACCTGAATCCTTGGCTTTGTGCTGCTCAGCAACAATAAAGAGACAGGGAAAAGGTTAAAGACAAAGCTCAAAGTTGCCAAGAGAATAAATAGTGGAAAGGCCAGACAAAGAATAAACTGGATCATCAGTGTCCCAGACAAGCCATAGGGTAAACTACATTGCACATTAAGGGCAAAACAAGGCAAGTCTAAGAACAACAGGCTATACACACAGGCTAGGAAAATAATATCCTGCAAGCGATTTTGCAGCTGCTTAAACATTTCTTGAAACTAAGTATTTTCTTTAACTTTCTTTGACAGCTATGCTAGAACACATTCAGGAACTAGTTTCTAATTTAGGAGGCAGGGAAAGTTCCCAGAGGAAAGATCATTAGTCATCACTGTAGCATAAAATACCTTTAAGAAAAGTTTAATAAGTTTAAAAAATAAGAACTTTAAGGAAAAAAATAAGGAAAATATTTACACAGAGCAGAAAACGCAAACGTAACCTACAAGCAAAATACAATACTAAGATGAAAGATGAGCCCACATCTCATTTTGGTCAACAGTTCCTTCAGTTCCTTTCCTTCATATTTAAACATACCAGTTGCAGCATTGAAAGCAGAAGATGAATATTTTAACTTGTACCTTACCCGACTTAAAACTGAATTTTAAAAAGGGAGATAAGCTTTTTTTTTTTTTTTTTAAAAAAAAGCGAAGCCAGCTTTAAGATGAATTGCAAGAGAAAGAAATACTATGTACACATCATGAAGGCAGCTCACTCAAGGAAAATCATGGTTTTGAAAAGATAAAAGAAGAACAACATCAGTTTTAGGCCCAGTTCTTTAATTAGTATTACACTCAGGAAATAAAGGCGTAATATCAAAGCATTAAACATGGCATGTGACTTGTTGAATAGCCTAAGATACTAAACTAGTCCTAGCTTTAGCAATGGGTTTTCACCTGACTCAAGTATTTCTTTAGAGTCACTAAAATGCAAATATTTGTTGGTTTGTGCAGGATGAGACACTGTAATGGTTTTCAGTCTCATTAAAACTCAAAGTGCAGTCCTGAAGTCATGTCCTGAGCAGAACAAAGCCAGAAGCAGTGGGATAGAAAAGCTTCAATTAATGCTCCATGGTTCATAAAAAAAAAAAATGCTTCTAACATACGTTTCTTCTTTTTCTTCCCATCAGCTGCTCACACAAATTATGTACTGAAGTGAATTTTGATTCCCACTGCAGTTTAAGAAACAGATGGAGTGAAAAACCTGGAGCAGACAACTGACATCCAACTTAGGCAATGCGCTGCATTTCCAGCAAAGGTATATACCTGCTAAGCTACTTGCAGAAAGTATTCTGAATTCTATTTGATAGCAATGCGCTTTCTCCTTCTTAATACCATATTGTATAGGACATCCTGCATCACTTTTGATTATCTTCTCACATGTACTTCCACGTATCAGTTCAAAAACTGATCTACAATAACCAAAGACAGTATAAAAATTTGGAATAAGGCATTTGGATTTGCAATTAAGGATCAAGGAGCACGGAGAAGGAAGAGTCTTCATTCAGACAGTCCGTTCAAGTCTTCTTTCAAGTAAAGACTTAGAACAACAGTAAGACACTGAAACGCCTTTGTTTTGCAGAATGTTCCACAGCTGTGTGCTGATGAGATTTCAGTGCAAAGTATTTTTATTTTTTAATTTTCCATTTATTTTCAATACCTCTGCTGCTACAAGAGGCAGAGCAGTGTTAAATATTTTAGAATAAGGCACAGAAATATACAGTAGGAACACAACTAACAGACACAAACAGCTGTTTTGTTTGCTCCTTATTCAGATTAATGGTTTATTTTGATGCTGTCTTCCCTAAGGAAAAGTTGCATAGGAACGGGTTGCTGTTGGAAATAAACAGATGGCACACAAAGTTGACTGAATGATGCTATGTTTCCAGATGCTAACTTTCCTAAAAAATCCTTCAAGTATAAAGCATGGCAGCTAACTACTACATTTCATAAGAGCATTTCACTAGCTTCTGTTCAACATAAAAATTCAGTCAGTCTCTCATAGGAGGCACTGCAGGCTAGTTGAGCTTTTACAAACACATGGAGGAAGGTGTACCAATTATTGCTGTACATTTGTCATCCACTCTTCCATGGTGAGCCTTTTTCTGGAAGATTTTTTTTTAAGAGAGGTTAAATAAATATACTACAAAATTCATCAGAGCTAGCAAAGAACAAGTATGCTGGTAAGCAGAGTTCTGTTTTCTACCATGTACATGCTTGCAGCAAGGAAGCAAAGTTTCCACATGCAATATATATGTTGTCAATAAATATTTGTCACATTCTAGTAACGTTATGGAAGGCTGATAGTACATGTTAACTCCTTGGAAAGCAGGAGTGAAAATAACAGTTTCTGCAAATCTCTTATTGCAATGCCACTAGGAATCAGGACAATCAGAAAAGAAATGTACCAAAACTCCCTTTCCCATTCCATTTGAACTGATTGCCCACAATAGAAACAAACACTTCCTGTGACATTAAGTTGTCATCAGCTTCTGTGATTCCCAGTTTACTCAGCCTTTTCTTGTGCATCTGGCTCTTCTTCACAGAAGCAACACCAAGTTCATTTGCAATTTCATAATTGCCTTCAGTTTTTTCAGAGATCTCAACTTGCTCATAAAGCTCCAACTCATCAGTCACACATTCAGGTAGTTCTTGTCTGAAGTCCTCTACACATGCTCTCCCATCACCTGACAAGGTAGGCTGTGTATTCCCTAAGTCAGGAAACAATGAGAATGTCATCCTCAAAACAGCCAAATCAGTTAAAACTCCTGGAATTATGTTTTCTTCAGTCTTAACATTTGCATCCCCCATACTTTCTGGAAAACAATTTAATGGCAGCCATATATTTCAAATACAGCATATGATACTTAAAGAAAAGTTTTCTTCTTGTGATGTCTTCAGGCTTCCAAGTGATAATGATATTAGAGAAAGTTACAGTGGGTTTACACACTGTGCTTGAGACCATGACACTTCTTGATTAAGACATAAAAAGAGAAAAAGTTGTTAACATTTCATTTACTGCAGAAAACAATTTGTGTGCTGGGAGACTGGGCTAATCCATGTCTCAGATCTAGTGCACAAAGGAAGAAAACTGTGCAGAGAACTATGAACCAGAACAGCTATAAGAGAAGCCATAGTTGCTTTCTTGCTGATTACACCCTTCTTTCTGTATGACTCAGGTAGCCATCAGTTATACGGGCTCTGCTTGATAGGGAGCATAGATCAGATGTCTAAGGACTTTAAAAGTGTAAGCATCCACATGACATGGAGCAGAGACATTCACAGGATTTGTGTGAAGTTTATAATCCGTAACTATCAGAACAATGGAATTTGCTAAAGATGAAAATTTAAGCTGAATCAAACTACAGATCATAATAAAATTAAAGATTCAATTATGAATTAGGCAATCTAAAAACATAGGTATGCTATATTTAATGTTTTTACGATTTCCTCATAGGAAGTCAGAAAAATACCTTTCATTGCTGAAATATCCTTTACATCACAGGCAACTGTTGGTTTAACCAGGACCACACCATATCCTTCATTATTATGGATCATGTTATTGACCATGCTTATCTTGGGGATCTCATAATGTTCGTCTAAGAAGTTCTACAGCAAAGAAACAGATATCCAGCATGTTATGTCCAGCTAAAGAGATGCAAACCTTTCCACTTTTAGATAGTCAGTTCTCTGGATAGGCTAATAAAATGCTAGCCAATACAAGTGACAGTGCAAAAGGGATTTTCTTTGACAGATAAGGAATAAAACAAGTATATTGCTTTGGTGTACCAATCCAAGGCAAACAACAAGCACCATCATCATTAGATGTGACACACAAAACAGCAAGTTTATAAGCCAATCTGAACAGCAGTTATTTGCACGAATTCTAACAGCTGTAAGAATTGAATACTAATAAGAATACATATTTATTTTTTTAATTTTAAAAAAGTGCATTATGCTTTGAACTCACCTTTATAAGTATTCCCTCCTTGCAGTGGTGTATGCCATTGTCTAACAGGGTGCATGTACTCCCTGGATATATTTCCACACCAGCACCCTACAAAATAAAACAGATTGCAGTTCACAAAACATAAATAATTTGGGGCATATTTACAGTTTGGCTTGACAACTCCATCTTTGTGCTCATTCAGCAGTTGCACAACGTAAAATTGTGTTACCACTCCAGCTCCACAGCTTTGTGAACTAACTCGAGCAGTAATACAAACATTGAGGCCCCATGAATAATACTATTGCCACCAGCCCATAAAAATCTCTGCTAAAGAGTAACCACACAACTTTGCATTGCTTCATTGATCTTCAGTCATCCACCCCAACACTCAAAGCCCCATCATTCTCCAAAGTGCCCTACTCAGAGTTCAATTCTGTGTTTATCATTCTGTAAGAATCAATGGGTAAGGTGTCCAAAAAGGGCATTTAATTTGCCAAATACACGGTTTAATCAGAAAATTACTTATGTGCAAGAAAAAAAAAATCACGTTAAAGGTATTGCAGGACAAGAATAAGTCCAGCAAGGCAGCGATCATTATTTCATAGATGTCCCCTGTAACTACATCATTTTCATATCATCACATACAAATCAACATAAGATACTTCACTAGATACTATTGAAGGCCACAAGACTGCTGTGAACAATTTCTTAAACCTATTAACACAAAGCTGTCCAAGACACCTTTTAAAGGTACTCTTAAGAGTGACAGAAACCACCCCTTTACTGAAGTATTATTTCATATCAGAACCCTTTATTTTAATTTAGGAAATAGCCAGAGTTAAGAATTCATTTGTACCTTGGCACCATACAGATCTGAGTTTTTCATTAATAGCTCAGCTGATGTTCTCACTGTTATGCCCGTAGTTTCACACTGTAACACACAATTCTCCAGAGTAGTTTTCCCATGATGGATGCCTATACACAGACAACAAATATTGTTAAATGAATCAGTTATGCAAAGGCAAATCCCTCCTACAGGTACATGAACTTGTAGCGTTTTCTACAGCGTGAAAAAGTGATCGTTTTAATCATATTTTATGTTAATTTTATTGATTTGCCCATGTGTAGTTGGAACTCACCGTTTTTCCTAATATCAGCAGAAAAACTGCAAGGGAGCCCTAGTCAAAGATTTGTCTTAGAAGTGTTTTTGTTTTGTGGTTTTGTTTGTTTGAAAGTGACAGCAATGATTCTTTTCTCTATAAGCCTAAGAAACCTCTGAATTAATAATGTATTAAATACAAGTATATGGGTATTAATAAACATTTTAAAACATTTAAAAACAAATGTCCGTCAAGGCAAAAGTATTAAGTGGAACCTTCTGAAAAGACGGAAGGTCATGGCCAAACTCACTGGATACAACTTTGGATTATTTGAATGGCAGTTCGAATGTGTTTTTAGTAAATGAAGGTCTATACTTCTACAGTCTATGCCATTCCTCAATGGAGAGCTGGTTGGGTTCGGCTACAGGTGAATACTGCCATGGGAGTTCTTTTGTGGAAAGAGAAATTATTTTCTTTTCCAGACAGCCTGGCAGAGGCTTTGCAGTGGTCAGTCAGGCTGCCATAACAGCAGAAACATTAAGACAAATTATCTTATCCAAAAATAAGAATAAAACCTAAGAGCCACAACAACCTGAAAGTACAAACAACAGAAGTTATTTTGATGTCCACATTATAAATAAGTGGGAAAGAAACAAAAAGGAAGCCTTAACATTTATATCTGTAGGATTCTTTCCTACAATATTTTGTTAAAACCAGTAAATTGTAAGAGTGGATCCCAGATTTAATTCTAACAGAAAATTATAAAAGATTCATGAAAAGTTCAAGGTACTCTTATACTTACTTAAAATCCCTTCCACAGCATCATGTTGTATTAACTTCAAATTGGAGATCTTTACGTTGGCTCCTGTACAGTCAACAAAATTGTCTCCTTTCCCTTGCTTTTCTATCACAATATCATCTGGCAGGCCATAGCCTGAAAGCAGAGGTGAAAGACATAAGTTTGTTGAGTATCTGGTAATCAGATGCTCAGTACCTAAGCAGACATTCAGATTAGGTAGAGAGGGTTGGAACTTGAGATATCTTTGAGTATCTTGAATAGGATTTTTCCCCCAGTGGCTGAGGCACACCTTACATCTCCTCTATACCAAGACCCAGGTGCTCAAAAAATCCCACCACCAACAAAAAACAACCAAACTCAAAGTTCCCTTCCTTGAATGACACATAATATAATAAAATACAAAGTTATTTTAGCCAGTTAAACAAAAGGCTAATGCTGAGGGCAAAGTTCTTACTCCCCAAACTGCACCACAGTATGGGGGTGCAGTAACCACAGCCGCAATGGGCACCCGCAGTCCACTTCCAGTACAGCAGCTCACTGCAGCAGGCAGAGGCTCCAAAGAACACGGGGAGCGGGGAGAAGCAGTCACCATCACAAGGCAAGGAAACAAGTGCAAAGGACTCCACGTTGTTACTAAACTTCACTCAGCTTCTCTATTTAGATGAAGCCTGGGTCAATACTTGACGTTCCAGTGTTACATGGACTTCCAGATGAATTCAGATTAAAAAAGAAACTTTCAAAAGCATATGCCAGCATTGATTTACTAAAGCCATACACGCTTGTCAGCATTCAACCACTTACAGGGCAATTTATGAGCATGTAAAGCTTTTACTGCTTGTAACTGCCAAGAATCATGATAAGGAAAGCAATAATGCAACATCTATTAGAGCAGCATGAGTCCTATCATTTTCTGAACACACACAGAAGCTTAGATAAGAAGTGCCTGAACAGGATGTTAGCTTTTAACCACGTACATAAATAAATGCTCTAATGTGCAAGTAGAAAGGTTAAAAAAAAAAAAAGAAAGCCTTTGAACAAGAGTTGGTAGAAAATTTTAAAGACAGCAGATTTAACATAGTTAAGTGACTGATACTTAAGTACACTATACTACCCAGGAATCTTTCCAGCGCTGCTAGGGAGGAGGTGACACAGAGCAGTTTACTTCCAGTATGTAAAGAAAGAGCATCATGGGACCATAAATAGCAGATCCAGTTTAACTATACACCAGTTGAAAAAGTCTCAGGAATAATTGTTCTACAGAGTGCCTACAGGTTTTCTAACCAAGCTTTTAGTTTGCTTCACTTCTGAAGCAGCAGCTCTAGCAGTAAAGGAAACTGTTGACAAGGAATAGAGAAGGAATGATTCACCTGATATCAAATGGTGGTCAATACCCAGCCAGGTCAGGACTGTATGCCCTGCCTGTAAGTTAAGGGACTCCACAGGAGCTAAAGGCAATTGTCATCCAGTAACACTGATCATGGATTTTGGACAGGTTGATGCTACAGGTTCCTTTCCAGCTTAAACTATTAAACAGGGTGGAGCAAAGTTCTTAAGTACCTTTGCTACAATTTTTTGTCAAGCGCTAAAGTTATCCTGACTAGGGCTTCCTGCATCTGTTACTGTTTTAACTTTACTTAGTTCTTGTAAGCCTTTGTTTATCCCTGACTTACCAATCCTCATACTTTCAACCTTAGTACTGGCTTGCACAGTGACTGGAAAAGAAATAAAATCTCTACTAAGCAAAGCAACATTATTTCTTTGATGAGTCACCCTTTCATCCCAAAAAAGCCATCAAAACATCCAACTATTCAGATTAGTGCCAGCAGAATTTTTGTCGATGCTCTTACTTCAAATGTTTTCAGCTGCTATTGCTGCTATAAAAACTTCTAACAGAAGTCCATATAAGAAGATTAAACACCCTGACATATTCATTACCTGGAGAGTGGTTTGTACTAAAAATACAGTTATATGCCTTGCTCCTTAAAATAGAGTAGCTCATCCTTTAATAGGTGTGCTATTTCACCATTTGCATTCCTGTTTCCTCAAAACTACAGAAGAAGTTGTCAAATACCATCCCACACAATTTTAGAACAATGCCATTTTGCAGACAAATAAAACAATTTGAGCTCCTTTATCCTGCAGGTGCATTGTCCATCAGCATTCACCTCTATGCAAACCAAACATACACATGAGAAGGGCAAGAAAGAAAATGATACTCATAAAATAAGGACAAGAAAAATATAATCCAGAACTGCAAGAAATTAAACTCCCAGCCTTTCCCATTATGAAGCTTTGACAAGACAAAAAATGCAGCTGAAGAAGCATCTGAACAGCTGTACAAGCCCCAGTGATACACAGACTGTTACACTGCAACAGCATGCATACCTAAAGGAGAGACATTATGCTGAGGAAACAAGAATTGTGAGGAAGAGAAAGCAACATATCCTAGACAAGATAAAAGTATTTCAAACAAATATTTCGAGAGAAAATCAGGAACATACATGCTGCATCCACTTCTACAGCATAAATGTGCATGTTAAGCCAATAGCACTCTCTGCATGTGCTTCACATAACGCACAGATTCACATCAGTAGCCCCCCCACACATAGCTGACATGCAACAAATGTCATAAACTAAGTTTGAATAGCACTTGGCTCTTTCTCTGTATTCACCAGTTCTACCCTGACAGTGAGTCTGACTATACCTCTGAGGTAGATCAGGGCATGCAAACAAAAACAAGGACCTCTCTCAAGTACTTTAGAAACTGAAGCCTCTCAGAATGATTTTAGTGTTTATTAAACTAAAAATCAACACACTTGTGTTGCTGTTGGACCCCCTCTAGTACTTATATAACCAGGATCTATCCAGGCAAATAGTTAGGATGAAATAGCAAATTTGCCATTAATCAGCAAAAGTTTAAACTTACTTGCAGAAATAATCATGGGTAATGAAACAGCTTACTCCTTCCTGAAATAGACACAGCTCTACGAGCAGAAATAGGAACAGTTCAAAGAAAAAAAAACGCTCCAGCCAAACTCTGCAAAAATATAATAGACCTTTAAGCAGAGCTAAGTTAAAGACCCTTATTTACTTTATTTTAAGGACCATTATTCTAGCAAGTCTTCTACCTTCTAATTCAACAGAATCAGCAATGCAGAACACGCCATCTACAACATAATGACCAGGACAGATGATGACTGTGTCTCCTTCGTAACAAGCACTTACAGCTGCCAGTGGATCATTGTGAAACTGTAAGAGAAAAACAATATAATCAGCTCCTAAAAAAATGCTATAAAATGGATGCATTTATGCCCTAAAAGCTTGCTCTTCAATTAAATGTTGCTGCTTTTGCTTAAAAGAAGCCCTTTTTAATGGCACCAATAATATGCAATTTCTACTTTGAATTCAAGAATCATAGCACTCTCTGGACAAAAAAAGCCTCAAAGCATTCCTTTGTGTTATGTCCATCCCCCCATGAGAAAAATGGGGCACAGTGGCAGATTGAAGAACATACGCACCAGAAAGCAGACCTCGATATGGCCTGGATTCCAGGCCAACATTTGAATTCTGTTTCAAGTGACTTGTCATGAATTACTGAAGAAAGACATGACAGATGAAAAAGAAAATAAAATACTACAAGCAACTGAGCTATTAGATTTGAGCTTGGCCAAACACCACTGTAACTCCTGACTCCTGGAGCATGGCACTCCAAAACAGCATTTAGCTATTACAATGGCAAATACAGACTCCACATGGCACTTTTTCTTGAAAAAAAAAAAAAAAAATCAGTGCCTAAAGAGCACAGGCTAATGTCCTTCTCAAGTATTGGGCCATTCTGTGTTGAAGGGTAAAAAATAGCACAGAAAAATTGCACATTTATTGCTTTCCAGCAAATTCCATGGTAAGCATTATAAGAGAATTTTTCAGTTGCTAAGAAAAATCAGATTTATAGCTCAAGAGTTAATTCACGAGTTTTCCTTTGGGTCTATTTTGCCCACCTGCAATTCACAAACATGATCAGAATACAGCAAGCAATTTAATTTGGGCCCAAGGATTCATAAGAATCATAAAATATCTCAAGTTGTAATGGACCCACAAGGATCATCGAGTCAAACTCCTGGGTCTCCAAAGGACCACCCCAAAAAATAAAAATAAATCCAACCATGCTTCTAAGAGCGTGGTCCAACTACTATTCCAGACTGTTCTTAAACACTTAAGTGCTAAGTCCTATCTGAATTTAATTAAACTAAATATATTTGTTCTTAGTAAGTAAATAAATTTCCTACACAGAAGCAGAGCTACAGAACACTTCATTCTTGAAACCCGATCTCATTATTAATAACATCGAAAGAAACTGATATATCAAAATTTAAGTATTACACCTTAGCACATTTTATTACGGAATTACTACAGAAAATTTGTTCCCCCCCGCCACTGCTCCTATAAAGTACTCAACAGACAAATTAGGAGAAATTACTTGCAACTTTAAAACGTATTATTTATTGTTTAAATTAAAGTGCTGTTCTTAGACTGACAAAAAAAGCACCGTGCAAATGTAGTATCTTCTAAATGACAAATTAACTTGTTCTCCCATGTGGTTTCTTGAGGAGAAAAGAGTAATGGCAGATAGACCATTGCTGTTACTTTACCTGTATTTCTAATTCTTCACCACAAGATTCAGGGCAAAGTTTGTCCCTTATCAACGACTGCAGCAGACCTGCCATCATGGTGGAAGATACAACATGAGTGATCTTGGTTCCTGTTGGTCTCTGTCCTTTAGCTTGGAGACCACTGTATTTTTGGTAACCAAACACGTACCTAAAACATGAGCAAAGCCATCAGTTCGTTCTTCAGTAAATAACTTTCTACACACACTTTCCCACATGGGATCTCCTCCTTGCATTAAACCCACTAAGTACCTCAGGAGTGGATTCTCAATTAGTTTTAGCTTTTGTTTCAAGTGCTCTATTTTCTCATACAACTGAAGTCCCTCCACCATGGAGACGTTTTCTACTTCAGAGTCTGAATCGCTGCTTGATATGCTGTTCCTCACGTTTAAGAACTTCCTGTAGAGCTCTTCACCTTGGGACAAGTAATTCTGGTAATCAGCAACAAGCCCAGAAGGCACACGGTGTTCAAGGATGTCATAATGCCTGCAATTCAGAGCAAGGGGTCAGTGTATTTCCCTTTCCAATTTTGAAAGATCAAATACAAACCCACAGAGAACCTGAGAAGTTCTATACCAGTACTTAAGTCAAAGCTCTCTGCAGTCTGCATCAACACTATGCTTTTTTTTTAAAAGCAGCAAAACCAAAACCCTCAGACACACACAAGTATATTACTGTCTTCTCTAAGTAGTATATAATTTTTAAAGGTGGATAGGTAACAGTCATCAGAGGCTTACTCTGAAACAAAGGTTTAGAGTAAGTAAAGTTGTAAGCATACAACTGAATGACATACTAACTTCAGGATACTCATGCTAAGTTATGCGATTTTTAAAAAAGGAAATGAGCAGTAACTCATGAAAGACATAACAAACATACCGTGTCAAATGTCAGGGGGAAAAAAACACAGAAAAAAACACTTTTTAATTATCCTTCCCAGACATTTTGTTTTATGCTCTGGTTATTTAGCACCCTCAAAATTTTAACCAGCTTGTGCTCTTGTGCACTGCTCCAGTTTCATATAGCCAGATGGCATTAAAAAAAAATCGACCTTCAGTAAGCCTAATGCCAACTAATCCCACAAAGGAAAGAAATTAACACATCCCTCCTTCAGCATGACCAATTTACAAGTTTTTGTTTACATTCTGTTCCATTCTGGATCTTATTCTATGCCCAAAGGTATGAAAGCATTCCACGCTATCTTTAGTTAGGATTACATTTCATACAATTACAAGTTAAAGGAGGCAATAGCTGGATTTGGAGCGCCATCTGATGGGAGGTTAAGGATTACAGGGAAAAAAAAAGTGCAGGACTCGAGCAGCAATTTCAGTTGCACCCTCTTTCTGTTAAAAAAAATTTGAGCATCAGACAGTGATTGCTGCTAGAACAGACTTGTTTTGATTTACTAGTGAAGAGTTTTCTTTGAAATCTGTCTGTCACTATTCCCACATTGCCTTTCCCTGTGGTTCTACCTAATAATATCAAAGGTATCACACTTACAATCTCAGTCGAGGCTCAACACATCGCACAAAGTAATCCAAATCATCCTCCTCCTCCTCATCCCAGGTCCTCCAGATGTGTTGGTAGAAGAACCTTTTGAAGCAAAATAAGCGTCTAAACACAAAGGAGGCCAGATTTACTCAAGCAGAGACAAAAACACTGGAACTAGGAATGTTATCAATTTGAGAATCCAGCTCAAAACATCACCTCTCTCCCATTTCATGTCACCATCCTGTAAGCTATTTAGTAGTCATAAAAGTTATCTTTCTTGTCTGTTGTCACCTGCATAAAGAATTTTGCGTTTCGAGTTCAAAATTCATAACAGCCTGAGTCCCACTGACTTTCACCAAAATAGATGGAACAACTGAAAGCTGGATTTGAAAATAAGACCTGCATGCTCAAGATTCTAACGCTTTTTGGTTGGTTGTTTTTGGGTAGGCATCCTTCAGATTTCCTTTCTACCTGGAGTTTGTCACTTCCATAATACATGCTTATATCTCTACTACTGAGCAATGGTCGAGACAAGGAGTTTCTTCTCCTTCTCTCCTCCCACCCCCACCACTTCTGGAACATAGCCTATTTTCTAGACAAGAAAGTCTTTCCTCCTGTTTTATCTTTTTTATCCAGTCCTAGTGTTAATTTGTAGACTTTTCATGCAGCACATAGTACATTACTATGAGAGAGATGAAGAAGAGACAGAGATGATAAAGAAAGGCCAAGAAAGTAGAATAAGTAAGACGTAAACAGACACCTGATGAAGAAAGAGCAAATTTATGGGAAGAGACAAATTGCAGGAAAAGGAAGAATGAGGCAAAAGAGAAAAAGAGACATCAAAATGTTTCAGAATAGAAAGAAACACCACACTAGAGCCAACAAGGTGATACAGCCCGAGGAAGCCTGGGGTGGAGAAGAGAGGGAAAGCAATGCAGAGACTTCTTCCTCCTCCCACTCCTTTTGGCACAGAGAGTAAGTTGCTGAAAAGCAGACCTTGTGTTTATGCTATCGCCTTCAGCTGCATAAGACAAAATAAGACCTTATGCATTTTTGTACCTGACATGCTCCACGGCTAGTGCTGTCTGATCAAATTCTCCTGACTCATCATACACAACCCACAGCTCCCGCAGTGGGATCTGACGCTCCTTCAGCTCCAAGAGTTCCTGCATGCATTCCAACGTGAAGGTGCTAACCTGCGACTCACACAGGAAAGGCTCGCTGAGTCGAACAACTGCTTTGAGAGCCGAGTACTCCACATCAACAACCTGTTGGAATGAACAGCTCTTAGGATTTCTCTAGGCAGAGCAATAGCTGCAGCTGAGGAAGGTGAACATGACATGCCTCATGAACTGCCAGTTGACTCACATAAACGAACGCAGACTGCATAGTACAGCAAAGGCAATCTAGTCAGCTGAAGTGATAACCCAGAACTGAGCTTCTCAGGACCAAAAGATTTGGAGCCTCTTCCACATTTACAACTTTGCTCAAAACCCTCTTAACATCCATATAAGGCTAGTAAATTGCTTCCCTATTATATTTTTTTCAGACAGGGAAAAGCAGTGTTTTCAGACTTGAATCAATACTTTACAGTTCTCGTGAACTCCTTTGTAGCTCATTTTTCCAAGTACCCACAAGACACAGAGAAACCCCCGAGTTGGTCTGGGCCAGTGAAAGCCATTTTGTTACTAATCGTGCTGAAAAGCCAAGGGAATACAAAGTTTTTCCCCTCTGAAAACATACAATGGATGTCCAAGTTCAAAAAAAAAAGATGAATGATCAGAGCCTCCTTCCCCTTCCCCTGCTTCAGCAAGGACCCCTTGAAGATATTGCTTTCATTTAGGCATAGTCCTGCCACCAAAATATTGAGACACTAGAGAAGGTATCCCTGAAATTAGCCCATATGAGATGTTCTTGTCACAACCTTCACATAAGGCCAATTATGCAGGCTTTGTTTGTATTACCATGTTGAGGCTGAAAGTCATTTGCCCAGCTCTTCAGAAACTCATGTAAAGGTAAGTGATTGTGCAGTGTTTTAACACATGCAAAGCATGAAAAAAAATGCTGTACAGACTTTTTGGTTTAGCATTGATGAACCTATCCCAAAAGCAATAATCATGCGTTTTGTACCCTGCCAAGAATGCAAAGTCCAAAACACCACAGATGACAAACTGTATCAGCACGATGGAACCAGATCGAGCTTATTCTCAAGATATCAATGCCACTTTATTTTAGGTTGATGCCTCAAAGAAAATTAAATTCACCTACCTCACTGATTCTACTATAATTCAACAGCAGAAGTAACTTAAATAGCAGAACAAATAACAGCCAAATTCCAAGGTTAAACAACTCAACAATGCCAAAAACAGCAAGTATATCTAGTGCGTAGCTTTCTGGATTTGCAACACATGCTGCGGTCCTAAAGAACTCATTCTGAGGAGCAGTGCCTCACTGTCATGAGTGTCCCATGCGGGTTTGGAACCTGTGATCTGATACTCGTACTTTTAGGTGAAGGAAGCACACCAGCGCACAAGATAGTGCTTCAGAATAAGGCTCCTTTTGAAAGAAATTCCTATTGCTCTAGTTATTGCTGACAATTAGATATTGAACAGATATAATTTTCTACTAGCTCATAAACTTCATAGATAAATTATCTGCCTGTTAGAGAGGTAAGTGATGTTAATTGAAGACAAATGGCTGAACAACTGCATTCCATTTACCTCAACGACAACCTCAAACACATCAGCACGCCAGACTGCCTGCCATCCAGACGGTTCAAGGACCTTCTCCAGGTACTCAGCTATGAATTCTTTCACCTCAGAAGCCTTGCAGTCAGCTAAAAAGAAAATTAAAGCAGTACAGTTATGCAGGAAAAAGAAGGAAAAGTCCTCCAATTCATTGATAAATGAAATTCACAGTTAATATATTCCTCTAACTCATCTAAACTCAGACTTCATCCTGTTTTGCTCATAACTGTCAGTATTTTTGCTGCTTATCTCAGTAGCGAGAGAGAGAGAGTCATCTGTTTTGTGCTTCTCCAGAAGAAGCAGTACTTAACCTCCCAGGTACTGAGGGTTTCAGTACCAGTACTATTAAACAGTTAACTTCTGCCTTATCTTAAACAGCCTTACTAAAGAAAGAAGTTCTAGTAATGCCAATTAAAAAAAGGCACAGAATCCAGCATTAGCATTTTCTCCTTTCGTTCACTCAGATTTTATTTACTTATGTTAAAACCATTACCTCCTGCTCTACCAGTTACAGAAGCTGAAGTTACAATACAATAATCCAACAGCAACAACAATACACTGCATCTTTTCTAACCCCTGTTAATAAGAGTATCTCACAGTATAATATGGAATTGACTCCACTTAAACTGGATGACTTAAGAAACCTGACTACATGTTCCTTTTCCAGTAAGAAATTTCTTACCCAAAATGTAATCCTGGTAAGCTTTAAATCGCTCATAAAACAAAAGATGATCGGTATGAAAAATGTCTGGAAGAAGTACATTCCCATCTGGTACAGTCCGTCCTAAAGCAGTCCCTGGTTTGTCACGACTCCCATAGTCACTACTGATATCCTCATCTTCCTGAAGCAGATCTGGACAGAGGAGTTGGAACAAAGCACATCCCACAAGTTATCAATTGAATGCAATCATCACTCACTCCTCTATTCCCAGAGAATTCCTGTTCAGCCCAAGATCCATCACAGACCTTTCTACAACACATCTTACAACACATAACAAAAAACCCTCCTACACCGAAAATGAAAAGGTGACTTTAATCACATATAATTTCAGAAAGATTTCAATCAACTCCTGTAAAACCATAACTATATTACGCACACACTGTAAATAAAATATTTTTACCCTTACACATCCCTGATCAAATCCAGCAGCTATGATAACAATACCTGGCACAAACGCCAACGGGAGTCCCAGAGTACAAGGCACCTTCCAGAACAATTTAACGTAGCTTGCTCATGGTTTGCAAGCCTATAACCACACAACACCAACCTGGCACCGAACAAGGGTACTCAAGAGCCAACGTGACGGCATGGTGCCATTAAGTTCATTCCCAAAGCAAGCGCCAGCGGCGCCCCAGCCACAGCTGCTCCTGCCCGGGCCCTCACCTGGCTTCGCCTCCTCGGCGCGCTCCCGCGGGTCGGCGGCGCGCCCGGCCTGCAGCGCGCCCTGCCCCTGCCCCTGCCCCTGCCCCTGCCCCTGCCCCTGCCCCTGCCCCTGCCCCTGCCCCTGCCCCTGCCCCTGCCCCTGGCCCCTGCGGCCCGGTGCCGTCCATGGCGCCCGCCCGCCCCGCTTTCAAACTGCCGCCGCCGCTCCGCGACGTCACTGCCAGCGGCCGCCCTGACTGGCTGGCGGCGCGGCTGGCGGCTCGGGGCTGGGCGGGCGGCGGCCGGGCCGTTGAGGCCGTGAGGGACGTGAGGCGGGGCTCGCAGTGGCGCGGCCCCCTCAGCGGCCTCCCTGCGGCCCGGGGAAGCTCCGGGCGCGGGGAGGGGGCTCGGCCTCAACCGCCCGCCGCAGGCGAACCTGTCAGTGAGCCTGCGCCTAGAGGTCGAGGCACGGGCGTGCTGCTCGGGCGGGCAGTGCCTTCTGTCAGGCCGGGCGTGCTTGTGCAGGTGTTTCAAGCACACGGGTCTCCCTGAGGAAAGAACCAGCCACGTGCAGCCACAGAAATATTAAAAAACAGTAATTCACCACACAAATGCTTCACGAAACTCCAAGACGACACGCCTTGCTGTTAGCTCTGACCTGTTGCAACACAGAATGTGCCCGCTCAAAAAGCAAATCATGCATTTTTTTCCCCTCAGTTTTCTCACTGCCTCAATCTATTGTCCTGTTTGTGTCTCACCCATTTTAGCATTAGCATCACGTTTCTGCCTTGCATCTCTTCAAGGCCCAGCTCTCCAACCTACTTTGTATTTTGAGCTCTGAATTTCTTAGATTCTTCCATTTCCATGTATTTGTCTCACCTTTCCTCAGACGGCCTCAGCTCCCCTGCTGCCCCCGCCCTGCCCGCTCCTGTGCCCAGGAGCTTGCTGCAGGGCCTAGTGCTCAGGAGCCAAGCGGCGAGGCATTGGGCACCAGAGGCCTGGCACCTTCTGAGAGACGCATGGGTTCTGAAACAAGCCAGTGAAACAGAGATACTCTGAGATACTTGGCCAGATAAAGTTGAATGCAGTATATCTGAAGCACGCTGATAATTACAGTCTTATCAAGAAATAAAATTGCTGGATTACCCGCAAAACAGAGCATATGTCTTGGAGTAAAAGACACAGCTGTAAAAGACAGCTTTTACTCCAAGACATATGTCTTGGAGCAAAAGACACAGCTAGGCATAGGTCAGTGCAAAATCTAGACAGATAAATCCTCATAAATCCTGCTTTTAAAAGACACAGGGATACAGCGGGATTTCTGCTCAGAGATTAATCTTGCCTTCAAAGAAAAGTTAAATGCATACATGTTTCTACCAATAAAACATGCTTCTTTTGCAAAGGAAAATAAGCTAATTCTCACATCACTGGCAGACTTGCCAACAAAATCTTACAGCCTGGAGGATAAGTTACAAGGACATTTCTCCAAGTAGGCCATATTAGTGAATACATAAGATTTAGGTTGCAGCTTTCTTTTTTTAGTATAAGCTTGAACTTACAAGTGCTTTGATTAAAAAAAAAAAAAAAAAAATTTTAATTGTCCATAGGAACAAATTTACCCTCAAACAGGGGCAAATGAGGCTAACCAGTAGCCTCATTCCTCATGTTCAGTAGTAATAAGTAATAAGGCAAGTTTTAGAGAGCTGCTCCTGGAAATACCATCATTTCAGATTGATAACCCAGAAAAAGTATTTTTGACCAATATTAATACCACAGGTTGTTGGTGTTATCAACACCTTTAACAAGTGTAACATTACAGGGTAGATGTTTTACAGCGAGAGGCGTTCATTTTTTTCTCCAAGCAATGACTATTTTAAAATGTTTTTTTGAAACCACAATTGCTTCAAAACTTAAATGGCCACGAGGGGGCTACCTTGGATTTCTAACCACATGGTTAAACAGCTGCCAGGCTGGAGTTTCTTCGTGCTATCTCTCAAAATATTCATTGCTTTTGCAGCAGCAGCACGTGCCTGTAACAGTTTACACATTCACAGCAAACCGAGAGCGCTATTTATCCCTACATTATACAAGTCAGGGTTGCCACAGATCTGCCGAAATCAACCTTTGCCTATCGTAACCCCAGCAGAAAAAAGCATGTCTTAGTCCCCATGACTTGTCTGCAGTATGCAGAATTTAACTACTATACTGGGTATGCACGTTTAGCTAATAGTCATATAGTTTTGATCTGTCCATTACAAAATTACACTAAAATACCTAACTTTCTCCCAAAAGCTTATGTCTTTATGAGATCAGCCTTCAAAGCAGAATATGTTTGTAAGTGAAGGGTTTATAAATTGATAGGTTTTAAGTAATTAATAATTGGAAGTTTGTCCCTACAAAACCTTCAATACCATTGAACATGGTATTATATTTGAAACAGGATCCCCTGTATCTAAGGAGATAAGTGACACAGTTAATTACATCAGTTCTTTGCTACAAATACACAGCATTGGGATTCTGCAGCAGGCAACACACGTTCATTATATTCACACAAGAATGACTGTGATATGAAGAAAACTTCACTGAATGACTAAGGGTTTTGAATCCAACCTCTGCAATACATACCAGCAAAACTGTATTCAGGCTGTACATAGTCAGGAGGAATTGAGTAATAGTAGAAAAGATAGGGAAAAAAAGGGTAAGAAATGGTCTAAACCAAAGGACAAATAACAGAGGAACAACAATAAGAAGAAATTTCACAATAGGAATGGAAGGGAAGAGGATGTTTAGAAAGAAAAGTAATGGAAAAGGGATATTCCACCAAGATGATGAAGCTCATCTTCCAGCGCTTAGGCATAACCTGCTTTGGTGGGATGTTCCTTGTCCTGTACTGTTTTCAACACCTTAGCTTAGTGATATGGTTTAGTGGAGGACTTGTTAGTGTTAGGTCAGAGGTTGGACTAGGTAGGTGATCTTGGAGGTCTCTTCCAAACTCGATGATTCTGTGATTCTGTGATTCCACATCTGGGTGAAACGCTAGCATACCACTGCAAACAAGGCAGTCCCTTTCTCCAAATTTGTTCGCTTTTCAGCATGGCTGCAGCAGAACACATTCCACTGTGTGAGATGCTTCCACAGTGTTGAGTTAATTATCCCTGACCCTTGCAACAGAGCTGTTATATTTCAAAGAAACACAGTCCTAGCAGGGATTGTTCCTCCTCTGCTACTGCATGCAACTAAGTCATGGACTGATCAAGCTCTATTGTGTTCAAAAAACTCCAGTGCAGTAGTTTTTTCCCCCCCTCATATGTGAAATAGAAACTCAGTCCTCTTATTGTTCAAAGCCTTCCATTTGCCAGCCTGAATGTGCACACGCAATGCAAACCATCAGTTATTTTCTCAAGCTTAAACAGTCCTTTTTCGTTCTACAGTGTTTATCTACCCAATTTATTCTTAGGCAGGAATTAGCTCTCTCTCTTTTTTTTTTTTTCTTTTTCTTTTTCTTTTGCACAGCAGGCTCTCCATTCCCCTAATCTCACTAGTTGCTCTTCTCTGTACTTTTCTCCAGGCTTAATTTTTTTTGTGAGTTGTGATGACTGGTCTATGTGAGGTGCAAAGGACTGGCAAATATTTACCTGGAACACAGTAACACATCTGTATTGGAAAGGAGGAAAAGGGAGTGGTTTGCCCTCACAGTCTATACTCAGCTCTCGCACTTCTGAATGAAACTGCATTGCAATTGCTCCTGTCAATAAAATCTGTGCACTTCAATCACCTAGGCTGGTGGTAATCCACAGTCCCAGCTAAGAGGAGCAGAAAGGCAGAAGGGCTGCTAAAGCTGACATGTACAAGTCAGCCTGGGAGCCCATGTGGAGCAGGACTGGCATACAGTGGAAATAAATTTCCCCGGCCATTCATTTTGTATGTGGGGTTGTAAAGGAAAAACATCTGTCCACAGAAATATATATAGGATACAAACTTACTTGGATGGTTTGGACCAGAACTTCATTATGTGCCACTGATTTCACTGGGGCAGTGTCTGTTCATGCCAACTGGAACCTCAATTCTAAAGTTAAAAACCTACAGAAAAATAGTAGAGCATTCTACCCAGTGCTCCTCTCCAAAGAAATAATATCTTTATTCTAATTCAGTGCTAGAAGATAACCCCCTTGGTATTACTTCTCCTTTGTGGATATATGTATATCTCAGTTGGGAACACAGGCTCTTTCTGCTTTAAGATGTCTTACAGTAATAGTAATATCTTCTTTACCACGTCTCATTACAAGGCAACCTTAAAATACAAAAAGTATCAAAAGATCAAATTATATTATTGTATGTATTGAAAAAAATGTTAGTTGATGTAAGACTTAGCAATATGAAGATGTCTATCAAATATGTGTGGAATAAGCAGTTGAGACAAGCCAAGAAAGATTCACATAGTGATGGGAAAGAAACAATACAAAGGCATGAAAGGAAAAACAAAAAAAGAGAGAGAGAGAGAGAGAGAGAGAGAGAGAGAGACTGGTATTTAAGACAGTAAAAAAATTCTGCATAGTTTTTCTGGTCTTGACACAAATTTCCTTTGTTACCATGGCAATCACTTTAGTCTCTCTAGGCCTCCATTTACGAACCAGTAAATGTAGATAATATTTTTAACTGCATATGTTTTATTAATTCATTTGTAAACCACTTTTTACCTCTGAGGATGAATGATGTCATAGAACTGTAGACTGCTGTTAATTAGTTGGGAGACTAGCTATAACTAATGTTCTTTGTCAGGTATTTCATCACTGTAATCCTAAATAAATTGAATGTAACTAGAAAAGCAATTAAACTTTTGCAAACCTGTATAGCTTCATTCCTTCAAAAAGTCAAATCCTTTTTTTCTTTTAAGAACTATTTTGGATCTTCACATTTGAGTTCTCTCTTCATCCAAACTTCTACATATATCAAAGATGGAGCCACATCACTGTGATCAGTATATCTGAATTCCAGAAGTCAGAAAAATTAGAGGTGGAAATCACCTGCTTGCATTGCTGCTTGTCTTTATTAACAGAGGATGCTTTCTGAACTGTTTTCTCTCATATGTTTTAAGCAGTTTTCAGAATGTCCTCTACATAGGCTTCTTCGTGAACGTGCTGCATAGACACTTCTTTTCTTGCAAACTTCTACAGAGTTTCAAGAGTTATACTACTTTGTCTGCTGAGTATTGACTTTCTCTTAACCACAAACATGCCTGGTATCACTAACTCCTTAATTTTCAGAAATGCAAGCTTCAACTGACTGACCTTGCAAACTGAGCCTTTGCTTTTCTTAGCAGGAAGTTGGTAAAACAGATTGCAGCCTTTCTGCTCATTAAACAGGATACTGCAGTTTTGTTTCCATTCACCTCCTCATACGTTTTCAAGTTCCACTATACAGTAGGCAAGGCATTTCAGCAGGAGTAGAATCAGGTCCAGCTGAGGACTGATGTAATGTAGGTGGGTTTTTCATTTGGAATTGCCATTATTTCACATTTATTGAGACATATCTCCCTCTCAGCCAGACTTTCATCTCAAGGGATATTCAATCTAGGTAATGACTTTGAGGAGGAAGCTACATAATGATGGAAAATTCAAGTCTATGCAGATTACTTGACTAAGATTCATCTACAACAAAAGTGCTATTGGCCATGCTCCCTTAATGTTGGATAGGCCGCTTCCCCAGACATGCAGCTCTCTGGAAGAAGACATGAAAAGAGCTAAAAAGTCCCTTTTCCAGGTGTTTCAAAGTTGCCCTCAAGAACCTAGCAGAACAGACTGAACATTACAAGGTGTCCCTCAACTGACTGCAAAGATACAACAGGAACACAACTCATAATAAAATGGTTTCTTTCTTCAGAGACAAACAATAGGCAGGCAAATTTTCCAACAGATGTTAAAATATCGATGGGAATAAATAGCAACTTTGGGCAAAAATGGAATTTGTAAACAGGCTTCAGCTTTATGACTAATGTGAAGTTTATTTAGCATTTAACATCATATAACTCAGTGAATGCTGTATTTTGCCCTATTACCATCAGAATTTTCATCGGCACTAGTAAGAATAGGCATCATTGCCATCACTGGCCCCTTACCCTTTCTGCCTCTCTGGAGCTGCTGACCACATCTTTGAACGAATAGCAAAGATGTGGGGATTAAAGATAAGGATGAAATCATAATTACTGCAGATGCAGAACACAACAAATCGTTACGCATAATTATGTCAGGAAGAAGGCATGCTTGAAAAGAAAGAAAATTGCTTTCAGTGTTGATTTCATGTGATCACTGCACCTCTTCATTCACTGTAAACAAAACAAAATTAAATTTACTAAAGATGCAAAAGAATGCAGCTGTTGGTGATGGGGTATTTTGTTTTGATCAATCCTTCCTTTCGTTTCAGTTAGAATTTTGAACATGGCTGTTTAAAAATGATTCTTTTATAATTTTGTGATAGTTCAAGTGCTTTAGGATTTGGGTTTCTTTTTTTCTCAAAGAACAGCTGTGTCGTTATCTTAACGACTAATGTGTTGTAATGATGGCTCTCGGGTCTTAAAAATTAGCTTCTAAAGTGTGTCGGAAAAGAGATCAATTAGCATGAAGTGATTTCTGACAAACACTTGTCAGTGGGCTTATGATTATGTCTTAACAGATGGTAGTTTGAAAGGTTGGAAATATCTGAAGTATGCTACTTCAGCTGATAGCCAGAACAGTAATAGGCAGCCAGTTCATTCTGGACATTATAAGCCAGTCACATTGGACTTTTCTAGTTGTTTTTCTGGTTTTGATTTGGTTTTCTGTAGTCTGCAATCTGCTTAGTAATTTGTGCATAATTATAACAATTCTACTACATACCGCATAAATGTGTGTGTTTATGTATAATAACAATGCAACGTATAACTGCATATATGCTCAAATAATAAAGTCAACACTTTCTCTAATGGAATTCTTAAAATATTTTGAAATTTTAAAAGTATATTTAAGACCTGTCAGGAAAAATCATTACAGACAAAATACCAGTTTTCTGCTCAATACAGCAGATACTGGAGTATATTTTGTGGTGGGTTTCTGAAAAAACAGAATATGTGGCTCAGTAATTCCTGACAACTGCAAACTATTAATCTAGATAAAATATGCAAGAATCTTACTTCCTGTAGGTAGGATGGCATACATATTTGGAGACATTTGGGTTCGTGGGTGTACACGTTTCCAGATTCCACCCTCCAAAATTTTACTAATAAATGCCCTGGTTGAAAGTCATTGTTTTATGTGCTTATCATAGTTTGTTCAGGGGGCTTGCTTTGGGGGGGGGGGGGGTTGTTTTGTTTTGGCATTGGTTTTAAATAGATATAATATAATATGGGTCTTTTGGGAGACCAAAACCAACTATGAATTAGATCAAATTCAATTAACAGAACACCGGGGGGGGGGGGGGGGGGGGGGGGGCGGAGCTTTTTTCAAAATATCAAAACCTATTCTGTTTATTTACTGAAATGTTTTAATTCAAACATGACAATGAAAAATACATTTCAACCTGTACATACTATCTTTAAATTATATCCAAATTAATAAACAAAGTAATGGTTAGGCAGTCTAAAATTAAAATGTATATATTTTTTCTTTTGAATGAACTCTTTAGATACAAACATTTTTTTTGCCTCTGGTGTTTCTGTACTTATCTTGAAATTTTACCCTTCAAAAACAGGTCCTTACTTATTCAAAAAAAGAAAAATGCTACATTTAAATGCATTTAAAACTACTACATTTCTTTCCTTTGTACACACTGCCACTCTGTAACAGCATCTATAACGTAGAACAGAATTGTACTGAAATGGAAAATATACCTTGCCCAGTTTAAAAAGAAAACAAGTTCTTGATGATGTTTGTATGCTCGTTTGTAGATGTCTTTTTAAGATATATCTTTTTTGTTTGTAGCAAAGCAAAACACTGCATGCTGATGAGAATGTGTTGCTATGTCTGTACAATCAGGCTTCTTCACAAAATAACTAAAGATTGTCCTTAAAATAAGACAACTGATAAAGAATTGTACCCCTTGGTAGCTTTCCTCCTAGCTAGCCAGCACAGGAAAAATGCAGAGAAAAAAAATCCATCACTGCAAGCTGTCATGTATAAGTAAAAATCCCCAATACGAAAAACAATGCTAACTATTCCAAATGTCTTCAAAACTATTTTGATAGTCTTAACTATTTCAAGGCCAGTAATTTTGGAAGTTCCCTTCAAATGTAGCATTACGCAGGTAACACTATACTGGACAGTAGGATTTCCCCAGGCTCAATCCAGCTCACAGCTTTACCTACCATGTACAGATACAGATACTTTGCAACAACTCTTATGTGATTTATACAACTGCCCCAAAACCATGGCAGATCAATCCTTACCACACCCTCATGGGGCCAAGAAAATCTTCTTTTAAAGATGGAGAACCAAAGCATAGAGGACCTAATTTCTCAGATCCATGGCCTTGACCAGCAACAGTTACTCAGGTAACCCCTGAGCAGCACTACAAGAAAACCAGATATTTTAGAAGAGAGCATTAAAGGCTTACTCTTCAAGTTCTGCATAGTTTATGGGACCATTTGCAACTAAAAAGATGACTGAGGAAGTTTCTAATCTGCTGAATTCTTCAAATTGGAGGGATGCGTGAATTGAGTACATTGGATTATACCCAAGGAGAATGGACAGCAAAATGGCAGATTAAATATCCCAGCGACAAATGGGATGTAATGATGATGGAGAGAAAATTGAGACATTCAGATCCCACAGTGCTTTTTCAATGAAATGCAGCCACTCAGCAAACCAGCCTCAAAGAGCTGCACGTCACACAAACATAGTGTGTGTTCAAGGAACAGAACAGAAGACAACAGGCAAGTTAGCATGTTCTTACACACATGGAGGAGAGGACACTGAAATATTTGTGGCTTGCTCACCAAATTTTTAAAAAATTAAAGGGAAGACAGAAAGAAGAGATTCTTGTAGTGAAACGTGTCTAAGGAGAATGAAAGTCCAGAAAGATTTTGTAGCAAAGGAGACTGAAATTGAGGCTGTTAATTCAAGCATTAAATAGATCTTTTACATTAAAACGAATGGCTTTTCACATGCATACCAGTACACGCTAGCCTGTGAGGAGCTGGTCCTGTCTTCTGAGAGAAGAGAAGTGACTGTGATGGAAAATACACTACAAAAGAATTTACAGCCATCTCCTGAGCTACAGAATATCATGTTACTGTTCTGGTAGGAAGAGTTATCATTCAGATTGTATTTAAGTTTGGCTTGTGTATTTCTTTTTCTAATGCTATTTGTGGGAATAAAAATGTTGTTTTTGCAGAGTTACATTGTTTAAAGGTAAGGAATGGGGTATTGAGATATGCTTGCAGTGATAAGAAAACTTAGCAGGCGACCTTGTAAAATGCAGACAACCAGACTCCTTAGAACAATTAAGTGAAAATCACGGTGTTAAGTCAAGTCAAATAAGTAAAGAAACATTACCACTTCAAACAGTAAAAAAGTATAAAGAAATTTGAAATTTAACAGACCGGCAACTGAAGGCCATGCATTGTCTATGAAGCGTTAGATAGATTGTGAACCTGGATTACCCACTCAGTGGGGAAACAGGGGAGGGTCCCGGCATCAAAAAGTATATAAACTGTGTTTTGGAACCAGTAGGTGCGCTCCTGCTTGTGGGACGCCCGCCATTGCAATTGCGAATAAATTATTACTTCACTGAGATCCTCACCTGAGCCTAAGTTATTGGCTGCGGAGTGTTTCTCACATATTGCAGTTCCTTTTAGAAACAGAGACTAATCACTAAGAACTTGTTCTCCCTCTGCATTAGGTTAAAACATAATTGCTACCTTTCAGCATCAGCTATTTCTGCACAGTCATGCACAAAATACTGCATTTGGGGTTCCTTCACTGAGAAGATGGATACGGGGGGGTACCCAGGGTCACAGCAATCTAATTCTCCAGCTGCTGTCTGGTGGTCTCCATACACCAGGTAGTATGTCCCAGCTGTGCTGCAGTGCCTGCGTCATGCCACAGCATCCTACTAGTACAAAAGGAACATTAATAAAGAATGGCAGCACAGCAGGGTTGACGGAGGGGCAGCAGTGAAGCAGTCAGTTTGGTTCAAATGCTTGTCATGCCACAAAGTCATATGCTCTAAGACAATGTGACTCGTGCTTTGTATCAAATGTACAGCTCAGAGTGCCTATTTGTACAACTTTCTGTCTGTGGGAACTCAGCCTGGAGGCTGTTCGTGGAGTGAATCAGGCCCACTAATTAACTAATCCTTGGAGTTTTCAAAGACACGCATGTTGAATATTTCTGTGAAGTGACAGAGTTTGCTGCAGAATCAGCATGAGGGCTCACCCAGAGCTCCACAGCTCTTACCTGGAATATGAAGGGTCAGAAGAATGCTCTCAGTGTTTTCTGATCTTTCAGAAGTTGAAGAGCAAAGCATGAGTGAGTGTTTTTTCCCCTATTCAGTCCAACTTTTAAGGCCAAATCAATTTTCTCATCTCTGATTAAGGAACCCAATGGCCAGTGATAGGACAAGAGGCAATGGACACAAACTGAAATACAGGAAATGCCATTTAAACTTAAGAAAGCAACTTTCTACTCTGAGAGTGGTCAAACACTGCAGCAGGTTGCCCAGATTGGTTCTGGAGTTTCCATCCTTTGAGATATTCAAAACCCACCCAGAAACAGCTCTGAATAACTTGTCCTAGCTCACTCTGCTTTAAATAGGGGGGGATTGGACTAGATGCTTGCTTGATGTCTGTTCAGCTTAAAATATTCTATGTGACTCTGTGTATCCCAGCCCAGTAACTAAACTAATGTTTGCTGCTCTTGCAGATGTCCTCTGTGAAGACACCAGCATCTAAATAGCAATATCTGTAGGTGCTGAGGCTAGTGTGTCCCAGCCCTACTGTAGTTCCATGCCATAACATTCTGTACACTTTTTGCCATCTGGCAAATTCCCCGTCTGGCAGCGAACTTACATTGAAGGATTTGAAAGTGCATGAAGCAATGTCACACACATGTATTGAAGCAGGGAAATGTGCATGCCATTATGTGGTATAAAAAAAAAATCTTCTCTTGCTGATACAAGGCAACTCCATTTATACTAACACCAATATAATAAAATTTTAAAAAAAAGACCTGATATTGTTAAAGTGCTATGAAAATTACCAATATTAATAATTATTATTGGATAGCTAAGACTCTTAATTATTATGCTTTAGCTTTTTTCTTTGACTATCTCTTTTTAGTCTCCCCTCCTCTGATTTCAGTGTTCTTTGAATAGAATAGATGTCATGCTATTTAAAATAAAGGACAACTCAAAAGCAAAGATTGCTCCTTAGATTAAAAACCTCAGCCTCATATACGGTAGGACAGTGGTCCCATCTGTTGCCTGAAACAAAGTATTGGGGAAGCAAACAATAGAGCAGAAATTAAAGCTGCATTAAAATACAAGCAGTAGAGGGTGGCCTAATTCCCCTGGCTCCCAAGCAGTATTACTGTGGTGTACTCAGCACCTGTTCAAAGAGCTAGCATCCCTGGGAAGCGTGGATGTGCTCAGCAGGGGTGGGAAGCGGCTGGCAGCATGGTGTTCTCAGTGGACATAAACTTCTTTGTGTTCATGATGAATAAAGGCTGACTGGCTAACAGCATGCCCAGCTTACATCTCATCTTTAACATACTAAATATACAGCTTCCGGCTAGACTGATAAAACTCCAGCACTCCCAGTCTTGTCTATAAAAAACACCTTTTACTAACTTCCCTCTATTACTGTTGAGCATTGTGCAACACCCATAACTGCACCACTAGCATGTATTTGTCACTGGAGTTTGTATCCCTTTATTATCTAACTTTATTCAAAGCAATATGGAGGCTTATATGCTGCCAGTAGCAATGGTACCGTGGTGCCCTGCATGGTACGCTATCTCCTGTTCTCCTGCTCAGGTCTGGAGGAGTGAAGCTCTTTCAGCAGGCCTTATACCTGAAAAGCCTTTACAGGTATATGATCAATATACTTCCAGTAAATGTGCTCAGTGAGAGATCACGTTTCTGTCAAACCTGGAAACAGACTTCTTTCTCTCAAAGACTTCCAAGAAAATGCACAGTCCTTGTTCCCTGTATGGGTCTTTGTAAAAGGTGGTAGCCAGGGGTTAACACTGGTACCTACCCAGATCTTTCACCTCTGAGAGGATGAGACACAGAGTGAGCCAGAAATACTGGTTTTGTTCTGAGCTCTGTACTGAGGACCAGAAGACGTTTTTGCTAACTGTACCAAACAAACCTGGTCCAACGTGGAATATTGTGAGAAACTAAGTTGTGTTTTGGCAGTAGAGAACTAATTTTCTGTATTCAAAGGTAGTTGTGTAGTCATAACAAGGAGAAATGCTAAGCAGATAAGTGGACAGTAGAAGGCCTCAGTGTTCGAAAATAAGGTAGAAGCTTGAGAAAAACAGGATGAACAGTGTGAGAACAGTAAAACAAAGATCACAAGTTCTCAAAACTTAAGAAAGGGGAAAAAAAAAAAAGAGAAAAAGGAGAAATTAAAGGGTTGAAGAAAAAAAAATGTACATATATGGTATAGAGGAGCGTCGAGTAGCTTGTGAACCTGTAGTACTCAGCCAATGAGGAAACAGGGGAGGTGAGCAGGTGCCAGGTAATAGGGAATAAAAGGTTATGATTTGTTTACTAAAATGTGCTCCTAATTGGCAGGACGCCCGCCATTGCAATTGCAAATAAAACAGCTTCACAGAAGATCCTGTCTGAAGAAAATTATTTGAGATTTTTCTCACAATATCCAGCGTTTACATGCATTTGTTTTCTTTATGCCTCATCCCTCCTTATCGTTAGCTATTTCCTGGAATCTGTCCATAACACTTTATGGAAATCTGCATCATATGAAGACACAGACAGGCTTTTCAACATATATAATAAGACAAAATGAAATGTCCTAAATGCTCCACTGGTAAGACTGAAAAAAGTATTCACCACTTGCCAATGAATGATCTTCCTTAAGAAATAATGAGCTTCAAGTTTAAATTGCTATTTCAAAGCAAACTAGGCATTGACTTTGTTAGTGATGTAGAGATACTTAGTGTTTAACAACCATATATGCTAATTTAGGATAGGCTGGTACTCTGTGGTTATGGTGCTTACTCCAAGTAAAGCACTAGACCCAGATGCAGGTACAAGACAGATACAAAATTAAAAAAAAAAAAAGAAAGAAAGAAAGAAAAAGAAAAGAAAACTAGGAAAAGAGGGCTGTTTACACAGGGATCAAGCAACTTGCTTTCAGCCTCAAAGAAAATAAGTGTCACTCACACATGAAATGGATATTCAACAAGAAGTTCACACTATAGGCTGGTAACATTTGCAGAATCCAGAGGAAACTTATTCTTCAAAAGAAAAAAAAAAAATGACCTTGACTCATTCAAATTATTCATGACCAAATTTCATCAGTTTTAATAGGCAGAACAGGGACCCTGGAAAGAGGCCAGCGAATAAGTTTGTCATACCTTAAGGGAAAACCTAGTACCAGCAGCTGGATCTCATGCCAAAGTCAGTGGCTAAACAGTACAAGAGGAGGCTGTAGAAGGCCAGTCTGCAGCTAGAAATACTTGCACAGGGACAGTGGGGACCTTGAACCTCCAGAAAAATTAAAAAACAACTCAACCTGAAGAATCTATCAGATCATGTCTTCTGTTTGGCACTGGACACTGAGTATACCTGGTTTGGGTTATGCAGTTGAATTTGTAATGAGGCACAGCTTAATGTGTGTCATCAGAACAAAATTTTCAAGATACAGCTAAAAGATATATTAAATTTCCATTTATCACGTGCTTTCCAAATTCAAGCATTCCTTTAGGGAACAACTGACAAAGAAGTTTCACAGAGTTTAAGTTCAACTAACACTTTTAATTTTAATGAGTAGTATGTGAATCCTTCCTTTATATTTCTAAGTATTGCCAACTTTCTTACTCAGTTATGTAAGAAAGAGTACCAAAAAACTCTCATTACTGCACTAGAGAAGGCAGAAAGAAAAAAAAAGTCAAGACAAAACTGTACGCAGGAGTCCATGAAACAAAGACTAGAATGAGGATGCTGTGTTTGTTACTCAAATGAACTTGTCATTAAAATGTGCTATAACCCTTCTTCATTTTAAGATATAAACGGGTAGAAAAATGCAGTATGCTTTTAAATCCTGTTCTTTCTGATATAGAAATGTCTACTACTGCTTTAATATTGTTTTTTTCTTCAGTTGATATTGCTTAAGTGTACACAGGTGGGCTGTTGCTAAAAACATCTCTGAAAGTGCTGACTTGCAAATTACATGACAATGACTAACCAGCAAATAGTTGAGAGAGATTTTACACAGCAAGACAGTTATTTCAGCAGGAAAACAAGGCCATGCTGCACACTAGAGTCAAGCGGTTGCACAGCCAGGCAGATTCCTAATTAGTCCGTTTTAGCAGCGTGTCCATGCCAGGGACAGGCTGAAGTAGCATCACTGCCAGTACCAAATGAGGAACATTCCTCTTCCGTTAATGCTTATTCCAAGTGATTTTGTAGCACTTTGCAATGAGGATTGTGCTAGATAGACATGGAGCTCTCATGGTCGATGCATACGGGCAGTATACTACAGAAGAACATTAAGAGGTTGTGCACTCTGTTCACTTGTGGCCTGTGCAGAAAGCAGCATGCCTGAACGCTGCATTAATGCTTACTGCATTTTGCCCTTGCTAGCCTTTCCTCAACCAATCCACTTGATTCATAAAGTTCTGGGAAAAAAAAGAAAAAGAAAAAAAAAAAAACACTGTATGGTTTCTTGTTTTATATGTATCGATAATCGCTGTCCAGCTTATTTGGAAATGACTGTGATTGGGTATTAGGTGATTGGCCCTGGAGTTGTTGGCACCGTCTAGCTGGCAGATGTCTTAATCTTTCTGACTTTGGTAATGCAACTTTGGGCTAGAGTTTCCTTTGAACAAGTTAATGCTGGGAGATGATGCAAAATATCATGCAGTGATTCCAACTGAGTGCAGCAGTGTGACTGTTCCTGGAGTAAAGCAAATTAGAAGCCAGCCCAGAAATGGCAACCTCCACAAAAAAACAACAAAAAAAAAAAAACAACAAAAAAAAACCCTGAAAATCGAGACATTTTTCAAGTTTATACCTACAATAGTAATGAAATTGTGCCCACGTATAAATAAATAATAGCAGGTTTGGTCCTCCAATTAACGCAAAGTAAAGAGAGTAGCCAGGACAGAAGCTCTCTAATGAGTCATACACCATGTCACACACGGCTTAGCCTGGAGAAGAGAAGGCTCTGGGGAAACCTTACAGCAACCTTCCAGTACCTAAAGGGGGCCTACAGGAAAGGTGGGGAGGGACTCTTTGTCGGGGAGTGTAGCGATAGGACAAAGGGTAATGTCTTTAAACTAAGGGAGGGGAGATTTAAATTAGATATTTGGAAGAAGTTCTTTACTCAGAGGGTGGTGAGGCACAGGCACAGGCTGCCAAGAGAAGCTGTGGATGCCCCATCCCGGGAGGTGTTCAAAGCCAGGCTGGATGGGGCTTTGAGCAACCTGGTCTGGTGGGGGGGGGTCCCTGTCCATGGCAGGGGTTTGGAACTAGATGACCTTTAAGGTCCCTTCCAACCCAACCATCCTGTGATTCCCCAGCTATGAGATGGAAGATACGTCCATACCGCACACAGCACTGCGTTGCTGGGACACCCAATGCAGGAAGGTAGTTGGCTACTGGAAGCTGTGCTGAAAGGAAAGGATTCTTTATCTCCACAGCTACAGAAGCCCATTGCGATACCTGGACTGCTTCCCACCTAATGGCCATGCAGGATAGACATGCACAGTGCCAGTTCTCCCTTTTTTCCCCCAGGTCAGACCCTTTGTTCTTCAGTGCTCCACGCAGGTTAGTAACAAGCAGCACAGGAGGCAACACGTGTTTTTTAAGTGCGATCCTGATCTCACTGAATTGTCTGGGAATAGAATTAGATCCTTGAAAACATGATTGTTTTATTGGAACCAAACAGATGGGAGACACGGACTACTGAAATAGCAGCTGGAAAAGGCAGCTGGTTCATTTAAAGCAGGCAGCAGCTCTGCTTATTTTTAAGGTGTCTTGTTAGCAAACTAGAACTGAAGTGGAGCCTGGTCAGGATTTGGAGATGAATGTGCTCTTCTGCTGTCTGTGCAGCTAAGAAGAGCACGAACTGCTCATGGAGCAACTCTCCAGAGACTAGCTTAGGAGCAAAGTTTGTATAAGGTTTTGAAGGAGAAAATGAGCAGTAGGCTGCTATCAACATATCAAATGTTAAGAGCAAATTATAAGCAAATCCTATGGCCAAAGGGAAACAAACAAACAAAACAAACAAACAAACAAAAAAACATTATTTTTCTTAGTTTTCTTAGGAATACTTAAAAAATAGCATTTTCTAATAGACAACTGGGGAGACAGAAGGAGAACATTTAAAGTAAAGAGAGACTCATTTTACTCTTTTCAGTCTGAAATTTTCCAAAAAATTGTTCACCCTGTCCATGAAATAAGTAAGGCTATTTCTGTGTCAGACAAATAGTTCTGAAGGGATTTCTGATGGAAGAAAATCCATTAATATCTATTATGAGATGACAAGTTCATCACACGGCCAGAAGTGAAGCACATACATTTCACTCCATTTCTATTTTATTCTTTGTACGTATAGTAAAGGCTTAGCTCATCATCAAAGGAGAGTGAGTAGTCATACTTCTTCCATTTACCACAGGAGCTAGTTTTCTTACGTTACTATAAAACAAAAATACATAGCAGAGAAGGTAAGGCAGATACCTATAAATAAATAAATAAATAAATAAGACAAAAGTTATCTTCAGTGTTAAACTATCCCTCCAAACCTAGACTATATTTGAGTATAAATTCAGCACAGCAGTATTTGGGTGCATGGTTGATTTTATGCTAACTCTGTTATCTCTGTGTAAATGAATTTATAGCTAAAGGTATTTTGCTAACAGGGCCTAAGCAATTTATTGAACTGTGTCCTGAGCATGACTACAGGAAGTCTAGATTGGTTTTTACCCTAAATATTTCAATATGAAACTTAGATTTTACAGAGAAATGAGTCATAGAAAATGCCATCCTATTACTGAAGGGACGTCTCTCAGCAAATAAAGAAGTGTGTAATGGCAGGAATCAATTCAGTTGTTTTATTTTAACAGAGGTGCAAGAAAGGTGATCCTGAACATAGAGTATAAGAAAATTTGAAGAGACTGGAAAAAGAATGGAGAGAAGCAGGAGAAAGGGCTTGCTAAGTCTTTATCAGTATCATGAGCAACATCCAACCCTTTCTTCATCCAGCTAGACATACCCATTTCTAAATTAAATTCCTTCTCTTCCTCAGCCCAGTAGGCCATACCCTGACCTGTCTCGGATATTACCTTAGCCCTGTAAGTGCCATTGCCTAACTCCACTCCACAGCATCTTGGGAGAACCATTAATGGAAAGCCATGCCCCGGGACTTGGCCCAGAAACACAAGGCTGCAAGGGGCTTACACCATGGAGCATGGAGTAGTCCCTCCACATTTCACAGGTAACCGTTAACGCATACGCCCCAGCCATGACCGTGATAATAGTTTATGAAATTGGCTCTTTCAGCTATACACAAGCTGGCAGGAGAGGGAGCAACACTTTCAAAGCTGGGTTGCTAAATTCCTAGTTTTGAATTGCCATTTCTGAGTATTTTTTGTTGCCTGGATTGTACAACACTGAGGGGCAGCCTTAAGAAACGTTGCATCCTGCTGTGTCTAATTAGCCAGTCAGCACTTGAACTTTGTTTGGCTCAGATGTGACTGAACAGGATGAAGTTTAATGGGATAGAAATCCAAACCATATGTCCATATCTTAGTTTTATGGCTTTTATTTTCCTTAGAATGTGCCCAACTTTGAGTTTTTCTTTCAACTTCAAAAGGTTATCTCAACAGGCAAGATGGAAGCAGTGCTATTTCAGCCATGCAATTTTGTCTACGGATATTAAAACAGATGTCCAGTAAGTTGGCATAATTATGTAAATTGCCCAGGAAACAGGAAATACAGGACTACATTGCCAAGGAGACAGAGATATATTGAATTTCCATTCATTCTTTTAATATCTGAGGCCTCATTCTGCAGAATTTGCTTAAGTACACACAACATATTTAAAAATATATATTTTATTTTTAAAAGATAAATACTTACTAAATGTGCCATCAAGTAAATATCTTTATTCCACAGTGCATTCCAAAGAACTTACTGTGTTTTCCATGAGCATGCTATTTCATTATATTACACTGAAGTTACATTATTAACCTACTACAGTCTAGTACATAAAGATTTCACTGTTGTCAGGGAGCTGCTTCTTACACTAAGAGTTATTAAGGATTATTTGTATCCTGTCCTAGAGAAATTGAGCTCCAAAACCTTACATAGCAGATTTCTGATCATCCTCCTTACAAGCAAGATTAAAAAATAAATTTGATAAATCTACACTGTGTCAATAGTCCTATTAAAAAGACATGGGTGAATGAGTATACACAGTAACTTCAGGCATCTCATTGCAGTTCCCATGTTCAAAGCCTAGGTTACTGTATTGGCCTTTGGGAAGCAGAGACACCAAACTTCAGTGTCATTACTAACCTTGGGAGGCACCTACTTTATAGTCTCAGTCAGCAGCATTTGGTAATTTACAGCCATGATCCTGCAGCGCAACAGAACAAAAGACAAATGTAACTCAATTACACTTTCGACGGGGACACGAAGCTATGTGAAGAACACAGAAAATTCTCATCGATTTCAATAAATTCTAGATCACTTTGTTCTTCTCACTATCCCTTAAATATTCAACAGTCAGCGTCAGACAAATATTCCACTCAAATCTTGATTTTGACTCACAGGCTGCATACACAGGTTGTTGTGATGATGATTAGAAGGCTATGAATATGCAGAGCAATGTCACAGCCCCCACCCCCCCATTATATGAGTTAAACGTAGTAACTGTGCATATACTGAAAGGTCAGTCTAATTTCTTGGCTGAAAGGTCAACATTTTTGTGAAAGGCTTACAAAAAATATTTTTTTTTTATAAACAGGGTGAGGTCACTTGAAATATGGAAGGAAGTATAAATCAAATCAAGAGTAAAATCAAAATGTTAATATTAACAACTGAAGGAAGATAAATATGATAATGTGATCTTCATCTCTCTAAACAATAATCTCTGATTTCTCTGAAGCCAGCACACTTCTTCAGAGAATGCTTTGAGGAGTGATAAATTACACACTGTGTTTTCTTGACAGTGGAAGAGTATCCTTATTATTAAGCATTTCTTTGCTATATGATCCTGAAGTTTGCAAGTCTCCTGTGAGAGATGTCATCTCCTCCCATTTAGCATTCAGATGTCTTTAATGCTAATTATCCTGTCATTCCTTAACTCTCTGTGGAGAGTAGTTTGTAAGATTCTGTAGATAACAGGTCTGTAGTTCTGTTGATTTTTTCACCTTCAGAAAGTTATATGATGTTTATTCCCCCAAGCAGAGACTATCTGTGGAAATCTGTACAATTGAGTGTACGTGTTGCAATGCCCCTTAGGCACTGTTGTGCCTCGTACATGCTAGGCTCCCTGTGCAGTACTCAGACCACTTAAGTTAGGTGCTTTGTTATATTCTGTGGCACTTTAAGAAAACATTCACAAATATTCAGCACACTAAGAAGGAAGGCACAAAAGCTAGTCAAAAGCAAACACTGAAAGAAACACAGTTCGATTCCTTTTGACTCAAATTTACATGTCAAGTTCCTGTTTACAAGGAGCGATATATGCTGCAATTCAACAACTATGGCGCTGTCTTGAAAAGGAAATAGAGAAAAGGAAATAAATAGACAGGTTATACATTAAAAAAAAAGTAATAATAACAATAACAATAATAATAACAATAATAATAATAATAGTAATAATTAATAATAATAAACCACTTTCAAATAAGCAGGTTGCAGTCACATTGCGCCTTTACCCCAGTCTTCCTGCAACAGCCCTTATTACAGCTCTAGTGATGTGAGGAACCCAAGTTCAGCTCTCTCCTCGGTCTTTTAGCTTTTTCGTATGCATGAAGAGATGGCTAAATGGTTCTGTGTCACATCAAAGGCAAGTAAAATGTAAAAAAACAGCTTAAAACCCTTTGTAATATGATGCAAGTTTCACCTACATAAAGGTATAGGTGACAACAATATAAATGAGGATCCCCCAGAAGTTTTCAGATATACTGAGTAAAAACCCTGCTATTTTCTCAACTGGAAGGAAAGAAATCCCCTTTCAGAAAATATTCAATTTATTTATTTCACAGAAAAGCCCCAGACTCCTCAAAGTTGGAAAAATATTTTTGGTAGTCACTGAAAAGGTTTCATTTGTTCCCTGGCATTTCTACTCCCTTCTACACTGCCTCCTCCCCCCCACCACCCCCCCCAAATTATACCACGTCAGCTGTAACATTCTTACAAGACAGGATATGAGTACTTTTCTCTTCTTCCCTTCCTGACATTAAAACGGTGAATGAACTGAGTATCCGAACACAGCTACAAGTCAGCTAACATTAATTCAAAACCTGCCAGTTTTCTGAAGTCATCCTCACAATTTTAGCTGTGAGCTTAGCTTCAAAGAAAACTTCATTGATCTGACACAGATACAGTCCCAAGTGATAAAAGAGGAAGGGAGAGCTGTTGAGTATGCATGACTTCTCCAAGGTCAAAGTCTCATCAGACTAGCAGGCTATTAAACATCTTCCTCAAACATTCAGACTTTTCAACTTGAAATGGCCGTTCTTAGCCAAGGCCTGACATCAGTCCAGATCTATTCACTCCCTTTCAATACAGATGGCTAATTCTGATATTCCCGTTCAAATTTTACAAAATACTTCTGATATCTCTTCCTCCATTATCTGTTCCCTACCTTATGAATGCGTGTTTTCAGAACTGAAGTTGATTTATTATTTAGTCTCGCACCATCCTGTTAGATGTAGGCTGCTACCAACAGGGGGCCCCTAATTATGTTTCCTTTTGATGTGCATATTCATCACCCGGCTCTGGTTATGATCAAGGGAGAGATTTTGAAAAACAAGGGCTAACATGAGAACATCCAGACCAGGTCAGACCAGTCTCCTCTCTCACAGAAACTGTTGCTTAGAAAAGAGAAGGAAAATAAATCAATTGTGTAATGAAAATTGCCCAGAATGTCCCCCATCTCCAAGGATTCGCAGCATGGGTAATTTTTGACGATTAAGTTGCATCTTTTTGTTTAATAACTCTCAATGGATAAATTCATGAATGGAAAATCCAATTTCTTTTGGAACTTAAACAAACTTTAGACATCCACAATTGTTATTTTGTGTGAGGAAATGTCAACTTGGAGTTTTATTTGTTGTCCTTTGGTTCTTGAAGAGACTGTGAATATTGTCCCCTATGCCTAAGTGGTATTCCACTCATTTTACAAGCATTCATCATTTCCTTTGTCAATCACTTCTCTTCTAGACAGAATTGTTTGAATCTAGTTAATCCATTTAATCATTCATGTGCGGAAACCATTCCATTTGATGCATATCTTCTCTGCAAGTTCCCCAGTTCTACTACAACCTTTTTAAGACAGAGGGCACAGGACTATTTGATAGTAGACCATGTATCTACTTATTGCCATAGTAACTGTCATTTATTATGGATGACACTCATTTGGATTGTGCTTTATAGCATGGCAAAGATGTGGGACATGATGGGCCAAGGACTTCATGTTATTGCTCATACCTGTACAGCTTTCAGTGCAGAGATAACGCCTGGCATCACAAAAATCAGTTTTCTTTTGGCCACGGTGGAAGATCTGGTCTCTTACCATGTTTGGCCAGGATTGGGGCTTACAGACAATAATAGCATGGACTGGTGTACATGGCCCATAAGATGTGCACGAGGACTGACATGAGAGCCTCCCACACCTCAGGGAAGGGCATTAACAGGGTTAGTACCTAGCCCAAGGGACTAGTCTCTCTCTCATTCTTGCTTGCCTAACAGGTAGAATAAAACAGTCACATCTTGAAGAAAGAGTTCCTTAAAGCTTATTTTCAATTCTAAAATCAAAAACACGCACGCAAAACAAACAAATTTGAAGACCTAAGTTTACTGGACTAGAAAGGTCACTTACCATTCAATTTTTTTTGCCTCTTTCTTACCCACTGATGCTCTAACACTGAATCAGGCAGTTAGAAGCAGACAGGGAAGAAATATCAAGAGACAAGGATAAATATTCATCTGCTACAGCAGAACCAGAGTTCAAGAGAACCAATATCAAAACAAAAGACAAGAATTCACAAGTAGGCCTTGATGTAAACTCAGTAAGTAGAGACTTCAGTTGGCTACATAGAACTAGCTACACAAAACCCCTTTTCCCTAGGGCTCATTTTACCACAAAGCTCAACTCAATACACTCTCCCTTCAAGGTGGCTTGTGCTGCAGAAGAGTAGCTTGCTGGGCTCAGCTGTTTCTTGGAGTTGGAAACATCTGTGACAGAACCTGCTCAAGCTTATTCGTTTGGCTGCAGTGCTAATCAGGTGGGTTAGCAAAATCCTCTTCACCCTGCTTCTGACTTAGGAGAGGTTAAAACCTCCACTAAGGAAAAGCTAGTGACTTTCTGAGTTTGGTGGCAGTTTGTTTTAGTCACCTTGCTGTGCTGCACCATTAGCAGATAATACTTAAAGGCTGTATCTCTTTGTGCCGTTGTTACCTTGTAAAGGGGTAACAAGGCAGAGTGCACTGCTGACAAGCCTTGGGCAGCCACAGAATCTCTCTCACCACTCTCTTCCCTGTACTCTGTTCAAGTGAGCTATTAGCCACTCTGATAAGCAAAGGTGCTTCGCTTTTGAGTGGCTAAGAATGAGATTGTTTCCCAGAGCTGAGGCTATGAATGGAATGACTGATTCCATTAATATATCCATGCAAGCCCTGTGGGTGGATGTTGACAGCCCAATGCACCATACTGGTTCTCCCTTTGGATGTGCATAAGGAACAGTAGGGTGCTACAGAATGCCAGGTAGCTGCTTCTCTTTTGCAGCAAACCACTGTTATTGGATTTGATAATGGGAAAAACACAAATAGCTCCTATAGCAAAAGCAGAAAAACAATCTGAATCTGTGCTGTATGTTTCATCAGACAAATGAATTCCCTAGAAATTTCATTTCAAAGCAATACTAGATTATCTTCTCTAATAAGTATAAAATTGAATGAGTTCAAACTGGCGAGATGACATTCATTTTAATGAAGAAGTGCATTAGTACATACAAATCAATTCCTTGCAAGATGCAGGCTCTGAACAAACAGCTCCTTGGATGTTCACAGCAATCAGTGCACTGCTGAAAGCACCAGACCATGCACCTGAAGTCTGGCATGTAGTTTCCACTCTGTTCTGAATAATACAGTCACTTTTGAATGTAAGAACCAGTTCCCCATTTGAATGAGGGGATTGTGAGAATATTTGTACACTTACTGCACTTTGCTATATTCCCATGGGATTATTTCAAAACATGTTTAGCAGAAGAAGAGTATAAAAGGATTTGGTTCACAACAAATTCAATGTTTTTTTCCTTAGTTCCATGCTTGAGACAGTAAACTATTCTATCCCCTTTTTTTCCCAGTACTTAGAAAAAATTTGAAATGAAAACTCCCTTTCAAACTGAAAAGCTTAAACATTTCATTAAAAAATAATGCTCCCTAAACATAACATTTCAACATAGAAAACAACTCTCTACTTTTTTTTTTCTTTTTTTTTTTTTTTTTGAGGGAAGGAGGGTCAAAATTTTATGCCAAATACAGACAGACTCTGAATTTTTAATGGTACTCACATTTACCAAAATAAATTCAGCCAATTGTGCTCAACGCACAGATTTCATGGTTTGGAGAATCACTGAAAAAACAGACTCAGATTTGTTCATCTTTTACCTATAACACACAGAAGCAATGGTTTTAACATCCACTACACAGAGCTTTAGATAGGGCTGTGATATTTCACTAGCACATAAATGAGTACAGACTTCAAGTGTATGAGGAGCGGCAGTGACTTATTTAAGAAGAAATAAGTGTTTGTTGGGTTCTGGGTTGCCTTTTTTTTTTTTTTAAGGATGATTAAAGGCTATCATTTCCTCTTAATGTTTCATAATTGGTTATTTAACTCCCACTGACACTAATGGGAACAGCCTGCTTAATCACTGCATGCAAAGATGAATACATTTGAACATGCAGTGGGTGGGAGCTGCCTTGCCTACTGAGTTTAACTACAAACAGAAAAAGGATATGAAATCTAGTGCTCTGTTGACATTGTTTTACGGATCTCTCTAGCTGTGAATTTTTAAAGCTGGAGCTTCTAGAATATATTTTCAAAAGAAGACTTAAGTACCCTGTCCCATGCAAGAATACTGAGACACACAAAACCTGAGTGATTTTCTATGAACCCAAATTTACAAGTTTATGGCAGAGCCAAGAACAGAACATGGGTTTCTGCCTCCTACTTACGTGCCGTAATGTTCCCTCTGCAATTAGTTAAAACTGATCCTTTTGTGCTTTCCAGCAAAATGTGCAATGAGGAGCTGACTCAAGTACACTGAAGTCAGTGAAGGAACTCGGTGGCTTTTGGATCACTTGCTATATATTTTAAGTGATACGCCTCTTTCATAAATTGATGATTTATAGCAACAAAGACTGCCTACATCCATGCCATTGCAAGGTACAGCTGGGAGGGGGGATCTAACCGCGTGCATACTGCTGAGTTTTTGTTATGCCTGGTAGCACTCCTGCTCATGAGGCCACTGTACATGGAGGAGTTGGTGAACCACAGTAGAGGTAACTTCAGCAGACCCAAACCTGTGCTGTACTGCCACGTGTGTGCTGTGCCAACAGCCTGGCTTCAGGCCTGTGCTGGGCAGTGCAAATCCCTTGGCTGCAGCATAACTTGTAAGTGTCCTTTTTGTGTGACAGTAGAAATGATGAATAACATTCTTTTCTTGTAAGAAAATCACATAATAGCTTGAGTGACCCAAAAGGAGTATCTCAGAAAAATTATTCATAAATCACGCTTCTAACAGAAGCATGTTCACAACAACCCATTCTCCATATGCTCATCTACTTCTTGTGTCTTTAAAAAACTCATTTTCTTTTTCCTAACTTTAGATCTTTTTATTTAGTTATTTTACCTTCTACCCAATTGACCTTTTCTTGGTTTTGATCTGTTGTATTTGAGATCTGCCTAACCTAACAAGAAAATGTCTTTGAAGTGTCCTCTCTTGTTTTGTTGTTGTTGCTTCTATTTCTTCAAGTTAATTTGTTAATTACCATGTAATGAATCAAGGTAATGATTTAGTTTCATTAAATATGTTGTTTTTTTCTTACATGAATACACTTCTTCATTTCACTTTTTCTTCTTACTGAGGGAAAACCTGAGGAGTAAATTAAATGAGGAAGCCCGTTTGTAAGGACACGGCCTTCAACAACACGATCTGACTCCAAAACTGACCCGGCTCTGTGGTCCACAGACCAAATGACTTCCAGAGGACTCTTCCAATCTAAACCATTCTATTGTTTTGATATTGTTAGTCTTGAATTTTGAGTTTTTCAATAAGCTTTAGCATTTGGTTCCCTCAGCAACATGTTAAACACATCACTATTGGTTCTGTAAAGAAACATACAAACTTCACCAGTCCAGGAAAAGGTCTGGATCCCTTCACCGTCTTCTTTTAAAACTTGTGACAACTGAAGCTCAAATAACCACCTGATTGGCCTGTTAACTAGAATTGGCATACTGCTATATTCCTTCACGTCAAACTGTGCTTACTAGTCTAGTGACCACCAACTACTTTGCTATGGGGATATATAAACGTTGCAGGATCACAGCTAACACGGAAAACAGCTGAACTCAAAACACTATTACAGACCTAATTCTCTACAGCCTATTTGAAGCTGATGTATGAGTAAACAATTTCCTCTCAGGTTTTCCTCATTCAACCTCTAACCACCTCTATGCGCCTCTAACTGACACACACCACTGCAGACCTGCAGAATTACAGAAAATAAGGCTGGAGGCAGTCTGGGAGATTAGCTAACCCACTTCCCTCCCCACTGCAGGTTCAGTCATTTTTGCATCACTCATAATAGGTGTCTGCTGAAACTCTTGGTGGTGATTCCTCAGCAGTTTCAGACAATCTGGTAGAGTGTTTTACTGCCATTAAACTATTGTTTCCTTAATTTCCTCTGCTGACACTTAAGCCCACTGTTTCTGCTCAGTTCCTTATGGTCCCATGTCCATAGACTTAGGGACATGAAGAACAGTCTTTTCTTCACAAGAACTGCTTTTTATTTAAAGACTACAAAGTATGTCTTTGGCCAATAAAGTTGGAGTAAAAATACAAAGCAAGAGAGTCATACAGACTTGTATTCTTTAATGAACTGGAAAAGGCTCTTAGAAAATGCTGCAGTTTTCCAGTCCAAAATGAAATCTTGAAAACACAAGATTTCATTCCAAACAGATGTTCAAGTTCCTACTTATCCTGTTAAGCACAGTGTAAAAAAGATATAATCCTAAATAATATCTCCATGCAATTCCAAAACAGTGCATAACAATGCCCTCAACCATCCAAATACAGAACAGAACAACAAGGTACAATTTGCATGGACAGTATGACAAAGGTGTTGCACTATAAAATTCCAGTGTAACACTGACCATGACACAACTAACATCTTATATGTGGATAAAGAATTTGTGTAATTTTCAAAGGTCAGATGAAAACAAATAGGTCTAGATACAGTCCAGCAGGCATTCATTGGGTTCCTGCATAAAGTGAGAAAATTGTTATGAGAGAGTACACAAAAGTAAAGTTTGAAATAAAGGAAAATAGAGTTCCCACCTTTTTCCTCTGTTAGAATTTATACCACACAGCTAACATGAGGAAACAAACATTATCTGTTAGTATCAGAATGGTCTGAATCTGACTTACAACAACACCTACACAGCAGTAACTGGGTCGCTAATTAAGAATAACGATAAGCCATGCTCTCTGACACCACTAACTTCAGCTGGCAATGCTCTCACGCTAACTCCAAATTTCACACCCTGCCTTTCAAGCAAATAGGCATTAACTTCCCAAAGAGTCACGGGCACTGAGGTCACAGTGTTTGGGGTTGCTATTCCAACTGAAAATGAAAAATGGACAGCCTCAAGGAAAAAAATAACCCTGAGTCATTCTCAAAGCTGTAAAACTACAATAGCTACGATGCAACTACATCTACTGCTGATACAGACATAGAAAATCCAGAGACGCTTGGGGGAATATTATAAACCCGGGTCCGTTAGCAGCTTGCTATGGAAATACCCTCCCAGCTTAGGTCTGAAGGAGATGCAGAAAGCTGTCAGGGTCCCAGCTCATTCCTGGGAATCGCCATCTACTGGTGGAAAAGAAGTTTCGCAAGCGCATCCAAATGCCAGAAACGCTGGCGCTTTGGTACCATTCTGGCTAGAAGTACTGTTGCACTTACAGTACACTATGCAGACGGGAAAGATTATGTACCTGGACATTATCAGTGCAAGGGAGGGAGGTGACTGGCCAGATGAAAATTAACTTTTATACGGATTAAGGAAGAATGAATTAAGAAAGAGAAATAAATGACAGTCTGGGTAGCTCTGATTTTTGCAGTGTCCTCAGCACCAATATACTGTTAAGAGTGTTTTTTGAAAGTCTGTCCAGCTCCCACTGAGCTAAAAGAAAAAAAAATCAACCCTCTGTAATGTTCTTGCAACCAAGAGAGAAAAGTATGATGATACCTTCTGATGCTGGCTGCATGAATGAAACTGCCTCATTGAAACATTAATACATCAAACAGCCAGGATGGGAAGGACACAAATGCCAAATATGTTGCATCACTCAATTGGTAATACAGGGTACAAGTAACAATAGGTGAAGCTGTTGAACATGTTCAGGAGAACCAAAAAGAAATGAAATTCCTCCTAATGCCTATAATATATTTAGCTCTCTTGCTTCTCAATACTAATATAATTTTGGTGTGACTTTGAGGGAATTGCCTGTGGGATAAATGTTTCTGGTACCTTGTTGAAGTCTGATTTCCCAAGTGAACTAGTTAAATCGTATTTCAAATTTCTGATCCATATTCATCAAAATTGTGAGTACTTCTTTGCTTTAATGGCCATTGAAACACTGAAGCCAGACCTAGAGGTGATCTCAGGCCATGGCATTTGGATGAATTCAGTGTGACATGGCAGTAATGATACTGTAAGTGCAGAACCAAGTCAGCCTGGCCTGGGCCCTATTACCTCCTTGATACTGCATTCTTGTTTACATGTAAACAACATGGGACTTCATGAAGCAGCAAATCACACTTGAAGTGGATGGAAAGCAGTTTATTAAGTCTGAACAGGTGACAAAGCTGTTCATAAAGACTAAGCAGATAGCAGTATTATTCTTTTTTGCGCTAGTAAGGAAGTAGCATATCAATTTGAAGCTCTAACCATGCCTTTATGAGTATCTTAAAACCAGGTGGAGGTACCTACAGCCAACTGTTAGTACTGATACCTACACCAAACCTTACTATCCCACAACCCTCATTATGCACAGGACTGAATCCTACTGACTGTTTCTTTAGTAAAGAAAAGAAAACGCATAATCAGCAGATGATAACACTGAGTACTCTGAACTGGATGTCTTTGCACTGGCACAGATCAAATGGGTGCTTTTTCTCCACATGTGCAGGAAAAAGTTTTTTTAAAGTATGAATTGCATCATATGCATAGAGACACCTAGAGAACATTAAACAAAACAACATGAATCACTATGCAAGCAAAACCCTGACTGACAAAGTGTACAAGTTTAATAGGAAATGATCATTGCAGAATTTAGTTTTCCTGCTTAACTGGAATCAGATCTGTTTGACAGCCAAATTTGATTTAGCGGCTTCTTTCAGTCAGTCTAAAAATCTTCTCCTGGCCGAGGAGGCTTTTTTTTCCTGTCAAATACCAAATAGTAGAGAACAGATGATATAACATACATATTATGTACATATACATAAACATATACATATTACATATACATATACATACATAGAGCTATTACAAAGTAAATATTTTTTAAGAAATTTGCAAAATTCTGTGAATATCTTCCTTTATGTAAGTGCAGGTTCCAGCTATGGTATGCTTTCATGTACTTCACTGAAATTTGCAACAATTGCTCTTCAGTTCTCTAGAAAGCATAGCTTAAGTAAAGCATTGTACCAGCCAGCTTGTGGCTCCCCAAACCATATCACGAAATAGTTATCCCATAAGTGGAGTCCTGGGACTAAACTAAATATCTTTAAAAGGAGCAAGCAGAGGAAGAACCATTATGTACAATATGTTATTTGGTAAAAGACACATCAATTAAGCTTTCAGTTAAGATTCTGGCAAACATCTAATGTAAATGTGGTTACTACCTCAATTGTGCTTCAAAGAAGGTATTAACAGAGAAGGTCTTCTGCATCTTTTGAACCTAGAAGATACGTAGCCAGCTGGAATCTACCTCCTCTCAATGTGGTTGCCCAAGTCTAGTTGGAAGGTGAATTTGGCCTGTTCTGGAAAAGTGTCATCTGTCTGGGGTATGGGAAAAACATTCTGTTTTTCTATCATTTCGGTAGATATGCTCACCCACATATGCTAGTCATGGGAAACTGCATGATTCAGACAGCTCCCTTTTCAAAAATCACTGAAAGAAGTCTTCTGGAAATGAAAATAGTCATCACTAAAGAAATTGTGGACAAAAATTTAAGAATTTCAGAACATGTGAGTATTGATATGCCCTGGAAAATGTTGCATTTTTCATGATTTCCTTGGGCTATTATTATTCCTCTTTACCAATTCTAATAAATTATCTGTTGCTCCAAGGATTAGATAAAGACCAGTATCAAAGTATGCTTTCAGAAGTCTTCAATTCAGTCTTACACAAAGACATTTTACAAAGAGCTCTTCATCTCTTCTTACTTCATCCTGCCAAGCTCCATTATCAGCGTACTCTCCCTCCAGGACAGGCTGCTCTGACAACAGAGCAGATGAGGTGAGCTGTAGCTCTCTTCTCTCATCCATGCGTGTTTTACGCTTTTTTCCCCACAGTGTGCATATATCTATACCATCACAATATATATTTTGAAGTGACGCTTTTCTCCCAGTAATTGATGTTCTTAAAAGAAAATCAACGTGGCTCAGTAAAAAAGGCAGTAAGTCACTGGACCTAAAAATATCAATTTTAAGGGAAAAAAGAAAATATTTGAAGCCTGCATTAGTAAAACCTGCTGTTCTGAGTGTGCTGGCCACCTAGCACCATTTGGATTTGGTATCTGCAAAGGTCTCTGGCCAGCACTAGCATGGTCTTCAACAATAAGTGCCACAGTGCAGAGCTATGCAGTGATGGTTCATCCTTTTTAAGAAGACAATTTTTTAAGAGTTGCAGTCATTATGCCTTGTCAAACTAGCAGTAATAAAGGAGCATCAGAAAACAGTAATGCTGGTTATTATGGGGCTTACTGAGAATCTCAAAGTCTGCCAGGAGGTAATACACTACAAAAGCTACTTCAAATATAATACACAAGTGCGCATTCTGCAGACTCACTGAACTGCTAGAAAATTACCTGACATTGGAGAAGCTGAAGAATATAGTAATTATTCATGAAAGACTAAATGAATTCTCTCATGTTCTCCTGGTGATTGAGATATTTATTTTCTCTTCTTTGTGTCTCTTGGCTGCCTCTTTTATCTTTTATATTCCGCAGCACAATCAGATAGCAGTAATTATCAACAAGCTTGATCCCGCCCAAACCAAAGTGATGGAAAACTGCCAGTTGAGCTCAAAGGGAAGTGAAAACGACTCCCCAAATTAAGGAATAGTCACTGTGGTAATAAACTAGGACTTCAGCGTTCCTGTCACTTGTTTTGTGTAGCCTTTCTTATTTGCTTTAGGGAGATAATGATACAGTAACATGTAAGAAGAGCATTTTGCTCTCATACATCGGCTATGCAGTTGACATTTCTGTCTCTAGATTAAAAAAAATTGAGAGGCCATATTTTAACTCCTGTAAATTGCAAAATCTCCTCTGATGAGATACTGATTTACAGGAATTACCTGGCCTAGAATCTGTGCTTCCAAAATTGACAAAGGCTTGATGCATCTCTCTGGGGAAAAGGCCAGTCCACAGTTACTCAGAATACACACTCAACCTCAGACAAATAACAGACAAGTTATTAAAGAGCTGTTCTTGCTTGCCTTACCTGATGTCCAAGTGAAGTCCTCTCTTCAGAAAGCTGTTGTGATTGCTTCTAAAATTTGTTGTTTCAAACTGCAGATTTATACCAGTCTTTCACTGCTTGTATAAAAGTTTGCCACATGTGAAACAGTGGTTGAATTAAGGGAAAGTTATGTGCATCCAGTGATTGTTTTTGAGCAAATTCTGTTTTATTTTAAGTAGAAGGGGGCCATACTGAAAGGAGCAAGTCCCAAACTGCTTACAGTCACTAGGAAACTCTTGTGGAAAGAAAGGCAAAGGCTGTCAATGGCCTCATATTTTAAAGCAGATAATGATCCAATGGGCCAAATCAGGAAGGCAGCAGAAGGTTGTATCTCCTCTCTTAGATTATCCCTCACTCATGACAGACCTCAGTGTGTCCCACTCCTCCTCAGTGCTGGGTCAGTCCTCTTGCCAGAAGCTGAAAACCTCCTACCTCTTTCCCAGCTGCTCATGTGCTTTGATTTCAGGTACAGATCTGCCTCCTGAGAGAAAACTGGCAAACATCATTGTCATAACGCCCTTTGAAATATCATCTACATTTCTTGCCGGTTTTGAAAACAGAAGTCTCAGAAGTACTGCATTCCTGTCAGTGTTTGTGAAAACAAGTAGTCAGGTACAGCAGAGGCCTTCCTGATGCCCCCACAGAAGGGAAGGCTGCCGTGGAGCAGCAGGACTCGAGCTCTCCTCTGGCCGCGGCCGGCGTGATGCAGGACCTGACTGGGCTAGGCCAGCTGAACACGGGGAGCCTCCCAAACACGGCCGAAAGTGCAGATTTTCAGGGCACCCCATGGGACAGGGGGATCTGCAGCTACAGTGTAAGGCAAGAGCCGTAAAGAAGAAGGAGGCAGGTGAGGCTGCCGAGCCAGCGACAGCACAAGGGCCATCAGCGAGCCGCTCGGACAGCCCGCCGCCGGGGTGGAGCCGCCTCACACGAGGGGCTGCGGAGCGGCACCGCGGGCGGGAGCGGGCCCCTCCCGCCCCTCAGGGCGGCGGAGGTGGGCGGCTGCGGGCAGAGCCCCACGCCCCTCAGGGCTCCCCACAGCCCGCCCCGCCCGGTCCCGTCCCCCCCTTCTCCTCCCGGGGCGGTGCCAGGAGCGGCTCGGGGCGGGCGGCAGAGACGGGCAGAGCCGGGCCGGGCGGCGGCGGAGCGCAGGGAGCGCCGCGGGAGCCATGGGCCAGGAGGCGCCGTGGCTCAACCACTCGGGCAGCCCGCGGGCAGGGGGCGATGCCTGCGCGGGGGACGGGCAGCGCCCCGGGCCCTTCTCCGCCGCTGCCGCTGCGCTGCTGGCGGCGCTCATGGGGCTGCTGGTGCTGGCCACGGTGCTGGGCAATGCCCTGGTCATCCTGGCCTTCGTGGTGGACCGGAGTCTCCGCAGCCACGGCAACTTCTTCTTCCTCAACCTGGCCATCGCCGACCTGCTGGTGGGTGAGTGCCGGGGCCGGCGGGAGGGGTGTGGGGGTCGCGCTGCGGGTGTCACCGCCCAGCTCTGTCCGCAGGCGGCTTCTGCATCCCCCTCTACATCCCCTACGTGCTGACAGGCGAGTGGAGGCTCGGCCGGGGCTTGTGCAAGCTGTGGCTGGTGGTGGACTACCTGGTGTGCACTGCCTCGGTCTTCAACATCGTCCTTATCAGCTTCGACAGGTTCATCTCCGTCACCAAGGCGGTAAGGGCTGGGCAGGCTGTCCTGAGCTGCAAAGAGCTGGGGGTGGGAGAGGGGAGCCCACAGCACAGGGCTTAGGGCAGCTGCATGGACTGAGGGGGGGCTGCAGAGGCTCCAAAGCTGCCCCGTCAAGTACGAGGGGGGCTTAGGTCTGCCAGCTCCCATCCCAACTGAGCCTCAGCCACCACCGGAGAGGGGAGCTGTCCAGATACAACCCACTAGTTCTGGGAGACAGCACCTTGGGCAGGAAGGGCAGGTGCTTCTCCTACAAACACAGAGTAAGAATTACACTATTTTAGAAACTGGCACAGGTGGTATATGCTGCTGATGAAGCTAGAAGGGCAGAGGGAACACTGTTTACTTATTTCATCCCCAGCCCCACCTTGGTTAAGGTTAAAAATGCAGTACCCGGCTGAAACAAAGCATTTCCTCAAAACACAGCAATACATCTATCGACAGCAAGGTAGCCAACTGCATCTCAGCTACAGCGTAAAGCAGAACTTTTTGCAACAGGTACCAGTGCAGACAGCGGTGCATGGCTTAAAAGTGGCAGAGTGTAAATTAACAGTAACTAACTTCCTTCAAAAGAAGGAAATGCTATTTCAATGCAACAGCCACAAAAATAGCCTTGCCTCAAGTCATGCAGCACATCAGTTATTGGAAAAGGAGTAGACTAGACTTTCCAAAGAACAAAACCTAACTTCATTTTCACTTCATAATGCCACTAAATATTTTACATAGTGCTGAAATAACACATTTTGTCTGCTCATAGGTTTCACTCTTCTACACACAGTTTGCAGCTATTCTTCAGCGCCCTGTTCCACCCACATTTCCTTCAACATGAATTTAGCTTCATTGCTCTTTATAAATCACAGTAAGGCAGTGATACCTTTTCAGTAAATAGCACAAAGAGTATACAAGAGCACTTAAACAGATTATATGCAACTTATTATTTACCAACTTTTTTTTCAGGAAGAGAGGAGAAATGAACAGATTAATTCTCAAACAGTCAACACAACATTCCTTTATTTTCTAAGTTTTGTATTAGCCATGAATTTTACTTTCGTAAGCCACACTCATGACTATACACACAGTATAAATATATAGACTGGATAGTTTCAGAAACAGAAGGGGAAACTAATAAATGAAAGAATTCAGCCACTTGGAAATGTTTCAAATTAATCTTTCATATAAAAATCTCTCCCAAAGCAAGAGTGTTCTGTTGGGTTAGAGCAAGCTGCCTTGGGTTACAGAAGCTGCCTGTTGGGTTAGGGCAGTTTAAGAACATACGAACAAGATTATATAAAGTTCTAAATTACTCTCTCAGTGAAAGTTTTGATCTTCCTACAAGGCTACTAATTATTTCAGTAGCAGTCTTGTCAGGCATTGCAAAATTAGACCCAATTCAGACAAACTCAGAATTCCTCGGCTGCATGGGTATTCTAACTAAAACAGCTTTGGAGATCAAGATCCACAGACTGGGGCAAGTAGGCATGAATCCTACACAGAATTCAAGTTCAAGGACTTCATATTCCAAAATATTTCTCAGAAGTCCACAAGGTTGGCCACTGTAGAGATGTGAAGACTGAACTCCAATTCATTATATGAACATTGTCCAATACACCAGGAAGTTAGAATATGGAATGTTAGATGATCTTAAGATTCTACTCAATTTTATTGCTGACATGGCTTATTGACTTAATATTACTGGCATACTTATTACTTTTTTGCATCTTAGATTCTCTGTTTTTCCTAAAGGGCAATTACCCTTCCTGTGAAGCACTTTGCAGACCACAACACTCCATCTATAAATCTTATTTGCACATAATAGTTCTGCAAGTAACTCAGAAAAGAAAGAAATTAGGGATATCAAAAAGAAAAGCTTACCCATTTATTTTTATAGGCAGTTTTCACATTAAGAAAGGGAATTAAAAGAATATCCATGCATGCTATATTCTTTTAATAAAAGTTTAAAATCATTTAATTTAAAATACATAAATGAATTCTAAAGCGCTATGTCTTTAGATAAGCTATAAACTGGTGTCACAGCTAATGCCGTAGAATACATAAGCAACTAGTGACAACCAATTCTAGAAACTGCAGTGGGTATTTGCTCTGGAAAAGCCTTTGTTTTCTGGCTTGTAAGATCTGATGCACATTCTCAGAACACATCCAGTCAGTCAGTCACCTTGATAATGTTTGTTACAATGGGTATTTCACAAACACTTTTTCTGTGGTTCTCCTAAGTTTGTTATAACCCCTATCTCCAAAACAATATATCATCACTGACCCTCAAACTTGAGAGGGTCATATTCCAAGGTACCAATAGTACCTGCTGAGATACTACTAATATATGTGACTTCTGTGTTTCTCAGGTGAGTTACAGGGCACAGAAAGGCATGACCAGAAACGCAATATTGAAGATGATCATTGTATGGATTGCTGCTTTTCTTCTCTACGGTCCAGCCATTCTCAGCTGGGAGTACATTGCCCAAAAGAGCATCCTCCCTGAAGGAGAATGTCATGCAGAATTCTTCTACAACTGGTATTTCCTAATGATTGCCTCTACCATTGAATTCTTTACACCCTTCATCACCGTTACATACTTTAACTTAAGTATTTACCTCAACATTAGGAAACGCACATCCCTCAGAAATGAAAACATATCACCTGGTCAAGAGGACTGTGAAATGAGTTTCCAAGGAAAAAAAAGGGAGCACACCATATTTTTTGTAAAACCTTCTAACAGACACAAACACGAGAAAAGAGCAAGCAGCCTTTCTCCCCCCATAAAGGCTCCACGGCTCAGACTACATAAGTTTGACAATCAGTCATTAAATCTGAATGTCAATCAAGACCTTCCACCACTTCAGGTGGATGTCGAGACCAAGCCTCGTAAGAACAATTTCTATAAAACTGCAGAAAACATATGCAACATCACCAGAGTGGACATTGCTAACACTATGGCAAATAGATTTAGACTTTCCCGGGATAAAAGAGTAGCAAAGTCTTTAGCAATTATTGTCTGTGTGTTTGGTTTGTGCTGGGCACCATATACACTTTTGATGATCATCAGAGCAGCTTGTCACGGGCACTGTGTGCTACATTCACTCTATGAGACTTCATTTTGGCTTTTGTGGGTGAATTCAGCCATTAACCCTATTCTATACCCACTGTGCCACATGAGCTTCAGGAAAGCCTTTATAAAACTCCTGTGCCCAGGAAAAGCCAAAATCCATCCTCATATTTTTATGTGAAAAGAAAGGAATTTGACAGTAAGTACCTCTTGCTTTCAGTGTGAACATAAACTGGCTAATACTCACCTGCAAATATTAAGTACACTGGGTGTTTAAAGGAATACTGCCAAGTAGATACAAGCATAGATATTTAGGAATGTATAGAAATACAGTCATTCATGTAGCTGGAAAAATAAATAAGCAATGAAATCAAAGGCAATTTCTCAAAACTCTTTGGGAATTATGCCAACAGTGTAACTTCTGGTGATAGCGCACTAGCATTAGAGTGCCAAAAAGGGAATACAAAATTCATAGCCCATAACTGGGGGGATCTCACTTTTAATATATTTCAAAGTATTACTAGTAAGGAATTTCATTAAGTGTTAATTTGGGCCTGTTATATTTTATCCCCAGCCCCACCCTTTAAGGACCTCAGGGTGTCTTAGCTGTTAAGTGTACCATGAATTCTGGGGAGGATATTTCCCCAATCCCTACAGTACTGCCCCCCAAAGTAGGGGAACAGGTAAGATTGTGACAAATGAAACAACTAAAGAGTAGTGTTTAGGAATAGAATGGGACAAGAGGTGCCAGAACAGCCAGATTACTAGAGAAGCTGAGCAAGTATAGCAGTAAGGGAGCATTGATTTTGGTGGAAAAGGTGATTTGCTTCCACTAACATATGCATCTTCTACACAGTTTTACAGACATTTTCCTTTGCTGACAAGTCATAGCTATTGAACAGCCACTGCTGTCCGTTGCCACAGCCAAAATGCATGTTAGTACAGTTGACCTTAAAGTTCATGGACAGAATTTTGAAGTATACTTTGTCAAAACTCCAATAAAAGTAATTCAGAACTGTGGAAGTCATAACTTTGTAGCCTTATCAAATGGCACATGGAAAAAAGCACCAGTCTATAACATTTGGGTAACTGCAGCTGAAACCACAAAGCTGTTATTCAAAGGTAATTCCTGAGTTACAAGTACTAACCTTGAGAATGAAACAAACATGGTTCACAAATATTGTAAGCTAACAGAGCGTGTTCTGCCTATATGAATGTATCTACATGAACATTATAATTGTGTTCTGCTATGGATGTTTTCTAACATAAAATCTGCTTTAACCTGTTCTTTTAAATGAGTGATGGTATCAACAGATACAGATCAACATAAAGATTTTTGAATAGTATTAGTTACACCACTAGCCAAGTGAGGTCATTAAATTCTCCCCATTCTTCCTCCTCCTCCTCCAAACCAGTAGAGCAATGACCTAAATGTTGTCTATTCCATAATCCTTAGGTTTCCTAGGATCATATTTGCCCATCAAAAACACATGGTGATAAAATTATTAGGCAACCCACCAAGGTCTCACTTCCTTATCCAATCAAGCCTGGACAATTTTAATAGCAGTAACCAAGTCAGGGAGTGAGGAAGTCAGTTAGGTAGCTTTAGAACACCGCGTTCAGTTAAAGTAAAGCAAAGACATTTCAACCTAGTTTTTAGCAACTGGCATTAATTAACGGACTAGATCAATCTCCACAAGAGTTACCACTGGGAACGGTTCTACCACTCAGATTTCTACAGCTTTGTCATTTAATTGCCACCTGTCTGTTTAGTACAGACCTACAACCTACAGGGATTCTGCACCACTCTCAAGTCAGAAAAGTATTCTGAAATGTGAACATACATCCCCTCAGCATCATTCTTCTGTCTCTTCAAAGTAGAAGTTCCTTGGCCTTTATCAGAAGGTAGCACTAGGTTCAACAGGGCTCTGAACAGACATGAAACAACAGGTGTTAATAGCAACTTTATTGTTTCACTGGTGCAAAATCATGATACTGAATAAACTTGTGTAATGCATTTTCCCCTAAATTTACAGTAATGAAGGTTATACATATCTATATAGATTGCAATTTCTCTATTTTTATACTATTTGGAACAAAATTATCTTGATAAATATGCCCTGTGCACAGTATTGGCCCTCACTGAATGTCACAGAGCCTTAATATGCAAAATATAACTTCTGTTTTTTGAACATGGTATTTTAAAACTCTCCAAACATGCATTAATATATTCTAGGTTTTAGGGAAAAATATTACACTTAGTCTTGACTTGCATTAAAAGGAAAGCACAAGCAGAACCTGACATACAATAATCCCAAAAATCTGATGCTCTGTAAGGATCGCTCACAGTTTCAGATGACAGTCACTGCCAGTTTAGAACTCTAGTGCTACAGAAGCAACAGTGAACAGACAAGAGAAATCAGAAACGGAAGAGCCCTACCATATCACAGATTCCAAAGAAAGTTTCAGCCATGCTAACTGATGAAACCTGTAGTTGCTGGTCCAACCTTTCAAATTTGTTAGAGTACTCAACACAAGTGTTTGAAGTGCCAGACTGAACACATGAATGTTAACTTAACTTGACATTTCTGAAAGGCACAATCTATAATCTATCTTAAAAAAACATAATGTACGTAAATGAAAAGAAAGAAGTACAGTGCATATCTTCTTTAAAGAACAAGACCTTCATAAATTGGCCCCTCAGATTCTGGCGATTCCCTCCTCAGACGCAAGTGCTCCAGTGTGTTGTGAAAGTGTTTGTTGATTTGTTCTGTTTCTTCAGTAGATTCAAGATTTGGGAGGTCTTCTCTTATCTTCTGTATGAGCTGATTCAAAACCTGAATTGTCACCTACAGGAGAAGGTATACATAACCAAAGTAATTGACAATTAAGTACGAGCACATAAATATTAGTTTTAACACACTTAGTATTTCTAAGAACTGTCCAAATATCAATAGTATTATTGGTAAGAGTGTATGCAGACAAACTACTGGACTCTGGGACTGCCTTCTCTTGCTCCTCATAGGAGGCCCAATACTTCCATTTTTGGATTTCTCTAAGTTCCCCCCGATCCCAGCAAATGTGGACAGCCTCTTAAGTCATTAGAGCCTATACTTTTTTTAAAAAAAAAAAACTTTTAGCCCAGTATTTCTCTCCAGCTAATTCAGTACAAACATAAAAAGCTTTAAACAAATTGAGCACACGATCAAGTTGTCTATGCAATGTCTTGTAGAAGTCAGTCAGGATGGCAGTATCAGATTTAAAGTTATTAGTGACTTGGTCACTACCCAGGAAAGTACAGCTGACTATAGTATCAAGTTCAGCATTACACCGAACACTGTAGCACAAAATGAATTGCAGACCACCTCTTTATCAGAGACTATTCTTACACATCTGCTCAATGCTTTGAAATTCAGTGTTTCACCTTCATCTACAGATAGAGCATTTCCTATTCTAGAACAGTACTATAGCAGGAAGTCAGTTCAGATGCTGGAAGCTGGCAAATCCTTAAAAATCCTGTAGTTCAGAGGCAATGTCTAGAGAGATATTTATTACAATTTGCTTCTGATTAAATGATGACTTAAGAGGGGACATGGATCTCTATTTGATCAAGCAGCTTTTCAAACTTAATAAATTTACTAGCTATGTAGTAACAAAAAAAGTATGCCGCAACTACTATCCCAGTTTTCAGATGCAGAATTTAGACTGGCATATGAGATGTTATACTAGTCTCTTGAGAATAAAGCTTGCACCAGTCTTTTGAGTATTCTTAGCAGTGACTTTGAACAACTGTGAGAATCATCTTTCCCTGAGTACATGTTCAGTTAGATATCTCTGAAGTTAGATGAGAAAACAGCAAGTCCTAGTCAGTTTTTGTCAAACAAATGTTTCAAGTATCCAAGTCTCACAAGTTCAGGGCTAGATTTCAGATGTTCAGTGTTTTCCTTCCTCATGTAAGGAAGAATTAAGTTTTATCTATAATGTGGAGACTTCTGTTTTACTAGCATTTCAAAAATTGACTATTCTGTTAGTATTACTAGAACCTGTGTTTCTCAAGAGATGGTACTGAGCATGCTGAATAGATATGATTTGGGGTATAAATGAATAAAGAGCTTAAATAAATGCTCTGTAAAAAATTAAAGAATATTTCTACTCACTGCCTCATTTTCCTTTTCGTAAAAGTAGATGTATCTATTCAGAATTTCTATGAACAGTTGGACTTGCAGAGAAGGGTCCATGCACTGATTTGCTATTTTTAAAGCCTTCTTCAGACATTCCATCACTCTCTTTCCTCCATGCAGCTAGAAGGTAAAAACAAAATAGTTACAAGACATAGAACCATAGGGAACAATAGCACTTATTTCCCTTTGCACATAAATGGCATTTCCCAGTGGTCTACTACAAAAACAGACTGCATAGAACAAAACAAACTGTACAAAATAAGCTATCATTAGAACTGTACCTTTCCTGACTTAATAGTCTGGGTAAGCATTCTGTTCAATCAAGCAGTAATATGAACAGCTGCTGAAAGCCTTCAAGTATCAAACCATAAACTCAATTTTGCAACACATACGGCAATGCACACTTAAAGAAGATTTCAAACAGCTCTTCATAAATACAACAGATCATTTGAGAAAAGCAGCCTTTTATCTTCGGTTTGCATCTCCGAAGTTCAGTAGTTTATGCACAAACACAGCTACTATACAGACATGCAAAATACAGCAAACTACTTGGAGAGTCAGTCTTTAACTCCTTGACACTCACAGAAACTGCATGGTACTTCCACTTTTGAGTTTCTTAACTTTTGTATTTATGCACCTTATATTGCTGTAAGATTTATTAGCTTCATATACTGGAACACATTCCAACCATATCTCCACCACGTCACGAAGTGACGTATCCACTTTAGAAGTGAGTGCCTTCAGAAGGAAGGCACGGCTACGTAACCGAAGTAGGATGTGTTATACTGCTGTCACTTCATTTTTATTTTATTTACTTATTTATTTTTACCTCCTCTCCATTCTTGTCAGTGTTTCGGCCAGACCAGAACAGATGGGCACAAGTGCTCACAGCCCGGCACTGGTCTGGTTTCTTAAGGAGCTTAGAGGCTGCCAATGCACACTGAGTCCTCAAAGGCTCATGGTTCTCCTCGCTGAAGCACTTCATCCTCTCAAATGTCCCAATTATCAAGGTGATTGCAGCCAGCTGTGCTTTTGAATCACTAATTTCATCTTCATATAGAGAGAAGGCCTAGTCAAAGGAGAAGGCAAGAGTCTTAATTATTGCTTTAGAACAGCATCAGGAAAAAAAATATACTTGCATGTCACGTGACAATAAAGCATCCGTTTCGTATTTGTTAAAAACTTCATGCACAAGTAAGATCTTCCACTGAGACTGTCAAAATCAAGTTAAAACCACAGACTGGAAATGAGTCTTGCAAGAAATACTTCTTAAGTAATAATAGTACAGGAACGTAATCCTCACATAGTATTTGAAGATTGAGTTTCTCCTTATTTCAAGCATATGTTCAAATAAGAAACTTCAGAAGCAGAAATAGTCACTGAAAAGGATCTAGCTCTTTGAAATACACACTACAGTTCAGCAAAAATTTAAGTGGTAGGTCAGTGACTACAGAGTGGGTAAGAAGTGTCTGCACTGCTGCTGTGTGGGATAAGGAGCCTTCAGAGAACGCACAAGACTAAAAATCTCAAACCATTATCTCTAGTAGAAGGTACATAATTGTCATGTTGCTCTCATCTTCAGAATTTTATCAGTGGCCCTTGTGGCACAGCACAACATAGTAAGGAAAGGCACAAGGTTGTCAGTGATTCATTTTAATGTGCATTAGTGGTGGCATTAGAGGAAAGATTAGGACAAAGCCTGTAATTTGGATACCATCAACTAAGTCAGTTCTTAATTTGATATGGACGGGGGAGACCTTCGCAACAACAAAGGCTTAAGTTATTACCCATTCTGAAAATCTACTTTACCAATAACGTTTCAACAAAAGTATTTTTACTAGTAAAGCCCAACATGACAGCAATAAACACCACAAATTTTACAGAACCTCTGAAGAATGCTTGTGATCATGACAATACTAGCTAGACAAGAGGAGCTGGGAAGTGATCTTAGAAGCAATGAAGGAGCATTCTACATTGAGAAAGCCACACTCCTCCAGCAAACCAACTATGTGAGGAGGAGGGAGCAATGCAGCATACCCCACGTTATCAGACTGAGTATTCAGATCAGTAGCAATGGAGCTTAATTCTGGGAAGCAAGAATGAAGATCAGGAATTTCTACCTAGTAGAGCTAGCTGTCAATTTGGATGTTTTAATCACACTAGGAGTTTCAGTGTTCAGGAAACTCACCCCAACCAAATTCAAGGTAGTGCAGGACAGTGACTAATAGGTGGACATTTACCTGGGACATGAATTCATAGGCCACAGTTTCATGATTCTCAAAGCCAATCTCTCCTGCAGCTAGCGCTCCTTGTAGGAAGAGACGGAGAGGCAGCTCTGCCAGCTCTGCTTTGATCAAAGCACTGATGGTCTGATGAGCAAATGAGAAGATCTTCTGGCACTTCTTTTCCCATTTGTCATCCTAAAGAAATGAAACAAGTCAAAGCTGGAACAAGACCACTGTTACAAGAAAAAGAAACTGGGTTGAAATAGAATCTGTTAAGTGCTCCAATATGTTGACTTCTGCATGCTGCTCCAGTCAGTTGCTTGCTGAAGCTAAATGTGTTGGTATAGGTGGCCCTAGCAGTACTGTGTTGACCTCAGTGGGTCTTCACAAAGCCTTTCTTCTACTTACAGAAAGCTCACATCTATTTTTCCTGTCAGCTCATGGAAACCTTCCTCAGAAGTCTACATTGAGTTGGAATTACCACAGCTGTGCTTAAAACATAACTGAGCAAAAGCCTAAGTAGTGAAGTGTAAAAAAACTATTTAGTCATTCATTGGAACGTTAATCAGAAGTCCAAGAGGATTTTAAAACATTCAACTTGAAGTGCTTTTAAACAAACAGCATTAATTTATTTCCCCACAATAAGGGAAAAATACACATTTAAGCTAACACTTCCAGTAAGAAAGCCGTAAGGAGACAAATGGAATAGTGATTGTTTTAGCGTGCACTTTTACAACTACTGTACAAGATAATCTGTGGAGAAACACTTGCTTTTAGAAGGATTACAATAGTATAACTACATATTTAGAAGCTCCTTAAGTTCAGTATCTAGATTTAAATCAGTTTCACACCATCACTTGTAGTATTCATAGTTCTCTGGTCTACATGCAAAAACATGATCAGTCACCTTCAGACTAAACAGAACTACCCAGTTTCTGCTTCATCTCAAATACACAAATATTCCTCAAATACTGAGGTAACTTGAGTTACTAAAAAAAGTCCACCTTAAATTAAAAATCCATCACATCTCCAGTAAAAACTTGCTTTGAGGGGGAAAAAAACCACTAGTATTCTGTATCAAGTCTTAGTATACTATTAGCTGTAGACAGAAAAAAAAGCCTCCCCTCCTCTTAAAGACACAGAAGCAAAAAGAAACAAGTATCCAAGAGATATATAGAGGTCAACTCACCACTTTGGAATTCTCCTTGTAGCGAAAAGCAAGCTGGTATGCTGCAAAAACCAAGGGTGGCAGCGTAAAACGAATACGTTGATTCCCACCTGCACCAAAGTGTTTCCGAGCAGTGTTTAAGATCTAAAAACAGAAGCACTGGAAGCTTAGAGAGTTCTTGAAAGAGGTATGTTATTTGTACCTATAACAATTCGCACTATTAGACGGGAACATCAGAAAGACACGGAGTAATCAGGTAAGTTGCAATGTTTTCAGTGCGTGTAGGGAGAAAACATACAAGTTGCTTTACATGAATTATATTTGTGCAGCATATGTAGCTTTTTTGCGCTCTGTGATGAAGCTTTTTCCTACAGCTGATTAATAAGCATTAGGCAACACTTGTACTATACTAACTACAGATACAGTCTGGACTGTATAGTGAGATGGAGGTTGCCTGGGCTTGCATTTAAAAATTGCATCAGATATATTCTATTCTCAACCTAACTGCAGAAAGAGCTGTCCCTTCTTACAGCAGCCTGTACAAGACTGAAAAGAAGTTCATGAAATTAAACACCTAAGTGATCCAAGTCTCACCTACTGCTTTTTAGAGAGAGAGTTATATGAAGTAGAATGCTAATCAAGAGTTACCACAAACTAATGTAGTTACATCCAAACTACCACCTCATGGGACTAGAAGTTTAAATCCACAATTGTTTTCAAGTCCTCACCCACTACTTCTAAATAAACAGCATTTCACACTGTTATACATTTTGTATTGAGTTCGTAGTGCCAGAGCAGTGACACTCTAGCTTCCAGCCACACTAAATCCGTTATTGTAAGGCATGCAAAACTGACACTTCACAGAGCACAAACACACTCAGAAGCACTGATGCCATACCAGATACTGTTGGTCTGGGTCATCTGATCGTAAAAGATGAATAAATCTTCCCACAAGACTCTGCTCATCAGCAAAGTCCTCAGGGTCAGGATCTTCAGCAGGCTGATCTGGTTGATCCTGGATCAGCGTGGATACCAAATTCATGATAGCATCAACCTGTTAAATGTAATATAAGCTCTGTTTAAACCCAAGTAGTCTATGAACATAAGCTGATAGCAACTGGAAACATCTTTACAGCTATTCATTGTGCCGACAAAGCACTAGGAATGTTTGGTAACTGGTGATGCTTTAGGACTCATTAGCCTTATTCCCTGAAGAAGAGTCCCTCTCAGCAGAAGTGGAACAGCATAAATGTACAAACAAAATTCAGATTCCAGAAGCACTATCCAACCTTCATTAGGTAATAGCCTAGCTTTAAGGGGGTTCAGGGTCTTCGTTCAAACTTAAGTAGTAGTCTCTAGGGTGAGGTTAGGCAAGACGTGTAAAGATAAGGTGTTTGAGAACTTGGGCAGCAGAATTATCAAGCAGGACAAAGCCTGTACTAGTAAGATGGGGGATGGAGGGGTACAGAAACTAAGCATGCTCTGCACAAGGTCATTTAGCATGTTTTCAACTCTTCAAACAGTAGTTTAGATACCTAGAATTTCCATGTCAGTTGACTTCATACCTGACTTGACTTGACTGTCATACCTGTTCTTGGGATACAATTTCTGTGTTATAATCCAATACATTGCTAAGCACGTAGCAACTCATGCTCTTCCTGGACTCATAATCAAAGTATTCAAAGAGTGGGTGGAAATGTTTCAGTTTCAGAACTGTCAGGATATTGTTGTAAGTATCAACAGGGATTTTCAGAAGTCTAGTCAGCTCCTTTGAAACAGCACTACTTGTTGCAATACTAAAACAGATGCAAAAAAACAGTTAATTATTAGTTCACACATAGACAGATTTAAAGTCTGCCTAAATACCAATTCTGATGTATAACCACAACACCTAAGCAACCCACTGCTAGGAAGATTTGAAATAAAATACCAGAACGAGTCGTATCTTGCTCTTTGGGACATAGAATGGGAACTGCATGATTTAAGTTGCTGACAACAGAAAGACCATGTCTGCAAATTAAGCAAGAGAAAAACTCTAGAGTGCCACACAGGATGAATAGACAGCGACTACACACAGCTTGGCATACACATTGTGCATCTGCACAGCTATGCAGAATGATTTAAGCACGGACGAGTAAGTCTTGGGTAGTCACACTTTCCCCATTGTAGTTTATCATGAACTTCTATAGCTTGGACCAAGAGTAGTAATCTTCCACATCTAAAGCATGACTCTTTCCTATCTTACAAAAACATAATTAAAAGTAGAAGTCAAGAATTTAAAGTAATTACCACTCCACAGAGAATGCAACAGACATTTACTTACTGTTCCAGATTAAGTTTATTGAATATTTCCACAGTTGTCTCCAACACCTTGTCAACATAGTCAACACGGTCCGGGTAGCATTTCATAGCCAGGTTAATGAGAGAAACTTGCAAGGATACCACATCCTCTGAGGGCATGTCTTGGCGAGACTGAGATTTAAGACAGCACTGAGTTGATTAAAAGCATGTAACTGCAAAAAAATAGACCACATGCAAGAACACCCAGCATACCTGTATCACAGTAGCAACCTGCTGTGAAAAGATGTCAAACAGTTTGATATCTGCTGGGATACCAGGGCCATCTTCACGATGTGCAAATAAAGCTAACCTAAAAAAAAAAAAAAAAAAAAGCAGCTTGGTCAGGATAGTTTCTCCATTCCTCAAATATGGGCCAGAGTAAGACACTAACAGGAAAAAAAGCGCATCTTTTAGGTGTATATACAAGCTTCATTGCAGAGCTTCATTACAAAGCAAAAAGGACATTTGTGGAAATTAGAGGCTGTAAGAACAATCGAGAGTGGTAAATATCAGTCCTGGAAAAGAACGTTGACAGTGACAGCAGGATAAAGAAAGAGCAAGAAAGAAGTTTCATAATCTCTGCTCTTCACCTCGCAGTTAAGTGTTCTGTCTCTCCAGCAGAGAAAGAACTAGAGTGACCTAAAGGAAGAGCAATGTTCTGCATCTACTCAGTGATGTTAAACATCCATTTCCTGCAAAATAGTCTCAAGGTGAGGGGGGGGTGGTGGTGAGAAACTTAGCTATGACTCAGATATTCCTTGTCTCCAAACTAATTGCAGACCAACATGCTTGGTACGTCTACTGTTTGTAAAGAGCAAAATACAAAGAATGTTTTAAGTGGAGAAGATTGCTTTGTGGGGTTTTTTTCCTCAAGAAAAACACAAAAGCAAAGCAAGAGAACTGCTATCCAGCAAGCACCCAGAAGACGTTGTAGATCTACCTCTATCCGTAACAGGAGAAAGTCATGTGAATCACCACCTCTGCAGAAATCAGGAAAAATAAGATAATGGCTATAGGAAGTCAGCACTTTACCAAAGCTGCAGCTTGAGGAAAATGTAGTGTTACCATGCTTGCTTTCTAATTTTTAAGAGATTGTTTTCTTCAAATTACAGAAAGATGTACAAAAATATTTAGAAAAAGCCACCTGATTAAAGTTTAAGATTATTTCTTACAGGGTTTATAAATGTCAATTCTGAATGAACTTTGGGCCTGAAACAAAAAAGCAGGTAAGAAAAGGTGAGGTTCCAAAAATATTCACTGCCACAGAAAATAAAAATTCAACTCTTATACTGTGTTGGGGTGGTAACAAGCAGACTTTCTAAAACCAGGAAGAATCACAGCTTCTCCCGACAACAATTCAGAGGGTAGGACTGACAGGCTTCAAAATATCATCAAGTTGCAGGCAGATGGCAGCATAATTACAAACTATGAATAGCATAGTAAATCAAGAAGGATCCCAAAGCAACATGACTTCTCAAAAAGATTCCTTTAATGGAAAAGACCCATGGGAATAGGTACGAAAGCTTCACGAGTTCTTCTACTTCACTAATGTCCAGTTTCAATTATTCCATGCCAGAAATCAAGATAAGAAATGCAACACGCACTATTGTATGGGGCACATCCAGGTCCTAAATACACAGTACTGAACTACATAATAATTGGTCCAAACTACAGTCCAAACACAAGAACGAGATCTATCCCACATGGATTCTAAGAGCTGATACAAGCATATCCTCCAACACTTGGCCTAACATTGGTCAAAAGCAGAAGTTGCCATACTACATAAGACAATCACCATGCTGTTCCCTTTTTATTGTTATCCTGTCTCCAAAGGAGAGGGCTCCAGAAGACACTAATAGTTGCCCAAACAATAAAACATGGCAGTGGTAAGTTTAGGAGGACACCAGGTTCACTGCCAGTCAGCTGTTTACTGCTGCTCATCTGTAACAGTAAAAACAGAAAGCTTACTGTGGAGGTAATACTAAAGCTCTTCGAGTCCTCTAAGTAGACATGACAGCAGAAGGCACATAAAGAAAGCCCCCCTACAAGAGTTACATTGCTACATGCTAATGTAAGAAGCTAGCAAAGATCCTGTGAAGCTAGCAAAGATCCTATTGAAGGCAGTCTCACAAAATAGACAGGCTCAGAAATTAGATTTACATGCCATGTTTGTTCGTTTTTAAATAAAACTACAAAAAAATCTCAGCCCAGGCAACAAACCATAGGAAACCAAATCATTTCCTACGAACATCCGATTGAAGAAAAGCAGATCTGCTTCCCCACCAAATGCACAACACAGAAGATACTCCAAGGTGGTGCCATCCCATGTTCGAATTTAGTGCAAGCAGTTTTAAGTGGTACCTCCACAGGAAAAAAACACTTTTAAGAGAAAAGACATGAAGCTAGACATAAATTAAAAATTAAGAAGGTAGTTCCACCTCTTACTAGCTCTTTTCTGAAGAAGTAAATATAAGATTAGCTACTAGAATCTTCAAGTTTTCGAGGTACCTATGATGGATATAGTTGTCAAAGCAGAATACTGCTGCCACTTTAGTTCAGAAACATGAAGCTGGTCAACATTAAATAACTTGTTTCCTGGCTTGATCTGTTTACTTTAATCCGTCCTTAAAGCAGGATACACTGGAAGCTGTCTATCAAGCAGAAACTATAGAAATAATATTCTTAACAGCTTTAATTGCAGATGAAGACAACATGGAAACAAAGATAGACATGAATAAAATATGAAAAATTGAAAGCTTTCAAATGCTAGAAGAATTATTATCTGCTTATGTACAATACACATTTCATTTTGAGCCAATTTCCACCCCCCTGGTCACTCACCTGTCAATTAAAGCAATTATTATATTTTTCACATTCACATTTTGGTGCAGCTCAGCACAGGCTCTGAGAAATGGATTCAGGGTTTGGAGATGAAATTCGTCTGGGAAAACCTGAAATTTTAGATCCATAGTCATCCGGTTATAAATTTAATCTACTCATTATTACACAACAGCAAAATGCAGCAGAGTCACTGAAAATCAGATAGCCACATATTAAAATAGTCACAGGACAGACTGTATCTAGGGTTCCCAAAGCTGACCTTGTCTGAGTAAGCACGTGAAGTAACAGATGCAAGACAAACTGGTGAGCTGATGTCCCAGCTACCTACCACAACTCTTACTGCAGGCATGGCTACTCACATAGTTTACAAGTTTCTGCAACGGAAGAAACACAGAACGCATACCTCTCCACTCTGCCCACCCACTGAAGAGTAATACGCATCAAGCCACTGGGTAAGAGACCCAGTGAAAAAGTTTTCCAGTTCACAAGGAAGAGGTGAAAGTAGTCTGAATCTGACTAAAAGCACAGGAATAAGCGTCCCCATGTTCAAAATCAACAATGCAACTGAATTTAAGCAGCTTACCTGTATTATACACTCCATGAGGTACTCCTGAGCTAAAGCATCTCTACAATTTACAACCTGCTCCAATATTCCAGGCAGAACAATCTGTAATAAGAAAAGTCTTGCAGTGTTTATAGAGCCATTGATCTTATATTCACAGATGCATTTAATCCAAGTAGAGCGGTATTTCTAACACTTCTCAGCTTACTCTTCACAAGAAAAACTTTCTGATAAAGACTCAGTGTTCAGCAGTTCCATCCTTCAGAGAAAAAATTCGCTGGTCCCAAACCTCTGTCCCTTTGGTACATTATATTAAATCAAAACCGACAGCTGTGTTTGTTGTTTTTTTTTTTTTAAATTCAGGAATGTGCGTTGCTGGCACCTAGCACTACACGGGGGCCTCAGCAGCACTGCTATGGTAGAACTTAAAAGGGACAGACTTTAGATAACACACATTTGCTTGGCTATCTTTTCACGCAACGAACAGTTCACTTACCAAATGCTTTGGGAAGCATAACTTCATTGAACTTGTAAAGTCTATTACAGAACACTGTGTACATCTCTCTAACTCATTCTCTAATTAAAATGGGAATCAGTAAAATGAAGTCATAAAAAGTCATGCCAACCCTACAAAAGAGCTTATGGGAAAAAACACGAGTCCTATCCTTAGCCTGTAAACACATTATATATCTTCATTAGCTTTCAGAAATTCCAGTTAATAGCAGTTCCAGAAGCATCAGGATTATCAAGCTTATAGCACAGCCGTTATACTTCCTAGGCCACTGATGTGAAAAGCCAAATTGGTTTCATGTGGAAAAAGTAGCAGAAGCTGGAAAGCATGGACAGACATCCTACCTGCTTATATCGCTCCACATTAACACCTTCCAGCTGACTGAGGCGAACAAGGTTTGTTCCTACCAGGATTCGCAGTTCCTGCCTTTCCCGCTCCCTCTTTTCTCTATCACGACTATGGCCCTGGTGTTGCATTCGCACCCAAAGTTTGTTCATCTCAGCAAAATTCAGGAGCACAAAGTCCATGGAATCACTGATGTCTCCAGTGGTTTCTTCGCTGCAATTGAGGAACAGATTAGGAACAGGAAAAGCTTGTCAAAAGTATCCATCTTTCCATCCGCTGGTAAATATCTTTCTTAAGATAGGAGATTGGGGAAGTATGTGGTGGGACGTCCGGGTTCATAACAACTGTTCATATCCTCACTTAAGTGAGGAAACCTTAATAATTCCCTTCCAAAACTACCAGAACTCAGTAGTCTCGACAGGTGGTTTACATTTTAACATACCTACTTCTTTCAAATCTAAAGAAAATCATACAGGAAATCTAAATATGCTGATTAAAAAAGTTTTTAAAGTTAGTGCCTGTCTTACTCTGTTTGCTCGCCTTCATCTGGTAAAATATTCCTGGTACACTGCAGGAGATAGTTCCGAAGAAAGAGGCCTCTAAGAGGATGCTGTACTCCACGGCACATCTCCACCAGGTCTTTCAAAATATCTTTCCTGGACTGTGGAAACGACTTGACATAGACAACACCTACTGTTATCAGGAGATACCTGCAACAGGCATAGAATACAACAATAAATAGTTAAGTAATAATACAATACTACATTTAAGGCAACAGCCCACTTCTACTCCAACAGCATTATCAAAGCACAGAAAGCAATTAAATGACATACCATACCTTCAAGTACCATAACTTCAGATAGTGTCAGCTTTCAGTTCCCCTTTCTCCTCTGCTACAGAGCACAGGAAGCCTGAACAGCTAGGTGACCTCATTACAGGGCTTTATACTTCAAATGTATAAATGCTCAGCACGCACAGAGTTCTGAATGCTTTCAGACTGGCTTGTCTATACTTCCAACACCCTGCAAGACTGGAAAGCAATTGTGGCCCATACAGATAAGGTATGTATTATGGTGAAGCACTTAAGCCTCTTTCACACTGTAGTCTAGCAGGATGTGGACTACACTCCTCCTGAGATCTCCAGGCCTGTACTCACTCCATCAGCATCTCTATGTTCAGCAACAGACAGAAGGAACACGTGAGACACAAAGGACCAGTGCACCAGTATACTTGACTCCCCTTCAGCTTAAGAGAAATAAAACTTACAATCCTCAGAACTTGCAAATACGTGGTTTAAAAGCCTCAACCCTGCACACTTCTCTAATTCATGCATGGATATGCCTCCATGAATACAACAGAAGTGTTCACTGGGGAGAAACAGAGCCTGCATCAAGCAGGTAGGAGGACAGCAAGTGGTTATGCAGAGCTGAAGACATTGTGGCAGCCAAACCCCAAAGTCTGAATGAGGGTGCAGCCTGGTATACCCAAAGCCTCTTTCTGGCACCACCATGTGGTCAGGAATTAAAAACTGCAATGCCAAGCAAAATCCAAGTCCTAACCCTGAATATCTAGAAGATCCACTCCAGTCCTACAGTGATATATTTAAACGTAAGCCTTTCAGTATCATCTCTACCATGTTAATCCATAGTCTTAGAACTATATACTCAGAAACACAAAGCTTTTAGAAGTTACAAAAGCTTTCAACTTCCTTCTCTCACATACTAAACATGTAGTTGATCTTACTGATCAGAATGAGGTACCTGGTTAGTTCTCTACTGACCAGCTCCTTACCCAGGAGTCTGCTTTATTCCACATCCAAGTGCTTCCATCTTCCTGCCAACGTTTTCGTTTTTGCACACGATCAAGAACTGACCTTTTGCAGTTGCACTCTTGGCTTAACTCTCAGAAGTCTCAAAGGAATCCGCTCTTAAGATATGTAGAGGTAATATTTACAGCTGCAAACAGGTCTTGTTGCCAAGCAAGAACGCAGAGTCTATTATCAGAACCCAGAATCTGACCATTATCTACTAGTCTTTAAAAAAAAGTAAAATATATACACTTACAGTCTTGGAATAATATTTCCAGCATACTGTACTAACTCATAAAGGTCTGCCACTTTTCTTCCCTTCGCAAATTCATCCGTCAGGTAGACTTCCAAGTAGTGTAGCTCATCAGAAATTGCCATGTCTTTTTCTCTTAGTTAAGGATTTTAGTTCAGAATGTCTACAACAGATCTACAGAGATATTTGCTCATTCACACCAAGGAAGAAAGACACTGTTCCAAATACAATCACAAGGTTCAAAAAAATCAAGCCCAAGTGCGTAGTACTTTAGAAAAAATCATCACTACTGACATAAATGTGCAAAACTAACCCCAAGCCTTCAACTATTATTTTCAGCATATTAGAAAAGAACAAGAAGCACAAGCAAAGTCAAAATAGCAAGCAAATGAATGCAATGGAACCGAATAAGTAAAGGCATACTACATGTCACAGAAGAATCTCATCAGCAGCAGCACACGTGGAGAAAACAGTATGCAAATATAATCACATTCAATTCCCAAATTTCACGAAAAGCCTCCCATTCTTCAGGTATGACAGCACAGACAAGCAAATACATTATGGCACTTGACTTAGGGTTAGAATCTAAGAAAACAAAAGGCTAAAAAATAAGTTGTTTTACAGTTTTTTTGTGGCAGCATACTGCAAGCAGAACTTTTAATAGAGCTCATTTTTATAGAGCTAGACTCCTGAAGACTCACAATGGAAAATATGAAAGACATTAAAGACCTACTTTATACCAAAGGAAAAACACTTGCACAGTGATCAGACAATTGTACATTCTCTTACAATACATCCAGATAAGTAACAGAGGAGAAAAGTGCTACTACGTATCCGAGATTAAGGAGATGTCCTTATAACAACAACAAAAAATCAAGTGAACATATCATTCCAAATTCAATATTTCAACCATTTGGTCCTCTAATCTTCAAAGGATACAGAGCTCATAATAGCTCTTTGGAGATAGCATAGAAGTCCGCAGCTCACCAAGCTTGTTGGAAGCATGTTTCAAAGCATCCATGAGCTTGTTTTTGTCCTTTAGGGGAGGTAAAAAGAACAGCCTGTCACAAATAACGCTAGGCAACTGCAGTATTTAAGAAAGCTACACTTTTGGCTTTTATAAAAACCATACAAAGGTTAAGTATCTAAACATCAGAAAAGTGATAATTCCAGTTAAAGCAAATATCTAGCTTGTACTACATTGCCCATCCAAACTAAGTGGAACATTATACCTGAAGGCGGTGAGGAGGCTTATCTTAAGATAGAGCTACAGTAAGAAAGAATTTTGGAAAAAAGGTTTTGCTTATGTAGAAATCACACACACCATTCAAATTCTATTCAGCAAGCCAAACGGTAATTAACTTTCTAAAAATCATCTGGCCTGGTGTTTTGCTCAGATCTCATGAAGCAGCCTCTAGCAGTCAGAGGACACACACGGCCAGCAGAAGCCGCTGTTAGAATTAGATTTCTCTTTCCCTTCTGAAAGAGACAGTTTATTACTCCACATATAACATGTGCTCATGATGCATACAATTCCCTGGCATCACAGAGTGCAAGACAAACTTCTAGTCTACCACCTGTACATACTTGAACACGTAAGAAACAGCCTTAAGTTTTGGAGGAGAATGGAAGGAATTGCTAGGGTCATCCACTCACACATAGGAGTAGAAAGTTCGGCTGCAACTACTTCAAAGATTTCAAAAGCATTCCACACAGCGTAAAACTGGAAGAGGCATTACATTTCTTGCTACTGTCATTTGACTACAAAGTTAGCTTGGCTAGCCCCATGAAAATATATGGGAATATTTAAGCTCTTTCATTGCTGATTTAAGCAGTTTCTCAAACCCAAGAAAGCTTCACACGATACTGTCTTGCTGCATTGGCTAAAATGTCAGGACAAATACCTCAGTACTATCCTAGTCAATGTTTCTTTTCCAGTCACAGGAGAATTCACACATCAGTCTGCAGTTCATTACTATGTTTATCCTACTCAGCAGGTAATGAATTACTAGCATCGCAGTCTGTGGCTCATGAAAAAAGACTACAGTGAATAAACACCAGTAGGCTGAACATAGACAAGGATATATTATCATCATGTAGCTCCATGTAGAATGCATTTGAGCAGTAACCTTCTGGTGACAAGTGGCAGGCATATTCTCAGTTTAGCCTCACTCAAATGCACGCACAAACCAAAGTAGATGCACCTTTATAATGTATTTTGAGAAACACTGTGACAAATGCAGGTATAGGCATATAAGGAATACCGAAGGCTCGGTCTCATCGAGTAGCTGCCTCATCCATTTGCAAAGGCTCTGCCACAAAGATGCATAAAGAGTTAAGTTTCCTCACAGCACTAGAGATTAGTATTGATTTACTGTTTCACTCCTAGCAGATGAGAAGCTTCATTGCATTTTAATGTCACATTCTTACCAAGCATCTCTTCATTTGGAAAGACTGCACCTTAACAGCCTGAATTGCTTCATCCAGGAGTTTTTCCTGTTCATCCTGAGGAGATTGCTGTGTTGTTGGCTGGAAGAAAAAAAAAGACTATTTTTATCATCTGCTTATGACTTGATTCAAACTGGTTCCCCATGGTTTAGAACACAATGCAAGTGGCACTGCAGTGTGACCAGTCAAGAGCTGTCAAATAGCTATGTGATATTTAAGGGAAATTTTTTTTTACTCTGCAAAAATTTGAGCACAGGGAACAGATTAGTTATGGACAGCCTCTGAGCACCATTGTCTCTTAGACTGCAAAGAACGAGGTCAGTTCTGCCCTTCTTTTCCAGCATCTGCAGGTCAAAAATCCAATAGGAGTATCTGGCAACAAAAAGTTTCGTGAGAACACAAAGACATCACCGCACTGAGGGAAAGCGTCGTTACTCCTTAAAGCAAGGCCTGGAGCACTCAGATCACAACAAGTCACAAGCTATCAGCAGACTGCTATCTGAGCCACACAGCTCTGCTGAAGACAAGTTCCAGATAAGCAAAGCAAAGGATAAAGTACAGTTAGCTCCTTCTGGAAGGCAGAAATGACTTGCCAAAGGCAATAGAAAACTGAAGAGAATCGTCATTTCTTGATGTCCCCTCCTTGTCCCAGTGACCCTCTTCCTCCCGCTTCTCCTCAACGAGGAATATTCCAGGCCTTTGACATTCAAAACTTGCAAGCTCTTTTGCTTTTCCAAGGACCATACTGCATTTTTTTTTTATACTGACAGACTTACGTGTCCCCCCCCAACCCAGCTATTAACGGGCCTTTTCCACTGCACCTACTCCCTGCCCTCTTCCAGACTGATGAGGTTAGTTTCTACAGGCTTCTTTCTTTCAAGTTACCCTCTAAGATGTCTAAGTGTACTCCCATCCAAACTCAACCCCATACACACCTCCTTGTAAGTGACTCCAGTAACTGATGCTGCACTCAACAGAACAGAGCCTCCAAGGCTCTCCCTACCTACAGCCATCCACCTATTGCTTCGGCCTGATCTTCAACACCTCCTTAGAGCCCACCAGCCCCTCCCAATCTTGGGGTTCCAGAGATGGAAGCGTTGACTTAATGTCCCAATTACATCTCCTCCAGTCTTGACGAATACCATTTACATACAAAGTCATGCCTACAGCTGGCTCTCCACGTCTGCAGCCTCAGTAATTTCTCAACTATTTTTGCTTGTTCCCCCACCGTGTTCAGAAAGCTCCCGGTCTCCTCTTTTTAACCAGATATCTTGATAACAAGCTAGCAGGCCATGAATTACATCATCCCGATGTTCTTAAAAACAGGATCTTCAGTACTGATTTCTGTTGCACAACTCACGTTTGGAGTCCATGTGAACACCTTTTAAGAATCAATATTATAATTTAGGTCTTCATTTAAAAAAAAAAGGAGATCCTTTCATTTAACACCAATTTAACAGTGATCGGGCATTGCAGCCTTGACATACCCATGTTTTCTCCTTTCTCCCATATCCACCATTTTACTTGATTCTTTTCTGTAACTGCAGTTCCCTGAGTGGCACAGAGCATTTCTCACACATTCTCCCTACTTCCCCTTTCTATTTACAGAAAGCAGACAGCGCCAAGCAATATTGTTCTTGCCTCGATCTCATCTGATCAGGGGGGGAATCTCTGCCCTTGTAGGTTTCCAATCCCGCAGCCAGACAAGAGTCAAGGCTGATCTGATCTAACATCGGTGACAATCCTGCTTCAAGCAAGAAGCCATACATGATAGAAGTTCCTTCCAGCCAACACTTCTGTGACTCTCTGGGTCTCAGTAATAGCCAAACCATGCACAATAGCTAATTAACACCTCTATTTTGTCAACAGAAAAAGTTGCCTCTGCTAATTAGCGTGACTGCACCCATTAGAAAACTCTCTTTATAATTAACCACAAAGCGCATGCCTTCCAAAAATGGATTTAAACATAAGGCAAAAGCAGTAGGGGCAGGCAGCCTTATCGCCCAGGCAATTCGGCAGCTACAAACCAGGCAGCCCGACTGAAAGCGCTTTCTCCCAAAAGAACCTTACATTCGGTGTTGAACTTTATTCCATGACAGATCCAACTTTTAAGGAACAGAAACTGACAGTGCTGGCACGAGTGTGCAACAACCAAATCCACACACCACGCAACTGGCTTGCTGAATTACGTCCTTGCCAAAAAGCTTGTCGCACCCTGCAGCCCCCTGAATTCACACCAGTGCTTTACACACATCGCTGCTGAACCAGATGCCACGTAACCCGACCACATCATGAGCCGCTGTGCTAAAGCACAAGTCAGAGGAGCGGAGTGATGTTAACACCAGGCACAACTTCCCAAGCCCCGTCCCGCAGCCGGCAGGCAGCCTGCAGGGCTCCAGGCCCCGGAGTGCTGGGAGAGCTGCCCAGGCTGTAAAGCGCCCAGCAAGCAAGAAAACTGCCCCAGCTGAGCTAACAGCCTACCACTCACCTTGTTCACCCTATAAGCACACAAAATCTTGAAGCAGGGGTGTGGAAAGCAGGCCTTTTGAGAGGAACACCAAGTGAAAGCACTTGGTGAAGCACTCAGTATTTTCACATCCCCAAGGTGCGGCTGCCAGAGCACATGCACCCCCATTTCCTTACTTCTCCCAGCTACAACGAGCCAGCCAGCTTTGCATCAAATTCTGTGTGCACCAACAGAGGACATGGACGGCATTTTCATTCCTGTTCTAAATTTGAGCAACAAGGTCCCACACTACGTTTAACATTGGGACTGCAGTAAGTATGCTTCTGAGTTCTTCCATTAAACCACTTCCATGTTATCACCAGCCTGGCAAGGTGATGGTTCATAGCAAGAATGCCTTCACTACACGGTGCTGGGCAATGGCAGCATTTCACCATCGCACAGGTGGTGAGATAACCTACCAGTGATCGCAACCAGCATGCAACTGCAGCAGCTGAGGTGTTGGGTTTGTAGCAGCTTGGCTTCTACATGAGATAAACGCAGCACTGCTGAGCAAGTCCCTGCTCTTCCTTAAACACTCAGACTTTGAAACCCGAAACCCTTTTTATTTACTGTAATAAGCTTCAAAACTATACGGTGTTTCCACACATGACCAGGTTATTATCAGGTGCTAGACACACAAGCCTGAAGTTTGTGGAAGAAGCAGCAGAAGGCAAACAAAGTGAAGATAACGCACAGCAAAGGACTACCAGGGACAGATGGTGTGGCTCCTGTCACACTAGAAACCAGTTCTGTCAGATACAATGCTGAATAAAGCTGTTCATGCTCTTTATCATCCACTTCAAATTGGGAACCTAGTAACAAAGAAGGTATTTTCAAGTGTTATTTAACCAAAAACGCAACTGCGCTGTGGAGTCCTATTCCAATCTACAAACACCAATCTTCAGGAGGAAGCAGAGGATGCGTGGCCACGGGAAGAAGAGCAGCAGCACCCTCATCAAGGCACAAGAGGTCCTGCCTTCTCAGCACTGGGTACAGGGAGGTATGAACTACCGCAGGAACACAAGATAATGGAGATCAATTATGCAGCCACTTAGACTTAAATGCTTGGGCCTTAGCCCCCATTAGATACACTACAAGCCTTGAAGAAAAAAATTGAGGTTAACGAAGTTTTCTACTGTACTTATTCCTACCTTTCTCCTTGGAAGCCACAAGGAAGAGCAGCAATGGGAAGCAGACACAGAACTGCCTCTTTCAGCTGCATCTTCAGCTGCTGTACAAGAAACTGTAGCTTTCTTTTTTTTAATCCAAAGATCGTACTGCTGCACCTTATCGCAGCCACAGTAAGGAAGTCACAACACAGCAGCTTAATTCACACAGAGATTCGGTATTGTTTGTGTTGGAGTTTTTTGTTTGGTTGTTTTTTTAATGATGTGCTTTTTTTTTGAGAAGCCTTAAGGCTGCTTTCTGCCAGTTTGATGCTAGCAAACAGTAAGTTGCCTTGGGGAAAAAAAAAATAAATTGTTTTTAAGCCCCAAACTAGCTTGGAAGAATTTAACTGGTATTACCCCCACGCACACACCTTGATCAGCCAGGCAGCAATCTTGAGGATAATTAATGAAACATACTGCAAGTGTTGTTCTCAACCATGCCCAACCTTGTAATAACAACTCTTGAACACACACAGTTAACATTACACCTACTGTGTAGGATTTACTTGGTTTCTAACACCCATCTCCCCAGGAAGACATCCATTCATAGTTTGTTTTATATTTCAGACTTGCAACACTTTGGAGATGACTATCATTTTGGGTCATTGTGTTGACAAGATGCTTGTTTCACTTCTATCAGTAAATCACTGTATTTAACAGAATTATCTACAACTAAAATACACGGGATTCAAGGCAAGCTTGTGGAATCTCACAAGCAGTCTGTATTCTGGCAAAATAGGTATCTTAAGCTGAATGGAGAGTATACATAACAGAGCAGAAGATTTCACTTCTGTTCTAAAGTGCATTTTCATCTACTGTCCAAGTGATTAAGCACTTTGATTTAGATGTACTTCCAGCCTATTCCATATATGACTTTTCCTTCTGTTCACTCAAGTGCTTGTGGTTAGTACCTCATCGAACAAGACTTACCCACGTTTCTCTGTCTCCTCCCAGTTTTATTAGGACTGCCACCCAGTCACTATCAAGACATTTAACATGAGTGTTACCCACAACAGAGGAAGATCAGGACAATCGCCATCCTACTGATGGAGCCTGAGCGCACACAACACATCACTGCAAATATCACGGGGTGGCTTGATATTACCAAAAAAATGCCTAAGCATTTTGTACCATATTGGAAGCAAAACCCTGCAACACAGAAGGCAACCCCAGAACTTCTGTTAAGTCACACAACAGTGCACACGGATGAGCCAAAGAGAAGGAAACATTTTTCATGTTTAAGCTGGCATTTGCTGCCACAGGAAGCCAGGAGACATTAACAAGAATCAAGGGGCTGTGGGCTTTTTATTTAGAGAACGATCAATAAACGTCTAAGAAATCCAAGTCTAGTTTAGGGTACTTAAACACTGCTTTAAGGCTTAAATGAAGCCTGGCCACTGGAAATGGCAATGGAACCTAGTCTGGTAGAGGGGATTAACCCACATTTAATAGCTGGAAGCTTGGGTTTTCTTTTCCTGAGTCACCTGCTATCAGCTATTATCAGAAAGAGGACATTAGAGCAGGCGAGTCTGAGGCCATTTCCCACGGAAATGACAAGCAGAAGAAAGCTGGGCCACCTCTGAGCTACCACGGGCACTGACATGGGGGACAGGGACCACAGTGTGGGTGGACGCAGCACTTCCACCGCCAATTAAACATCCCAATTCATTTTTCTAGCCACATGCCGGGTTTCACCACCCCACACACGCCTCTGCAGGACACAGCACTAACCCATTCCAGCAGACACAACCTCCCAAATGCGAACCTGCCCCAGAAGCCCAGGCACTGGGCAACCCCTGCTTCAGAAGGGGCTCGGTGCGCGCTGCGCACAGCCCAGCCGGAGTGACCAGCAACCAGCGTGCTGCCTGGCGCAGCGAGCGCCGTGTAAGGTTTTACTGAGCGTTAAGCACCGCAGAAGCCCCCTGAACGAGGCAGCCTCGAGTCCTGACAGAGAGCGGGACCCCCCCCGCGCCGTTACCCAGGGCTGAGGCGTTTCTCGCCCCGAGGCCCCCAGGCTCACCGCGGGGCTGCTGCCCCCCCGCACGCACAGGCAGCTGGGCCCAAGGGGCCCACCAGGAGCTGCCTCCCCCCGGCACTGGGGCGGCGCGGAGGGGGCAGCTCGGGACGGCCGTTACCGGGGCCCCCCCCTTCCCCTTCCCCTTCCCCTCCCCCTCCCTTCAGCCCCCCCGCACCGGGCGCCGGCCGCCGCCCCCCCCCCCGATGGCGCTCCCGAGCCGGAGCCGCAGCCGCAGCCCCAGGCCCGGTCCTGCCCCCGGCCCTGCCCCTGGGCCGCCCCCTCCCGCCCGCAGCCCCGGGGCCGCTTCCTCCCCCCTCAGGGCCCCCCCCGGCCGGGCCCAACCGCCGCCGCCGCCCCTCACCATGGCCGCGCCGCCACGAGCCGCCCCCGCCAGCCCCGCCCCGCAGCGCCGCGCGCCGTCACGTGACCGCCCCGCCGCTCCCCTCTCCGCTTAGCCATTGGCCCGCTCCGAGGAAGCGGTCAGCTCCGAGCCCATTGGCTCGCGGCGAGGTGATTGGCGTGGGGAGCGGCCAGTGAGGCGCGGCGCGGCGCGGCGCGGGAGGCAGGGGGCATGGAGCGCGGTGCCGTGAGGCGGCTGGCGGCCAGGGCGGGCCTGGGCGAGCCCCGCGTCGTCAGGTGCGGGGCCGGGGCCGGGGCCGGGGCGGGGGTCGTCGCCGTTATGGTCACGGTCACGGTCACGGTCACGGAGGGCTCCCCGTGTGTTGCAGGAAGGCCGAGGAGTTCCTGCGGCTGTCCCAGGTGAGGTGCCCGGGGCTGATGGCGCAGACGACGGCCACGGGCAGCGCCGTGATGTGCCTGGAGCTGGCGGCCCGCGCCGCCAAGAGGCCGCTGGACAAGGTACGGGCGGGGGGCGCGGCCGGGCTCTGCTCAGCGAGCCCCGGCTGTGGGCGCGGTGCCCCCGCGGGCTGCGCTGCCACCGGGGCCCTGCCTGAGGTGCCAGGCGCGGGGCAGCGCCGCGGGCACACCGCGTGGTGACCCGCGCTCGCCTCGCCGTGAGTTCCAGCCCGTGTGCTGACAAACATAACGCCCACGGGGTGCGGGAGTCCCCATCCAGCCCGCGTTCAGCAGCCACGCCTGTAAACATCCATCTGCAGGCCCAGCTCAGTGGCGCTGAGCTGACAAGTAAGGTCCGAGAGGTGTTCCTCAGTGTCCGTCCGCAGAGGAGGAGAACTGGGCTGCATCTGGGCCCCCGAGGAGCAGCATGAGAGCATTGGTCATCTCTTCACGTTGCCCAGAGCCTGGGTACCTTTGTTTTTAACCTTTGTTTTTTCGTGTGAAAAAAGGGTCATGTCATCTTGCATAGAAAAGACAAACTTCATTTTGGGTGAAAAGGTCTAAAAATAATACGGCCTTAGAAGATGTGGCCTTCTCATTGGTTAGTCTGCCTGTATGCAGTGAAAACTTACAGCACTCATTGCACAAAATTGTTTAATATAGCAATTGAACTTCACCTTAAAGTAGTGTGTGGTTACTAACCTATTTCAGTTGTCTGGATAAGATGCCAGTCTTCTGCTAATCCTTGGGGCTTGTCTTTATCTTTGAAAGAGCTATTTTATTAAACTCTCCGGTTTGAACAAGACGACCTACCAGAACTCCATCAAGTCTTTGGAGTGTTTGCTAGAGGTGAACCCAAGACTGGGAATACGAGACCTGGCGGTGCAGTTCTGCTGCACGGAGGCAGTAAATACCGCTTCAAAAATACTGCAGAGGTGAGGAAGCTCTCAAGATCGCACCAGTAATTGCTAGTAAGAGTCTTTGTTTGTTAAATGTGTAAAGAGCTTGTTTGCAGGGGTCAGGTATCTCCCACTGACGAGTCCAGTGAGGTAAGTTCTTAGCACTGACAATCTAGCCACTTATCTAGGCCACTTTCTAAAAACGTGTTAGAAAGACTTAGCTTGTGAATCTTAGTAAGTCATTGTCTGAGTCCCAGTTCTTCAACTCAGAATAATGTAAAAAAGATAAGACATTTAGTCGTTGTAATTATCCACAGAATCACACTTCCACATGATCATGTCAGAGTTTAGAAGTAATGCTCAGTAGAAACAAATCCTCCTTTCTGGAGAAGCAAATCTCTTAAAACACACATTACATCTAAAAACATTAGGTAGAACACTTCAATGGTGATTCAACAGATTTAACTAAAACCTTGCTCTCTGTAGCATCTACTTTAACAAGAGCAATCACTGAAGAGCTCTGGAGTGCTGTTACCCTGCTAGCGTGTTTAAAAACTGTCAGGGATTCAAAGTATTCTGAGTTGCAGAACAGGGAACAAAGACCTGTGTATGCTTCTGGGTGCTTAATACAAACTAAAACAAATAGCCTGTGGACAGGGGACAGGTGGACAGTAAAAAATTAAATTCTTCACAGTGCTGAACATCCAGAAGTCATCTGCCATATATTGCACAGAGGAAGGCTTAAATAGGTATTACAGGAACTATAATAAATAACTATTAAAGAAACTATAATTCTACCCCATATAGTAGGATGGATTTATGTAAAGTATCTTAATACAATTTTTACATGTAATGTAGAGATAAAAGCAGGTGTAGATGGGGAACACCAGATTTCACTGACACGCTTTGATTCTGACCCCTAATTCGAAATACCTTTAATTCAAATAGAGGAGGTGATCCCCACTCCCTTCTTTTCCCTGTTTTGCTCTACTCAGCCAGTAACAGCTGTTTGTGCTTGACTAAGTTACAAAGGACCAAGTGATCCAATATGAGACCTGTTCAACTGCTGAGTGCCATGTGACAAATTAGTCTCAAGGGCTTCATTTGTGGAGAATGCGTTATACAAGTATTGTTTTTTAGGTACGAATCCAGCCTCCCCGAAGCACAGCAAATGGACCTTGATTTCTCAAAACCACTGTTTACAACAGCTGCATTATTCACTGCATGCAAGTGAGTACAGCTTGAGGGACCTTCTATGGGCTTAAATACCTGGTGAGACATCAACAGAAATAGTGCCTACAGTGTAAGCAGCTGACTTTTTTCAGCATGCCTGAGTAGTCAGAAGGCTCTTTCCTAGCACACCCTGCTTTCTTTACTCCTGGAGCTGGAGACAGGCCCAGCAAACAAGCCTACACTGCATTTGCCTTCAGGAGGAAGCAAAAGTATTCGTATCAGTTACACAGAAAAGGATCTTGAGATTTTTGTCCTAGAAAAATGAAATGTCTTCCCTTCTGTCTGATGGATGCTGTGGATAATTCCATTAGGACATACTATCCATGCCAGTAGTTGAAGAACTCCTGTTAGTGTTTTGCACTTTGCCCTTTTGCACTTTGCCCTCCTTTTCAGCCTAACCCATGTAACAATAGTAACATTTTTAGATTTAATGAGAACTTTTTTCCTTTGTCAGACTAGATTTGAGCTAGGCATAAAGCAAAAAGTTGTATGTGGCTTTTGGTGGAAGACTGCTCAGAGTTGCAAGAATGGCTTACTGGCTTATGTTTGAGCACCAGGAAGCAGCTGTTCAGAAGAATGAGAAGCTCTAAGCCCTACACAAACACATCCCGTGGCTCTAACCTCTGGGAGATGGATCTGTCTTAGCTGTAGGCCTGTATCAGCTTGGAAGACAGGTGTCAGGAGAGCCTGACTCAGACAATGCTTTGTAAGAATTTGCTTGCACACACGTCTTCCCTTTTTAACAATCTTTGGAAGCAATTCAGGTGCCACATAGTTTTACAGCTCTTGACAAATGTTCTGAGAGTGGTCCCATTCAGCTCTTGACAGTAGTAGGGTTTTGCCCTGGTTCCCTTAAAACCTGTAAAGTATCTTTTTCTAATAGTTTCCCCTTGTAATTTGTACTAACCATGGGATTCACTTCCTGATTTGTCTTGATCAGCTAGTGTAAGGGTCTTTTTTCTTTCCTTTTTTTTTTTTTTAAGTTAGTTTTTTTCTAAGTGAGGAAAGGATTAGAAAGGACAAAAACCTCTGGCATACCTTTCTTCATTCTCACAGGCAGCGTTGGTACAGTAAACATCACCTCACCTGAGCGATACTTGCTGAAGTGTTGTTTCCTACAAGGTTAAATCAACTTTCTGTTGTAGGTGCTTGAAGCTAAAAGTGGACAAAACTAAAATCTTGGCTACATCTGGGGTGAAAAAAGCAATATTTGATCGGCTGTGCAATCAAATGGAGAAGATAAGCCAGCAGCTCAGCAGTAAGTTTTTGGCCTTACCGTTGTAATACAGCATACCCATCACCTGGCCTCACAATGCCCCTCTCCTTTTCCACTGGTTATTTCATTCTGATCACTTTCAGCTGTTCCCTTCTAGTCAAACCTGCCCACTGTTCCAGTATGTTTCCTGCAGTCCAGTTCCCAGTCATAGTCTGGGACTGACTTGCTTCTGGGGAAGTCACAACAGCTTACAATGTGGCAATGCCAAAAATAACCTGTTTTCCTCTCTTCTCAAATGCTTGCTGCTCCATAAAATCTCTGCTGCAGTAATTTATTCCCTGCTTCTCCCATATCTTGGATTCCTCCTCCTTGCCTGCTTTCTGCATCTTGTTAACATAGCAACAAAACATGGAAATTACCATAAACATTTTGCTACCTCTGTTGCTTTGACTGACACTTCTGTGTTTTCCTTTCTTCCACTGCAGTGTTAACACACATCTAAGCCTTGATCTTCTGGTGGTAGTTCAGCCATTACCTGACACCAGGCCTCCACATGCAGCAGGCAGACATGAGGAGAGTCTTTCTTACCTGTTGTTGAACTTGCAGCTCTCTTCCCTCCTTTTTGTGGAGGAAGATTGAAACACAATACATGACTTCCCATCCTTGTATTTCTGCTCCTTCCTACTTATCTCCTTTTTTCCTTTCCCAGACTTTCATCCTCACGCTGCCACTGCCAGTACCCCTGCTCCACTTATCTTCATATTCATACCTGATGTTTTCTGGAGCATACTGCCTGAACCCAGACCAAAAGCCACTACTCTCTATCTAGGCATGGAGCTGCCCATAGCGAAATTACCCCCCCCACAGACAAGCAGCTAAGGGCAGCTGGTAGTTTCTGTATCAGATTAGGGAAGAATGTGCATCTGTATACAGTCTCCAGCATGTTGTGGGCATCTGTAATACAAAGCAGATGTAATGACTTTTATTTTTTTTTTTTTTTTTTTTTTTTAGCGGATGATGTCCCCCTGGCTGCAGAGACATCCGAAAGCCTGCAGACTGACCCGGAACACTGCGAGAAGGAAGACAGTAAGTCGCATTTAGCTATGAACTAAAACCAGAGCAGTTCTGGGCTTTGTTACTGCTTACTGATATTTCAGTTATATAATATCCTGTAAGAATCAGTTGACAGCAGCTTATACAATTCTGCAAGCCATTGCCTAACAAATGAACTAAGTGAACACAGCAGAAGGACGATGGTATTTATACTGTGGAGTTAAGTACAACTCCTAGTGGAGTTAAGTACAACTCTTCCATTCAGCTGCAGAAGTGAAGAGGTGACTTGTGGGAGGCAGGCAGAGGAGCAAACCACAGGATTAGGATAATGCAGTGATAGTCCTTGTACAGAGATAAACCTATCAATGTACACTTGCTGGTTATTCCCAGCACCATATTGCCCCTGATGGCCCATCATGGACTTGTTCTTTTTATCACAGGATCTGATGATGATGATGATGAGGTGCCATGTAAACAGCCAAAGACTGAAACAAAGCAAGACTATGAAGAATGGAAAAAGAGAATCCTGGAAAATGCTGCTAAGGCACAACAGACCAATAGGGGTACTGGTTCTGTGCCACCTTGTAATATCACTGCTGCTTGCTCATAATTTTAATTCCCCCTCTGCTGTAACAAGTATTCCAGTAGCATATGAGTAACAGCTGGCTGCTAGTCAGCTAATATTATTTATGAGCTAGTTTTTAAATATTTAGGATTTTTTTTATTAAATGACATTCAGATGATTTTTGTAAAAAGCATGTTTGATTACTTGCCAGGCTGGTATTCAAGCAGTTGAGGCATTAGGTAGTAAGATAGCTTTGTTTTCCTTGCTGCAAGAAGCAGGTAACATTTCAATGCCCTGTTAAATGTGAATAAATTTTAAGTTACACGACCTTGTGCCTCAGGCTGGAAGTAGTCAGTGAAAAGAGAGGGAGGGGACCAATGGCGCCTTGTTAAACTGCACAGACAGCCAAATTAAAGTCTGATAAAGTGTTTTCACTGTCAAATATTTTTGTCACTGAATTGAACTTAGTTTTTATGACCTGTGTGGGACTGAAGTCTCTTGTGCATGTAAGGGGGGGGGGGGCTAGCTGTTCCAAGAAACAATAAAGACACCAGAGAGAAAAGCTTTTTATTACACCATCAGGTTTTTGGCACTCGCTTTTCACATGTAAAATCCTTAGAGGGCAGGCAAAATAAAAGACAGAACAGTGCTGTGGAAGATATCTAGGGAACAAGTATTTCAAAGCCAGGGCAGTGGGGAATTTGCATCTCAGGGGCATAGGCCTCAGCTGAAGAGGAGAGGACTCTGCCCCATAGTTCTTGGAGGCAACTTCTGCAGTCCTACACTTTTATCCCATCTGTTATACTATAGTGAAGGAAAATCACAACTTCTAGCAGTGCAGGGCTAGTATAACGTTAATTAAAGTCAAACCAAGCCTGCTGCCCCTCTCTCTTTCGTGTTTTCTACGTGAGTTGTGCATACAGAAATCAACTTCCATAAACCCTCATTTCAAAATCCATGGGAAAGTAACTCCTCTCTGAACATAAAGATTTGAAACACTGTCCTCACATGAACTTCTCAACAGTATTTTAATGGCTTGCCAAAAACTCACCACAGTGCATGTTCCCTGCTTACATGGGTGCCACTGATGGCAGCAGGGTTACAGCTAGTTAATTCCTGCTTTAGCTTTCAGTTTATGGAGAATTTTTTTTTTCATACTCACTGTTCCAATGTCCTATAGACCGTGTCCTTTTAGCTTTTTGTAGACCCCTAAGCAAAATGCACAATTTCACAGTGTGAAACATCCCATAAGGCTGCAGAGACGGTCGGTCTTCCTAGACTCTGCAACAACATCATTCTGCAGTACAAAAGGGATTTCTTTCTGTTAAGAGCTCAGTAGCAATTCTACAGGTCAGATGCAGCCTCTCTTTGTAGAAAATGGAGAGGAAATAGAAGACAGCAGAGAACATCTCTATTTATTACCCTCTTACAAAAATAGAGGAAGAAGCGCACTAAGTAGAAAATCAAAACTTACTAAACATTTACCTTTCATTTCTTTGCCTCCCAATGCAATTGAAGCATTAAAGAAAGGAAATAACTTCTGGTCAACTGTAATTAGCAAGAGCCAAATTAATTCCTGATGAGAGTCCTGAAATGAACCACTAACTTTTTCAGGGAACAGACTCCAAACAAATGCCTGATGGGCAGAGAAAAATCTTAAGTTAATCAACCCCCACTGAGTAGGAGCTGTAACAAAATATCCCCTATTAAGTCTCATATGTGGCAGAGGGTCCTCAGGATTGGAGAGAACCCAAGCTAGTGGATGAGCATTCTGTAGTTAAGACCTATTCAAAGATGCTATCAGGTCTGATTTTTTATTTTTTAAAACAAAGAGGAGGATTAGGCCTGTTCCATTATAATGTAATTTATTAGTATTAGTTCAGAAATATACAGACCAACGAATATAATCACATCTAGCATGCAGAACCACTGTGGAAGAAAAACATAAACAAAAGTGGGCCTTCACAGAAGGTGATACATTGTCAAGATTACCTCATTTGATTTTAATCATTTTTCCCTGTGTTGATTCTGGAAGTGCTGCACAAGCCCAGAATCCAGGAGTAAAAAGTGAGAAGCACTAGAGTGGAAAAGATGACAAGGGTAAGCCATTCCTGAAATCCTCTTTTTTTCTTAGCAACCAACCCTGTTGCTAATTCGAGAGATATAAAAGTCCATAAAGTTAATGGAAGCTTGACGCCCTTTGCTGGAAAGCTAATTTTAAGAAAAAAATAGAAGCTAATACTACTAAGAGCTCATTCAGCTCACACCGAGTTTGGCAGAAACCAGTATAGGAATAAAGGAAACCATAGGTCTAATTTTAAAAAATGTTATACTTCTAGCTGCAAGACTGTAAGTGGCTCCAGCTCTTTATACATCAGGAAGAAGTTTTAACATTGCAAATAAGTAGAGTGAAGAAAGTTTAATGTTTGAGAGCAGAGTGGAGAAAAAGGGCTTCAACCTCCCAGCTGGGCCAAAGGCAAAGTCAGGCAATATGCTATTTCTCTGCCACTGAATAGCATTAAGATGTGTTTTGCATATCACAGCATATCCATTTTCCGTGTAAACTTCATTAGAATTGTCACAAAGGAGAAAAAAATCCTCAAACTAAAACTTAAGTCACAGCCAATGAAAAGCACTCACAAAATTTAAATGTGTAATCAAGTGTCTGGAAGTCTTTTCTGGACAACATGAGATCTTTTTGCACAGAACCAACAGTCATTAGGTAACTTTTATTCGTGGCAGTTTCCCTTATCCCCACCCCAAAGTAAAAGTTCAATCAATTCAGCTCAACTCAGTTGATGATAAGAAAAAACAATAATGGACAAATTGACTTAAATTGTTTCAAACCAGATTCGTCTTATTTGCTAACTAGGCAGTACCTTCTCTTTAAAGGAGAATAGGAAAAAAAAAGAATCAAAAATTCTCGAGTAGTTGTACTGAATCATCACCCTTATGTTTTAGAAAAAAATAATCTTTAGGGAAAACTTACAGAATAAAAGGATGTCCAATATCCTTTTTTTTTTTCCTAAGTAATAGACACCTGAGGAAAAAAAAAAAAGGGCCACTCTTCTGGCAGTGCTCTGAAATTGATGATGTACAGCAGTTGCGAAGAAAGCCTTTAGAGACCCCATGCTTAGTGTGAGAAACCGAAAAACTGCCCAGGTGTTTTCTGGTATAAACAGACCAACAATATTCTGCAGAATCAAAGCCTTCAGCAAGAAGTCAGCCCTACTAACTGCCATATTCTTCCATCACCATGTACAGCTAAAAACTTGTAAAAACAAACCAAGGTATTTTCTGGTTTCAGAAGTCATTTCAGTGCCTCTGCCCCAAGGCACTTCAGGAACCTAAGCACTAACACACAATATTTGAGAAAGGCAGATGCAAAACTTTACGTTATAAAAGAAAAGGGTAGAAACTATTGAATATACGGAGTCCTTCTCCCAGGGCTTCATGTCCGTCTTCATGAGTGCTAGATGCTTCTTACAAGCTTATGGAAGCTTGACAGCCATACTCTGAAATCTCTTCAGTCTGTTAGCAGCAGCCACCACATAAAAATGTTTCTGTGAACAAAACAGAATAGTCCAAGTGTGAGTGTAACTGAAGTAAAGGACTTTCTGTGGCCGACATGGAGTTTCTTTCAGCGCAGAAAAAAATCCATTTACCTCTAGCCACCCACACCTTGTGTGCATCGCTGTGCATAACAGCTGTGTATTCTGTATTTTAAAGACTGGTTATACAGTGACCAGCTGAAGCAAAGTCCTACTTTTATGAAGGTGCTGAAACATGCTACTCTTGGTGAAAATCTGAGGTGGATAAAAAACTGGCCAAACAGGCAGGCCCAATATTCTCATCACTGGAACAAAGTTAGTTGGAGGCCCGTTACTAGCGGTCAATATTGGGTCCAGTCCTGTTTAACATCTTCATTAATGATCTGGATGATGGGGCAGAGCATTCCCTCAGCAACCTTGCAGGTGACAGAAACCTGGGCGGAGTGGCTGATTCACCAGAGGGTCATACTGCCACCCAGAAGGACCTCAGCGGACTGGAGGAATGGGCTGACAGGAACCTCACCAAGTTCAGTGAGGGGAAATGTGGAGTCCTGCACCTGGAGAGGAACAACCCCGTGACCCAACACATGCTAAGGGCTGACTGGCTGAAAAGCACCTTTGCAGAAAAAGACCTGAGGGTCCTCGTGTCTTTAGATGATGTAATTTTTAAAACACAAATGCAAAAGTGTGAGAAGAAATAGCTGGAGTGCAAGAATGGAGAAAGCGTAAGTCTCAAGTTTAACTCCTTGACAAGGAATTACAGCTCTCCAGTGATAGGAGAAAAGGAAATGGACCTGAGTTGTCCTCACATTTCCTCCATTGCTTATTCGTAAAAGATTACAACGTTCGCCTTTCAGGAGCAATTATTTACAATCCAATAAAGACTCCAGTAGAAATTCTCATCTATCATTTCTTCAGCCAAAATTTACTTCTGAAAGAGTATGGGCTTATCAGAAAGGTCCTGACGAGTTCTCTGGATGTGTTTAAACCTATTTTTTTCTCTTTTTTCTCTTCCACTCTCTGCAGTGGGAGGCACAAAACTGCCTTAGGTTGTACCCCTACCTCATAGTGACAACACAACAAAGCAACTGTTGTCAATGCACAAATATCTCCATTATGAAAACAAAACAAACAAACAAAAAAAAAACACAAAAAATCATTCAGAGTAAGCTAAACAGCATTTGAAGCCTCTGCACTTGTAAAGAAATCAGATGTAAAACTTCAAATACTAATTAGAAGGAGACTTCCCAAACTCATGTTAACAAGAAAAAACCCTACAAGTAAAAGTAAGCCAAGATACAAAGAAGCAGAGAATGTCCCTGCCTGTGCTGAGCTGTTTTTCCTCTGGACATAAATTTTCCAGGCTTAGTCTAGTTACCTTCCATTTTCTCTGAGCCATGTAACTCTGCAGCAACAACTGGGACTTCAGGCGAAGCTTGGACTTCTTGGCTTTGGCAGGCAGATTGTTTAACCACTCGTGTTTCAAACACTGTGTTGCACTCATCCGGCAGCTGCAGCAAAGGAAATCTAACATGTAAACACAGCCATCCTCTTGCCATTTTCAGAGCCTTGTGCTCCTCAATCTTACTGATCAAAGAATTTTGCCTTAAATAAACCAACGCAAGTTCTTGAAATGCTGTTCAACCCAGATCATAGGGTCTTAACGACATCCTTCACTCTCCAGCATAAGGAGTGAGTGGTGTGAAAAGCTGCCAGGGGGTCTGCAGTGGGTTGATTGTCCTGTCCTTAAATATTCAGTTGTGACTTTTTTTTTTTGGGGGGGGGGGAGGTGTTTTGAAGCAGCAGCTGTACAGGTTCATCAATTTATGTACCATTTTGTTATATGCATCAAGAACTGCTGAGAGAATCACTTCATACAAAAAAATATTTTTGCTGTTACCTATCTACCCCTATAGTGCAGGCTTATTCTGTGCCTCATATTTAAAAAGCACAAATGTCTGTTCACCCTAAACTTGGATCAAGCTAAGCACAGATTATACCCTGACATTCATCAGCAGGCCCAAATGTGAAAGCCTATACAAAAGCTTTGAGAAATACAGTAATAGAGAAACGAGTTTTATTTGGGAAGGTTTGGGGGGGGGAAAGCAGCAGGGGGAAGAGAGACAGAAAAGGTTGAGAAAAAAATTGTTCAGAATGTAATTAGTAAGCTAATGGATTTGTCTGATTTAGGTAATGACCTCGAAGATACTAATATTCTAAGCACTTCTTTGAATTCCCCTCAAACACACAATCTATTGTGTGCATCATTTCCTGTTTTGATTAGTTTTGTATCACTACTCAGCAAGAGAAAAAAACTTCCTACCCACTTACCCCATCCATCTCCACAGTCATAGTCTGACATCAACATTACCCTCACTCTCTTGGCATTTCATACATAAAATTGTTTTTTATTTCACTGGAGCCCAGAATAAGAAGCCACATGCAGAGTTAAGTCCCAAATGCTCCCTAATATCTACCAAATGCATTTAGACTACTTTTGAAGAGAACTATGCACATTTTCACAGCTGCAGCTTCCATTTATCCTCTGTGGCATTCAAGATTTTTTTTTTTTAACGAAAGAAATAGCTTTTGCTCAGCGAAGGAATATTAAAGACAGATTCCTACAGAGCAAGTCCTTCCAGATTTCCTTTGTTCTGCTTGTGTTGATGCTGCTGTGAAAGGCAACATTCCTCAGCCACAGTACATAGACATCTTCCTTTTAAACAGGGGCTTCTGAATCACAGAGAAACTGCCCAGTAAGCACAAGTAGAGCAAACAAAAACGTCACATAATAAGTTCTCATTGTTGACTAACTCAAACAGTCAGCTAGGAAGAACTTCATGTTATTAGGTGATCAGAGAAGGAAAGTACCTTTTCTCTTTCACAAGTAGTCTGGAAATAAAGTCTTTTGCTTCCTCTGATAGCTGTTCAAATGCTTCTGCATCAAAATCCCAGCTGCAATTGACTACGTAATTCATCGTCTCTGCATCAGTTTCTCCCAGGAATGGGGACAGGCCACTAAGCCTTAAAAAAAGAAAAAAAAAAAAAAAGTGGAATGGGAGGTAAGTAGCTATACGCAAGATGAGTTTCTCCTCTCCTGAATCCTCTGCTTTATAATTGTAGGTAGCTTATCAAGAGGAAGGGCTTTCAGTTATTGGGGGGGGGGGGGGGGGGGGGGTGTTCAAGTTCTCAGTCCCTATTAAAGATAAGCCAATAGTTCGGAGTAATAAAGCATCATCATATCATTAGTGTTACTGTCTAGCGCCTAAGTCAGGGAGCATTGTTAACAGATCCCCCCAAAAAAATAATTCAGCAGGGATTTAAGTACATACTTCAGTGCATTCCCAGCTAGGAAAGCTAGGAGGGCTCAAGAGCTTTCCTAAACCAAGGTGCATATCCCAGTTTGGCCTGAATTAAACTGAATTCTGAACAATAGCATCCTGTTTTCAGTTAGTTTCTAAGCCCTGATTTATTGTTTCAATAATTTATTCAGCTGCTTTTTGGCTAACAAATTTAAACCAGAAATTTATCTCGTTCACAGAAAGCATCTGTGCAAAATTCTGAGAATTTTTCAAACAGAATCAGCTTGTCAGAAGCCACAGATTTTGGACAGACAAACCCTCCACAGCCACCATGCAGATATTGGAGATGTTTTACCCTCATTTGTACCATGACCTGTGGTCTAACATCTGACATTAACCCCTCTGTGCAGATGCATACCAAGTCCCAGCTAATAAAATAATCAGACTGCAAATTTGAAAATTAATCTATATCCTCAAGAACACAATCAAAATGGAAATTTAGACATGCTTTGGTCCACTCCTCTGAGTAATCATGACCTGGCCCACTTTAACTTGCTAAATAAGTCGGTAAATACATTTATGTATTTATCAAAAGGGTTACTTGTTGTTTAGAGACTTAATATCCACCTTATATCTTCATATTAAAAGGCTGTGGCTTGGGGTTGTTTGTTTTTAACAGAATGAATTAGGAGTCACATCCAAATGGACTCAATGGCTGTTGCATTCCTGCTTTGCAGATACACTTCACTGGTGTGTTCTTGCAGAGCCTTTCGTGCCATTACCACAATCCCTTGCAGGCTTACTTACAACATGTACGTGATGACTCCTACACTCCACATGTCTGTTGGGAAGGAAACAAACTCATAGTTCACTACTTCAGGAGCCAAGAACTCTGGAGTTCCAAAATTAACCTTCAGTTTTTCACGAGGCTTGTACCTTTATCAGAAAGAGACATGCATCAGTGCTGAGAGCAGGCTGGGGAAACAAACCTCTCATTTGTAAAAATCAAGGCATGCCTAAAAGGACAGTGCATCCAGACTCACCCAGACAACCAGGACAGCATTAAGGTCTTAAAAGGATAAATTGGTGAATTTTGCTGTGACCACAGGTGTAATAAACCATCAGCTATCCCCTTGCCAGAGCAAAACAAAAAGGAAGACCAAGCGCAATAAAACTTGCAGAGGCCTCTCCCAGAAAGTGATAGAAGATTCTCTGCCAGGCTCCACAGGATGCTTTCCAGCAGATACTGTCCAACACAAAATAAATAAACCAGCTTCCATTGAAATGGGTTAGAAGAGCATTAGCTTTGTGGGATGTGGCCAGCTGTACCTCAGGGTAAAGGTCTACATAACAGATATGAGCACAGTATAACTGCTAAGGTGGGACTCTGAAGAGGATTATTTGAGCTTGGTAACAAGCAAAACAGTGATCCATATAGAGAGAAAATGATACTGTTTTATTACTTAAAAGTGAAGGGTACAGACACGGAATAACCAGTAATGTTTCACATATAGCAGCTGAAGCCACACCTATGTACAGAGACAGAAAACAATTAAAGCATTGCTTTTACATCTCCATTTCCTCGAAGATTTTGTTTCAATCCTGCTTTAGTGAAAGTTTGCATCTTTACCCTCCTTCTCAAAACGAAAATAAATTAGCCTCAGTATATCCATTTGTTTTCATAAAATACTTCTAACAGAAAGGAGTCCTTGGACAGATGACAGGGTTTGATACATACGCACACATCGGTACATCTATGTATGTACCAGGTTTTGGCTTAACAAGCCCCAAAGGGTTTAGAGAAGAAATACACATTTTTATTGTTATACCATCAGGATTCATTCTTTTCTATTCTAGAGGAACTGATTCATGCTCCCACAGCTTTCCTCTAACAAGGCAAGCAAAGTAAAAGACAGAAAAGTCTGTATTTCTCTAAGGGTTTCCCATTTCATGGGGGATGGCTCAAACATTTTTGTTTAGCAGATAATTTCCACAACCAGAACCTGCACAACAAAACTCAGCAGTCATGAAGTCCCTAGAACCTTCATGAAGTCCCTAGAGTAAAAGCTCTACATGGGGAATCATTTTGAGATAATTAGAACAGCAGCATAGGTTTATCCAACAGAAACATTATTTGAAAATGTAATTAGATAATTAATGCACACAGCAGAAAACTCATGACTGCAGCAGCATACTAGTGAACTCATTCACATATCAGAATCACTTTAGGGATCCCAAAACACAAAAAATATAACAAGAACTACCGAAAACACGTTTATTTAAAAAAAAAAAAATCATAACTGAACTCTTACCTCCTTGCTAATCCAAAATCAATAATTTTAATCTGGTTTCCTGTGTGGTTTACACATAATATGTTTTCAGGCTACAAAAAGATAAGAGAGTATTTTTAGTTAAATTTATGTCTGAGAAACAAATCTAGCAAAAGAGTAAAAAAAACTCAGAGACAGTAGTCATAATTTTTAAGATGATTTTTTTCCTTCTATTCCCATTACGGAAGAGACTTGACTGGCATACTGAGTTAACGAACGGTTTGGGTTTTGATCTATAAAGAAGTTTAACTTGTTCCTGTGAACTTTTGTGTTCCTCTGTGAAAACAGAGTAGAAGTTTTGCCTTCAAAAGCAAGCTACCAAAAAAACATTGAAAAAATACGAATCTCTAAAGCTTCATTCACTGTGACTACTCAATTAAGGAAGTCTTCTTTTTTTTCCTTTTTTTTTTTTTAAATGAAATAAGTCAATGAAATAATTCTCTTCTTGCAATTAGAGACTGTAGTGGTCCAAACCACAGCAACACTAAAGAGTAAAGAGTATGAACTACTGACCTTCAGATCTAAATGGAGAATATAATGCTGGTGCAAGTAGTGGACTCCTTCACAGATTTGTTTGGTAAATAAGATTGCATCCAACTCTGTTAGATGGTAGTTTTCATCTATGATCCGGTCAAATAATTCACCACCATCAAGACTAAAATTTTGACATAGAGAAGTGTTAAAAAAGCTAAAATTCCTCATTAGCTCAACTTATTTCCAAGTTGGAAACTTAAGTCCTAATTTAGCACAGGACCTAACATTACCATCCAGTAAAAGTGTATCAGTATTCTCAATGACTTCAGGAAAATTATTTTTGAGTGTGAGATTAAGTATTAATCTACAGCACCTTCCACATTGGAAAACTTGTTGCTAATATTTGGTGGGTGCAGGGAGAATCAAACAAACTCAAGACCACACAACTTGGAGACCAGATGGGAAACTGGAGAAAGCCTAGAGAACGGAACTCTTCAACCTACACAGTGTAATGAATGAAACTTCTAAAACTGAAAGCTGCTTTACATGAGCTGACAATTGAAATTCAGTCTGCACAAAAATTAAGAGAACATTACATCAAACATAGCTCCAACAAGGTTCTGCAACAAAACAATTCTAATTTTCTATTTTAAAAATTGTAATATACACATTTTAAACGTACTGTGTTTATATTTGCTATTTCATTTTGTTTCCTTTTTTCCTTCACACCATTAACAATTAGTTCTGTAGTGGAAATTCGGTTTGTGTATAAATGAAAAGCAATATGCAACTACACAGAAAAGCCAGGAGGCATACATCATTAGATCTCCCTTTTGTGAATTCCATATTTGATTTAGATTTTTTTTTTTAAGCTGCAAATGGGAAGGCATGCTTATTAAGCTTCATATTATTCAAATGGGAGCAGACCATGGATGTAAGAAATTACTTTCTTTCTCCATGTCTATTCTATTTCTACTTGAAACGCTTCACTTCTCCTCTTGTCTGGGTCTCTCACATTCACTTTTTCTCTGAGGTTTTACTTACCCGCAACACTTCTTTAGAATTTGGTAGCTAGGTACAATGTTAGAGGGCCTGTAAGTTAAACTAAAATGAAGAATGAACCACAGTGAAGTTCTGTTCATTAACTGTCTTGTAATTTGGTTCGTGCACTTGAAGATAGCTACCTTTCTTGGCACTTGCTTAAACCACAAGGTTGCCAAATATATATATTTTTACCTGAAGAAATTACCTTGAAAATAAGTATTTTCTACTCTCACAGGCTGTGAAGCCACTCGAGACTTTTTCACACCTCGGAATTATCATTCTCAGTTTCTTTTAGTGACCAAAGCAAACTCCAAAAACTGACACTTTCTGAGATAATTTAAACTTACTATTCCATGATCAAAGTGATATTATTTTTGGCTTCAAAGGCATCATAAAGCTGGATCAGATTCACGTGATTTAATTGGTTCATTATGTGAATTTCATTTTTCACTTCCTCCTGAAAAAGGAACAAATTAACAAAAAATGAGCAAATATGCTCCTTAATTTCTAATATATTCAAATATAATTATTTAAAACCCTACAGCAGCTATACCACAGGCCTCATGTGAACAAAAGGCTTAATCACAAACACTGGAGATGACAAACAGTCAAACAAAGCCCAAGCTACTACTTAATAAGACAGATTTTACAATATTTGATACTATGCAATGAGAAGTTGACTTCTATGGTCTGATTCAGTGAGGTAGTGCTAAGGTGTTTGCAATACACTCATGTAAAATGAGCAACAGTATGCTCATTTAGGTTCACAGGAACATGGTTACCTTTTCTTTTGCTCCTTTCACTTTTATGATTTTGGCTGCCAGATTGAGACCAGTTGCTATTTCCGTGCACTTGTGGACTTGCCCAAAACGCCCCCTGTTGATACCAAACAAAAGTTGGAATACAGATTAACACAGCTCACTGCAAAAAAACTTTTCAAACTATTCTTATCATTGATTTAAAAATAGCACAGTACAAAGTGAACAGAATCAGGTGGCCAGCAGCATGAATCTCCTCTTTCTCTCAGCTTATGAAGGATTAGTTTTATCTTTCCAGCCAGTTGTTCAATGCTTACATTAAAATATTATGCCCCCTTCGTATTACTACATTTCATAATGGTATGATGACCTGATGATATTCTTTTTCGGTTCTGTAACTGTACCCACTTGCTGTCCTTCAGTGATGTGTTAGTGGGTATATTAACAAGGATATTTCTGTCTTGATCTCATAACTTTTAAAATGACTAACACCCATAACCGTAGCCACTCCACAGGCTGTATTTCTTGCATGTTGTAAATTCTCCCCTGTGTAACCCAGATACATTAATGTCCCTTGGGATGATTTCTAAACATCATCTTCCCTGCTATTGCATCATCAGGCTTATACTTGAGCCATATACGTACTTGGATTAGCCTGTTAATCAAAGCTTCTCGTCAGATAAGTAAGTATACAGCCACACAAAGGCTGAAGCAGCTGCAGATTTCCCATGAGTGAAGACTAAATGCAAGGTCAACATAATTATAATTTTTCCCCTTAGTTTTCTTTCACAAAATATTCAGCATGGCAGAAAAAAGATCTTTAGAAGCTGCCTGACCTAGCAGGCTTTGGTGACTTGAAATGCTTTGAATCTGTCTGCCTGAGGGTTACAAGTTTTTCTCACAACTCCAGCTGTGGCCAGGATTATTACAACAAATGCAAAAGACAGTCATCCAAGATCACAGTCAGGAGTCTGAAAATGGAACTAGGGCAGAAACCAGTAACCTAAAGAACTTGGAGGTGCCCTTAGATTATATACCAACCCACAGGTAGGTTGATACAAGGGAAACTATCATAGCCCAAAAAAAGCCGTGAGGATGAACAGAGGCATAGAAAGATCTGACATCCTATTTGCATTCTTTTTCCTTGCTTCACTATCCTAGATAAAATTTACTCTTTTCTTGCTCTACTTTCAGTTCCAACCAACTTCTACAAGGCTTAAGGCACTGAGAATGTTACAGAACGTGACCATATCAAAATAGAAGAGAAGGTATTCATAAGATATACCAAAAACAGCTAGATACATTTGAATCACTTTTTGCTCAACTCAAACCCACGGAGTAAAGAAGTGAGCTGGTATCTGTCGCTCCCCATGCTGCTGCACGTTGGAGCCACCTGAAGATGACCTCTCTAGTTCTTGATCTAACTGCATTTCCTTGTGACTTAGCCACCACCTGCAGTACAGCTTTAGGGACACAGAGACTTACCCCCCAAGTACTTCATGACGACACACTGAGTAGCACGTTGTCACTTCTGTTTGCTTGACACTCACTATGCGATGTTCAAAAGGAGCCGGGGGAGAAGGGCTGTCATCTAAAGAGAAGGAAACCAGGTTATTGAGACATTTTGCCACATAGTACTGCACCTTCAGCTTCCTCATACCAATGTTTTCGGTCCACAAGACATGCATGCCACCTTGTTGTGTTGGTCAGTAAAAGGAGACGTCTCAATTGTCTTTTGTGGTTCTGGTACCTACAGCTCCACAAATCATATATCCCCTTACTTTCAGCATCACTATTCCTGAAGGGGCAAGCCCAGTTTCTCAGAGATGAATTGCTGAGGTAGAGCTGGGAATGCAAAACACAAACACAGCTCTTCCCCTGCTGCAGCACTCAGCTTTTCTGTGGCAGCAGGGCTCTAAGGGAAAAATACCAGGGGTCCAGACAAGCCAACCACAGACTGCAGCTGGTAAGCTGCTCGTGAATATGCTCAAAACTGAACTTTAGTATAAAGCACTTCAGTACAGGACTACCCTCTCTCATCTTTTCTCTTTGCTTCCTGTTCATCTACCATGTCATCACTTTTTCTTCTACTGGAATTTGGATAAGCACTGCAGTATCTGGATAACATTAAACATGAAATTCTTTTACTATTTTTAGAGTGGAATGAAAGTAAAATACCTAGAAACAATGGAATTATTTCTTCATTTTAAATGAGAATCAGTTGAGTATGCAAACTCAAGTACTTGGCTTTTTATCAAAAAAGTAAAGAAAGGATTACAAAAATATATACATTTGCATTTGTAGAGAGCCATAAGGGAGGTACTGAAAACATCCAAAACCTCTCTATTGCTTCAAATAAGGAGCTTTTACTGCTAACAGTCTTTTACAGATGAGAAATAAAGGCCTGTAACTGAGGATAGGATTCCACCTCCTGACTCTCAACCCTGCTTTTTTAACACAGTAAAATCACAGGACATTTTGAGTATTAACGTTTTTCTTTATGCATTAACAAAAGATATCACCTGACAAAATTATCTGAAAGTTTGAAAAAAATTATATTTGATCTTCTTTTCATCATCAAAGGTATCTGTAGTGTTTAGGTAAATGCTCTTGAACTGTAAGACACAGGTGGTAGAGCAAGTACCACTCCAGCTATTATTTTATCTATAATACACATGAGTAGCCGTATAAAAGTGTAAAAGTTTCCAAAGTAAGTACAAGCAACCTACCAATGACCACTTCATCCTGTGTGGAAGGCTCTTTGCTATTTTCCAATGACGTAGTGTTCTGCGGTACCATTCCTGCACATTGGCCTACATCATTTTCACTTCCTCCTGAAGATGCAGACTCAGATTCTCTCTTCTCAGAGCTAGTAACTGTCAAGGAATCTGCTTTTATTGTTTCTTGATGGATTTTCACTTCTATCCCCAGATCTTTCTTTGGCTCTGTTGCAGAGGTATTTTGTGAGGCTTTAGGCTTACATTTTAGTTCTGACTTGTCTTCAGTCTTTTTACCTGGTTTGGGTTTGTTCAGTAACAGCTGTTGCTTGCCTGTTTTTGATGCAAGATCGTTTTGCTTACTGTCCCCTTTCACTTCTTGATTTGGTTCAGTGCTGATGTTCTTAGGACTCTGTTTAAGTTTTAATTTACCAGGCAGCTGTTCATGTACTTCTGCTGATGTGGAGGATGGGGATTTTACTCTGGGACATCCGTGTCTGTGATCATTTGAGATTTCTTCCTTGGTCTTGATCTTTTCTTTCATTTCAGCCACATGGACATTGATGGATATCCTGCAGAGCAAACAGTTGACATTTCATGCAGATGGCTAGCCTTGCTGTTGTAACTTTGTGCGGGTAGAAAATTAAAATGCAGATTTCTACAGTATTAAAGAAACCTAACCATATCAATCCTATTAAAAAATACAGCACTAGAAAGCACCAAAAACCGTGCTGATGCTTCTTCTGTGTCCTTGTCTGTGTATACGTCTGCCTTCTCTGAACACAAGATGTCGCACAGACTGAAAAGTATTAGCCCAACCATTTGAAAGCTCTTCCATTTTTTGCAACTATTACAGTTGGTCTAATAAACTACAGCTCGTGGGCAGAAAGGTGGTAGCGACTATCTTTACCAACTACAGGCCAAGTACTTAAGTGTCTGACTGTTCATACAGCTCTACAAATCTGATTGTTCACATCCATCCTAGTCCTCTTGCAGCTTGCTGACTTGCAAACTCAAATGTGTGTTTGTCTTATGGGATAGCATTCTTCCCACAGCCAAGTGTTAAAAACACAATTTTCATAACTCTCACTCCATTAATGCTATTCTCCTTGGTGTTTGAGCTACAAGGAAAGTTTAAACATTTTCCCCCTCTCTTTCGTTGCCTAAAAAGAATATGGTTTAAAATCAAACCTCTATACACCTACAGTCCAAATACACTTGTATTGTAATTTGAGTCAGCTATTACTGGTTCAACTGTCAGTAACAGTCTGATTTCAGCGAGGCTGAACTGAAGTCTGTGAAGTCTTAAAGTAGATTTCATATAACTGAAATGAAAGAAAATTTCTGAAGTCTAGGGGAAAATGCATCCCATTTCCCAGAAGTTACTGCCTGTTCCAGAGGAGCTACCTTATTACAAAACATGTAAAATAAAATTGTTTCCACTTTTGCTTAATAAGAGTCCAAAGTTTCTCACGTTTAGCACCTTTAACACCCTGTACATTGTGCTATGAATCTAAACTGCACCAGGAGTGAGCTACTGGAGCAGCTGAACACTGCTCTGAGCAAACACTTCCACTGCTATCTAGACAAGCCTGAACTTGACAGGACTCTTGGGCATTTCTCCAAACAGAACACAATGTTCTTTTGACACTTCTGTGTGGGCTTACAGACTTCATTAAAAGTAGCATTCATTTTTAGAGACTCATTTACCAAACTCACAAGCATAATAGGTACCTTGTTCAGGAGGGCTGCCTTCCTCTGGGATTTACTATAGGTTCTGCCTTCTAGTTAACCGTTGGCCTCCAACCCCCCCAAACCAAACTCTCTGGGACTCACACATCCCCTCTGTCCAAACCATCCAGCTGCTGTCTATCTGTGAGTTCCCCCCGGCATAGCGTGTTCAACCAGCACTGACTTCTAAGGGGGTGCACAACTGTTCATCAGCTGCTTCACAAACACCTTGAGCCAACCTCAAGGTGGGAGCCTCTGAGGCAGCACAGACCCACGCCAGCTTGCTAGAAGCAAGGCGCCTTCAATTCACAAGCCAAAGACTATAACCCACAGTCAAAATACAGGGAGGTCCCTCGATTCATAATGCTATTACACCAACCAATTTGGAGATAACAGTGTCTATAACCTGTACACTAAGTTGCTCCTGAATGTTGGCACGAGGCAGTGGTGGGGAAAGCTTCTACTGCTTTCTCCTACCATGTCCTTACACTTAGCCTCTTAGGAGAAATAAACCCAATGAGCCAGTCTTTGCAGCATCATTTCTCTCACGAAGCCTTAGGTGCTGAGATCAGGGCAACTCTCTCTCTCTTTTTTTTTTTTTTTTTTTTTTAAAAAAGGAGTCCTGTAAGCCCAGTAGACGCCTACCCAGTGCACAGGAAAATTTAGATGAAATTTAGATGTCTGCCCCATATTTGCAAGTACTGATAAAATTCAAAGCTTCCAAATTCAAGTATGCACATACAAAAGTAGGATCGCATTCTTGCCTGGGCTTCAGGTATCAATTTGTACACAGAAGGAATAGGGTAATTGCACACACACAGAGTAATGTACATTTATACTTATGTGTGAGTGTGTATACCATCCATACACACACATATTTGCCCCCATATTTACCCCAACATGGAAGGCATGGCACTTAAAGTTTGTCACAGAATTGGCATCTATTGGGGCTTGGTTGGTAGGGTTTTGTTTGTTTTTAATGGACTTAAAATCAAATCCTGATTAAATAATTTAAAAGGAATTTAAAAGGAAAAGGATTATAAAAGACATATTGCAAAGCACTTATATGAGGAAAAGATTAGGCTAATAAAGAATAAAAAAAAATGAACAATCTGGTCACACCTTTAAGTAATCGAGGCATGAAAAAAAATCCTTGAAAACACCGAGGATGGGAAATGAAAAATTCTTCAGTTTTGTTATATATTAGTAAATAACTTATATTTCTTTCATCCTCATGTTTAGAGAAAAAAGAGGATTTTGAAAGGAATGATTTATGAAAGTCCATCTACGTCAGCTATAGAAGGGCAGTCTCATTCCTACCTCTAATACACAGTAGCCACTATCACATCAAAGGTCTCCCATATGTCTAGCCCTCTAACTTCTTGGCTTCATAAAAATTTACAGGGGGCTTCTGGTGCTTTGAGTTTTTTTGCTTTAACCATTTGTAAGGTCTCACTGCACCTTTCTTCAGCATGGCTGTTTTACCTCTCGATCATGCCTAAGCAGGAACTGCCTCCTTTAATAACATTTTTTTTTTTCCTTCTAACACATGAAATGGTTTCAGATCATACAGAAAACTACCAACAAGGCCATTACCTGGTATGTGTCACCTCACACCCTGTGTCAGATATAGCCTGGGATGTCGAGGGCACAGCTTCCTGGGATGCCGCACTTGGCAATGGAGGTTTGTTTTCATTCTCTCCAAGTTTCTGATGAACAGGCTGCCTGGAGCACTCATCTAGGCGTGGGGCTCCGTCCATATCGTGTGCTTTAACAGGAACATTTTGGTTGCCTACGTGATCTTGATTTACCAAGGGAAGACCATTGTGTTGATTCAAAGCTTTGACACCAACGTCCTTTTGCTGTTGACAGCTCTTAGAGCTCTGTTTCTTGCCAGCACCTTCTACTGCTTGCTGCTGTGCTGTCCTCTCTTTAGCTTGGGGTTTCAAGTCAGCTTTGTTGGCTACAACACTGGAAGCGTTCACCTTCTCACATGCTTCATTGTTTAGATCCAGCTTTTTCACACATTTAGTCTCTGAATAAAAACATGCCATTAATAAGCTATCCTTGACAAAAGTGACAGCAAAAAGAAAAGGAGCAAAGTAACCCAGCCATTCAAAACAACCTATGGAGTTAGGTACATCTGAACAAGTAGCAAGAAAGCATCCACTGAAAGGTTTAAAAATCCTTACACCAACAGGCTGGAGACAGCCATTATTAACGCTCATGGCTTAATCAGTGCCTTAACTGCTTTTCCACAAAAGGGAAAGAAGGTTCTACCATACCTTCTCATGACAATGATTGCGCATATTAATAATGGAAATTTCTATGGTAACTTCTTTCATGGTTCAGCATGCACAGGTCACTGGCTATCAAGATCAGTTCACAAACTTGTGTAGCCTTGGACTCAAAATTGTGATCAGCTGTCTGCTTTTTTTTTTGTTACTTCCTAAATGCTGAAGCTAAAAAGGGACTGTCCATTATTTAAAGGATTCACTGACATTTTGTGAAGACAACAGCAATGACAGGGTCTGCTCAACATCATGTTCACCCTGTTGCAACTCACAGGCAATGGATGTAACACGGCAACACCCAGACAGCTACATCCTATTTAGGAGTCTAGCCCTGACATGGCAATGAAACTTGCTGATTAAAAAAGATATTCCCAATGTCAACATGTCCCTATTTCAGAGAGGGAGAGGGTTGGGTCAGTCGTATGGTTTAGGTTTGCTGTGCGATATTGCCACCACCTTCATGGTATCTCACAACACATACTGCTCTCTTAAATCAGATCACTGTTATATGAAAACAAAGAAACTGTAGCCAAGCAAAGACGCTGCTTTTAGTTCTAGGTTTTTGTGGGGTTCTATCTGGGGGACAGATGTTCTTACATAAAATGTAATCTATTTTCCCAATACTGGTGGATGAAGTTACTCAATCACATTTAAGTAATTCAGGTAGTGGGAAACGGCAGGCTATTAGTTTCCAGTTTGTCTGCTGCACATTCTAGAGTCAAAGACTGTAGCATGCCCAGAGTGCCACATACCTTCCAAAGGCTTTTTGCTTTCAGTTTGGGTTCCTCTGTTACTAAGCCCATGCTTTGGTTTTGCACCACTCTCTTCAGGCTTATCTTTGGCCTAAAAATGACAGCGGAACACAAAAATAACAGTTATAGTCAAGAGTGCTTATTTCCCACTAGGTTCCTCTAACTCTATAGGTAGTGAGACCCTGTAAAATGGACACTGACACCTCTGACCTTCTAAATTTTTAGGTACTATTGTATTTCCTTTCCACTTTCTTGAGTTTCTCCCTGCTTTTGCAAAAAGGCATACTTCTAAAACATGATGACACAGAACAATACATTAGATCTCTGCTTTCCAAACTTTTAACTGTAAGAGATTTTGCCTCATGTAATCTGTATCCACACTGATTAAAAACAAAACAAAACAAAACAAAAAAAACCCACAGGATATATAAAGGATAAGAAATATCAGAAAAGGAAATTGCATTGTATTTCTGTCACTTGTTGACTGGTGACTGAAACACAAGCAGTATCTTTATAGATACAGTAATATATTTGTCTCAAAACATCTAAAGATTCATGATTTGAACTACAACAGAGGTGATACAGACAAAGAACTCTTAGCTTTATTGCAACTCTTGTATACGTACTTGACAATATATGTCACCTCTGTCATGATTAAAAGCAATCTTATTTTATTTTAGCAGCACAAATTTATTTTAAGCAAATGTAATCCTCCAATTAACACAGCACAGAGGAGGGTTATTTTTTAACAGCATCACTAAACACTTTAAACAGCAATACACTTGTAATATAATTAAAAATAAATAACATATATTTAGCAAAAAAACATTACAAAAATAGGAAAAGGCATAACCTATTTCTTGGCTGACATATAATTAAAATCTAGTGATGAGCAGCCTCTTATTTTCATTTATATAGGAAAATAAACAATGCTTCATTTTTTTCCTGCAGATAATTGATTAGAAGTCTACTGCAAATCAGACCCTTCACTTGTTAGTAAAAACGGTTATGGATTAAGTTTTTTATGCTCCAACCTTGCAGTTTCCACAACAGAACACACTCCTCCATCCCTTCCCCACCCCCCCCCCAAAAAAAAAAAATACCCCAAAATAGTAAAACATCATTACCATTTTTATTACAGCTCTAAGCAAACCTGCAACAATGACCAGGGGCAACATTATTCTTGCAAAATCCTATGTGCAAAGAAAGCCTTGGATAAGTAACAGTATAATGCTGTTTTGTTGTTGCTGTTGGTTTTTCTTTTTTTTTCCCTTTCCTTTTTTTCTTTTCTTTTCTTTTCTTTTTTTTTTAATTAAAAAAGTGGCTTGGATCCTATGAAGCTCAGTTCACAGTCTTTTATTAATTTGACTCCAACCCAGAAAATTTCTTCCATAAACACTCCTATGGCATCCCTGGAATGCTGTCATACCATCAGCAAACAGCTTCACCCAAAAATGAAAACATAACCTCCCCACTCCCATCCCCATACTTAGCAACCTTGTGCAAAGCCAGCTCTGCGATAAGCTGCATGCTGCTACAAAACAGCAAAGGTTGGAGAACACCAACAAGCAAATAAATTATTTTTGAGTGCAACCCCAGTGCAACTGAACATTTTGGACATGTCACAAAACAGGCTGAAAAAACGGGACCACCAAAATTAGCACGTAACTCAGCACAAGCTCATGTGTTTCTAAATTCACCCACGCCTTGCTCCACATTACCCCCGCTAGGTCACGTACATACGCTACCTCTCTAATTGAAACCTAGGTCAAATATCATAGACTACTCAGCAGCCTGTGATCAAAGTACAAATATATATTAAGGTTTTATAACTAATCTTATGCTCCAATTTCAAAAACTGTTCAGAAACAAAACAAAACAAAAAAACAGAAGCAAAGAAGGAGAATAACGATGGTCATTTAGCAAAGGAGGAGTTAGCCCTGCAAGTCTGCTTGCCCAATGCACAGCCTGTTCTACAAGCAAGGCAGCGGTTAGAGCCTGGGACAGAGACTGCCACTCCCTCCCAGTCCATCAGGTCACGGAGAGAGAAGGCGTTTTCACCTCTCAGTCTCAATCCCCCTACCGATAAAACTTGGATCAAGTTCTGACCTCCTCAGACCTCCTTTTCTGCAAACACTAAAGAAGCAGCACATAGTGGTTAGCTGACACCTAATCCTGACAGCATGCAAGAAGGCCACCTGAAATTCTCCACCAGCATGCCTCTCCTCACCGTTATCTATATCCCTCCTTACTGTTTTTTTTCACTTGGAAAATAACCATTCGGTAACAAAATCATCTCTATATTCAGCATCACCTGGCCATTAACACACTGCGCTGTCAGCTCAGTTCAAGGTGTAAGCCCCACAAAGCACCCTGTCTGTGTCTAGGCCTTACGCAGGGACTGCAGGCAGTAACTTGTAACAGCAGCTTTAACCAACATAAATCAAACTTAGCAACCTTTTTTCTTTCCAAAAATCTGTAGAACTGAAAGAGTTCAAGTACAAGTATCATCTTTATCTGGTCTTGACACTAATGAAAACTCCTTATAAATTCTTCTGTCTCTGTGCAGTCTAGCTTACTTGTCAGCCTCTGACACTTAGTGAGACCAGAAGAGCTCTCAGAAAGCCCCAGAAAGCCTCAGAAAGGTAAGCTAGCATCTAACATTGTCCTGTTTTTATAAGAGTTTAGGTGTAACATCTACCAAAACATTTCACAGATCTGGCAGAAACATTTTGATCAAGATAGGAATGGACATTTGCATTCACGCTAGAATTGTCCTTACTGTAATTAATACCTCTATGCAGGTGTGCAGAAGATTACTTGGAATGAACAAACATATTCCTACTCACGGAGTCCCTCACCACATTTTCTTTTTTTTTGCCTAGGATACAAGCCACTGGGAAGACTCAAAACTCTCATCGGCCAAAACTAATTCCAAATGTTTGTAACTTTTTAAAAGCAAAGTTAATCAGTTCCAAAATACCATATCAACTACATACCAGTCTTGACTGTTGCTTCCTCACTATATTAAAAAATGTGTGGGAGTTGATATGTACAAACTGATGCAAGCTGCTCTCGTGAAACCCAAGAACTATTTGATTTAAGGAGTGCACAATGTCAGTAGAGTTCATGAAGTCACAGGCCCATCATAAAGACATAGTTATAAGACAACTTAGATGCCTAGGCTGCTCAGTCCTGTGAATAGAAGTCAGCGTAAGTTTTACTAACTGGTGTTGTTTTGGGAATTCACGATCAATCAAGAAAGTAGAAGTTTCTTCCTTCAGCAAACGCTTTCCAGTATACAATTCATACTTTCACAGGAACCTCAGTTAAGTCTCTTATTTGAATGACATTGCTGATCTTCAAGCACTGTTAGAAGCTGAATCTTCTTTTACAGTAGCAGTCTGCTCCTCATAGTTGTTACAAGATTGCCTGGCACACTTGGGGCACTTCAGACATAAGCCTGCAAGACACATTTTAAGCCTAGGTCTCTGTTTCAAGAGACTTGCAATTCAAAGGTCATGGCAGTAACCTGTAATAGCAACACTACAGGGAAAATGGGAATTATACACATTATACAAGAAATCATCAGGAGAGCCCAGCTACAGCGCAAAGAAGGGTATTAAGAACAGTAAAACAAAACCAACCTCGACAAGGATTTCCAGCAGACTTCCCTTCTTCCAGGGCACAATGCCCTTGAGAATAAAATCCACTACTTTAGAATTTCTTAATACTTCTCCCACAAAAGTAATCACTTTATCCAGTGTATCAACCCTTTTCTCTATCTTTGTCAGCCTCTCCTTATGCTTCAAGGCATCTAGCTGGGCCGATTTCATCAATTTCAACACTTCTGAGCATATGCTCTGGATATCAGTCTGGTGAGGACTGTCCGACAGCTTTAGGCCTTTTTTCATTTCATCTGGCTCATCAGGAGCTGCTCGGGATACCGTTAGCTTGTTAATGCCTTTTTCTACATCATCAATACCTTTGCTAACTCGCTGCAGTTTGCCTGTCAGGTCTTCTTGGAAATGCAACAGTTTGTCCATCTTTTCGTTCAAGAGACTCAATTTTTTATCCATTGTACTTAAGCTGTTCACTTTCGTAGGCTGTAACTTGGTCAGGGAATTTCCCTCTGCAACGTCCAAGCTACCCGCAGACATTCTGTCCAGACAGCAGGATGTCAGATAGATTAGACTGGCTTTTCATTAATCATAAATTAGAAAACGAGGGTCTGAAAGTTCATCTTCTTTAGCTATTCCTATTCCAGACAACCTCACTTATTGGAGTCAGCAGAGCGTATCTAATAACGTAGCTATTGCACAAAAGATTTATTTCTGTGTTATCTATTTCTTACTGCATGCTTTCAATGATGGAGGTAATTTGGCACCAGACTAAATTTTCTTGGGCCTCCTTGACGTCACAAGACCATTTAAAATTCTTTCTCAAGTGGCTGTTGATAGGCGAGCATCTTAGCAATCACCAATGCCTGCGCAGACCTCTGTAGGGAGAAACACTTTTCATGACCAGTTTTAGTTCTGTGAAAAGAACTTGCTAGAGCATTTCTCCTCATTAAACAGAGCAAATAGAAAAGTAAATTTGGTGGCCTCATGCTAAGGCTTGGAAGAGTTCAGCTTTCCAACAGAGGCAGAACATGCAACATAGACACAAGCTGTACTCACTAGGTTGGCTGTCACTTGAATTTAAAAATAGAGTACAATGACAAGGATCTGAAATGCGTACCTAGCACCAGCATGTCTTTGTCAACTGAAACTTCTAAAATTAAATCTTTCTCCCAGGCTCTGAAAGTGAACCAAGTGAAAATTCAGAGCAAGTGTCCAACTGTTTGCAACAAAAAATCATAAATCTGATTTCACAGATTTGTTTCTGACCTGCTTTCACTTCTGAATTACATTAGCGTGTCTCCAACAAAAATTACAATCGTGATTCTTGAAAATTACGAAAAAAGTGAAAAAAGTGAAAAGTGTCTTTTCACTGTTGCACATGTGTACAGCAAGGGGGAAAAGCACCGGGGAAATATCAGTGCAGCAAGAGACCTGGTGTGAACCACATCAAAGCCACAGGTTTTGTAATACAAAGCATCCCTTTGCCTCCAAGCCCTTCCTCACTTTTTAGAAAGGGCATATGGGAAGAAGTTGCAATTCTTACAGTGAATTTTCTGTAAAAGACATTCTAGAATTTAAAATCCTTCTTCTGCACGCTGCGGAGTCAGTAGTACTAGCATTAAAATTACCCTCTCAAGAAGGTGTTAAGTCCTTGCCATTTCTGTGAGAGAACGTGTTTATCTGCACAAGAAAAACATTGTGGTAGGACTACTTAAGGCCACCAAGTGATTAGAGCCAACGTGGTGGTTCTGCAACATTTAGAGGCCACTAACCAGTTTTGCAAATGACACAAAGAGCTCTAAGACTTCGATTGTTTATTACCATCAATATATATTGGTCTGAATACCAAGAAATTACTTCAGAAGAAAACTTGGCCTGTGAAAATTGACAGGAGTTGGCCATTTCATGCCATGTCACTTTTAATCAAAAAGATATTGCCAGTGGTACTTTCACAGTGGTCTGGGATAGTATGACACAAGTTTTATGATACCCCATCAGCAGATTGTGGAGATTCTCCCCTTCCTGATACTACTGTGCATCTAAAGCTTTATCACAAGATACTTAGGAGCAGAAGAGAACTAATTGCTGGGCTGCACGAATTCACAACATAACACTTGTCAGCATTATATCAGGTCCTAGCTAATAAGTGAAATTGCATTTTTACTATGTTGAAAGAAACTGAGAGGAGAGAAACAAGTGTTATGGGGCAGTAGCTGATATGCAAGTTTTCAGAACAAAATGGAACTCTATTGTGTAAGCTACAGGAATTGTTTTTTCTTCATCTCTTTTTCTCTCCTACAAATAAACTAGATTCTAGAGCCACCTGCTTTCCATTCAGGACCATGCTTAAAATACATGTTCAGTTTTATATGATTACAAGGTGATACTTTTTTCTGCAGTCGAAATTCAAGGAAGGTTACTAAGTTTAAGAAATGACTAATGCTGAAGAGGGACACGCTCAAGCCTTTCAATACTAAAAGAAAAAACCCTTTGCAGATCACTGTGTACCCCTCCTTACACTGCACAGAAACAAGCGCGGTTACTGTAAGAAATGCATTAGCCTATTAAACTCACTTTTTCTTTGTGAGGACCTATTGCTTATAATGAGATTTTGCACTTAGTACATATGTTGCTTCATCTCCAATACCTCCCAAATTACATCTGAGGAGCTTGAAGTGTTAGGCAAGTAATGAATACCAGGGACTCCCATAGGACCTTGGTGCATGGCAGAGCTCTGCTCAGTCACCTCATGCTGTCATTGACTAAACAAACTGGTGAGCCACATGAGTCCATCGCAGTCTGGATGTAAATTTAAAATAAAGTTTCTTATTATAATTGGTCTCCTGTTGACTTCTGCTTGTTTCTTTCCAGATAACAAAAAAAAAAAATGAGCAGTGTGATCTGGAGTGTGTAGGCCACTGACTCCATTCCATGAAAAGCTGAACTGAAATGAACCTGTAGGACACCTTTAAAATATCTCCAAGCTATCAACTATCTCAGGAGTGCCAGAAAAAAGAAACACAGATGCTGGAGAACCAGAACTGCAAGCGACCTTCAACTGGTGGTGCCAAAGAGTCTTCTATTCTCCAGAGGGAAATGAGAGTTTATTCCACTTTGGCTTCAGCCCCACATACACTCCCAGTTGTGGAAGACTGATGCCAAACAAGAGAAACATTAACATTCAACACAAGGAATGGTTTAAGAATCCAGGACACGGCAGCTCAGTTATGATCACTCCTTGCTAGCTCTCACCTAAAGGAATGAAAAAAAGATAAGCCGTAGGAAAAAAGATGAAGCAAAGGGGGAAAACAAAAATCTACAGCATGTACTAAAGTGATACCAGAGGCTTATGTCCCAAACAGGAAATGTCACAGAGGTTAAAACCAGCTGCTCCAACAGATCATCTCATTAGATTATTGCATTGCTTCCAGTAACACAGTAGAACTGGAGGTGACTGAAAATACACAGGTAAAAGGGAAAAAGAAAAGCTTTTTAAGGCCTAAACAAAGCCAAAGCTTTATAGAGAATGTGTGGACTCTGGGAGAAGTTTGCAATGGTTGCAACACAACAGAATTCTAAGGAGACAAAGAACTAAAGGTGGTAAACATTAGGACTTTACAAAAAGCAAAAGACAGCAGACAACCTCAAAATCTGGCTACATTTGCTAAACACCACTCAGGCAAAAAAATACTAATAAATATCCTTTACATATTCAGCAACCAGCTGGCAACTTTTTCAAGTTATGCTGAAAATCTACTTAATTTACAAGTAGTTACTGCAGCTTATAAACATGCAGGTAGTATGCTTCAGGGTATTTAAACTTTTGAAAAATTAAGCCCTACACCAGTGAGTAATTTCTCACAAGCAGTATGTTTCCTAGACACGTAAATATAATAAATCATATCCACAGAGAAATGGTGCAGCAAGATACCAATTCTCATGACATATGGCAAGCCCTGAAATAGGCTTCAGCTTTAATTTAGAGGAATAACTTCCAAAATCAAAATATGCCATACAGTCTGGCTAAGTCTGCCTGGTCCAATAGTTGGGTTTCCTGCTGAGATCAGACAAAAGATCTCCATCTGCCATGTTTGGTGGTGAACTAGAAACTGGCCCACACCTGCTTTAGAAGGCCAAGAACCTGACATTTAACACATTACTCACGTCAGCTGTTGGTTGAAATCCACTTGCACAGTAAAAGTGTCTATAAAGCACTATCAGTCTCCCCAAGTGACCCTGGCATAATAAATTTAAATATTGCCCAGTGTACAAGAGTTCAACTTTATGGTGGTATCACATCAACTAAACAACAATATTCATTATATAAACGTCTTTTTCCTTTTTCTGTATGTTTAATGACAAAACTGTTAACACAGTAAGTTATGAAACACTCTTGCCAATCCTGCCTTCTTCCTTTTTTATTCCTTTTTAAAAGGAAAATAAAAGGAGTCTAAGTATAACGCTCATAGGCAGTGGCACAGCTAAGGACAGGTTAATGAATCTGAGATCATGTTTATTATTTTAATGCATCTCTGTCAAGCAGCTGACAGCAGATAGCTGAACAGATCAATTATGACATTTCACTAACATCAAGTGACAAGATTTCTAGATAATACTGTTTACCATTTGCCCACATGGCTTAACAAGAACCTTTAAGTTCTTCCTCCAGGTTGCTTTCCTCTCAGGAGGCCAAGAGAGCACCTGTTGCCTGCTCACATTTATTCAATTGACCCCAAGCTCATTCTCACCACCAGAACTGTTACCCACAGAAACAGCATTAAGAAGCTGTCTCATTTTCTTGACAACTATTTTTTTTCTTATCTGAACAGGTAATAAAATATTTTATCGGCCTGGACAGAAGGCTGGTCATTGGTAACATTTCCCTGGTATCGTGGTAATGATTCTCACTCCTCCTTCTTCAACAAAGAGCTCTCTGTAAACCAGAGAAGTCCTGCTGTGGTTCTGCTCTCCCCGAATTTCAGTGATTTTACATAAAATGCTGACAGTTCCTTGCAAAGCCTGCTGATTCAAATGATCTGCCATCAAAGCTACCCTTGGATTTGAGAAGCAAATTGCTTTGGCTCTCATTTACAAGACGCTTTCTCACTATTACTGTGAGCTCAACAGAGAGCCCTAAGGCACCTTTTATACCTACCAAAAGCTACTGTGTCTACAGTAGTTTGCTCAGGTACAAGTAATTTTAAGTCAGCAGGAATGCACTGAAACACAGAAGAGTAGCCTCGGTTGTGCAGTAAGGCCCACAGAAATAAAACCAGCAAAAGCAAATTCTTGCCACTGAAGTAATGAGATAGGCCCCCCTCTCTCTCTCAGCTCTGTTGCCTAAGAAAGGGTTACTTCTAGGCAGTCAACTTTTCATAGGAAGACCTTGCGTAATCCAGTTTGTTCTAAAGCACACTAAAACTGGTACAATTATTCTTACTGACTTCAAATTTCAATGGCTTTCAATCAGATCCCTCAAAAGTCTCTGCTTTGCCAGCAACATGTGATTTTGTTAAGAGAAGATGGAAATCACTGAATTCCACTGTTTGATGTTGTCTTTTGTTCCCTTCCTACTTTGGAAGATTTTTTTCAAAGATTTTTTTTCAAGTTTGAAAAATTGCCACAAAAATGCACACAGAGCTATACTAACTAATTTATAATAATTGTTTTCAACTTCATCAGTGTAACAACTAACAACTGCTGCAAGAATATATCTTAGTTTTTCCTTCACTCCTCCACTCATTTTTCCAAGTTAAGAGGCAATCGATCCCACAGCTACTCTTCTGCCCTTCACAGTTACTGACTTAAGTATGATCACCTCGAGCACAATTTTACATCGCACTGGTTTAAGCGTTTGAAAAGCAAAACACACAAGCACAACACATTATGTCAGGCTGCACTGGAAGCAGGTGAATGAAGTGTTTGTGGCCAGCCACACCAGGGGCAGCTTTACCCAGAACAGCCCCCAAGCCCCTCACAAACCATTTGGCTGAACTTGAGAGTGCCTTGGCTGCTGGTGTACTTTCAGAAAGTTCTCCCAAAGGCAGTTCGCACAATTGTTTCAGGCCTTGTGCAATCCAGAGCCCCAGTTATTCTTTCTATCACATTTCCATCTGACCATTGTGGTGCAGCAAACATCAGGTACTACGCTCGGTGTTCCTTGCTAATAACGTTCTTTACAGGAACCTAAGAGAGGGATTTTTATTTTTATTTTTGAATAAGGGCACTCCTTGACATTGCTATTATCCACTAGTAACCAGAACACCATGTAAAGAAAATTAAAGATCCAGTAAATAGTCATCTCTCCTATACTGAAGTCCATTACGTGCATCTGCTGATCTAGATATCTCTGACATTTTGGTTTGACGTCATTCCCAAACACAGCATTATCTGTTCAACATGATGAACAGTTCATTAGTATGTTCAATTAAATTAATAGACTAATGTTTTTTATGTGATGTTGCCATAAATAGACAAGAACATCATGCAGCTCCTTCCATATGATGTATATCTAGCCTTCCAAGCTGCTCTGTTTTTAACCTTATAAATTATATCAAAAAATAATATTCTAGTGTTGGGCATATTAGATCCACTATGTAACAATAGATTAATCTGTGGCTTTGGAACAAAATTGTACCTGTTGAAATGAGTAGAAATTTTGTCATTTTCTCTAACTGTACCAGAACTTTGTTTATTAGTATTTATTTAGTTCATTTACTTCATTGGCTCTTTAAGGAACTAATACGATAACAAATATAAACTCTTTAAGAAAGCCCATTAGAGCTATCATTAAGCAAGATATGAGGCAATCCTTTCTTCAAATTTTTGAAAGAAGTCTTTAAAAAGAAAACATAAATCTGATAGTTTCCCATGCAAAACAACCCTTGTAATTTATTTATTTTTTAAATTATTTTAAACATTACTTGAAAATTATTATATATACATGGCATTCTTTTTAAGGTTGAATAAATTCATTTTTTGCTTCTATCTGGATGGTAATGGTAATTCTCAGCCAGTAAAAAAAAAAAAAAAAAAGTAGAAAATATGCAAGCAAACTGAAGAAAACAAACAGTGTTTTCCCCAGACTCCCTGCCACTATAGCAACTGAAACCTAACTCCACAGATAGCCGTAAAACACTGATGGATAGGTTACAATGGCAGAAAAGTAGATCCCTATTCCCTGTTCCACCAGAATGATGTCTCTCTCTTCTTGTTTTGTAGTCTGTTGATAAGCAGTAACTATCTGGACACAGACTCACTTTTACTTAATTTCCTCAGATCCTTGCCCAATAGGGTCCTGATATCAAAACTTGTACATAGTACCACAGAATACACATTACTGAGTTATTGAGCACATGGTGTTCAAGCTGACTGCACTGCTTTTACCACAGGTTAAGTGGCTTGATGCAGAATTTGGTTCCTCATGAAACTGTCTCAGCATGAGCCTGCCTGACAGATTCATTATCTTGCAACTCCGAGACATACGATAACTAAAGCAAAAAGCTGTAACAACTGACCTTCACGTAATTTGAATGGCAGTCTGGCACCCTACTCCACAAATATACCACTTGGAACAGAAGTTTAATGTGTCAAGACTCTCACAAAAATAAATTTATTTACTAAGGCAAAGCCTACACTCGGCATTTCAGAGGTACCTCCTTGACATCGGCGGGTGGTTTGCAAGCAGACAGACTGCACAATTCAGCCACGCATATCAAACAGACACAGCACTTTACAAACAGCACAGAAACCAATACTATCCCGTCCAGTAAATTTTCACTTTCAAACCGAGGTCACAACAAGACGCTTACCGTAAATCTCTTTATATAATCAGAAACACAAAATCCTCCCATGCTTAAACGAAGGGATCTGTGCAGAGAAGATTCTTGATACAAAGTTCCCATCTTTTTTGGCTTGTGTGGTGGTCTCCCAGGTACCCTAAAGCCTTTTAGGCTTGAATAAAGCTGCACAGCCTCCCTAGATCTTGCTAGAATTCTGCTTCTGTGATAAACTAGGCATTTCATCTTATCTAACACTACACCAGGCATTTCAATCATTTCACTTCCTTATCAGCAGCACTAAGTTCTATCTGCATCCCAGCAGCTCACTTCCTGAATTATTGATAAGAGCTACTGTAAGGCACGGAAACAACATAACAGCAGATGACAGCCAGACCTCTTGAAGTCACTGAAGAGTCCCTTCTTTGCATTTGTCTGTTCCTTAAGTCAATTTTGCCCAATTTAACTCTGCTATAGCGGTAACTTACAGAAAGAATGTTTCAGCTAAGCAGCGACAGGACTGTTAATCTGACTGCTTTCCATTTGTTCAGTAATATATCATTTGCTTTAATAACGTGATTATACATATGAGTATTTCTTTCATTTCATATTTCTTAAGCTATACCATAGGAACAAAGGGAACAAAAAAATGGACAAAAGAGGACACATATTCATCCTCCATTAGAATTCAGATAGCCATTTATGACTTCAGGCAGCATTTCTACAGTCTGACACTACATGCAGAGCCATTCATTTCAGTTTGTAAAATACCTTATTATGGTCAAACAACGTGCTCACACAAGTGTACGTTGCCTTCAAGTCCATGTAGGCACGTTTGTGATCCCGTAGATTTAGAATCTCCTTTTAAAATTTTTGTACCCAATGTTAGATTAATAAGCAGCCATAATGCACCCAAACAACATTGCTCCTCATGCATTTGGTCCTCACCTAATTAATTGCTTTTTATTTTGCCTAGGGTAAAATATACTTTTTCTTCTTTTAATACTGGTCTCAGCTATAAAATTATGACAGTGGAGTACAAATGTACAAAGACAACAGATACCAAGATGCTGAATGATCTAAGAAGGAAAGTAAGTTCTAGAGATGTAAGTCTGCTTACAGTTTTCATCTGTGCTGTGCCTGCATTTCCCACTGTCAACAAACTGCAGTAAAATTAGCTCTATTTTATTACTACTTACAAGTGATCTCCCATTAACCTAATTCACATCAGGCACTGGTACACAAGCACAGCTACTCACAAAGGACCAGTGACTTTTGCACCGATGGACAAGCAAGCCCAGAAATATCTGGGCTTAGCATGGGCCAAGCCTTCACTGGTTAAATCATAATAAAACTGTGTTTTACCACAGGGTGAGTGCACGTCAGTTCTCCTCTAAAATAAACAGGCAAGCAATGGAGAGAAGATACTGTACCTTTATCATTACGACCTAAGAGATGTCAGGTCCAGGAGGGTGGGTATAGATCTGGCTACCCTTCTCACAGCTAAAACAAGTGCTTCGTTTCCACTTGAGGTTGTATAGCAAGATGACCAATATGCTGTTGAAAAAATAAATACAGAAAAAAAGAAAAAAAAAAAGTGAATTAGGATGATTGAGTAACTCACAGGGCAAAAGCCAGAGATGCGATGGCCATGCTTAGTGTGTTGAAACTTTTTTTTTTTTTTTTTTTAAAAACAACCTGCCTGACAAGGAAAGTTTATTAGGCCATTCAACAACAAGTGAAAAGGCCAGGGGTTGCCTGGGGTACAGGATGATTTGACTGCAGCCCACAGAGGTGAGGTAGTTCTACCAAAAAGTTAGTAGTCTGACATGCTGGTATGAGATACAGGCAACCTGAGGCTGCCTGAGACACTGGCCTTAAACCTCCATAAATCTGAGGCCCATTTCGACTGCGAGACAACTGAATAAGTTTTAACTTGAGCTCTGTGCCTTGCCTTTTCTACCTGTAAGACTGAGTTAAACCCTTCCTAGCTTCCAGAATGTTTTTAGAGCTTTAGAATCTATTATTACTATTCCCCACTTTTAAAAGGCAGAACCAACCCAAGAATTCTAGGTCAAAACTGCCCCAAAATGTTAGGATACACCAGCTGGCTCCATAGAGTGGTACAAGAAAATGTTAGGTCTTCCACGCAGTAATGGGTAATGCTGCTGAGACATTGTGCCTGGATATGGTAAGACTGTTACAGGGTTTATGGAAGCACTTAGAGCAGTATTCCTAGGATATGGAACTACAGCTATTCAAAAGGTGTAGAGCTTTAATGCATGAGTCCAGAGATGTCTATGTCCAGGAGAAAAACAAAGGTGTTTTTATGACTTTTTCCAATAGCACAAATAATCATGTTGCTACTTCAGATTTAATCAAGAGGTGATATTACTTAACGTGGCAGCAGAGGCATGTACAGCATGTAAGTGGCATGCCATGGAGGAAAGCTTGCATGACAAAGAGAATCCTTTAGGAAATTTGGCAAGTAGTCCGGAACAAGCAATGCTCAGCCTGCAACCTTCCATTAGCAGATCTAAATACAGAACTGTAGTGTAAAACAACACCTTCCTGCAGTATTTTCATTAATTAAAACTAAGAATATAATTATTATGATAAGCTTTACTAGCTTTGCTTTTTCTCTATTTCATCTTTTGATAAAAAAATTGATCTTTTTTCATCTCCATTGTCATTTCATATCTTATGATACAGATTCTGGACTGTGCTTTCAGAAAGGTATCAAAAGCAACAAAACAGTGGCAGCTACATAATATTCCATCCACAATAAGCAAACAGTCCCATTTTCACAAAACTAAGTGTACTGACATGGCCAGAAAACAGGCAATGGACACAGGGCTACATTTTCTTTGGTACTAGAGAAAAGTCTAGTGGATTTTACATACAAGGAGAAACAGTTTGGTCTCTCGCCCTATAAAATACTAAGAGCTAGAGACAAGGAATGTGCTCGTTTTGAATATAGGTATTCCGGTATAGGCTTTGTAGACACCATGAGATGTCATTTACTTATAGAATAAATGCAGAAGTTTTCCAAAAATCATGCAAGTAACAGCCAACAAATGAAATCAAGATCAAGGTTAGTTCTTTAGCTTTCAGAGCAACTCCTTGAATCTGCTACACTCACACTCCAAAAACTCTTCTTTCCAGCAAACGGAAGTGTTTGACAACTAGATCAGTGCAACTCAGAGCAAAGAACAAGAAAAGAAAAAAAGGTAACATTAAGAGACTTAAGTATTACTAACTTCCCTAGCCAGTTGCTGACACTCCAATTCCTGCACTAAATACAGTGCAAAATGAAAGGGATCAGCATTTTTAAAGTGACCTCTCTCATCTCCCAGCTTCAGGCTCTGTGAATTACGAGGACTTTCATTGCTCCACAAACACATCCTACATTCATGGAATGTATAACCTAAACAACATTCCTTAGCTGAAATTTTCTGTTAACGTGTCAGTTAATACACAGTATCTTCCTTCCTGAAAAAAAAATCAATACGTAGAAGTTTTAGTCCCTGGGGAATTTGTTTTGTACTGCTAAGAGTTACTGTACCACCTCAATATTTTAGAGCCTTTTTTATCAATATTATTAATCAGGAGCAGGGAACTAGTGACACTGATGCTGCCCAGTTAAACTCACCATGGCTATGCCCAAAACATCTACCCAAAAGTTCACAGTCCCCTTCCAAAATAGATTTCCAAGCTCTACCCACAACTTACCCTTTCATTACTCTTCCATCCATGCAACGAGCTTGAATGGAATGCCAGCATACAGGACCATTTGCAGGAAAATGCAAACAAAACCAGCAGGGTATTGATATCAGAAATATTCTTTGTGTATCTGATCAGGACACGCATTCAGAAGTTTGTGACTGTTTTGTCTGATGATGCATCTTCAAAGAGCAGTCAACTCCTGGTTGTGTCTGTGCCAGCATCAGTGCATTTCTAGAGCTGCTCAACTTGCAATGGATTAGTAGTAAAGGCCAGGTCTGAAAGCCTCCCCACCTCATTAATATTAATTTTAAATTTTAAATCCTAGGTACACATGGACTCATCTCCAAGACTAGAAGGCTCATAAATTATATTCCATTTTTAAACATGCAGCATTCACTCTTACTGTTTCAGAAGGAAAACACCAGCAGAGACAGCCTTAGACAGGCTGCTTTCATTTAAAAGAATAGGATCTACTGGGCTTTATCTTCAGCTCCACTTTAACCTCATTAGCCCACAGATTTGCACTAGAGTGAATCCAGCCTGCAAAGCGCTAACACAAGTACAACTGCCAGAAGATTTTCATTCTTTCATTATTCTGCTTTTGTTCCATTTACCAAAGCAGGTGGGAATAATGTCTACGGCTGTATAAACTCATGAAAGCCAACTTACACAGTAAATGCTTGAAAAGTAGCCACAACCACCGTAAAATCAAACTAAGGAGGCAAAGTAACTCACTATCTTTCTCTCCTGGCAACATGGAAAGGTAATTGTGCAAAGCACATCATATCGCATAGCACACCTGGCTTTAATCATCTTAAAGAAGGTCCAGAGAACAGATTCAAGCCTTCTCTGTAAGGATGGGGGACATTTGGGGAAAGTATCTTTTACTTCTGTATAGCACAAACCCTTGTTACACAGGTCAGCCCTACAGGCAATAACAACTAAGTTCAAGATGCTGAGGCAGACAGTCCCTGCAGCCTTCTAGTGTCCACTAGTGAAGGAACGTACAGTAAAAGCAAGAAGTAGGAATAATTGTTCTATTTTTACCTTATTCTCCTTTGCAAAGCATTTGTCATAACGGATTTACTGCCCAACAGCTTGTTTCTAATGGGAAATACTACAAAGTGTGGAGAGGTAGCCTTTTGCAAAAACCTGAAACCAGAAGAATTCCTCCACTTGCCCTCAAAAAAAAAAAAAAAAAGCCTACAAAAGTGAGAAGTGCAGATCAAGAGTGACTCCTGGAAGAAATAAAATGTGATATGCAGGCTACCACTTGTATTGGATGACAGATTTTATCAAGCTCCCACTTAGCACATGCACTATTCTGTACTTCACGAAGAATGCGTTCAATTGACACAACCCTCTCCTACCCTCTTGACCTCTCTGAGGCAGTCACACAGCATAGGTGGCAATTGCAACCTCTAAGTTTAATGTTCTATTAACTAAAGAACACAACTTCTCTGAATAAGGCCCATTAAGTACACATGCACCAAGACTGTATGTGTAAGGAACATATATACAGAAAACAGATTTTCAGGATTCTTTACATTTGAGTTTGAAATTCAGAAATAAGTACTTTGGATGTATTTTAACTTTGGTGATATGAATTGCTGAACACTCACCTGAAGAAAAGTGTCACTGATAAAGCTCAAGATTGTCCTTGAAAAGCTTCTTTTCAGAGTCAATTCAAAATGAAGAAACATACTGCAAAACAGGGATGAGCACTCCCAACACCACTCCCAGTGGTGGGGGATCTCATTCACCTTTCGCATCATGTCTGAATCAGTTTCCCAGTAGCTCATAACCATGAGAAAAGCCCAATAAATGCACAACCAAGGATATAGATGGGAAAACCCAAACAACATAGGAAAAAAAGATACGCTTTGGAGCACTCATTGGTCACGCTACCTAATTTTTAGGTAAAAAAAGGAACTGCTCAATTCAGAACAGTTTGAGCAGCACTATTTTTACTCTCTTCTATAAATGCAGCACCTCTCCATTCATTTCTCCCTCCTCCGCCAAACTTCTCTTCTTCTCCTCACATCTCTGGAGACCTGAAACCCATGCACTGCCTTCTCCCCCGCAATACCCCACAGAAGATCTCCATGTATCTCCCCTAGCAGCCTTAACACACCGATGCTTAGTTCTTTTCATTCTACCCTTCTCCAGCTCTGTCTAGCTTAACCTCTATCCCATGCAATTTCCAGTCAAATCCTCTCCATCACTGACACCTTCCTTTCCTTTTCTGCCCTGCCTTTTCCTGACTTGTGTTGTTTTCCCAACCCATTCCGTGTCCTGCTCTTTTCCAGGCACAGCTTTCCTGCCCAGTCACTCTGGTCTCTGCCTCCCCCTCATGTAAGGCATGAGCCACAATTACTTTCCTTCCTTTTGCTATATAAGGAAGCTCCACTGCAGCTCTTACACTGGCTAATAATGAGAACTGCATGCCTGAGATCCCAGAAATTGTGATTAATGTAATTATTTACACTAACAGCCTCCCAGTGGCCTTTTAAGTCACAGGGCTTTTTAGGATTACTGCAGGCAGAAAGAGTACAAGCTGTCAAAAAACCTTTAAGATACTACAGCTTGATCAACAAAAAAGTAGTAAATTGACAAGCAGCAAATAACGACTGAATCTATGAGATAATTTATCTAATATAATCATGACACATGTCTAAAATACCTATGTCATTTTTCTGACTTGCTTAGATTTCCAATGTTCAAATAATACTTTTGTTTCCCAGGAATGCATTTATAATGCAGACATTCAAAGAAGGATGTATCCCCTGCTGTTTGCCATGGTTTTGATCTTTATATAGTTGGTAGATATAGGGTTTTTTTCCCTGAAGTTTTTGCAATATATAACCAATCTAATAAAGATTTTAAGACAAAACATTTTACAAGATTTATTTTCCTATACACAAGTGCCACCAGTCTCAAAGTCAAAACTGCTGAACAATACAAATTGTTAAAGTATGTTTCCTCTTGCAAATTCTGAACTCCTTTAACCCTTCTTCCCCCCCCTCCCCAAACTACATGTAGGTGCACCCACAGGAGCTGTATGTAAACGTGAGCTTCACAGTTGCTAAGTAACTCCGTGCCAGTAGACAGCATTGTGAATGTTGTCAGCAACATCACAGAAGTTGCCAAGTTCATAATTTGGTCAGCGCCAAGAAATGTAACCTATATACTTTGGATGAGACACTCAGATCTTCGTAAAATTGGCATGAGCAACAATGAAAGAAAATACATTGACAAGCAACTAGATTCATGAGTAATCCAAGGACACTTCTGTATCAGGACAGTTACTGACTATCCTTGAGAATGCAGCTATTAGTATTTATCTAAATTTATCTAAATGAGGCTTCTCCATTTCCATTCAGTGACTTGAAATGAAACATTTCTCTGCTGTTATCCAGGTTCAGCAGCTGGGACCCAGACCATCTCCACAGACTCCAGCCATGCAGCTAATCACTACTAGTGCTCACATGTGCATGTACACACAAACATACATTCTGTTCCACAAATTCTCCAAATAAAGCAACTCAGATGTCAGTCTGAAGATTTTTCTTTATTAGCAAGATATATTCAGTAAAACATTCAAAAGCTCTTTATTCCAACACAGAATAAAACCCTCTGAGACTTGGAAGATTGCTGGCCTATGTTTGTACTCCCAGTATCTGGAACAATCACTGTTCTTAACAACATATTATGGCCTTCAACATTGTTCAGGACTAAAAATAGTATCCTGATGACAGAATTAAAGACTAAGTTACAGTAGAAATAAGCGCACAGTAGAAGACTGAAGGCAGTAAACTAACTTTCTTAAGATGGAGCTCAAGTTCTATGTACAAAGCTAAGAACCACCACAAGCAGCTTGCAGGGGCAGGAGGAAAAGAAGAGGAAAGGGTACCTGACTCTTTCCTGGAGAATATGCTGCATGATGATACCAAGCGATTCTTGAGAATCATGTTTTGAACTTGAAATTGAACAACTCCAGTGAAAGCAGCTTTAGTTTGGTTTTTTTTTTTGGTTGTTTTTTTGCTTTTCTTCTTCTTCCCTGGAGAAAGAAATACACGCATTTATCCATTTCCACTGCCTTTTAACTAATGATTTTCTTGCTTTTTACTTAGATTGCAAATCTAATTCAACAGCTAGCAGCTGTGAACAACCCTATCTAAAGAGCAGAAAAAACATATTATTTAATACATTAATTTACAGACTCTTTCTATTATGAATTCACAATATCTACTAAAAATACACAGTATGTTATTGCAGTGTTAGATCAATTTGAACATCTTCTTCCTAATGGAAAGAATATTTAATCAGACATAGCTTTGGTGCAGTCAGACTTAGAATCTTGTAACTATTAGTGAGTTCTGAAAGTGACGGCCTAAAGAAGGGGAAAAAAATATTTATGTTTCTACTGCTTATTAGAGCTGTCTTACCACCACTACTACTTAAGTAGCAACCTCCAAAAGGGGGATGAGGCAAACAACTAGGGAAAGCAACATCTTAAAATGCTAGTTAGATTTGCTAGAGGATATCTACCAGAATCCATACTGAAATAAAGTAGGAAACCTACTACATACCACTGATGGTATTGTAAATACTTTGAAGGATCAACTGCTTTTAGACTCATCTGAAAGTACTGGTTAAACTCATTTGTTTTGCTATATTTTCATAATAAGCAAGAAGTATGGCACAACAGGAAATCTACAGAGTTAAACAGTTGGCACTGAGAGCCCAACATCTGCTAGAGGTAGACCAGGTCCTGAAGATCAAGCACCCTCTAACAGCTAAAAGACATCTTCAAGGTCAATTTCTCCTGAAAGCAATCTAGTTCCTGCTCCCCATGATCATTCCACGATACAAACAAAAGTACCAGAAATAGAGACTATCAAGAGATTTGCTTTAAAAACACTAATTCAAACAAAACACTTGCACAGAAGTGCTTGGAGATACAAAATACAGTACGAGCAATACGTGAATGTGTACATGCATGTAAGGGAATCATATGCTCAAGATCAACAATTCAGAGAGGTTTAAATTAAATCGTGGTTTAAGATAGCTTTCTGGTTATTCACAGGTTTATTCACAGGTTATCAGTATCTTGAAGGACAAAAGGCAAGCACTATGTCCTGTTAGGCAGTAAGACACTAAGCACCCAAGGGAAGGACACAGTGCTACTAGTAGCTTCCATGCATGTTTCACATTAAAAAAAAAAAAAAGAAAAAAAAAAAGACAACCCCCGCTACAAAAAGACTTCAAAAGCACTAAGCAAAACCACCCCGAAGACCTCATTTGTGACCTGAGCATCATTTGAAGCAAGTCTCTCAGAACTCCAGTCTCCCCTTGTAAATCCTTCTGTCCTGCCAAAGGATGATTCTAACCTGCAAAGTACTCTCCTTCCCTCGTCCTATTTTCAATTCTTTTAATCAGTTATAACACTATTGGAGTAAAAACAACATATTAGACACATCTGTAAAATTTGACCAAATAAAATATTATCTATAGCTATATCTGTCTACAGATAGATAGATACGACTTCAGGAGAGCTGAAGAGCTTCCTTAAACCATTTTTATTAAGTTGCCACCTGAATGTTCAGAGTTATTCTGTGCTCCTGACAAATTACTTCTCTCCAGTTTTCACAGTTCAAGAGCTAACCTCCCAAAACAATTGAAGATATCTATTGTCACTGCAGATAGTAAGAAGCACCTATTAGCATGATTTTAAACTCAAGTTACGGACAAGCAAGTGACGTTCTAAATAAAAATGATTACATTTCATTGTGCTTCCACTGAGAACTGAATACTATGCTCTTTCAATAGTACTAATGCCTGAACATACAGTAACTGTCCTTAGAATAAGGCTGCCATCTAGTAGCAGAATAGAGTAAATGCAGAAACCTCAAGCCACAATTTGAGCTGTGAACTCACTTGATGGTCTGACATGCTATTACAAGCTTATATAAACACAGGAAGTATAGTTCTTCAGAAAAGGAAAAGTGGCTGAAAAATAGAGCTTGTTAGATGGTGGTTTCTAAGCTGGCAGTTCTCCTGTGAAATCCTAAACTATTCAGTTCACAACATAAATTTTATCTAGACAGATAAGTCAACATAGAGGTGGTATTGTGGTGAACCAGTATTTTTGTAGTTGTTATACCTTCTTTCAAGTTAACGGAAAAAAAAAATGCAGCCTAACTGACTCTTTCTCAAACAAGCCTATTCTGTGCAAAGCCTCATGCTATAAAATGCAATGAAGTCAGATTGCAGATTGGAGAAATGCAGATTAAGTCAGACTGAACCAAAAAAAATTCAAAGGCAGGGCAGGCCGTATAATCTCACTGAAACTAAAGTAAAAAAAAATGCATCCGTTAGTTCCTGAAGTGTTATTTATGCTTGCTTCTTGAAAAATATGCAGTTTCCAAGTCAGAGCTACTGTGAAAACAGGCACAAACAGTCTGCAATACACAGGATTTTACTCTCTCATCATTAAGCTGTCATTGGCTTTATTTTAATTTTGTAGACTGAGATGCAATACACTTTAAAATTACAAATTACAATGACTTACCACAGTGTTTTTATCCCTTGATCAGCTCTAACACACAAAGAAAGAGCTCCTGAGATTCCATCTTGTTGATGCCTATTTCATACAATACAAGACACTTTCCCGTTCAGTCACTGAATATATTCCAAGAAACCTATGTCTTAGGATATTACAGCTACAAAATTACCAGGGCTTTTGGAAGGTGCCAAAAGTGTCCTGTCTAGCTATGAAACAATGGTTTGTTTTTCATTGGTGGGAAAATACAGTTAGGACTCTTGCTTTGCAAAATCCATCGTGGTCCACTAACAGAGAACCACCCCACCCCTGGGATATTTTCAAGACTACCTGCTTACATCACAGCTTCCTTTAAGAAAGTGGAAGCCAGAAAGGGGAAAAAAAAATAGTATGACCACAACTGTGAAAGAACTGACAGCAGAGACATGGGAAAGACAAAGGAAAGAAGTACAGAAATAGAATTTAACTACTGGTTCAAGATTCTCCACCAATGAAGAGGAAAACTGGGCCTTGCACTTTTGAGAGGCATGAATGACTTTTCAGTACTTAACAGCAAAGTAAAGGTACCAATCTAAATGTAATAATCTTAACATCACATCTAACAACATTAGCTTCAGTCCTCTGAAAATAACATCTATTAGTAGAACTTTAATTCCATGTATAGGAGCAGAAAGAACCTGTAGGAATTCAGGTTAAAGCACCGAAGACAGCTTGACATTAGTATTTCTCCTTATCCCTTCTTAACACAGTAAAACTCATTCTGACAACAGAAGCAACACAAACCTGATTGTATCTTAAGATTGCAAAATGAGAACTTCCCTTTTGTCATTCTGACTTTAAAAACTTACCATGCAAATAGATTATTATTATTATATGATACATTATGATACATATTCTCTATTATTAAGAGTTACTCATCTGTCCTTACTACTTTTATCTGTGACAGGCTACAGTTCTGGAAAGCAGAAGTTTATATGATGTAGGGAAGTAGGTCTTTTGTTCACATTTTCTCATTTACTGGAATAAAGACAAACGTAGATTAATGGTTTAATTGCATTTCTACACCCACCCCCCTCCTCCATTGTTAAAAAGGACCCCAATTACTCATTAAGAATTAAAAATCACTTTGTGTTTTCTGCTTCTGCTTACAAAGCTTGCATCTAAGATGTCCCTTGTGGCTTAACTAACTCAAAACATAGCTCCTTCCTTTAAACAATAACTAAAACTGTCAAACTTTGACAGTCTAGCTTTGTTAATAAAATTCTCTGCTTCCAGAGATCATCTCTGTAGCAGAATTTCTCAAGGTAATTCTTGCTATTAACGTGGTAACAAAAAGCATGAGTAATACTACAGAAAAACCAAGACATTTAAATGCACACCCCTTCTTAGAAGAGAGTAAATGAATGGTGATAAAAAGCAAGTACGTCAGATTTTATGTATGTGATTGCCTCCCACAACTCCTCCCTCAGGGTTTTACAGTGTTTGAGGTGTTGGGTTTTTTTTTTTTAAAAAAATGAAAGAAATACATGCTAATGTAGGAATTTCAGCTCAAATTGCACTATTCCACTTTAACAAAATGATTACTTTGTTGAATATTTTCCCAGAACCTATTTCTATCAAAACAGCTCAGTTTTCCACACTCAGAGTTTTGCTTTGGTATTTACCATCAAAAGTCCGAAGACAAAACTGCTAAGAACTATACTTTTAGAAAAATGACAAAAGCCAATGAGAGTAAAATTAACCATCACATTCTCATCTCTTGGAAACACTAGTGAGAAGATGCTAGCTGCCAATCTACACCACGACTATTTTCTCTTCCTTTCCACTAAAGGATAGGCCAAGAATACAGGATAAGTACTTACCAGCTGGACAAAGCAGCCACGCAGCAAACAGTCACAATACACGCATTTAGCTTTCAAACCTCAGGAGTCTGACCCCAAAAAGTACGTGTTTTTTTAAAAAACAACTTTCTGTAATAGGGAACCCTTTTCTAGGGAGAATTCATAAACAATTCAAATTTGTAAAGCAGAATAATCCTCCAAAATGAAATGGCTTGAGTTTTCTTCGTATTACAATTATATCACATCTATTTAAAAAAAAAAAAAAAAAAAGGCAAATCTAAAGTCATCCCTACAATGAATACCGGATTTCTAAGAGGATTAAAACCAACACACTTTAAATATCACAAATGTACTTAATTTCCAGTTCAATAAAATATTGGAATATCCATTTATTAAAAAGTTAGGTGAACTGTACATATGTAAACTGAAATACAGCTGAAAAATCTGAAATATATAATTTTAAATGAAAATCATTTCTTTCTGAAAATATTTAAAATATTGCATTTCTGGCAGCAAATCTAAAAGAAGTGCTCTAGCAAGTGTGCAGTCTCTCTGTGCATTTGTCTAGCATTTGTCTTCAAGGCATAAAACACTTCTGCTTTCTGATTTTCATAGCCCAATCTCAAGAGCACTTTCTTTCTGACTTGTAGAGACAGAATTTGATTTCCAAGAACAGCAGCAGAATTTTAACAGGATATATTATGGTCCTTTTTGGTGCAGACAACACACTTTCTGAGAGTCCATGACACCTTGGAAATATGCTAGCCATTCCGTATATAAATGCATCAGATTGTGCTTACAAGTTACAAAATAAGTCTTTGATTGATAATTTTTCTGTTTATTTCCGCCAAGGCCACTGAAAATACGAAGGCCTTTTCATCTGAAAGGTTAGCATACATGTCAACTTCTTTTTCTTGTTTCTCTGTAGAAGAAAAAAAAAGTCACTATTAGAAGCTTTTTCCATTATCTAAAGTTAAATTAACTACTATGTAACTTGCATTATTATAATGTTGAACGGTGTACAGGAACTGAAAAGAAATTAGACAATTCCTATGCAGGGAGGGATTGAGAGAGATAAGCAAGGGAGAGAGGAACACAAAGGTACTAGAAGAGTCACAAAATTAGTCATCCAAATGACTGACTGAATTTCTGTTCTTTAATGATGAAGGAAAAATGAGTCATTAACATTATATTGATTCCTGGCACAAAACTGTATTCAAGTGTTCCTCCAGTTTTTCTGGGCTTTGGTTTCCTGGTGGTGTTTTTTTCTTTTTTTCTGTCTTTTACGCAAACAGCCCCCATCCTAGAAAACAATGTTTCACAATATCCTGATTAAATACAACATTCATACCCCTATTTTACATCCAAGTAACAGAAACCCAAGACACTAATTACAGTGACCAAGTGCAACTGGCAGACACATGGCAGAAGGCAGGGTCCCAATTTGTCACCATAAACATTTCTGGACTTTCTATACTGGAGACTTTCAGTCTTATCCCAGATAAGATCATGGCTACAGACGCCTAACAGCAACCCATCAAGAAGCTTGCACACCACGGTGCTCAAGTACATTAGCAGATGACAAAACTTATAGAACAGTACTTTCATAAGTACTATTTACTCTAGGTCATGCCTATTTATCTTCCAGTTTAGCTAGCCCCAGGTATCTGACTCATTAGAAGAAAGCAAACAAAACTAAAACAGTTTTATCAGCTGAAGACCAGGCGTGTAGACACAGATGAGAGAAACACATATAACACACAGCTCTAAAATTGGTGTCTAGCTGTGGGGCTCCATTTCTACTCCCAGTTCCAAAGTGCCCTAGACTAATTTGCAATCAGAATATGATGTTCACCTGACCCTTGTCTCATTAACACAGACGCACACGTGCATACTTTTTGAGTGCAGTACACTCTGACAGGCTGCTCCACCTAGACGTTTAAGTCATCAATGGGTAGGTGAAATACAAATGTTTGATTGGAAAGTAATGGTGTTTATTCAACAAGCTAACAGTTGTTCATCTCTGACCAAGTAAAACCTGTAGCATAGTACCTAGGTAGTCAGAGAAAAGCATGCACAAAAGACAATAAGTTCCCCTGAGCTCAGGTGCAAAAATTTTTGCAAGGATGCACCAAGCCCTTCTTCACTAATGAGAAGAGAGAGAGCATTTCATTACATAAAAGCACCACGTGGAAAAAAGACCTCCTGTGTCCTTGTGGCACTAAGGGGCACGGTTTAGTGATGGGACTTGGTAGGTTGCAGTGACAGTCTGACTTGATCATCTTAAAGTCATCTAGGTTGGAGGAGACCTTCATGTCCACCTACCCACACTGTTATTCCTCTACTGGGTTCATACTCCTAACAGCATCTTTACGTTTGGCTTCACATCTGACTGTGTTACAGACAAGGACACCATTCCAACAGCCTCCCTTCCCTGGGAAGTCAAGTGCATGTGTTAAATTACTAAGTGGGAGAAACTGAAAAGTCCTTTACCACTGTGCTCTGACTAAATGCTGATCTAGATACTAGGAACAAAACCCTCTACCTAAAGATTTCTAGGCAACTTTAAATCGTATACATTTCCACTTTTATCTGCAGGGAAGACTGGACACACCAAGACATATCAGCATTTAAACTTCAGACATGAAACTTGCCGTAGCAAAGTACTACAAATCAAAGCACGTTTGATATTTGGAACCCAAGTGATTTCTGTTGGTTCGTTGGCTACAAAAACCAATATTCTCTAGTGTATTGAGTTTGAAATGAAAGCTAAGAAACAGTTTCACCACAAGTCCTTCCCTGTAGTTTGAGACAAATTTATTTCTACGTGTACACAGTCTGGATTGCTCCACCTCCTCCCTCCCACCATTTCCAAACTAACAATGCAGGGAGTTGTTCTGAGTACAGACGCTGTATACACACTACTTATTCCACACTAATCTTTTCCGTTTTCATATCTATAACCCTCCCCTTTTTTCAGACTTCCTGATCCAAACAAACCTAGACGCCACCAGAACATGTCAGTACCCAGCAAAATTAAAACTACTAATTTTTTCATCCATTTAATGTTAACTTTATAGACTTCTTCGCCGAACAAACTTTCCCAGATTTCCCTTCTCTCCTGCCCTTCTGCAGTACTGGCTAGTTCTGATAGACTTCAGTTTTGAAGAATCAGTTGAAATCTTCATATCCAACAGTACTGGGAATTAACACAGGTTTGCAAGCTTTATGCGTTCTTAAGACAATTTCAGCTCTCATCAGTAGCCAGTGAAGAGCTTGCATCTGGCTGACGTTTCATCACATGCTATTCATAGGATACCATGGTTTCTACAGACACTATTAAAACTTTCCACTTCACATTCCTATCTGAAAGTAGTTTTGACTCACTTCTCTATTATTAGCTAAAGACTGTCTTACAGAATCACAGTACCATTTCTTTAAGACATTAAAAATATCAAGTATTTTGCTATACAACTAAGAGGCTACTTAGGTGAAAACATTCAGTCTTTCTGAAGCATGTCTCACGTCCCTAGATCCCACCCAACACACTGGACCTACAGCCCTTTAAATTGTCACCAGTGCATAAAACAAATGTGGACCCTCGCTCCTCACAAATTCTGCATGGAATCAAAATTCAAAGTGCTTCGATTCTAAGAATTCTTTCTAGCTACCCAAGACAGAACACTACTTCAAGTGTGCACATTGGGTGAGCAAATACACAAATAATGCAGTAGGAAATTGCTAGGAAGGAAAAACTTGAGTCAAGAAATTTTACTACTTCAGTTTAAGCAGCATCACAGTACCACAATGTAATAGTTCTACAAGATTCGCTCCTTTATTTAGGCTGTAGGCCACTCCGATTATAGAGTCTCACTTGATGGTAACCTCTCTGAGGAACAGAATAACCAATACCACTTCCTGAAGCATACAGTTTTGGAGTGGTTTTGTTACATGTTTCCCCTCCCCTTTCTTCTTAAATACAATCAAGGTTGTTACCTAGATAAGACAGCAGCCTGATAACCAGCCTAGCAATGTACTGCAGTCCCACACAGCAAAACAAAACCATACCAAAACAGCATCGAAATCAGATTACTATGAAGCGTTTCTACTTTCAAAATATATCGTAGCATTTCTGACAAAAAAAAAAAAAGGATATTTTCAACAAACCAAGCCTTCAGTGAGAAGCTCCTGTTTTGCAGGCTCATCACATGGCTTTGTCATGTTATAGAAGTATCCTCTGGGTCCCAGAGCTCTGCCATATCCCCTCAATCTATGTCTGCTTCCTCTTTCCTCCTCCCCTATTCCTTCTTACTGAATCTGCAGGAAAAGACCTTATTTTAAAAAGCTCTTTTGCTTTTTCTATTCTTCTTACCTTAATTGCTGTTGAATTATACAGCTCTTTCCTCTAATGCGAACCCGTCACGAAGGATACAAAAGAACTAGTCAAAGGCACAGACTAACAGGGAACAAAAGACTATGTATGAAAAGAGCATTACCCAAGCAGGGAAGCAAAGCTACAGATGTCACGGGTGTTTTTTAGGAAGGAAATTTTCACAGTTGGGTGGTCTTCAAATGGACAAATTATCTACTCTTGCATGCTATTTTAATTCAGTTATTCTCTGTCCACCTGTTGTTGTTCTACAAATTCATTAGACATTGCTGTAACCTAACAGGCATCAAATATCTAAGAGCCTTGCAAGTAATGGCCTCTTTTCAAGTCTTTTGTGGGGGGTGAGGAAGAGAAGCACTTTCTAGTGGCAAGCAAAGTGTACCCAAAATATCCTACAAACATAATTCAGCAAGGAAATAACATATCTGAAGTCTAACACAAAACTACTGTCTCACACTCCAGAGCCATCCTCTGCAGAATCAGAGAATTCTTTGGGCTGGAAGGGACCCTTAAAGGTCACCTAGTCCACCCCCTTGCTACGTGCAGGGACATCTTTCACTAGATGATGTTGCTCAAAGCCCTGTCCAACCTGACTTTGAACACTTCCAACATTATGCTGACTGATACAAAGACTAGCAGTGTGAGTCATGCAAAAATCACCTTGACTAGAGTAGAATTAAAGTTGCTTAGCATGTTTTTACATAAAAAATACTACCAAGCAGCAGGAACGGAGAAGAAAGAATATTTCTAAAATTCCCACTAATTACTCCCCACATAGCAGCTAAGCCAATTTTATAAACCACAAAAAAGGAGAAGTCAGTGTTAACTTGTTTTATATTAATTGCTTACATGATGATGAGTGCTCTGCTGAATGCGTTTTTATAACCGTTGCAGCCATTCGTATCTTAAAAAAATATATCTGCCCAATAACCAGAAGTAAGAAATACCATAAGCCCACTTATTCCTGGCCAATGATGTGTATTGTACTGGTGAGGAGCAAATATATTACCAGTGGGCATGAACCCAAGCGCTGTACCTGGTTCTGCAGAAGAAGTCAAAGAAGAAACAGTAGCAGTAATTGCAGTACCAGTAAAGGGCATGGTAGGACAGGACGAGAAGATGAAGGCAATCTTCTCACGTGAGATTCAACAATGACAAAAACTGCACAACCACATATGTGCTCTTACGTGAAGACCTCACTGCATTTGTATTGCTGGTTTTCCACCTCAGATTACTGGCACGTTGTCACACTTCAGAGTATGCAGCAAGAGGTCAAAAACATCCAGCCTAGTTTTCCATTCCTTCTGTTTTCAAATTCCTGCTTTTCAGAGACTACAAAGCATGCACAAAGAGTATGGATCTTTTCCTTTGCTTAAATTGCTTTCCTCTTTTTCAGGGCCAGGAAAGAAGATTTACTTTTATAATGCAACCCAACAAGCTTGCAGAAGTTTCAAACCAAAGCTGTGTTTGAACTAGACTGATGGTAAAATGCCTCGAAATGATCCTGTAGGTGTATGTAGACAAGTCCAGTTTGGATCAATAACAGGGAAACTACGAAGATACACACATCAGTAAGCCACATGTAACAATGATAGCAAATGCAATGCCAACAGGCTTTTAAAAGACAGGAGTCGTAGGTGATAGCCACATGCTTGAAGGGCGCCAAAATTACTCAAGTGCATGTAGCTGTCTCTTTATTCTATAAAGACTAAAAAACAGCAGATCACCAAGGCACCTTAATAAGCAAAGAGGCATTCTTTCCTCTGGAATATTATTCTATAGAAACATGAGATAAAACTTCAAGTCATAGTAGTGACTCAAGATGTCCTTTTTACTTCGGGCCCCCTAAAGAGTTTCAAGAACTTTTTAAGCAACCCAGTCATCCTAATTACTCTCTGACAACAAGCATCATTATTTTGTTTGTCCTAGTGATCTAGCGCAGTGGTACCACAAAAACAAACAAACAACAAAAAAACAACCCCCCCACACACTAAGCACTGCAGTTCCATGGCTTTCAACCTGCGTGATGAAACTTGGTACAGTGACTAAAAATACTGATTTAATCTTTTAAATTTTGTTCCAATCAGGCACAGAAGCTTCATAAAACCAAAGGTCCCTACGTATGTGCAAAAGACCCTTCTCCATATTATAGCACAGGGTATTGACAGGACTAGACTAGTTACATTGTTTGTAAAGGTTTACTGATAACACAACAGTTAAAAAAAATCTTCATAGAAATAAGAAAAACAATGAACATATGTCTCCAATTCTCATACCTCTTTCTTCCTCATGCTTTTTGGCTGAGGCACTCTTAGGTCTTCCTCTTCCTCGTCTGCTATGATCTGAATGGCTGTTGGACCTCGATCTCTTTCGGTTTTCTAAGTCTTTATTTACTGCAGAATTTATCTTCTCTCGCTTAACTCTCTCGGTTCGTCTCCTTTTGGCCTCACTCTTGTTTTCTGCACAAATGAAGAGAGATGATGTGAGCCATGATTGTCTTCAACTTTCTTCTTAACTTACTCTTAGTGCTTACCCCTCCCAACAATCTTTTTTCTTTATATCTTAGATGTCTGTACCTTTACAGAACAATTACATCTGCATGATATCCATACAGAAATTAAGGTGTCAAATGCAGAATGATACTTCACTTCTTGATTACAGGGATCAAACCTTTAATTACTTCAAATGCAGATAGCATTTTGCAACATGAGACATCTGCTGCTGTGTAACAAGTTCTTAGTTTCCCATTACAAGATGGGGGAAAAAATAGAGATCACAGCCATCAAGACAGTACACTGCATCTATTTCCATCAGTCCAAAAACAAAAAAAAAGTTAAAAGTGTGTAGTTCATCACAGAGCAGAACAGTGAAATGCTACTTCTTTTGACGCTAACACTGAAATTGTTCCCCCTGCTCACACAAATCGAGATACTGATTCAATGATGCTATCAGTAGATGTCATATTACATAGCACATCTCCCCCACCAAACCCATCCTAAGACAAAGCCTTATTTTACTTGATGCTGAACAGGTCTGCCTACACACTTGAGAAAGAGTATTCACATGAGTTTCACTTGAAAGTTAAGTACGGATTAGTGAGCTTGGGTAGTGAAAATAGTATACCAACCACAGCACGCTATTCAACACAAACCAGCTGCACGCTTGCAAGGCTGGAGCACCTACAGTAACTGCATTGTAAAAATATGAGCACAATACAGACACATATATCTTCTTGGGGAATCAAGTTTCCTTTTGCTTGTTATCTCATTTATCTCACGTAGACACAGGCTATGAACTGGACAGCAGGTTAACTTGTCACTAATGCTAATACAAAAGCTATATTATACAGGAGCTTTGCTCTACTATACTGTGATGCTATGGCTTTCAACTTAATTTGGTAAGTTTTAAATAAAACAGCTGGGGAGAGGGGAAAAGAAAATTGACCAACCCTTCCAGACAGTACTATGGACTTCGCTTTTACCTGTCCCACCTTGAAAGTTCAGTTATCTAGCATAAGATCATATAATTCCTACTAGCTGGTGAACTACAAGTACCCCTCAAAATAGCAATTAAAAATATCAAATTCTTATTTTTGTATACTTCTTAGATAATTAAAAAAAAAAAAACAAAAACAAAAATAGTATAAATCAGATTGTTTAAACAAAAACATCTTCCCCAACAGGTGCCTGTTCTCGCTAAATCCTACTAGGACTTCAGGAACTAATAGAAATTGAACATAAAGAGAACGTTAATCATGCCAGAAAGCACACTCAACCAATATCTAAACATGCACATCAACAACAAAAGACATGTGAGTTGGACACAAAAAAATCACTTTTCTTTTTTTAATTTAACCATGCAGAAAAAAGCAAGACACACCTGGTCTGAAATCAGACATACTCCCAATTTTATACAAAGTTCCATTCTTGTATTCATGAATAAGTACGATTTATCATAACTTCTTCAAAAAAGAGGATTACTGCTTTCAGAAAACCCAGTTTCAATCAGCATGTACTCTGAAATCTGATCTCTATGGCACATCTAGACATTGATCTTCAAAACATGATTAACAGAAAGCTTTCTGTAAGGAGTTATTTTGCATAGTGACTAATGTGAGCAGCTGGATAATGCCAACATCACAAGTACAAAGGAAGTAAGACTGAAAACACCAGACTTTCCCCCTCAAAATTGAAGAAACATTAAATCTAATATGCAAAAATTCAAAAAGAAAGTGAACTGACACCAGCCAATTTACACAGACACATAAAATATTCTATTCTTTGCTTCCAAGAAATAAAGGGAAAGAGCTGTTGTCCCCTCCTTCTGGACCTTCGTAAGTATTACCTGCAATGGGTGGCGATCTCTCAGCACGTTTCGCATGCAAGAGCTTTCGACTAATAAATATGTAGCCACATGGACATGATTTGCATGCAACAGGAACCTGGGAAAACAAAAGCATTTCAGATCATTTCAAATTATGACAGAATTCCTGCCTGATGAAAAAAACAGTAGCTTGCATTGCACCCTCAGAGATACCTCTTCATACTTAATCTGTACTGAAAAACCATGGCCTGGATCATTATATAGTTGTATTCAAAACTGGTAAAACCACCCAGCAAGCCTTCTCTTTATGCAGTAGTTAGAAACCAAGCTTGAAATGTATAGCTGTTGTGACCATTTTGTACTCCAAGCCCTTTTCCCCAGGCTGTCAGAAAGAGGGTGAGGGAAAATGGAAAGCACCAAAACTGGAGTGAATTAGAATAGAAATGCATCTTCAGAGCTCTCAAATATCCCCAGTCAAAACAATAAGCCATCCCTAGTTTTGCTTCCCTCACTTCTTAAAAAAAAAAAAAAAATGAAAGAAAAAGTGTAAATTAAAACTGCCACTACATTCTGAATACTTTCAACCTCGGAAACGTTCAAAACCAGCTCTTTGCAAGCAGAGCAGCTTTAGACAGGAGGCACAACAGAGCTTGAAGCGACACGGATGCATTTGTACCACAACCTACAACAGGTTGTAGACAAGGCCAGGTAGTCACAGAACACCCTAGTTAATCCCGAATGCAAACAACCTACCATGGCTAGTCAAAAGCTGACTGCAGACTGAAGAGTTTGAGAGGCTAAAGAGCTTCTCTTGACCAGCTGAGCAGCCCAGAGCAGTACTTTCCCCCCAGCACACAATTTAAAACAAGATGAGAAAAAAATGGAAATGCCACACTTACACAAACCATGAGAAAAAAATTACACAAACCATGAGAAAAAAATTATTCTGAGCAATTAAAAAAAGCAAGGCTGATAAATTACAAAACCCAGAATCTTCACTTAAAGCCAAGATCTTTTGAGATATTTTAAAGCAGTAAAGAATATACCATATTACTTTGATTAGGTTTAAGGCTGAAAACACAAATTAAAGCAAGCATAAACAAGAGATCTAGAAGAGATTAAAATAACACCCATTAAAATCAAGTCATGTTGAAGCAGGACAGCAGGGAAAAGAAGCAGGAGGTAATTTCTCAAAGGTAATTCTTTATGACAGGTCTCTACAAGTTTGCCACTGTCCACTGAAACAACCAGGAGTACAGAATGACGACTGTCTGCTGAATTTTACCAGACACGCAGAATAAAGTTTCCAATGTTCTAATGGCTAGAAAAACAAACGTAAAAATAGTACATTAATTTTAAAGAGGAACTTACCAGCTACTCAGAATAAAGAAACAACTTTGCTTTCTGCAGCACATCTTAACTCCTGCACTTCACTTTAGGAACAGCTTACAAATCAACTTTTGATTCAGTTGAACTAACTGGAGACATTTTGATTCCCTCTAATGTAAACGCTAACATTAAAAACAATTCTAGTCAAGGTTTATTTAACCCTGGCAATATTTATTTATTTATTTATTTAACCCTCTAAAACTCATCAGACTTGCCTGCGTGCTTACTCTTATATTGGCATGTGAACAATGAGATATCGCACCACACTACCTAGCAGACGGTCACCTGCCTTGTTAAGGTGATGCAGGATTGCTAGTACAAACCGGGTCTCTCCACCTTTCTGGGCTCAGCCTTAAAACAAAGTGGGGGAAAACAATCAAAGAGCGCTGGAGCAAACCCAGTATTTTTTTAATGAACTTCACCATGTTTAACAGAGCAATGCGGTTGTCATGTTAAATGTTTGGCACTTAGATATGTGCGTGTCATTTCCAGGCAAGGTTAGGTGGGAAGGGACTTACTCATTGAAGTCTATCCGTTATCCTTTGAAAATGACCTACTACACATAAGATCCTGTAACAATTATTATTATGGCAACATAGTCCTACAAACACTATTTTAACTCTGTTCAGTGTTTACCCAGCCAAAATAAATCGAGTTTCTCATACAAGAAAGATTACCCAAAGGTAAGTAGTATTATTTCCCATGATTAACTGCAAGTATTCCAGACTCCCTAGTTTACTAGAGCTGTGCTTTGGTGGTGAAAATATGATCAAAACACTTCTCTTAAAAAAAACAAACAAACAAAAAAAAAAAAGACACTAAATGGCAATAACATATCATCTAAATGTCATCAAAAAAAAAAAGTTTAAAAGCCTAAGAAGTGTTACTCAATATTATACTCCAATATTTGTGGCTGTCTAAATATTTCCATGCATACCACTTGAACACTAAAATCAGAAACAAATGCAAAATCCTTGTTTATAGCAGAATTTTGGAAATGCCTGTACTGAAGTGTCACATGAGAACTTCCCCCACACTCTGCAAAGGGCTGACTAGTAGCCTGAACCAGCTATTCTGGGGCAAATAATCTCCCTTTCAAAAGAAGCTTTGAGATCTAAGTGCAGTAGGGCAAGGCTTTACTTCTTGTCCTCTCTGAGAGCACTTGGCACTGGAAAACAAGGCCCTGTGAGCCATCCTCATGCCAGGGCAGGACACACATCCACATAATTCTTTGTTTAGCTACAGAAGAGTTGCTAACAAAAAGCCTGTGTTGACGTATGCATATCATCTGTTTTAGTTTTAAGGAGCAGAACAGAGTGAAAGTTTCAGCATCAGCTTGAAAAGCCTATAATATTTACTTGCCTTCCCCATCACTGGTAGTTTGACATTTACATTAAACTAAAAACCAAGAGAAACAGTAAACACACACGTGCCACTCTCATCCTCAACTGCTAACTCTTTTTAATTTTGTCTTTTCAACAAACTAAACACCAGAACTTGGCACGTAACTTTCTTTTCTCAGAAGTAGCACTGGAGTGACATGCTTAACATGGAAGCATTTGCAATGGTTCATCTATTGCTTAGAACATGAAAGGACAGCCCTGCACAGCTTCACATTCCAAACCACTGCAGGATGAGTAGGAATGCTGTCAAAATTATGCAAGTCGGAACAACTAACATTACCTTTTAAGATCTTTTAAGTAAAGAAAAATGGTGTGAGAGGGTTTCTTTCTAATTTATTTCTAAGTATATCTACGGTAGTGTACACCAGTCATGTTTCAGGATCAAATAACAAATGTGTTTCCCATAATTAGATGTAAGAGCCTTCTCCCCTACCCTGAGCCCCACAGCAGCCTCCTGCAATGCTGTGCTATTGTTCCGGCGGAGGAGCGCTGCTGTAACAAGCCAGCCTATTTTTACTACTAACATCATCGCAAGTAGAAAGCATAAATGACGACAAGCTTGGAATACAATAACAGACCAAATGAACTGTTGGTGATGTTGAAGTGCAAATAAGGCCACAGCTTGCACATTTAAAGCACTGCAGGAAGCACATGTCTGGCCCAAATGACAGGAATTACAGCACAGGTCACGGTGTTGCTGCCTCTGAACCCCCCCCCCAAGAAGCCAAGAGCCCAGCGAGCGCTCTCCTGAGCGGCCTCAGCCACATGAGTCATCCGGAGGCCGAGCGACATTGTACCAATTACAAAGTTCACCAGATTTTCAATGAATTATTAGCTACTACACAACACTAGCGCCTGAACAATAATACATGCCACACCAAAATCCCCGGGCATAACGCAGCTGTTACAGCGCCTGCAAGAGGCACACAACATTTAATCCGCACCGCGACCAGAGGAAAGGCACTCCACGGCAGCTTCTCCCCCCCCCCAAACACGGCTCAGCCAACCTCTCCTCACGTTAACGCTGAGGACGCAAAACCTCCAGCAAGAAACCACGGCAGCCGGAGGTAGAAAGCAGGAAGGAAGGCAGCGATGTGCTGCGGGCCCGGCCCCGCCGCTCCGGGCCCGGGGCGGGCAGCAGGGCTGGGGGCTCGGCCCCCGGCTCCCCCTGCCGACGCCTCACCTGCTGGTCGCACTCGGGGCAGGACTTGGTGGCCATCTTCACTTTCTTGGCCCTGCTCGAGGACATGCTCGCTGATGCTGCTGCTGCTGCTGCCGCCGCCGCCGCCGCTGCTGCTACCGGAACGCCGGCGCCCCGCCTCCGAGGCGGCCGGGGAGGGAGGAGAGGGAAAGGAGGGAAGGCAGGGCCTCGGCGCCGACCGGCAGCAGCGAGCGCGGAGCTCCGCGGGGCCCAGCCCGCGCCCAGCGCCCGCCGCGGAGCCGCTCCCCGCCGCCCAGCTCCAGCCCCCGGCGGGCAACGGACGCGAAGAGCCGGCTCCGCCGCCCGGTCGGCTGCGGGCCCCGCCCCGCCGGGAGCGGGGGGGCGCGGGGCCGTTGAACGGCCGCGTCGGGCGGATAACGGCCCCTGGCGCCCGGCGCTGAGGGGAGGCGGCCGCGGGGCTGAGGTGCCCGCCTCGGGCTGAGGTGGCCGCCCCTCGCTGCCGCCCCATCACGCCGCGGGGGTCGGTGATATCGCCCCTCTGAGGGGGTCTTCGCGCGGCTGGGGGCTGGAAAGCCTTTCACAGGCTTGCTGCCCCAGCTTCGAAATGGCTCCACAGTCGCAAGTCCCCTTTGTGAGAAGTAACCGAGGGTAGGGCAGCTCCTTCCCTGCCCTCCCGGCTCAGCGAGCCCCCTGGGCAGCACTGAGAGGCGCACAAGTGGGCAGGCACCGTTAAACATCGTTTTTCTGGACTTGATTTCAATTCAGAGAAAGAGAAGGCTGAAGCTGGGGGGGTGCTTTGCCTTCTGTTCCTTTGAGAGCCTGCTGTTTGAACGTTTGGGGTGCCTCTAAACGTTATGCTTGCAAATTGCATGTTTTTATACTAGCATGTTAATTTTCCTGTCACTCCCACCTAAAAATATAAATAGCTAATGTAATCTAAATGCACTTTTATGTTTCTTATAAAATACATTTTTAAAGAAAAATAGCAGTTCTAAATACCAATTTCCACTCCAAAATTCCTTCAAGCTAGAGCTGAGACTGTAATTTGGTATCAGCATGTAAATGCTTCATATTCCCATAAAAAAGTGTGTATCTGAATCATTTACCTCGAGCTAAAAAAGAGGAAGGTGAGAATGACAGTACTGCTATTAACAAGAGTTTGGCTGATTTTTTTCTTGTATTACAGAACACCTACAAGAGAAAAGTGCTGCAAAGTCTCAACAGAAAATTATTTTTGAAGATTATTGTTTAAAATAGCCTCAAGTACAGCTGCCAGCGCATATTAAAGAACTGTACTAGATCTGTAATGTTTTTACATGGGTAGCAATGAGTGCATCTGTGAAGCTGGCACTGAGCCCAGTATAACAGAAATTTTTATTTTACTTTTGTAGTTTAGATTTGAACTCAGCTTGCTGCATCTAAGTTTTGAGAAAAAGCATTGGAGGAGAGACCTTTTAAATAAGACTTTTATATATACTTTTAAGGAAATTAACCTAAAAGCAGTTTAGGGATGCTTTTAAAAGTGACTTGTACAGCTATTTAGACTTTAACACTGTCTACTAGCTCCTTACTGAGTTACTATGAAGCATTTGGTCAGTTCTTGATGGACGGGAATCCACCAAGACAGTATTTATTTGTCTGCCAGGACAGCCCAAATAATTTTTCCCTGTTAGGCAAATTCAAAAGACACTTCATCCAGGCAGACTAGCACTTTCCATAGCTCCTCAAGGAGTAAAACTCTCCCTATAGCTGAAGGCCTAATGGCCTTATCTTCCAGTGGCTGATTGACTGCCCTCACAGTGCAGACAGCTAACAGTACCGCAGTTGCCAAGTAAGCTTGCTTAGAGTCTCACTCAGGCTTGGTTCATTCAGCTTAGCTGTTGACACTGTTTCATTGCAGGTTCCGTGAAACTCAAAAATGGAGTTCCAGATTCATAAAAGTCCACACATGCTCTAGGTAGGCAATGTTTTTATTACAGATTTCTAAGCAATATTGTTGCTGTGCGTACCTTAAATGCAGACTGTAAAAACTGAACTATCTTCTGAAAGGCCACATAGAACAACAAATTACATCTATGTATTCTGAGGAAAATTGGAATATTTAGGAGACAACACAGAGGAGTCACATGACATAAACTTAACAGTAACTTGGTCCATCCTCACCTTAATCTTTTGAAATGGGGTTCCTCTTAGTAATCTTGACAGTTAACCTTCTCATATGACAAGGTCTGCAGGTAAAAATATTCCCTTTCTAAACTTGAAAAACAAATCTCTTTCATTTCGTACTAACCATGATCTGTGGAGTAGAGATTTCTCACCATCTGAAGTGGGAGGTTGCAGTTCTGGGTCCAAGTACAATCACTCTAAGTCGTTTACCATCTTCTCTTGTTGACAACTCATCTCTGTGATTATCAGGCCAGATCTCCAAAGAGAGCTCCTGGACAAAACAGAATAACACAACTATAGACTATGCTGTTTTCCACGTACAAACCGAGGAAATGGAAGGGTTACAATCACCTCTAATCTGTCGAGGCTCCACGTTTCCCACCTGGCCCAAGAGAACATCTTCCCACCCTTTTTTTAGCAGTCATCCTGCTAAGCCATCTCAGAGCATCCTTGTGGACAGGGGCATACCTTGTAATGGAGAGAAACTCCATGAAGCTACCTAAATGCAGATGATTATGATCTGTATTTGTACAAAATAATTTTCATATTAATTGATTTCATATTTTTTCACGTATTTATATTTGTATACTAATCAATATATGAAAAGGAATTACAGAGAATGAAACATCTATTCCAGTAATAGACCAGCTGTCATGTTTCTTTGTTGTTTTGCATTCCTCTTAAAAGAATTGATTAAATATAAAGCTGTTACAAAATTCAAATCACCAGAAGGCTCTGTTTGGTAAATGATTTTCCTACCTGTTTTTCACCAGAAGTCCAACATGTCACAGCTGATTCCAGTGGAAGCTTTTGCATTGTTGCAGCACAAAGGATTGTTTGACTTTGGGTGAACAAATGCTGACAGAGGTAACAACTCCAGACAGCTTTAAATTTTTTGCTAGGGTAAAAAGTAAAGACTATAAAATAACTTCAATGTTTTGATTTTAAACTACTCACATAAAGCAAAGGACCTTGTTAAACTATTATACCAGTATTTCCACCACTGGAACAAAGAGTATGTAGCCTTTAAGTGTAATGCTAATTTCATGCACACTACTATGAAATGAAAGCAATGTTGGAGTGCACGAATGCTAAGAATTGTAGACAAACAAAAATCAATTCACAATATACATATGGTCAACGTATAACTGAAAGTGTTTTAAAATCCTAAATATTGGTAGTAGAGAAAATCATTGTCTGAACTCTGATTGTCATCTCTCCACACAAATATAGTGGTTTTCTACATGCCCTGAGTATTTTAAGTCACAATGAGCATATATAAGTATTAACTGTCTTTTATAGATAAATGTAAGATATACAACTGTGCAGTTTTGTTCAACATACTTTTCCTGATTCTCTGCCCAGTGCCTCAAAACCATCCTTGCTACAATCTCAATACACAAATTCCTGTCTCTGAACACCACAGTGAATGTTCCTAGACAGCAGTGTCCTGCTACAGTAACATTACTATCAGGATCAAAACACCAGGAAAAGTACTAGACCTCTCTATGTCAGCAGGGCCTGAATTTGTCAGAAAAAAAACAAAACATTTATACCCTCAAAAGTTCCTTCAAGATTCGCAGTTTGTAACACCAACCCCCTCCACCCTTACTACTAATATATTAATAAGATACCAAACACTTTTGTTACGTGCAATATCCTTTCTTATAACAGTACGGCCTACTGATTTTTTTTCTACCCTTCCTCCTCAAGTCTCATTCTTGACAGTTAACCTTACATTCCCGACAGTCAACCTAAGTACTCTGTGGCCTCTCCGTTTCTCCTACCCTTTCCCTTATTCCTAGACATTTACCATGCCTATGAACTCCACAGGTCTGTTGGTTGCTCCAGGCCCAGCTCCCACACAGGCATGAGAAGACACTCTTCCACACTTGTGATCATCTTGGGCTCCCCCATGTGTGTGTTGTGGTTTCTGCTGCGCACACAGGGACTGCACTGGCCGACCCGCCCTTTTCCTTTTCTTCTGAGTATTTAAATTCTCTCTTGGAAGGTGGGTTTTGCTTACCTTCTCTCTCTGTGTATTGCTTTCAAACTATAGCAATCTGTTGCCAGCAGAGGTCTTTTTTCAGAGATACACCAAGACAAATTTATTTTTTATATAAACTGTGACTGTTGCCAAAAGCACAACTGTGTTCTATACAGGCAGGACATGCAGATTTCATTTCTGGATGAAGACTAAATCCATGCAACCAGGACCTTCAGACTACTTCTGTTTTTTTTTTTTTTATTTGTTTTTTGTTTTTTTTCATCTTAACTAAGAAGGTCCAGACATAGCAAAACATAGAAAACTAATCAGGTATTTCAGAGGGTCTTTAACAGCAGGGGGCTCTGCTGCGTATGTAACAGTATCTAGGAAAGGAGTTAATGAATACTCAAGAGAACTAACACAGATCTACTACGACATCCTGCCTTCTTTTTAGAGCAAATAAAATAGTGACCACTTTTCAACTACTCAAAGACAAATAAAAATATTTCCTTATTGAATGCAAACAAGATAGCATTCATTGCTAGACAACTGATTTTTAAGATTTACCATACAGATATATAATAAAGGTTGGGCCTAGAGATATTTCAAGGTCCCTTCCAACGTGGGCTGTTTCATGCTTCTGTGATGTTTTTCTTGTTATTCTAATTTATTATTACATTAGTTTTGAGTTCTGAAAGTCCAGGACTACTTCTTTTGTACCATTTCAGAGGTTAATGCAACACAGAAAAAGCAACAAATATCTTTTTAAGGGTACCGATACTTACTCTCTTAGAGAGTCTGTAACAGTAGTACTTTGCAGGACTGAGCCTCATTTAAAATGTGTTTTACACTAATTTAAAAGAGAAAATAATAAAGTTACTCAATTTCTGTATTTTATGAAAAGCTACACACGAAGTTTTTCTATGCCTGCCCTTGATGGCTTTTCTTTGCAGTTGTCACAATACAGTCCAGCTGATATGAATGAACTGAGATCTTGGGATGCTCTCCTCCTTCACTGGAATGCAGTGTATATGCCCACCACACTGGCTTCTTGCATGCTGCAGTATTTTGGTGTGCAACTATAATTTTACAAGCACAAAATCCAGAAGTCATATATTTTCCATAACATTACTATGCTTCTTTTAGAATTTGAAAGAAACATTTAAGTTCCTAGCTCTCAATATTTTAATATTTTTCTATATTAGTAATGGAAAAAAAATCCTTCAGCTTTTCTATTCCACTGATTTTACTTGATTCTTAAAGCACATATGTCCAATACAAGTGATAAAATATGACCTTGTCCATATATTTTGTAACACTGAGTCTTTGAAACCCCCTCAGAGTAAAAACTTGGCGGAAATATTCCTCCCTAATCAAGCTGGAACATAATCTACGAAACAAGTCCTATGGGCCAGGTCACCAGTGTTTTTTTAACAGAGATTTATTTGCTTTGTGAAGCAGATGCCTACCACCTGCAGACGGTATTTTTAAACAAAGCTTTAATTGACAAATTAATAATTTAAATGTCAGTAGCAGCTACCTTTCCATAAAAAAGGCTTCCAACATTTTTTTGTCTCACATATCAGGCCTTTTGCATGGAAAGCTATTAAAATCCACACGTTGTTCAGAACAGTTTGGTTTCATCAAAATCATCATTTCTCACCAATAAAAAAATCTGAGCATTTTTATTTGAAATGTTTTGTGTATAAAATATCATTTTCAAAATAAAATCCCATTCTTTTCACAGAGCACCTTTTCAATTAATTCTTCTGAAGAAAATTTGATAGACAACATCATGTGTTTCCTTTTGGGTTTGTTTTGGTGTTGGGAGTTCGGTTTTTTTTTGCATATCATGAGAAATGAGAGATGGTGTATGTGACTTACGTGGTAAGGGTTTGGTAGAGGGTGGGTGTGTGTGGGGGGGGGGGCTCTGTGAGCAGAGCCCAGGAGCTGCCCCATGTCAGAGCAGAGCCAGCTCCAGCTTCTCCAAAAGGGCGGATGTGGCCTGGAGGAGGCCCCGTCCCACGGAGAGCCCCCGCAGGAGCAGGCCCCGAGCCAGAGCTGCAGCCAGTGGGGGACCCGTGCTGGAGCAGTTTGATTGTGACGGATGGACCCCATGGTACGGATGGACCCCATGGTACGGATGGACCCCATGGTACGGATGGACCCCATGGTACGGACCCATAGGGGAGCAGTTCTTGGAGAGCTGCTGCCTATTGGCAGCCCACGCAGGACCAGGAAGGACGGCATCCTGTGGGAGGGACCCCACGTGGAGCAGGGGCAGAGAGTGACCGTGAAGGAGCACGGAGACGAAGTGTTAGGGACTGACCACAGCCGCCATTCCCCGTTCCCCTGCACCACTCAGGGGGAGGAGGTGGAAGAGGGTGGATGGAGTGGTTTTAGTTTGCTTTTAGTTTCTCACTGTTCCTGTCTGCTAGTGATAGGCAACAAATTATATTAATCTCCCTATGCCAAATCTGTTTTGCCCAGGACGGTAACTGGTGAGTGACCTCCCAGTCCTTATCTCAACCCCTGAACCCCTTTCCATGTTATTTTCTCCCCCTGTTCCTTTGAGGAGAGGGAGTGAAAGAGTGCTTGTGGTGGAGTTCAGCTGTCCATTGGGTGAAACCACCACAGCTGGTAAACATTAAGATACGAAGTCACTGAACTGGCACTTTCTCCACCGACTGCATAGGGCTTCAGACCAGATCTTAAAGGTTTATGTTGAGTTATGTTCAGAACAGTTAGAACAGTAATTTCTCTGAAGATGTTCATTATATTCTGAATTACTACCATTCCACAGGAAACAGTCATCCACCATACAACTCAGAACACAAAAACAGTTTGTTGTTTTTGCCTAAAACGAATAGGTTTTGTAATATGGTTTACTTAATGTCTCATCAAAGTCAGATTCCATTTAAGTAGGACTTAATTATTTAAATGTAGTTAACAATACTTTGTCCTTGTAAAGGTAGTTTTCTATCCTGTGCACTTATTTAAATGAAACAGCATAAGAAAAATGAATGCTTAGTTACCACATGCCATTATTATAATCATGTGGTTTAAACCACGCAACCATTCGTGACAAACAGCCTGCTGTCTGTCATAATGGAAAGATGTGACAGCAGCTGTTAAGTCCGTTTATCAAGGCTTTTCTCCAGCTCTATATCTCTCTTTCTACCTATGTACACATTTGCTGTTGTTCTGTATCTCTAATTTTTCAACAACAACATGAAATTCCTTTTAGCTTCTTATGACTGCAAGAAAGCTGAACTCTGTCTTTCTTTATGACTAAAGGTGGAACACAACATGGGGATCAAAGACCTACGCAGTGCTTGCCACCTTCTTTGTCAGGTTACTGAAACTTGCATTCATATGATTTGTATAGGATGTATAAATTGCCCAGTGATCATGCCAGCTGATCACCATGGGCCAACCTGCAAAAGCCTTAGTCTTTTCTGACGGGTAATAGCGTGAGCCTGCAATTACACATGCTATCTGCCGTTCAACTCAGGGGCAAGGGGAGAGAGAAAGGAAGATTTCCATGAGTAAACTCAAAAAACCACTTCATCCTCAATAGGTCATTGCACAACATTTTTGCAAACATGCATTAACTAATTCCACAGTACCTTTGCTCACAAGTTAGGTTTTCTTTTCCTCATTTTATGGGTAGATATGCTAAGCCTCAAAAAGTCAGAGCAGCACACACAAATAGAGTCACGCTGACTTTGGAGTGGCATGCTGACTACCCTGAAGTCAGTTGGAGTTTTGTTGTTCATGTCCAAAGGCGCAACTTCATCTCAAAACTGCAAGTTCATCACATGCTATTTCCTTTCCTGAAAGTATTCCTATTAAAATAAACTGCATTTATCATAATTAAAGCAACAGATACTTTTTCTATAAAACAAACATTTCATATTATGTTGAACACAGAAAGGTTTTTTTCATCCTATTCATTTACTTTGTACATTTCTAAACTTGGGAAATTAATCGGTCTATTGAATTTCAAGTCTGTTTATATTCATCCAAATATTTTATTACAAACATATGCTTTGGCTTGTGCAACGTGTGTTTTAAGATTGTTAGTGTTATTTCGATGCTGCTGTGCTAACAAGCAGCATTACAGAATTTGCAAACAAGGCCTTGTTTGGATTGTCAGCTAGAGGCAGGACCGGAGATGTCAGGCAGCAGCGTGTACCTTTACTTTCTCGGGGATCAATCAGAGATACCATGGCAATGCTGACTGGAAGCTTTCTGCTACGCCAGCTGTTTCTGGGGGGCGGATTGGGGGTGGAACAGGGTGGTCAAGAACAAAGGTTAATTTTTGTACTTCCCCTAGCAAAATTAGTGGTTCCAAAACCAGTGGACTTAGATTTTTAATAGAGTGGATAGCATTCTGACCTTGATCGCTAATGAACCCTGAAACACTAACAGTCAAATCAAGATGTCTGGCAAGTCCACTTATGCCCAATGAATGTAAATATAATTTTTTTTTCTGAGAATTTATATAAGAATTCAAAAGAAGTTGAACATTTTGGGTTATTTGGTTAAAGCTTATTGCAAAATCAGCTTCAGGTTATTCAATGAAAGCTTATTGCAAAAGCTATGTACAGGCTCCAAAACTTCACATTTAAAAAGTTAAAGAAGGTTTAAAATATGGAAGGAAAAACAAAACAAACAAACAAACAAAAAAGTAACAACAACACAAAACAAAACAAAATGAAAGAGATGCAGACCAAAATATCCTGAAACACTTATTGAAGCTGTCCTTCTTGGAACTTGAATTTCTAACATATGTGCTCCATCAAGCCATTTTGTGAAGTGAATTTTGGAAGGAGGATATGCAGGCTCAGATGCACTCCACCCAAGAGCCTTCACAAGCTGAGCAGTAAACAACAAAAAGCTTTCATTACAGTCAGTACAAAGACTGAAATTATAAAAAATGAAATTCCTGGGTAAAACAAATGGGTTTTCTGCACCACCTCAGGACGGTCCCTTCAGCACAATAAGGAAATCCCACCTCTGTTATTTTGATAACTATGAATTGACTGCAGTTCTAGAGTTGTGATTGTTTTTTAAATTAGCACAGAGCAAGAGTTAAAACGTTGCAGTTGAAACAGAATAAGAGCTGGAACTAATTAGTTGTGGAGTTAAACACTATAGCAAGCAGAAGCTCATTAGAAAGAAGAGATAGTAAAGACAGGAAAAAGAGTCAAGACAGAATCATATGGAACAAAATAAAACCAAACTCAGTAAAAGCAGCTTGCCTTCCCCTCCGTCATCAGCTAAGGAGAGATAGCAAAACACGCGGAACAGAACCCAAGTCTTGAACCATCTAATTTAGGTACCTAAAATAGGAAGCTGGTTTCTCTAAGTCAGTGGAGGAAGAGAAAATGAGAAAAAAAAGGTCCTACAAAAATAATTCAGAAAGAAGCCCAATTTACAGGCCAGGCTCTTACTCAGGGAGGTAACATCAGGTCATAGGAATATTCCTGAGTGAATGATCCCTTATTCCACTCTCTGAGCACAAACAAGGCGCCCCTTCAGGGCACCAAGGTTGGGTGGGACAGGCCTTCTCCTCCCCGCGGGTGGCGAGGAGAGAGCAGCTGCCCCTCCATCCCCCAAATTCTGCTGCCGCCACATTTGATGGCAGACCTCCAGCCATTTGCTACGGAAGCAGAACAGAAGCCGAGTGAGAGGACCATTTCCATCACATGGAAACAACGAGGATGCTGTGATGGAGACCAACTTGTGGCTGCAGGCAGGAAACCTCGGCCAGAGGTTCTGCTTGGGCAGGGGGCAGCGAAAGGGCTGTGACATCCCCAGGGCGCACACCGAGCCTCTGCCGCGCATCCAAGGGCACGGGCGGGCGGGAGAGCAGAAAACCAGCCCCGGACAAAGGCAACCACCACCACCACGACCATCACCACCACCGTCACTACCACCGCCACCGCCACCATCACCGCCACCCCCACCAAAGCGCATCTCCGGCTGCAGCAGCGGGCTGGGGGCCGGTGGCGCTGTGGGTGCGGCAGCTCCCTGCCCATCACCTGATGCTGTGGGCAGGCGCAGCCCGGGGCTGCAGGAACTACAAAGCCCGCCCGGCAGCACCGCCTCCCTCGCCGGGCCGCTGCCCATCTCGGCTCGCCGCGGGGTTCGGGGGGGAAGGCGGGCAGGGGGCTGCCGGCGGCTCGGAGGATGGCTGGCCGTGCCCGGCACCCTAGCAGGGCCCTCCTGCCGGGGCCGGGGCTCCGCGGCGGCATCTGATGCAATGCTGGGCCGTGTTGCTGCTCTGGTGGCGGCGCCGCGCCGCAGCACCGCTCGCACCGCCTGCGGGTAGGCTCGGGAGCGGGACGGGGCAGGGCTGAGCGCGCCCGCATCCCTCGCCTCGACAAGGGCCGCGGGGACGCGGCGATCCGCGGCGCCAGCGCCGCTCGGGAGCCTCGGGAGCGGCCCGGCGGGACGATGCTGCGGCTCCTCTCGGCTGCCCGGCGCGGCGCGGCCCGGCCCGGCGGCGGCGGGGGGCCGGGGCCCCGCGGGAGCGGCGGCGGGGAGCGGCGTCCCCGGCTCCCGCAGCCGGCTCGGGGGGGCGCGGCGAGCTGGAGCAGCGCCGCCGAGGCCTCCGCGGTGAAGCTCAACGAGAAGGCGAGCAGGGAGAAGATCCTGACGCTGGAGTCCATGAACCCCTACGTGAAGGCGGTGGAGTACGCGGTGCGGGGCCCCATCGTCCTCAAAGCCGGCGAGATCGAGAAGGAGCTGCGCAAGGTGAGGCGGGGGCAGCGATGCGCGGTCTCCCCGGTGGCCCCGCCGCCGGCCCGGCCCTGCCCGGCCCCCGGGGCACTCCTCCGCCGCCGCCGCCGCTGATTGGGGCGCCGGGGGGCTCGCCGGGGCCGGGGCCGCCCTCCCCGCAGCGAGCCCCGGGGCCGAGCAGCGCGCCGGCCGGCAGCGAGCCGCTGGGAGCCGCTGGGAGCTGTTCCGCCCGCCCCTGCCCCTGCCCCTGCCCGACCCCCGCACCCCGCCCGGATGCTGATGAAGCTGCTGGGTGCTGCTGGAGCATCCAAATGTGGCAATGCTTCCAGCGCGTTCTGCGTGTTTTTCTCTTCTTAACTTACGACTTAATATCGGGGGGGGTGGAACAGCTTAGCAATTCAAGCGAGGCTTTTTGCTGTTCACAGCTTCCCTTGTCACCGTGAGGACTGATTTCTGTTGTGAATAAAGCATCTGGCACGGTTACTTCTAGGATTTCAGATATTGCTCCCTACCTTCACCGCTTTAGCAAGCCTTGCCGATGTTGTTATTATCCCGAAGAATTTGACTAGTACACGTTTTGTACAAAAACAGTGCCGCAGGAATGCTAGAGAGATTATTTTAAGGCTTTGCTCTTTGTGTTACTTGACTACCCTCATCTTAGAAGGCCACGTACGCTTTCAGCTCACTGCGTATTATGTTCATCAATTACTTGTGTATATCTAACCCAACCATTTCAATTAGAGCTGTTCAAAATAGCTTCCTTTTTAGAATTCTACCCCAAACTTTCAGAGTGGCGATAAAGGTTCTGTTTCGACACACGTGCTTTGATTTTTGTCCAAGGACCTGTTTATAAAGGTGTCATTGCCGCTTCATGCAACCAGATTCTCAAAGAGGTGCGTTTGCCAGGAACAGAGAACAAAACCTTCTAGTGTTCTCACTGGGCATGTTTGTTTTCAAGTTACCATCTCAAAGCAGGAGATATTACTTGACAAAACAGATACAGTGATCCTCACTAACTCCTCCCAGCTCCCCTGCTTTCTTCAACTACAAGCTGAGTCATTGGCAGAGAGAAAAATCTTCTGGGCACTTTATAAAAGATACAAGGGCAAGTAATTGCCAATTGCTTTATTAAAAGATTGTTACGCCAGCTTTGTGTCTGCTTACGTGGCATTTTCCATTTAAAAGCCTTCTTCTTGAACCAGTCCCATGGAATATTTTCAATGGCACACAGTGTTCGTAGACAGATGACTATGTTCTAAGATGACTAAAGCAAACAAAAACAAGTACCTGTTGGCAGGGAAGGAGGAGAGTGTTACTGTGAAAGACCACAATAGTATTTGTGTGCAAAAACCATCTGGTTTGGCTAATGTACTAAATTTATGTGTTAGGGTTTTTGCTTGTTCTGTTTTTAATCTGGTGGAAAAAAAAATCTCTTTCTGCTTATTGCTGAGAACTGCTATGGTTTTTTAGACAATACCCTAACTCAGGGCAAAGAAAGTATCATCCCTTATTCTTTAACACATTTGTATTAGTGTGCAACTCTAGTGAGCCAGATTCTGTCTACCATAATACGAACTAAACAGAACAAAGATGTGCAGGAATCTTTCTTAATTTCATTCAGACTGAATTCATTCTCCTTCTACATGTTTCTTATTCTTCTTTACTTTCTTATTTGTAAATGAGAGTGAAACAATGTTGTGCTATCAGTGACCCTGATAGTTTGAAGAAAACCTATTTCTAACCATTTGCATTACTCAGAAAATGCTGAACTTCAGCCTCAGATATCTGTAATCTTTATCTGGAAACTCTGTTCCTAGTTTGTAATTTAAGATTGAAATGCAGCTCTTATTTAGGCACTCGTTTATATCAGCAAACAAAAAAGCAAATGACTTGATGTCACTTTCAATTATTTTAAGTGAACCACTTTTCAATTCCTGCCAAATTTAAGGCCATGTAAAATGCTTTGACCCTGCTAAGTCAGGATCATACAAGTTCAATTGTCTTGTCTTAATGCCATTTCCAACCACTTATTTAATTGCAAATGAAAAAAAAAAAAAACCAAAACAAAAAAACTAAACGCTCTCAGTTATATATGCCTTGAACTGGATCTGCAGAGAGAATTTGAACCACATTATCTAGAATAAGCTGTTAGCCATGCTATTCAGCTGTAAGCCTCCAAATTTTGGCATACCTTGGAATTTGTAACCCTGGTGAATTCTAATATTTTGGTCATTGTTATCGTTGCGTATCTGGGTTCTGATCTGTCACTGAAGTCCAACACATAGCCAGCATAAATTTGCAGCTCATTAGTCTGCATGAAAATCCTGTCATGGTTTGAAGGCTTCCCTACCATTTCTCATACCCAAATATACACTAGAAAAGCTATAAAATTGCTCTTGCCTTGCTCATTTAGTCTTTATGTTGGCCTTTACCATCAGTTAATCTTTCTTATTTAAATCAATGGTATTTTTTCTACCAGGCAGTTGCTGACCATTTTCCCCTTTTTTTATTGTCATTTTAAAGAGCTGTGATGGCTAACCAACATCCTGCAACTGTTTTCCCTCTACTCTCTTGATCTATTCAATTCCTCGCTGGTAAAACAGCTGTCTGGTCAGATTTCAGAAATTAAGAAGCATTTAAGTATTCATGGTGATTGTTTAGCACTTTTGCTGTTTATCATATAGTGCCTTATGATGAAACATCTGTATATGGTAAAGTAGGGGACATAACATAATGCATATTTAATGTAAATAGTGAGAAAATAAACAAGCAAGCAGTGTATAAGCAAATTCTAATACGAACTAAAGGTTTCAAAGTTTCTGTTGTTGGTGGATTTTTCAAATATTCTCAAATCTTTTTAGCTTCTTGACTGATCCCTCCTGCCCTCAGGTGTATCAAAAAAGTTGTTCTAATGCTGGCAATTCAGAAAGCCTTTCTTTCAGCTTTTCTACCTCACACTGCAGTTGCCAGGCAAGTCAATCTCGTACTTGCAGCTAGCAGAAAAATGGACAAACACTTCAACAAAAAGAAAAACAAACAAACAAACAAAAATAAAAACCAGACTATCAGTCATTTAAAACTGTGTCACAGCATCATTTCTATAAAGCATTTATGATCTACTATTGTAAACAAATGCATTAAGCTTTAAACTTCTGTCTTTTCTGAGATTATGCACTGTTTACTTACAGCCATACGACAAAAAGGAATTCTTTATCATCTGTTTCAGCCCTAACAGCCCATTGTGAATTATCTCCTTCTAGGGAATCAAAAAACCTTTTACTGAAGTAATTAAAGCCAACATTGGAGATGCACATGCAATGGGACAGAGGCCAATCACCTTCCTTCGTCAGGTAAGAATATAATAAAATATTATTGTTGCTTTTTTTGATTATATTATGAAGAATACCTTAACATGTTTGACTTTTTTATTAATATTAATGATTCCTTACATGCATTTATACTTGAAAGCCTTTGATAAAGAATTACAAGTTTGGATTTCTGCTAGAAGTCCTATAACTAACACAGTAGCTTTCCTTACTTTTGAGATCATTGCCCATCCATCCTTTCTCCTGACACTTCTATATTATCAGCACATTTGTTATCAGTAATGCACTTCAGAAAAGTGAGTGGTTGTTCTTAAGAAAAAAAAACAAATGCCTTTCTTCATCTGACAGTATACTTAAAGATCTGCTTGCAGTTGGGTGCAACTAGTTGTACTGCTCCTGATTTTGCAGTAGTATGCTGGGAAAAAAAAAAAAACCACCTACTATGCTATTTCGATAAATACTATTTTTATACTACTCAAATTTTATATTACTATGCTATTTAATAAAAGTATTTTTATGCTCTTTAAATAAAAAGCTTACAAGTAAAAATAGTTTCTGAACATCCCTTACACACACGCGTAAAATCATGAGCCTATAATACTATAAATTCAGAGAATTTCAGAGGCCAAACTGAAGCCGTATCAATCTGGGGGTCCACGTGCCAAGATTATAAAACTGAGCTATACAAAAAACTCCATCCACAAGCTAGAAAAAACAGAGCTTCTTTCAAATTAATTCAGATCCAATATTATTAAAGAAAATACTGGGTGAATGGGAAATCCTTTTTCCCCCTGACTGTATGTGCACACAGTTTAATTCTTCAGTCACCTGCCCACGAGACGACAACAGCCAATCCATATTACACCATGTGAATGTAAAAATGAGAGAGACTGGAGCAAATCAAAGCTGATCTCAAGCAAGGCCTTTAGGTTCTTTGTCTTACATTTCTTCAAAAATTTAATTCTGCTAGGTCCTGTTTCTACTTTTACTATGTTCTACACCACCATTTCTTTTTTAATTATTTCTCACAACTTCATATTAGTAATAACTGTAAGTTATTTGCGGGAAGGATTATAGAACATGAAATTGGGACTCAAAACTCTGATCACATTTTTCAGTTCTGCTCCATATTTAAACTCTTTATTTCTTGTCAATAAAGTGGGCTAGTAATACACAAAGAGTGGAGGACAGAGCTATTTAGAGATTTCCTCTTCTGAATAATTAACTGTTTTGCTGTGTTTGCACCATGCATAGCTCACTTTGACTCCAATCTTTACCATCTGTAATTCAAATAGCTAATACTTCTATAATGGTTTTTAGTAACAGAAGTTGGAGCCTGATAAGATTCTTCACTTCTATAAGCACTACCCTTAAAGAAACAACTGCAAACCCTTCATCAACAACCTTTGTTTTAAATTAGCTTTAAAAATTTAAGTTGTGATCTTCATGTCCAAGGAAAGTTAACAGTAATGTTACCAACTTGAAATAACCATTGAGCGGTGGCAAATTTACAGCTTTCTTGGCACTCTAGGTAGTGGCACTGTGCACATACCCAAACCTGCTGGACAGCCCAAGTTTTCCAGAAGATGCAAAAAAGCGAGCCAGACGGATCTTGCAGGGTTGTGGAGGTAACAGCTTAGGTAAGCATCTGTTTCAGTTGCTCTTATGTGTAATAGAATCAACTAAGGTAGTTTCGATATGTGCAGTACTGAAATTTCCTAATCTTAGTCTATATGATTACAAGTCAAATGGGAGATGGCCTAGGGCAAAACGGTAGGAGGAGAATTCAGTGTGGCCCACTGATAAGCAGTAATGGTGCAATTTTTTACAAGACTTCTCACAGAAGAGGGCAAGATGAAGATTATGCAGTCACAGGGTTCTCACCACAACACTTTCTAGGCATAACCATAAACATAATGCTGAGCTTTTTTGTATCAGAAAAGTGTCGCAGAGTGCTATTTCTATAAAAATGTCTGTTAGGCATTGTTATTGTTCTTCTGACATCTGTTAGTCCTGGACTGACAGCTATGTCTCCTGCTCGATCCTAGGAGGGGCTGTTTACAATTTTATCAACTCTAGACGTTTCCTCTCCCTGCCATGAAGTATACAGTCACTGTAGTGATGGGATCAACAAACTTTGTCATCTCAGCTGATCCAGTTCACAGTTCTGTACCTTCATTTTGAACCAACTGCACAAATATGTTTGCCAGGATATGAGCTGGGGTATCTGAAACACACATACCAAGGTGATAACGTTCTGCAAAGAGAGAAGTGCATACTCGGAACATGGTAGCTTTTTATTTAGCCCAGATAGTTCCAACTGAAGATATCAGAGCCCCATTTCTCCAAGGCAAAATAACCCGGAAAAGAACTAAAGAACTCTGTTCTTCAACCAGTGTTCCCACAAGAGTATAAATATAATCTACACACAAATAAGTACAAACATTGCAAATTCAGCAGAGAGAAAATGGAAGGGACAAATTGCTTCTCTTCTATCAGCTGTGATGTCTACTTGTATCTGGGAAAAGTCACTAGAAATTCTACTGTGAAGACTGTTTTACAGCTACAGGGTAGGGAAAAGAGTCTGGCACACTAAACTACCTTCTTTCAGGTACAAAAACCAGTGAACAGTGACATTTCAGAGTACATCTGAGATTAACTGGCATATTTCTTAATCTTTGTGATTGCAGTGGCTATTTGCTTTGGCATACTTTTTGAGTAGGTAATGTGAAACTTAATAAAATAAACAAAATCTAATTAGGGGTTATATTAGCAGTATTTCAGCCTTAGACTATTCCTAACAACACAGCCTAATACAGAATGTATTCTATCCTTACCTTTTTTGCATTGGTTTTTTTTCTATACAGAGAACATAAAAAATACAGTTACCAAAACGAAGAAATTACTCTGACTCTATGAAATCCTTTCCTAGCTTACTCAGGAACAACTCATCAACACAATACTAATTGCCATGTGAAAGTTACTGGGGATATAACTGAATTTTTCATCAATCATTTTTGGTGGTGATTTTAAAGTTCAGGGGTATAATAAGAGCTCTCAGAATGCTGAGTCTCGGTCCCACACTTCTGGAGTAAGCAGAATGGAATTCAGCCTTGTATGATATTTCAGAAATATGTGATTCTGTACAAAATCTCTCTTTCAGCAGATCATCACGTATTCCAAGTAATTTGCATTAGCTTAGTAAGCACAGAAGTAGGCCTGAAACATTCACAACATTCTGAATACACCCTTTTAATTTCAGTGGATAAATGTAAGTTCTGTAAGTCAGAAACTGCAGTCTTGGATGATTTTTTTTTTCCTTGCTATGGTATGTACCAAGAACATCTGTCCCTCTGAATTCCCTAAAACCAAGAACACTGTAGATGTTATCGATCTGCTCTACTGATTTACTTCCTCTCCACCCGTCTTCAGTACCATATATCAGCCCCAGCTCTTGGCCTCAGTTGCCCACCAGCCTCTGTACAACGCTCCGTAAATACGCAGCCTGAGGTGAGAGAATGTGCAGCTGCGTGGCACTGGCTCCGAGCACTTCACTGACAGTCTGAAAACCTGTTGCTGGTCTCTGGGGCCGAGATAGATGAATTCGCTTTCTTGGGAAAAATCAGAAGTCAAAAACTGATTCTTCCACGTTGCCTTAAGTGCTGTGTTCTAAATAAATTTACTTCTAAAACATTTTTCAGTTCAACACAGAAGTGACTTTGCTATCTATATATGTTTAAGCTATTTGAAGTGGTGTATTTGCATCTATATTGGCCTACTTAAGTCTATTAATTGCAAAATTAATATGAATTACTTGACTTCTGGGTATGAACTAAAATAACCTCACTTCTAATGAACATTCATTTGGCAAAACCCTACTTGTAGTATTGAGTCTTGTTACTCCCAGACCACATGTGATGGCTCAGACATGTCCTCAGCTTCTATTGCGTTCAAATACTCTGGGATTCTTTTGACTTTTTTTTTTTTTGACTGGTTTCAATTGTTTGTTTGTTTGTTTTTAATTTATCTGCATGCCACAGTGCAAACTAATGGGTTCTAGTCAAAGTTATCAACTGAGTACAATTAAGTGTAGGCTTGAAAATTGAATTCAGGTCTTCTGTATATTCCCACTGAGACTCAGCCTTCAAAGGAGCACAAAACGGAATGATAGCTTAGCTTTGTTCCCCACTTTAACAGGGGCTTCCTTGCTGTGGTAGAAGATCCTCATACAAACCCAGTATAGATTATTGTTGTGTGAAAGTCAATTTTTAGGACATCAGGGAACTTTGTGCCCTGAATAGCCACTTGGTGCCATACAGTTGCACAGTACTTGCAAAGGTTCTTTGTCTTTGTGAATTACGCTGCTACAGAAGTATTATTAGGCTGACTTCTAGGATATAACTGAGCGATGAGAGTTAAGTCAGGCACAATTATTCCACTCCACCCAAAAGGCAGAGAAGACTCTGCAGCTTCATGACAGTGTTCTAAACTAAATGTACACTTGTCACTTCACCATCCATCAGTCTTAGGCTTCATAGCTTGAATCCATTCCTCGCTTAGGCTTAGGCTTATTTTTACTGTTTACTCGTTGCACGTGCTCAGCAATGATGCACACAGCATCTAAAATCTTACTTTATTTAAGATTATTAGTTGTGCTGTGTAAACTTCACAAGCCTTGTGTACTGGTGTGATACTAGATGTTTCTGCTACAGGTAACTGCAAAATGGTTGAGGGAGATGCTGTGGAGGGAGAGGGAAGCAGTTCAGGATTTTTTTTGCTTTTCAGACCGTGGGAAGAAATGGTTTCATGTTCTTTTCACATTGCAAACAAAAATCTTATTTTTGTCATGAATTTTTAAAAAGTTATTTTCTCTCTTATTGCACATGCCACCTCTGTGCCTTGTTCCCATTACTTAAATAATTGTGACTGACCTGAAATGACTTTCAGCATAATGAAAGCAACTGGGAGAAAGTAAAAATGGGATTGCTGACCCAGTTTGCAAAGTAGCCTTTAAAGCCTACTTTTTATCAATCCAGTTTATTATTTTTGTATGTTAGTGATACTTATTGTATTTGTCTCATCCCAAATGAATGCTTTTGCTCTATCAACAATCCAACTCCCTTTCACGCTCTTTGGAAAACAAAAAAATCCCGGGGATCCAAAGCCCTCATATTTAAAAACTTCATACACCACCAGCTCAGGAGTTTTTCTAGTGAACAGCAAATCCAACGTTCACTGTACTCAACTCTCATCTCATTCTCTTTTTCACAGGAGCTTACAGTGCCAGTCAAGGTATAAATTGCATCCGTGAAGATGTTGCTTCATATATTGAAAGAAGAGATGGAGGAGTTCCTGCAGATCCAGATAACATATATCTTACCACGGGGGCAAGTGATGGCATTGCTGTAAGTGTTAAAATTAAACCTGTCTCTTCCTGATATAAATTGTAAGTCATTAGTTACCTTCAGAAATACAGATCTCTGTTGAACACCTGGTCTCACAAACTCCTGTGAGTTTGATCTAATAGATACAGAAGTCACACTGAATTAATAACAAATACACCCAATTGTGAGGATTTAAGGTGCCAGCTAAGAAACAGGCCCATGGAGTCTCTCAATATATATTGACCAGTACCTTTTGTATAGGCAGTGTCGGCTACATACATACTACAATATAGATATAGGAGACAGACCACTAAGACTGAATGATGTCCTCCGTAGTTAAAATGTATTAAGCACTGAAGATATCAATCCATGGCAAAGAGGTGAGAAGTCTTGGGAACTCTTCTTCCTAATAAACTCTCTGCTAGTGCAGATTAATGCCAGTGAAAATCTCAAAGATCCATTTCAATAGCTATCTTATTTGGGAGAAACTTTAGGTTTTGGCTTCAACCAAGGTTCAAAGATGATAATCAGTTAAGAGAGGAATAACTGTCTCTGTTAGATTTTTACTTTACACAGGCACATTTGCTGATATTACATCAACCAGTAATTCTTTGCCTTATTTATTTTCATTTTTATTTTTTAAGGCAGACTTATTTGTTAAAGTTTGCTGTTGTTTTTAAATGACATCTAGTGGCAGAGTTCAGAATGGCAACGTTTGGACATAAACAGCTCTCCACATGACTTTAGAGAACTGGCTTTCCAGAGTTTCCGATGCCAAGTGTTATACTGGCAGCTTCTCAGGAATGGCAGCATAGCACATCAAATCTGTACCGTGCTTATGTGATTCTGCCATTGGTAAAATGTCAGCAGTACAAAGAGTCTCATTATTTGGAACTTCCAAGGATAGAACAACTATTGTTCCATAACCTGGGGGACACAGAGTATTAAAGACTTTATTTTAAATTTTGCATTTAGTCCTGATTACACTTGTTGGATGCTTAGTATTTTTAAACTAGTGGTGGGTACAAAATGATGTTGATTATAAATCATTAGCTTAGCAACTGATTGAGTACGTGATGAGAGGCGCAGAAAGGCAGATTTTGTTCCAGAACTTTGGGAAACTTAAAGGGTACTGCTGTTACATCTGAAGAGCTATTTCTGTTTTTACACTATAATTACATGTTGGTAAGGATGCCTGCTCTGATTGTACCTGTACTTCAGTTCTCCATGGATTCTAAAGGCAAGAAATCTTTCCCCTGCCCACACCAAATGTACTTTTTTATCTAATTCACACATAAAAAGCCTACACAGACACACAGCTGTTGGGAACAGGTAAATCCTCTGGACTTATCTTAGCACAAGCATTACATTTCTGCCTGTGTTTTCTGGGCACAAATTACATATAATGCATAAGATTTCCATCCTAAGATATGCAGCCTTTTGCTGTCTTGTATTTCTTGAACGTGAAAGCATAATGCCAGTCTCTAGCTTTGGTGCCACCTGGCCACTATTGCTCCTAATCTGAAACAGGTCTCTCCATTACAAAGGAGAACCTACATGTGCCCCAGTGCTAATTTCTGGTTTTATTTCTTGGCCTCTTGTGTTCACTGGGACAATACGAGTGGAAGGCAATGAGCAACAACTAGCTGAGGCTTCTTTGCTTATAACTGTAATTGGGCACAGTAAAAAAAAAAAAATGTACTCATGATCTTGATATTCCTTTTTCCAACTTTCCCTTCAGCCTTGTGCTCAGAATTTTTTTTCTAGACTTTTAAGTTGATCAGACATCATCTGTAGAAGCTGTGACATGCAGAGGAATTCTCTGAAGCTCAGTTAGACCATCCTTACCCAGTCAGTAACTTAACTTGAAAAAAATAAATACTCTTTGATGTAAGAAAATGACCGTCAGCTTTCAGAAATCTATCTTAAATCTAGATTCTTTTAAGAAGAAAGATCAACATATTCTAGAGTATACTATTAATTCTGACTTCTGACATTTTTTTTCTTTTTTTAATTTCTACTTTTTCCCCAGACTATTTTAAAGATCCTGGTCTCAGGAGGTGGAAAATCCCGAACAGGAGTGATGATCCCTATACCACAATATCCCTTATATTCAGCAGCCATATCCGAACTAGGTGCCATCCAGGTGAACTACTATTTGGATGAAGAAAATTGCTGGTCTCTAGATGTGAATGAACTTCGCCGCTCCTTGAATGAAGCTAAGGCATATTGCCATCCAAAAGTCCTCTGCATCATCAACCCAGGAAATCCCACAGGTCTGTAGTGGTTTTGTTGTATTGATGTTTGTATTGATGTTTCTCTAATACATTTTTTTTTCTCTTTCATTCATTTGACATTGCAGGCAAATCCAAAATACATACCAAATATTTAAAGCTGAGTTCTAGAGATCAGTACTTTATGTAGGATGTTACAGCATACTTTCAGAAACTTCTTTTCAGTATCATGGAACTCCAGCAACTTGGAGAGAGAGAAGGGAGCAGGTTCACTTCACTGCATCACATCTGAAGTCATTGCTTCCGTTTAACTTCTACAGTCTTGTGAAATGACTTTCAGTCACTTTTGGTCTGTATCAAGGATCTCGTCTCTAAGATGCCTGTAAGGCAATGACTGCAGATGACTCTGAACTCAGTGGAAGCACTGCCTCTCTTGGAAAGATCTCTTTCTTTGCATAGTTGAGGTTGCTTAGTGAGAAACTAGCTCGCACTGTTCCAGATTCGTTTGAGCTGTGGAATTGCAGCTATTCTTGCATGAGCTGGACTCTGCAAGGCAATGCTTTGTCTTCCACAGTCAGTGGGAAGATTCCTACCTAAACAATATTCCTGCAGAAATCCTAAGGCTCCCATGGGATCAAGTGGAACCTTAAACAGTGTGACAAATACAGAAGGACCAGGACTCCTTCACCAAGCTAAAAGAAATCAAACTTTCAAATAAGATCCATTTGCTTCAACCTATTTGAGACTACCAGGACAAGTCAATTGTCAGTTATCATTATACACACCAACATAGTATTTATTAACATTATTTTGCATTACTGTTAGTGGCTTGGGGACAGAAGGTAACAAAATTAAATGAGTGTAAACAGCCGTAAGTGGTCTTCCTGCTGCTTGTCAGGTGAACTGCAGTAAAAATCTATGTGTATATATTCATAGCTCATTGCACTTTTGCAGAAAGTTGGCTTGAGTCAATACATCTTACTTGAGTCAGGAAGGCACAGTGTCAATTACTGTGGCTTGGCTCACAAACAGGAACACAATAATTCAACTCCCTGCAATTATCTGTCAAACTTGTGCTTAAACTGCATTGTGAAATAACCTGTTTAATCATTACACATGTGAGGATTTCAAATGATCACTTATACACAGACTACTCTTAGTAAGTTACTGATGCTCATGCTTCCTTTGTTTGGGATGGACTAAGTTGCCTTGAACCATAACACCTCCAAAAATGTTCCTTGATTTCAGACTTAGTGAATTGTATTCTAAAATTCATCAGCCCTTTTCTGAGACAGAGGGGTATCTTATTGAAAAGGTAGTTGTCTAACTAGGTCTGGACTAAAAGATTTGTCGGAATGCTCCACTAAGTTTATTTTTCTTGCTTTAAAAATCAAACTATAGGACAGGTGCAAAACAGAAAGTGCATTGAAGATGTGATACACTTTGCTTGGGAAGAGAAACTTTTTCTTCTGGCTGATGAGGTAAGGGTGTATTCTGTTCCCTCAAAAGCAGAGCTATGAGTAAGCATAAAAAATGTAACTTTGTTCCATATGTGGTAGTGGTGCATTTTAAGTACAAAGAACAGATTCTCTGTTATCATATAAAGATATGGACAAACATGCAAGATTATTTATTGGAGGGTTAATGAGAGGTGGCTTGATCTGGATTTGAACTAGAGAGAAAGCGTAGGGGACACAAGCAGGAAACACAAGGAAGAGCCTTTGCCGGGACTGACCTAAAAACCTGTGTGATATTCAGAGCACTTAGAATGAAAGCAACAGAAGGAAAATCGATTTAAATGTACAAGTAAAGGATAAATTATATAAAGAAGTTCACTGTTTTTCCAAAGGCTAAGCTATTAAGTATGGCTATATGAGATAAAACATATCATTACAGTAACTATTACTTAACAAAGAACCTTGTGTCCTCTAAAGGCTTAAGTTTCAAGTGTTACAATTGTTTCTTCAGTTTAGATCTGGCTCTCTAAAAGGCCGTCTTTTATCCTTAGCTGGAGGAACAGAGTACATTAATGTCTTCTGACTGTTCAGGTTTACCAGGACAATGTGTACTCTGAAGGATGCCAGTTTCATTCCTTCAAAAAGATTCTGTACGAGATGGGACCTGAGTACTATAACAATGTTGAGCTGGCCTCTTTTCACTCTACATCTAAGGGATACATGGGCGAGTAAGTCTGTTTTCATTTTTTAATTTTAATTTTTTAATTTAATTTTTCATCTTCCCCGTTAATCTGATTGGACAGCCATTTTGTATTAGTGACCTGAAGGTAATCCAGTGTCTTCTATTGATTTTAATTAAAAAAATGTTAAGAAAAAGAAAACAAACATTTAAGCAGAGTGATGAATTAGCCCTGTGGTTTTCAATGTACTGAATAGTACAACATTACGAGTGTATTTATTTCAGACACTGAATGCCTCAGTTCCACAAAGCTGAAATCCTACAGTCCTAAACCAGACCTGTGATAAAGGAAAAGAGGCTCTCCAAAACCCAGCGGAACAGCTTAAGAATCACTAGGACATTTAATATTACAATTGTTTGGGTTTGGTTGTTTTGGAGAGGAAGAGATGGAATAAAAAGAACGTCCTGATTAAATGCATTCTGTGACGGCCATATGTGCTTGTTCTGAAGAGAAAACAGTCCATGTTAATAGCTAACTTGTCCAACGGGGAAGCCACATGTACGCTATTTTCCCTGTATGGGATACTAGAGCTTAATGGCATGGTATTTAGTTCCATCTTAAAACGATCACTATAGCAGCTGTTTCAACACCTGTATGTTACATATTGCAAGATCTTAATTGTCTTTCCACTTTTGCAATTATTTTCATCACTTTTCCACTATTTATACACTTGGGGCCAACTGATTTTTTCTGTTCACTCCATAGATGTGGCTACAGAGGAGGTTATATGGAGGTCATTAACTTGCACCCAGAAATGAAAGGACAGCTTGTTAAGCTGCTTTCTGTTCGCATTTGTTCTCCAGTCTCAGGACAAGCAGCAATGGATATTGTAGTAAATCCTCCAATACCTGGAGAAGAATCGTATTCACAGTTCATAAAGGTCAGTGATAACGTGCTTTTTCTTTTGTACATTTCCTAAACCTATCCTGAGTACCATGAACTCAAAATATGCATAGAGACCAGACTTTTTTCTTTAGTTTACAGAACTATGCAGGTGTGGGGTTTTTTTTGTTGCTGTTGTTTGTTTTTATATTAACTGAATATATCTACCTTAAAAAAATATTTTTTAATTCCTTTTATGGTTCCTTTGCTTATGAGCTAAAGAAAAGCTAAGAAGGCATTATCAAATCACCTCTCCTGCTGCTAAGTTCAACTTTTCTTCTGCGTTTAGCATAACAAAAAAAAATACATATATATATTTGCTTTCACTAAAATCTAAAGAGGAATGTAAGTTCAAACAGAGTTATAAATTCAGCCTTGTTCTTACGTATCCAATACCTCTATACACTGAACTATATGGCATTCTGTGTTAAAGTATACATACATTTTTTCACCTGTAAAAATGAAACAAAATATGGCTTAATAAATTACAGTATTGAGTCAGACCAAAGGGTTCAGGTAACGTGGTCTTAGAAGGAAGAACATAAGAACAGGGCATGCAGACAGAGGTTTGAACAGGTTATTGTCTGTCTATAACACTTCATAGTTGTATCCTGCTAATGCCTTTTTTTGCATTGCTGGCTGTAAAAGTAAGACTGGATTTAGGAACATCATTTGTTCTAAAAGCTCAGCAAAGTCCTAGAAACGCTTAATTCTGGGAAGCATCCCATTTTTCTCTAGCATTTTTACTGCCACTTCAAATATGCCAAACTGAACACCTTCCTTTTAAACAGGAGAAGGAGTCTGTTTTGAACAATCTTGCCAAAAAAGCAAAACTGACAGAAGACATGTTTAACAAGGTACCAGGAGTTCACTGCAATCCACTTCAAGGAGCTATGTATGCTTTCCCACGGATCTTTATCCCTGCCAAAGCCATTGAGGAAGCAAAGGTCAGTCATCCACTTTTCCCAATCCATTTTAACCTTCACACGCTTGTGCCTGCCACTTTTAACGATGAATTTTTATTCCAGAGGTAGAGTAAGCCCATGTAAAAAAAAGTACTTAATTGACTATGTATGATCTTAAATGTAACTTGACCTTTACTTAAAAAGTAAACAGAGCATTTCTCCATGCTTGTAAGACATCCAGGTTGAGAATGCTAACCAGGGAGGGTAGTGTTAAATAAATTAAGTCACAGGACAGACAGGTAGCTGGACCCGTGCACATTCCAGATTGCTGCCCCTGCCCACGCTAGGTCGGGCCAGGTTATGTGCCTGGGACTGTGACCAGCTGAGCACTACTGACCCTGTAAAGAAGCCACATTCAGCAAGCATGGGAAAGAGAGAGGGAGGTTGTCTTACCAATTTTAGTTCTGCACAATAGCTTTTTTTTTTTTTTTTTCCACATTGGGGTCAGTCAACTGTATCACTAAATGACAAGTCTTGTTGTTCCTAGCTGGAGCTCTGTTACCCAATATGTAACATACATTTTTTAAAGGGAATTATAACTACACAGCTGAGGACAAAAACAGGGCTCTTTCTGCTGATTCTGTGACAAGGTGTATAACCTGCATGTATGTAAGAACTTCCATAGTTATTAATCAGGGGACTTTCTAGTCAGCAGATAGTTCAAGGGAAAAAATAGTAACTGCTAACAGAATTGGAACACACAGCTCTAATTTCATTTTGTCAAATGTCAGTAGCTTAGATTTTTGTATGTACAATTTTGAGACTTTTGACAAAAAGCTACAAGCCAGTCGAGGAGTAAAACAAAATTATATAGATGCTTTCTTTTGAAGCAAGTGTTTTATGTAGGTTCTTCACCCTTGCTCCTCCATGAACTACTGTTATTTAATTAAGGGTGAACTGTATAATTAGGAATTGTTCTTCATGTATTTAGTAATAGTTAGAATAAAAACTAACAATGCAAGACAAGGTTTCAGGAAAAAAAAAAGTCATGAAATGAGTTATATTTATTTGGAATATTTTGACTTCATTAATTCCAAAGCATCCATTCCACTAGGCTCATAAAATGGCACCTGACATGTTATATTGCATGAAACTTCTGGAAGAGACTGGAATTTGTGTTGTACCTGGAAGTGGATTTGGCCAAAGAGAAGGAAGCTACCATTTCAGGTACAGTTTCTGTTGATTTAAAATCAAATGAACTGTAATAAGCTAAGTACCATCCCAGTACTTTATTTTCTGATTAAATATAAGGAATCTTATTTACATTAATGTTGTCTCACTCTACTGACATTTTCTGTGGTTGACCAGCTAGGTTGAACAGACCTGATCTGCTAGATGAGCTATTCAGGTTTTTACGGTGTTTTCCCAGCTTGATGACATAGCTTTATTCTATTTTTATATACTGACATTTGAAATGTCTTCTCCACAAATAAAAACAATAATTAGTCGCTTATACTCTAAGCTTTAAAGTCGGCTAAGGCATTAAAAGGCGGAGGGGAATTTAACCGTGTTTCAATATGGAGAAATCATGTGAAAGATGCAGTACCTTCCCCTACAAATCTGCTCTACACACACTGAATTATTTTGTTTACTGAAAAAAGAAATTGGACTAAATCTGTTAATACCAAAACTAAATACAGACTCCATTGCTCTTGCTTCCAATAAACAACATTTTATTAGAGTCAAGCCACTGATAGCTGCAGTTTATCATGGAATTTAGTCTTGTTTGGTCTGAAGCAATGTAACAGAGGGTACTATTAGCTATGCTAGTTCAGCAGTACAGATAGCTGAGTTAGATGTCTGGGTGCATGCAGCTCCAGAGAAAAGCTATTGCAAGTCCATCCCTGTACATGTGTGGAAAAATGTTTGTTTTTTTTTTCTCTGTAATTCTTGCATACGGGCTGATAACTCAATGTGATCTTCAGATTATGCTGAAGGAAAAGGGGGACTTAAACATGCAGTGTGGGATGTTACATTGTTTTAATTGTACTTAATTTCTCAATTCAGATAGAAATGTACATCTACTCAAAACCACCAGCCCTTCATACTAAACAAAAAGTATTTGACGTAACTGCCACCAAAATGGAAACTGACTCACTGATTTTTCTTCCTGATAACGTTTTGTATCACTCAGCAAAAAATAAAAATTCTCTAATTCCTATACATTAACCAATGGAAACTAATTGCTCCAGTTTAATATTTTATTGAAGCATAAATGCAGAAAATTAGAGAATCACATCAAAACAGATATTAAAATTTACACGTTACTAGCAGTGCCCTGAGATAAGTCAACATCTGTGGCAAGATTACACATTAGTTTGTTCTGAAGACAATGTTGGATATATTTTTTCTTCTAAATATTATTTTTCAGAATGACCATACTTCCTCCAATAGAAAAGCTGAAGATCCTACTGGAGAAAATGAAAGACTTCCACATAAAGTTTCTTGAAAAATATGCATGAAACTGCTGTGGCTTTTTCCTCCATCCCCTCCCTTTCAAGGTGAACGCAGAAAATGAACAAGAATCTGCTAAAACTGTGCTGTTCATCTAATTAAACTAAATTCAAAATAGATAGAACCTATCTCAGATACAGCTACAACTTACTGGATTGAATTTAATGTCTGGTAATATATGACATTGTTACACAAACTTTTTTTTTTCTTTTAAGAAGAAGGAGAAAATGAGAAGAGAACGGTGGAAGAAGTCAGTAAATGATTTTGTGCCTTGACTGGAAGTTACATTCTTGAACTTTTGACTCAACAGGTTGGGGAAAGGAGTTGGTCATGACATCTACTACTGTTGTTTGGGGGAGTGTTTTTGTTGTTGTTGTTTTTTACAAGACAGAAATGCTCGGAGCAATTGTTTAGCTAGGAACATGATTCCCATCTTAAAATTCTAAACAAAAATTCAGAAGCCTACTGCAAGGTACTACAAGGTACTGGATTTTTTTTTTTTTTTGTTTTAAGTATGAAGTGTTCTCTGGATCTGATTAAATGTGTAGGTACAGCATGCTTATTTAAAAAAATCACTGGCAGATGTTTGTAGATACCTTTGAATTTCTGTTAAAAAGAAATCCTGCCATCACAGCATCATCTGAGTGAATACAGAGTTTTGATTACAGGAGTGAATACGGTGTCTGTTTGAACCCTATTTGTATGAAATTGAAACATAATGAGGAATATTAGCTTCTTATTCATATACTGTTGTACTCTTATTAAAACACAGCTAAAATCAAGTCATCATCTAGGAGTACAGCTGTATTACTCCACTAATCCATGCTAGTTCCACTGAACAGAGAAAGAAGGCTTCTGTTTGTCTAGAGTTGGAAGCCAGATACCTTCTGCTAGCACTGGCAAAGTACTGAAGAAACATAGCTTCCTTCCAGTATTCAGCCATGAAAGCATTAACATTTGTCAGGCTTAGGCTCAGCATTTCACGGAGTTTATTCATTAAGAATATCCCATTTCATCTAGTCATTAAATGATTAAAGTAAATTCATTTTAATGTCTACCAGCACTTTGTTAGGCTGCCTTTGTAGCTGCTTCAGCATCCTATGCTGATCCAGGTAATACTAAAGCCAAGGGCTAGAGAATCAAGATATGGATAAAGGATGTGCCAAACCATTATGTGTAGAAGACAGAGATGTTGACAATAATTGTCGTTTCTACAGCAGCTACTAGGCTATGATGTAGCATTGGCAGTTGGTATACTTCTCACTGCTCCTCACAGAAGTTTGTGAGAAAAAACTTAGCACTTCTCAATTGTCTACCAGTGGACACAGGTTCAAAAATGAAAATCACATGCTGCTACACAAAGTAACTATGGAAGCATGGGGAAAAAACATTTCACAAAAAAATTTACTTTCATCCGTGATGGATGAAATGATTTCTGGGAGGACAGCAGACAGGGAACACTTACATTGCTACTATCCATTGATAAATAAATGCAAGCTTTTATCTGTTAGCACTCTCCCCTTGGCATCCTTAACATGCACTAATAAAACAAATTTATAAAGCAAAACTGTAGTAAGAGGTTAGAATGTTGATTAAAAATATGACAAACAATGCTTTCCTATTCTAGAAATGTGTCTAAATCAGATCTGGCTTTCGACTTGCAGATTGAAACTTGTAGATTGAAGCTAAAATCTAACAATGGGAGTTAGAATATTTTTTATATTTTTGTAACTACAGCTTTTTCATTGGGGTAGTATTTGTAATTTAATAAGTCGATAGATTTTATATTTGCCTTGCATTTGCACCTGATACTTCTGGAAAAATGTAAAGGTTTACAAGTTTCTAATGATACTTTACAGGTGTCAAAGGCTTTTTGTTTTAAGTCAGGACAGTAATTCTTCCACTTTTAAATCAAAATATAATGGCATAAACTGAGTTTTTTTTCTAAACATTCTATTATGGTGCCTTTTATGTTTCTGACATTATAAGAAATAACACTTTGTTCTTGATGCATCTCATATGGAAGGGTGGTGATTTCTATTGTCCATCCACAATATTTGTATGTACTGTGATAAGGTAGATGTGCATTTTGTGGATCAATCCTGTAAAGCTAAGAAAGAAGGTTTATTTTCAATGTCTATGAAATATTTGATTAATAACAGACAATCCTTACTTTCAAGTGCATGCTTCTAGGTTTGATTTTCCTACAGGTGCTCCTTATAATGGTACTTTAGATGTATGAGACTTCCAAATAATAAAGGACATGTTTAAAAGAAAAAAAAAAGAAAAGAAGAAAGAGCAATAGTTCTCCATTTCCTATGTTACTGAAACAAGATTTCCTGGATTGCACTATGAGGCATTTAACTTCATGTTGAAACTAGTATTTACTTTAATCCATGTATTAGATTGTTAATTTATGCATTGTTCCAATTTATGGATTAGAAATTTGACGGACTTGTTATTAAAAAACTATTCCTCACCAATGCAGAACTGAACATACAGATGATCTTAGACATACTCATAATTATTCAAATATTTTTCTTTAAGGAGTTGTAACCAGAAGTTAAGCAAAACAGATTTATTTCTTCATAGAGAGGCTCAGTCAGTCAAGACTGAACAATTGTGGCCTGAAAGGTTTGTTGAGGGGACTGTTTGGTATTGCCTTTTTTTTTTTTTTTTTTTTTTAAGTCTTCTTACATGGTTTGTATTAGATTAAACTTACCGAGCAAGATGATCTTGTCTTTTTTTTTGCAGTGATACCTCACAATTACTTTAGCGATGTTTGATAATTCAAAAGAAAATACAGTTTAGGGAAAGGGAAGCTAGTCCTGCTTATGTGTATAGCAGCACCGCTAAAACAAAAGCAAAAGCTGGCTATATCCTTGTTTGTGTCAGGTATTGGAGTGTTTTCTGGAGCTGAAGCATTTACTTGGGGGCATTTATTTGGGGGCAGTGGGGTGGGGTTGTTTGCTTTACAAACAAGAACATGGTCTGATCTGAAATGATACTACGGGCTGTCAGCCTGAGTTTACAGCTTTGTCTGAGTGATGTAGTCCGTCCCATCTGGTTCAGTAGATCCTGAGGTTGTGCCAGTCATAAGAAGATATGAAAAACCTACTAACTTTAGAGAGTTTACAACATGAATTGTATACACTGTATGAAGAAAACCCTAGTGTTTTACAACATCATCTAAATTCCTTTTTATGCAGGTCCTCAATCAATAAAGAATACAGGTTAGATTATTTGTATAAAACCTAAAATACTCAAACCTCTGGTGTGTTTTTTTTTATTATTATTTGGATTCATATAAGGTCATACATTTCTACTAGGAATTACATTTTTAATATGTATTTTAATATTTTAATACATTCAATACTGTGTGTATTCTTGCCTATATAACGCTCCACACCGTTACATTTTTCTCTGTTCACCCGATCAGAGTTTACACAAATTGTAAGGATTTGCATAATAATTTGCAGCAGAACAAGCAGTAAAATAACGAAGTACGAGGCCACAGCTCTCACATGAGGTCCCTCCTACTCGACAAAACGGCTTTCCAGCGCCCGCCCCTGGCAGCACCACTACCACCAGATGTACCAGCAGTACCAGTACCGCCACCAGCAGTACCAGTACCATCAGGACCACCACCACCAGTACCACCAGCACCCCGCAGCCCGGAGCTGGGTACGACTCACCCCGCCGGACGAAAGCGGCCGTAGGCGCTACCGCCGCTCCTCCGGTGCCAAGGCCAGCAGCACCTGCTTCAAAGCAATTCATAAAAACATATTTTAAAAGGAATTTCTCATTTTTCTCCATCAGAAGAAAGCGCCTGTGCGTGTGTGCGCCTAAGCCCGCCCACCTGCTGCGCTCGGCTCCTGTCAGGACGCGGCAGCCCCGTCCCCGCTGCGCCTCTCTGGCCGTGCCCAGCCCCGCTCCGGGCCCCGGGGCTCCCCGGGACGGCCTCGCCGCCTCCTCTCTCCCTCCTGACGAGGCGGGCCAGGGCCCCCCGGTGCTTCCAGCCCCCGGCTCTGGGCCGCCCCGCGCCCTCACAGCCGCCAGCCCGTGCTCGGGGGCCGGGGCCGGCCGTTATGGCTGCCCCAAGGGCGTGCCCGCCCCGGCCCCGGGGCGGAGCGGGGGGAGGTAGGGGGGGAGAAGCCCCCGCTCTTACAAAAGCTCCAAGCGTCAGGAGCCGCCTGCTTGTCTCAAGGGGTCGCGGCCATGTCCCTGAGGAAGCCCCCGGTCAAACGGCGCAGTACCGACTCGGGTGTGGAGCCCGACCGCGGGGCGCTCTCCCAGGAGAAGAAGGACCAGCGCATCGCGCTCTTCCTCAGAGACTTCGACCAGCAGGGTAGGGCCGGGGCCCAGGGACAGACCCGCTGAGGCCGGGGAGAGGCTCGGGGCCGGGTCGGCAGAGCTCAGACCCCCAGGAACGGCCCCCGCAGGCGTCGCCGCTCCGTGAGGGGCCGCCCTGGCGGCGGGTGTGGGGGCCTGGGGCTGCTGAGGGTGCCCGCGGCCTGGTCGCCTTCCCCTAAGTGCCGGCCTGAGGCGTTGGTCGTGTCGCTGTGCTCGTCGGTGGTACGTGTGCGCTAAAAATGTCTCTGCGCCGCCTGTGGTGCTGCCACGCTCCTCCTTAGAAGGTGGGCAACAGGGTAATCTGCTCTTGTATTAGTTAATGTCAGCATTTCAGCAGTCAGCGTTGTTCATTGATCCGCTCTGAAACAGGCACAGCTGCGCGGAGCTGCCTTAACTCGAGGCTTACTTGCAAATCACTTTTGACTCCAAGTCAAATTACCCTATCTAAAACATTAAGTTGTTTTATGCGATCCAGCAGTGATTTTACTTGGAAATGTTTAACACGTATGGCAATAAAAGCCGATTTTGTTTTAAAGCTAAGGAAAGCATCCGGGAAATGAAGAAAGAACTTGATGCGCTCTTGCAAACAGCTGAGAAGGCATTTACAGTGGAATTGCTGAAGATACCACTTGCCATCAGAAAAATGAAAAGAAAAGACTTGCTTAGTAAGTATGTGTGATCAAAGTATTTGGTATTTGTGAGCAAAGCAGACATCAGTACTTCTATATGTACCCTTGACTAACGTGAGAAAAAGCTGCAAGCTGGGGGCTTTTATGATAAAGGTTTCTTCGCCTGCTGAATATTTTAAGCTGATCAGCAGTGGTATTACGTTGCAGGTGACCAGTCAGTACTCTTGTTCAGGTAGACTGATCCGTGTAATGCAGGGTGTAGAATTAGTAGGTAACAGTTTGGTCTGGAATCTTCTTTTGCTTGTGTTCTTAAGTCACCTTACTTAGAGCCTGACGAGACAAGGAGTGATTACAAGTTTTTAGTAGTGTCTGTGCTTAAAAACATAAGAACTGCTTTTCATCTGAACATGTTCATCCTAGCCCCAGAGACTGTTTTGTCTTTCTGTTAATCTGAAGTCCTTGACTACTGAGCTTTTCTCGTGTAGTGTTTACGGGTGGTGATGCATGAACAACTTTAATTTTAACCTCATTTTTATGCAGCATTTTAAGCTGTGCTGGACAGTCAGCATCAGATGTATATTCTGCTGAGAGCTGATGTTTTTGGAATCTTCCTTGCAGCTGAAGTTGCAGGGGCAACACAAAGATCAAACCTATGACTCTTGAAGACCTTGAATTTACTGTAAGCCTTTGTGCTGAACGTGCATTCGAATGCCTTTCTTGAAAGCTTCTACCTAAAAGCATTAGCTTTCAGCAGTGCAATGCTTTTTTTTATTTTTCTCTGAAGTCAGACTACATACTGTGTGACTAAGCTTACTATACTTTTAAAGATTAAACATACTGAAGTAGCCTAAGATTTTTCTTTATTATTGTTTTGTGAACTGACTATCCTAAAGGACTTGTTAGCTAAGATCATATATTTAAGCAACTGCAATCTGGAATTACTTATTCAGTTTCACAGTCTGTAAGATAAGAACCTGCAGGTAACAATTATGCAAGTAACAGTATATGAACAGGTTATACTTGCTTGTGTTACAGATTTGCAAGGAAGGGAGGAAGTGGCTCTTGCTGCTGCAGTGGTAAGTGTGTGTTTTGAAACTTTACCACACCTTACAGACTAGAGATCTTTTTTTCCTGCTGTAAAGATTTCAGGCAAATGATTTTGTTTGGGTATATGTTTAAATAGAAGATGAGATGAAAAGGCTATGCAGCCAGCCATGGTGTATTTATGAACACTACCTAGAGATTTAGGATCACCTGTAGGCAGCAATCCGGATGTTCCTGAAAAATAAGCTGGCATTTAGCCAATCCTACTTCTGTCACTTACTTCTATGCCCTTTTGTTTCACTGCCTTCTGTAAGATAGTATGCATTTGCTGGGTAAAAACTATCGACCTCTTTGTTGGATAAACATTTTATAGAGTGACTCTTCCCTAGAAGATGTACCAAATCCCAAACTGACGAGGACCAACAGCAAAAAAGGCAAGTCACTCTATTAATATATATTTTTGCTCTTAATTTTTGTGTTATTTTAGTGGTTTCAACTGAATATTTGCAAAGTGAATGTTAAGCCTGGAGAATATAAAAAGGTAAAGTGTGTAGCTGGAAGCATAACATACAGGACCCCCCAGTATTTGGTGTGGAGGATCATGAGCTATGCTACTGTTCAGGTACTTGAAAACATGAGTTTCCCACTCTTTGGATTTATCACTGAAAATAGTGAGAAGAGACAGATTCAAGTGACTTGTCAGTGCATCACAGTATAACAGAGGAGCCGGGAATGTTCATGTTATCTCATAGATTCTGCTTTGACCTCCTGTTCTCTGAGGTTTGCAAGGAAAATGCCATTCCTCTTTGTACTCCAAACTGTGATAAGAAGGACACTACCACTGAAATGCAGTTCTATTTTATCTGGGGGTTAAAGGGTTATCTAGTGCCTTTTAACTATCCAGTGCGTCACCATGTCTGTGACAAACACACAATTTCCTTTGAACTCTGTCCCAGGCAAATGACCATCAAATAACAGAATTGATACATAACTCTGAGTGGGTAAATAGCCTTAAAGGGGAAAAAAGTGTCTTATGATCTTCATGAGATCTTTATTTTCCTCGTCTTTCTAATATATTTCCAGTTAAGGTAACTACAATTGTTGAATATGAAGATGCCAAGCATACTTCTGCAAAGAAAGTATCTAAAAAAGTAAGTTTTTCCTAAATAAACAACATAAGGGTCTAATCAGACCTGCTATGAACCCTGTTAGGTCCATAACCAGGCAGGCAAATGACCTGTTGCTTGTTTGTTTGAAAAGTCAATTGCTTCAAATTCAATTTAAAATAAGTTAAGCAAGGCTAAACTGCATAGTATATTAACTTCGTAATAAAATATGGGATCTGCACTTTCAGTAATTCATTCAGACAGACTTTCAGATACTGAAGTAGTCATTCTTTCTTGATTGTTTTGAAGTCTTGATGGTTTGAGGAATTGTGTTTTGTTGAAACTTCTTCTAGTTACTGAACTTTGTATTAAAATAAATGTTCTTCTGTGTTTGTATAACTTACACATTTTATCCACATTGCTCTCTAAAACAAATAGCAAAGGTGTATTAATTTTACCACCTCAGTCCTTCTGTGGTATGCAGTGCCTCAGCCAGACACTGATGTAAGTGTAAAGATGATGACTCAACAAAGGCAAAAAGATTATATGTGGAGTTACAGGCATTAATTATAAGAAGGCTACAAGTTGGAAGGGTGTATGTTAGAAAGGCTGTTGTTTGTACTGAACTTCAGTATCAACAAACATGGTTTGACATTTTAAAAAATCTCGTTTTAGAATGCATACCTGCCATTTTAAATATATGTAAAACTACAAAAGGCAGCACTATAGGACTTAACTGTTCTTTTTCAACAGGGAATTCTTGCAGTATTCTTTCCTGGAAATATTTATCACATTGCCTTAGAATGCCACTTCTGTTAACTGCAGTCTCATATGCACACTTTCAGGTATGCAGAACAAAGTCACTGGTTTCATTGGCCTCTGGTTTAAACAGCAAACTGAACCCTATTTCTAGGTAAGTCTTGCCTTTGATAACTTGTGTAACTTAATTGAGTTTTTAAATGCTGAATAGAATTATTTTCACATAAAGTAGCTGAGATTTGAGCCTGATAAAAATAAATCTGATCCAGATGCCTTCCATAACCTGTATCACATGTATTGTAGCGATGTGAACCTTGAAGAAAGCACCTCTAGCTGACAAAAAGATGTAGTTGTCTCGCTCGCTGAACAGTGCACAGTTGTGAACATTATCAGTACAGCTTTCCAAACAAAATACCTAGTGGAATAGAGTGCATAAGGGAAACACCTTTGTTGCTTCTTGTTATGAGTAATAAACTGTTGTGTAACATAGCTGAAAGGAAGTTGTCATTAGCAGGGAAATAGATACTTGCAAAAACACCTTAAAGATACTTAGTACTATGATGGAACAAATTCAAGTCTCACTATAAGATCTAATGAATTAAAAATAAATAAAAAACAGTGGATATCTGCATGAAAAAGTTGTTTGAGATGTTCCTGTTCTACCTCTGACATATATACTTGAACCCACTGGCACTTGTTTTGATACATTCAAATTGTATTCAGAAAGACAATTGAAATAATGTATCCAGGTGCCTAAAAGAAATTAGAAAGTCTTAGTCACATTTAAATTATTTTCTTGAATTGGGATTATAGAATTTTTGGCTTGATGAAATCAAACTACAGAAGGCCACTTTGCCTGGGGAAGTCTAGCTTTTCAGTTTTTGAAGGCTGTGTTTATTCAAGTACAGTAACATTGGTCCAAACCCATGCCTTTACAGTATCTCCAAAATGTGTGTGGGAAAAGTGGGGGCAAAAGGAGAGCGGGAGGCAAATTGCTGTCACCCACAGCTCTGTGAATGGAGTTAAAACGCAAAACTGGAACAAAATTGTTCTCTATATTCAGGTCAACCACACAGAACAAATGTCCTAAGAACCTGTAAAATTAAATCATGCTGAAAAAGGAACTTGCCAAGAGATTTTTTCACACAAAGTTCTGGGTGATCCCTTAATTATCCCCAAATCAGCTACTGCAGCCCTCCCTTACCTACTAATATAACTAATCCTTTCATTCCCCTTATGGCATTCGGTTTTAATATATCATGTCTACTTCAGGAGGGCTTCTTCACTTATATATAACTAGATGTGCCATGGAACACTTTAACATTCTCTAATTCACGATCTATCTTCATCCAAGCTAAACCTACACTAGAAATAGACGAGGAAATTAAAACGAACCAAGAGACAAATCACTACTTTAATTCTTTTTTAGGTCTGTTCACTCTTCTGCAAGTGTGACTGAGGCTGTTAAGACTGTTGCCTCTGATTGCAGTGCTACAAATTTAAAAGCCACGCCAAAGGCATCTAAAAGGTAAGGAGTATCAAGACACTGTATATCTAAATTAATATAAATCTAGATACTAATCAATCATTATCATTCTAGATTTACTAGATCTTTATGGGCTGCCATTAACTTTGGTAGTGAGGATGTGAACCAGTCACATCTGCTTTGAGTGTGGGTGTTTACTTAGGTTTTCATGAAGGTACAGGATGCAATGTTGTAACTGAGCCAGTTAACTCCCACACATACCAAAAAAAAAAAAAAACAAAAAACAAAAAACAAACAAAAAAACCAAACCAAAACACGTATTTATAATCTAAGTTCTATTCCCATCTACTGTTCTTTAAAGATATAGTTTACAGCTTAGACTACCTCTCAGAGCATAAGCTTGATTAAAATGTGAACAATATGCATGCCTGCATTTAAAAATAAACCGACAATCAGTTCTTTCCTCATTGAACTGTTCAGATTTCAGTTACCATTCTCCATATACTACAGAGTTCCATTTTGGCAGAAGTCATCAGATCGCGGTGGGCGGAGAGAGAGGAGGAGAAGCTTGATAGTTAAGTGGGTCATGGAACCAGCACCTTTCACTGTTTCACCTTGGCTTACTATAAATGTCAGACTTCTTGCCATGCAGAAGATAACCAAATCTTACATTTTTGTGGAGTAAAAACAATTGTATTAAGAAAGAACTTTAGTTATTTTGTATGACATAAGGCATGCCCTGTACCTCGGAGCTAGCAGCTTCAGTATTTCTTGCTACCTCCCTCTGAAATAGACAGATATGCTGCAAGTCTTATCTTAAGCCTAGAGGCATGCAGTTTCCCCTTCCCAAATTCATTCACTGTTGATATTGAAGAGTGGATATTCATGTTAGTGAGAGGTCCAAATGTCAGCTTGCCCACTGGCCTGTAACAAGGACTTAGAAAGTTACTGCAGCGTTTCATGGTCATAAAATATTACCTAGTGGTGCTTCTGGCAGCACTGCAAGAGGCAGACACGATTGCCTTTTTGTTAGGTATATTTGCCGTGACATATGTTTGTTTCATGTGTGAAAATCTACAGAGCATAGGAAGTTAACCTTAAAGTAATGTTTTTTCTTGTATTCTAGTATTGGACTACAACAGACTGTCTCAAGAACTGCGCCTATCAGTGGAAGAGTTCAAGGCATGTTACTAAGAAGTAGATCAGTACCCCAACACAGAACTGTTCCATTTGTAAACATTCCCTTGGCTGATGGACAGGTATCAAACTTCTTTATAAAGTTTTTTCAGCTTAGAGTAGCTAAACTGTGAATCATGTAATACTAATAATAGCTGTTATTATCCTTAAATGAGATGCTGCTATGCAAAAGAAAGAACAATTCCTAAAATTCCACAACATAGCCAGGAAGCACATGGCTTTCAGAAAAATGGGCCGTGCAAATAGAAACTTTCAGAGTAGATTTTTTCATCTTAAAACTGTTTCTCTTCATGTTTAGACGCTCTGTATGGCTGGTGGAGACCTCCGTAACATTGACGTGCAACTACTAAATCAAGATACAGTACAGCATATTCATAACTTAGTGGTAAGCTTAAACCAGTAGGCTTTTACATGTAATTATTCAAACACCTTGTCTTATATTTTTATGTGAGACACTGTTATGGATGTCAGCTGTAAGTGCATGATCCTTTGGGGTTTAAGCCTGAATTTGTTGGCATAGGTTGGAGGGAGAAATAGGGTAAGGGAGGAACAGGGAGGGGGGAACTGCTGCACATATATAATGTAGAAAAGAGCACTTAGAGAAGCACGTGCAGTTTGGTAACTGCCCGGGGGAGAACAGAAGCATAAGCTCTACTTTCTAGATTGCTCTGTTGTCTGTCCTTCCCTGGGTGCAAGCTGCCATTCTCTATCCCATTCACAGTGACTTAAGAGAACTACAGCAAGTTTCAGTTCTTATTATAATCTATTATTCTATGTCCCTTGCTGAATAAGAACTACTCCTGGTAATTCTCTGCTGTATTTGAAATACTAACTACCTTACTTTTGGTTCAAGGAAGTAAACTGTTTTCAAACAGAATGAAATTGAACAGAACTTTGCTGCATATAGTGCCTGACTTTCCTAAAGACACTTTTAGATGAATTAATCTGCAGCAATAAATATCTATCTAGGCGTAAGGAATATTAGTCACTATAGTCTTGCAGGTATTAGGATTCAAGTGCAGCTATAGTGAGTTAAGATAAAGACCTAGCTGTCTTATTTTATATCAAGGTCCTGCCTCTGTAGGTAGAGAATAGGGAGTGCTTGCTCACTAATTGCTTTTAGCAATGGTGATTTTTCTATTTTTTATAAGAACTGTTTGGTACCTTGAACTAAATTTTTTCTCCCCCCCTTAGAGTGAGCTGACTGTACTATATGGAAAGGCCACAGCTAAACCAAATTAATGGAACTGTCTTCTGACTCATGGAATGTGTGACATCTCTTGCTTGCCTCCCCTGAAGTGTTCAGAGAATGTTTATAATGTCTTAATAAAGCTGTATATTGCCCAGTAAATGTTTTATATGAAAGCTTAAAATATGATGTGTTCTTATCTCTGTAAAGCATACAAATGCAGAACAAAATTCTTCCAGTTTCCCAACTTTATAAAAGCTTAGTTAACGTTTTAGTTCAATTCATAATAAAATGAATAATAGATTGATGGAGAATACAAGCTTTAACTCTGATATTCTAAGTAGTATCTCTTTATATAACCAGTCATAAATAGAGAGCTATTTAAGGTCATTCTTTCATGCATGCCACAACCAACATAGTTACTATTTTATTAGTTTACTGTTCATGGGGTCTTGCCACTGAGAATCGCCTTGAATTCAACTCAGGACTTCAGCTAAGTGTATGCTTAAGCTGATGTGCATGTTCTGAAGTGCTTGAATAAAACTTGTAATAAAAACCTGAATAAAACCATGTAATTTCAGTTGGGTGGTGATATTTGCAAATTTGACACAAACAATTCTCAAGTCTTGTGCTGTGATCTAATGTAAGATCATGGTAACTCAGCTTTCCTCTGAAACACCTTTTTTCTATTTATATATATTTTTTTTCCTGAGTAACTGAAAAGAAAGACATTTAACATCTCTTCACCAGGCCAGTACCACAGTTACTGCTTAAATATTTCTAGAACTTGAGGATGCTCTTGGCTTTTACTCTGCCAGTAGTGACTTCAGTTAAAGTGTTGTCACTGTGATAAAAGATGGTATGGAAGAAATGTACTTTGAAAACTTAAAGAAAGACCAGCTTCTAACAGTTCTTTTAGTTCATGGAAACGAACTTCTACCCCGTACTTCAGTACTTCACTTTGTAGTGGGTTTACGGGGCAAGGCTTTGGTAGCAGGGGGCCATGGGGTGGCTTCTGTGAAAAGAATCTAGAAGCTGCCCCATTTTAGGTAAGGGCCCCACTGCTGACCAGAGCTGAGCCAATAAGTGATGCTGTTTTGCACCTCTGTGAGAGCATATTTAAGACAGCGAGGAAAAAAATGCTGCACCACACAGCAGCTGGGGGAGTGAGAGGAGTGAGGAACAGCCTTGCAGGCCCCAAGGTCAGGGAAGGAGGAGGGGGGAGAGGTGCTCCAGGCACCGGAGCAGAAGTCCCCTGTGGCCTGTGGTGAGGACCATGGTGAAGCTGGCTGTCCCCCTGCAGCCCATGGAGTACCACGGTGGAGCAGGGTTCCACACTGCAGCCGGTGGAGGAGACCACGGTGGAGCAGGTGGACCTGCACCAACAGAGACTGCAGGCTGTGGAAAACCCCTGCCAGAACAGTTTCCAGGCCAGACCTGTAGCCCATGGAGAGGAGCCCACGCAGGAGCAGCTGACCTGGCAGGTGCAGCTGCCTGTGGGGGACCCAGGTTGGAGCAGTTTGCTCCTGAGAGATGGACCCCATAGTACAGACCCATATCTGGAGCAGTTCCTGAAGAGCTGCTGCCTGTGGGCAGCCCACACCCGATCCGTTCACCAAGGACTGCATCCCATGGGAGGGACCCCACAGCACAGGGGATGAGAGTGACCGCAAAGGAGCAGTGGAGAAGCAGCGCTATAGACTGATGATAACCCCCATTCCCCTGCACTGTTCAGGGGGAGGAGGTGGAAGAAGGGGGAGGGGGGGAAGGTGCTTTTGGTTTCTTTCCTTTGTTTCTCACTTCTCTAGCTTGTTAGTAATAGGCAATAAATCTTACTATCTCCCTATGCTGAATCTGTTTTGCCCGTCACAATAATTACTGTGCGATGTCCCTGTCCTTATCCCAACCCTTGAGCCCTTTTCATTGTATTTTCTCCTCCTTCATCTTTGAAGAGGGGGAGTGAGAGAATGGTTGTGGTGGATCTCAGCTGTCCACATGAGTAAAACCACCACACGCTTACTGCAACCATGATCAGATATTTCAACTAAGGAAAAAGAGAAAGCTTTCTAGGACATGGAAGACAATAATAAAGAACATGAAGTTAAAATACACGTTTAAACCTGGATTATTAAAAAATACACCTGCTCTCACTTGGTAGCCAGAAAACGGATGAATAAGCCTTTCATTCAAATTACACATGGAGAAATCTATAGCATGTCTTCACTTTAAGTCATTAATGAAAACTTAGTTGTGAGTAATTAACAGTTTTATCTTAATTAACATCAATTTTAACTTAAATTGATGAGCATCACATCACCATGGTATCAGCTTCTGGTTATTGAAGACAAATGGATATTTCAACATGAATAATTTAACTATTCCCTCCTGTACTACACTAACGTATATGAAATTACAAAGCAAATACTGGAACCCGAACTTATAATTGCAGTATTTCACAATTTTTGGAGCCAGTATAGGGTTAGGTATGGCTTTGAAAAACAGGTCAACACACCCTTGTTGTGGACCTTGCTGGGGTTTAGGTATGGAGGTAGTGATAATACCAAAATAGCTTATTGTTTCATCCAGCCTGCTCTGTTAAAGTATTGGAGTTTTTAAATTTAATAGCCTTTTAGTCACAAAGCGAACTTCAAGAGCTGGGGAAGCATTTCCAGGCCCTCTAACAAGGCAAATTCACAAGATACACTAACAAAGCAGAGCTTTTCAATCAACTGAAGTCACTCTTGTATGACCAAGCTAGGAAGCTTCTATCACTCTGTTCTTACCTCCTTTATACCAATTGTTTTAACTTCATACTTCCATTAGCCTGAGACTATACAGGAAGGCTATAGCTAAAAAAGGGTTAGTAACAAAAAAATCCTGATGTTCAACTACCTACTTAAATATGCAGAAATTTCTAAGGCTTCTAAAATATTAAGTCTGACATACTTTTTTCCCCAAACAGCAGTAATTCGTGCTCCACTGAGTACTTTTTAATTTCTTTGCAAACAGATCTTCAGCAGAACAAAGCTACATTATTTTTTTTTTTTTGGTGACAAGAATCACACCACTGGCAGCAGCTTATCAATAAATATTCACCTGCGAACACTTTGGCAAATTAAGCACATTCAAGAGGAAAAATATGACTTTCCATAAAAGTCAATTTAGGTCAATTTTAGTTGCTATACATGTGCAACTAAGCTTGTCCTGAAATAAAGTAGACTAGACCTCATTTTTTATTCTCTCAGCTTTTTGATACCAATATGAAGACATGAAAAGAATATTAAAAGTGGTTTTACTACAGTTCTGGTGATCACATTTTCTTCTGCCAGCACAGGGAATACTCATTCCTCTACAGTACTGCCTCTGAACTAAGTGCTCTAGTTGAAGCTGTTTATTAGACAACACTAAACTAATGTTTATTTTTCATAGGACAACCACATTGACCTAGTTAAAGTACTAGTAGCTGTAGTAAAACAATGAAGTTTAGCTGTAAACTAAAAAGCATTAGTTACTGTAGTAGTATATTACTTCCAACTTTAATGTTGGAACCGAGGCAGTATAGATGTTAAATTTATATATAGTTTTTACTACACTACAATTTAGTAGAGGGGCACCCGCTTAGTAGAGAAGAGGATGCATAGAATAAAGGCAATTCTGAAAAAGCCACCACATAAAGATGCTGCTGTCAGAAGCCTAAATGAACACAAACCGAACTTGACTAACTCATACTACAGCGATGGACTCTACATTCCCTCACCACTCAGTTCAGTATGCTGCTACTAAAGTTACCATGAATCCCCTCCTCTACCACCAACCCCTCCCAAAACAAATCAACAATTTGAAGATCAGAAGATACAAGTTTAGCATACATACACCGCTTACCAAGGAAAAAAAATGAAAACTACTACGTAAGACCAGAAGACAAGTGTGTTAATTATTAAACACCACAACTTAAGTTGATTGACTTCTTGGCAAAACAATCCAGGAGAAGGATCACCATGCAACCATGGATTCATGTAAAATCAACTTGAAGTTTTGGTAAGTAAAAATAAGCAAAGATTCACTAGATGAGACTGCCACAGTAAAAATCAATTCTGAAATACAGGTCAAACAGCATTCTATTCTCCAGTTTTAGAATTTATGACAAGGATATTCAGCAACATGCCAATGCCTACCAAAGTGCATGGAAAAATCTTGGAGTGAGTCCCTCTAATCTCACTGGTTAATAGTTGCTTGGATAACTGTTGACATTTAAATTACCCTTCAGCTTTGTAAAGAAAATTAGGGGTATCTTTCAACTTCCTCTACTCAAGAGGGAAAGGAACTACACTATAAAAGTGGCTAACAGCAACTCACACACTGTTCCGTAATACTGTAAGGAAATAACATAGCTGTACCTGATAATTACTTAAGATTTTTTTGGACTTTTGATTTTAAAAGTATACAAAATGGAACAGGACTGCAGCTGGGAAACTCAAGACCTTAACAGTTAAAACAAAAAAAATGGAAGCTGCTGAACAAGTAACAAACCCAGCTACATTTAGTATGCTTTGAGGTCAAAACACTTCGTCAAGTACAATGCTAATCTCAATCTCTTTACAAACTATGTTAATGCAACCGTACGTTGCCAGGCATCCCATTCATTTTTATAAGATACTGTTATTGTGGGATTTAATCATCTTAATTTAAGAGGTTTTGACATTTTTTGATTGCACTCAAACCCTCTTATTTTCTTCATACAAAGGGGACATGGCTGTGGCCTCCCCTATGCTCATTTAGTCATAACCTCATTTCAAGAGAAGACTCTTCTACTCAGCACACAATTCCTATTTAACTACAACCTGGTCTTAAAGCAGCTTCAGCCTCCCTGTAAGATGTCCACCTCAGAGTCAGTTGGTACACAGAACAGTTAAAGCCACTAGAAAAGTAAAAGTTACAAGGCAAAAGAAATATATTATACACCAACTGCTTTTATTTATTTCAGAAACCGTTCACAAGATGGTAGAAAAAACTTACAACCACTTCTAATTTAGTCTTCCATTGTTCCCAGTCAGCTCTAAACCCATTATGTGCAAAGCCCATTTACCATGCATCTAGATGATAGATACAGGCTATGAAATTCTTTATTCTACTTGTAGCAGCTTATGCAGGTGCAGCCAAATACCAAGCCTCAGGACAAATTGTACACAAACTTTACAATTTAGAAGTCGAATTTAAAATATGAAACCTAAGATCTACACAAAACTGGTAAAAATCAAGCACAGATACGAGGACAAACTTAAAACCCATGTGAAAAGGAGTCTCGTCTTCCTTTCAAGTGCTTTATTCTGCTACACAGTCAAAATGAAGATGTAAGCTTTGTGGTTAGTTTAAATTACACTCTGTAGATACTATAGACCAATTTAAAAGTTACACATACAGCAATAGATGTCCATTGGTTCATCTGGATTACTTATACAATCCAGTTGGATTGTTGAAAACAAGTCAGGCAAAATTTGAAAGAAAATCCTTGTGCAACTTTTTAGACAAATGTTTACTGATGGGCACACTGTACCCCAGGTCCATGATGGCTGCTTTCTTCATCAGAACTATCGTTATAAGCTTCACGTCTCTGGCCACCACCTGAACCACGAGTGGTATCAAATTCCTGAAGATCTACCTCTTCTGCATCACCAATTACATTGGGAAATTCTGGTCTAGCTGGCAGAAGATCTTCAAGTTCCTGCCCCAAAAAAAGAAGTGCATTCAGTACTGCATCTGCAGCTTCCAAATAAAATGAATAGTTCCTCACAAATTCAAAACTCCTTCTCAGAGCAGGTTTGGTTTACAAGACTAAGCTGGTGTCAGCCTTCCAAGTGCATAGTCATTTAAGAGCATTTGTATCAACTGGAAGACATCTCTTAAAAAAAAAAAGACATAACAGCTCCACATGTTGTCAATCAGAGTGCAATCGGTAAACACAGCTGCACTCTGAAAGCTTATCACACAGTAGCAGAAAGGTAATTCCTCCTGCTCTCATCTGCCCAATATCCACTTAGCTTTTAAAAATGGGTTCCAGAAACTTACACTTGAATGGGTATTTTCAAGTTACGTGTTGCCTACAAACAATATTAATGGAACGATTTAATTGTACTTCTATCCAAATTTAAGCACTGGAAAACAAGTACAGGGGCTACAACACAAGCACTTTGCATAAGCTGTCCAATAAGACCACCAAGTTTATGCTTGAAAGACTACTTACTGAAAGCTTTTCTGGGCTAATCCAGTTATTTTCAGGAAACTGAACGTCAAATTTAATGTAAAGATCCCCCTTCTCAAAAGGATTGCGATACTGTGGCATTCCTTCACCTCTGACTACACGAACACAACCTGTAATTCAAAGAAGTAATCTGTAGAGCGCTACTTCAGAATAAGTCTCACACTATCAAATTCTCTTCATTTCTCTAGCCTGGGTTCAGGTAACAAGAGAACAAGAACAGAATTAAGTGTTTAAAGTATTTAAGAACCACAAAAGCACGGTAAAGGAGTTCTTATCTGGTCAGGCTTACCTGGTTCAATTACTTTTCCAGGAGGATATTTAACCACAATTTGGCGCCCATCAAGGTGCTTAAATGTGAACTGAAATCCACACAGTGCTTCAACCAGTCCTATCTTGTGCGTCATATGCAAGTCATTTCCATCCCGCTGGAACACCTGAAAACAGAAATATGAGGGATCTTTTGTAGCACTAAAATTGTACCTTCACAAGACTTATTTAGGATGCAGTCTTATTAACATCAGCTAACTTAACACACTTGGGAAGTTTTTACCTTATGAAAATGTCATCTAAGATAATGCCAACTACAGTACATAATATGACGGAAGGTGCAAATTAGACAAAGACAGCTTGTATACCAGTAGTGCTTCCTTATACCAAGGTCTTCCACCCAACCAACCTACAAACAAAGCTTATGGCTGTCTGACACTACTCCCCCTACATCAGGTCACAACAACACATTTTTGTTTCTCAGCACTTAAGCAATAGTTGCACATACCTGCTTCTCCTAACTACCTATAGAGCAAGTTTTGATCCGGAGCTGTCTTTAAGAGATCTTTAAACCATACCACTTTGGATTCTTATTCAGAATATATTAAGCTTTCTCTACTGGCAGACCTCCAAAAACATTGCTTTCATCGCCTTCCCACTTCAAGAAAGATTTTAAGAACATTAGAAGCTTGACTGAGTATCAGTCTAGTTTTACTCAGTAGGACACAAGGTACAGTATTTTTCAGAATGGTTAATGCTGTAAAGCCAGATGTAGTTCATTAGAAGACTAAGACAGAAGCGTCATCTGCCATCTGGAATTTGATGCTGTTATCTGTTTTGAATGCTTACAGACTGTTTCTCCCTTTTTGGTCCAAAAAAGGGAAAAACAACCGAGATTCCATGTTTCATCCAGTATCACAGGAGTAGAAGTGTAAGGAGCTTTACGGAACTGATTTTGACAAAGCAGCGATCCTCAACACAGTGAAAAGTTTACACAGTACCTAATCTTCAGATAACCAAGATATCCTTATAGGTGACAAGAACTTAAATCTGTACCCAATGCTATTCTTTGAGACAGACTGTTTTGATTTTTATACCACCATTCCATTCGACAGTTTCTTCCCCCAGAGTAAAATGCACCCTTACTCCTTCATAGTAATAGCTTGCTTTTGAAATAAGTGTTCAAAAAGTCACCCCAAATTTGCCCTAAGAGAAGGTTTAACATAGAAAAAAAGATTCATATGCAATATTTAATTCAAAAGCACAACATATATACTCCAGAATATTAATATAAAGCTTTAACAACCTAGCATAAACTACTGTTGTTTCTTAGTGTTTTGTTAAATGATCTGTTAATATTGGCATTGTATTTCCAGATCCAGTATAAGACAGAAAGCACCATCTGTGATGTCTAATAGGAGTTCCCTGACATGTCTCAAAAGACTAATAAAAGCAACACTTAACATTGTTAATGTCACAAGCAAAGAAGATTCAGTTTGAAATCTCAAATGCCTCTTCACTGTGCCTATGTCTAGCAAAGTCATTCTGAGAAAGCTACAATTTATCAGCATGAGGAAGCACCAGAATCTGCATGTCCTCTGGCTAAGACTTGCAGTCTTGCAGAATTTTTTTCTGGCTCACAAATAAAGCCACATTACTTGCTATAGATCTATTAAAAGCTATTTCCCATCTCTCCCAGAGGTGCAACAACATGATTTACTTTAAAATGAAATGCCATCCGTATCACTTAAATATTGAAAGACTAGAACAAAAGGCATTTAATATATAAACTGTAAAGTATTACCTCATTCTCCTTTTCTTGGAGTAAGAGGACAATATCACCTGGTTCCACACCTGGAGCCTGATCTGCTTCTCCACTGAATGTAATTCGTTGCCCATGTTTCATGCCTTTGTCTACATGAACTTCAAGTATTTTTACCTCTTTGATCACCTTCTTCCCTTCACATTTTTTACAGCGGTCTTTTTCATTAATTACTTCACCTAAGGATACAAATTTGAAGTTCAGAGATTTCCACATAGTTGCATACAACTCTGAAGAAAAACACACTAATTTTAAAGTAAGCTGAAGAATGCATGCAAGAGAACTGGTTATTTCAATGTCGCTTTAAGCATTCCTCACAAGAAGAGAGGCAGGCTCAACTTATCCTGGCTGGGAAAAGAGGAAGGAAAAACAAAAAAGGGAATACAAAGATACACATAAGCTTCCAAGCTGTCTTATCAAGGATTTTGAAAAGTGAATGTGCTCTGGAGAAGAAAGGCAAAACAAGACTTTTGTCTACAATTTCTACCTGTCTTTAAGTCCAAGTTCAATTCCAGTAGCCTTACCACTCAACCTCTCTTTAAAATAAAGTCTGAATTCCATTCTTTGTTATGCTGGAGGATGCCCACTATAAAAGAAAGGATGAAGCTAAAACTGAACAGAAGTGCCCCCCCTCCCTTAAAAGTTAGAACACAAATTTCAGACTACTTTACTGAATTTAGGAAGCTTAGTTCCACTTCTATTAACAACAGTGAAAAAAGGATTACTGGGAGAGCCACATATTGCAGTATATTACCACAACACTGAAGTATTACATAAATGCAGCTAGTAAATCTTACTTACACACAAAAAGGGGGCAAAGACAGCTGGTCAAATCAACTGCATATAAGGGAAATACATAGATTCTCCTCCAGAATGGATCTAGGGTCTTCCGACATATATGGAATTTCACTTTTATACTACTCCAGAAGTGAACAGTTTTTCACACTGTCACCTCTGCCAAGGCATTTACTTTTTCCAGCAAGCTTAATGATAATTATCCAACACACCTTAACTTCTCTTCTACTTGGTCTTTAGTTTTCCAAGTAAGCTATCGTCTTTGTACAGAAAAAAATCTCTATTTGGTCATACACTCTACAATTTTTAGTGCTTATTTATAGTACTACTTTAAGAGCTACAAGTGGATGCACTTGGCTTAAGACAAAATTTTCCAGCTTAAACCACACCTTTCTGTGAAACAAAGCACAACGTTATGATGCAGCTGAAACTACGTATTTGAATTGTGAAAACTATATTCAAAAACATCATTTGTGAAATATTTTTACTTGCTACAAAACACAGCTTTGTAATTTGCAGGTATTGTCCAGAGTAAAATCTACAAGGTAGCATTACTACTGTGAAAATTGCAGACGATCCAAATAGAAATCACATGAAGTACAGAGCACGTGCTGATCTTGTTCTCCCAAACAGAACAGATTCAACAAATTCCTATCTTACAAACTTGAATTTAACTTCTAAAAATGTAGGTTTCTGTTTTTTAACCTATATCTGTCCTTGGATAATAGGAGAAATCAAAAAAAAAATCCTTCCATCAAGAACACTTCTAAAAAACCAAAATCTTGGTCTTTAATGGAAGAATAATAGTAGCAAGTAACATTCGTGTCACAAGTAGGATGACTTCTCCATATTGGGACCAGACTGAAACACAATTGACTAGATGGGAGCAAAATTCTCCTGGATGAGACAAAAATTGTTATATAATATAAATTATGGAGCAGTTCTTCCTAATAGTCAAGATAAATACTTACATCCAAGCAAACATATTTAGGAATACAGAACAGCTGGCTTACCTTCTCCGTTGCAGTCAGAGCATACAGACTGCATCTGCTGAACCATTCCAGGAGCCAGCTGTCTGATCATGATACGTACACCTCTACCCCGGCAAGCATTACATTTTTGAACAGCTCCAGCCTTCCCTCCCTGACTAGAATAGAAAACACCAGTTGCATGAAAAGCAATCTTTTTGGAAAGATGACAACATCTACAGCAGTAGGTTAATATGCCTAATTACACTGATGATTAGTCACCCCCCCCCAAATCCCTTGAATAATTCCAATTCCATCAACAGTACAATTCAAGTTCAACAGTTTTCTAATGCGAGAGCAGACTCCACTAAGTTAAATACTGATAGAAATCTGACACAAGATATGCTTCATTACATTGTATGTCAACAAAGCAACCAGAGAACCCAAAAGTATAACCAAACTTACCCATTACATGCACTACAAAGGACATTCTTGCTAAGTTGTAGTTTAGTGGTCTTTCCATTATAGAGATCTTCTAAAGAAACTCTGCAAAATAAAACATTTTCTCCTGGGTTATCATTTAACCACTTACTTTCCCCACAAAATTAAAATACTTGCCCAGGACAAGTTACAGAAAAACAGTTCTTCATAAAAGACTAAATATGCTATTAAAATAAGAGTCTTGAAAGCATCGCTTTAGCTTTCACAAGGAATCACTGAAAACTGTTCAGCACACACGAAAACAGAAACATAATCCCAAATATAATTTAGAGAAAAGCTGCAATATAATCAGCAGAATCAAAACCAGATTAGTTTGTTCTCTCAATAGGAAACAAGCCAACATAGTATTTCGTTTCATTACAGTCACATCTGATTATTTTTTTTTTTCCAAGTTCTACCAAGGAAGTGAAAAAAGAACTTCTCTCTAGACTGTCCTGATGGTATGTATAGCACACATAAGAATATATACAGAATATTTACTACTGTATTGAGCTTTTCACTGGAAAGCATAACATACTTGGGGGGTTTGGGGGGGAGGGGGGGGGGATGACGACGACATGTCCCCAAAGGCTATTTAATTCTTTAAATTTGTTCACACTCTTTCCCCCCCAGCTCTTAAATACACTAGTGAACTCCAATAACCTTCATATATTGATAGACATTTATGAACAGTGCTTCTCCTAAAAGGATTCAAGTTAGTGGACAGGAATTCCAATGTACTTTGAGCTATAAAAGGTTGCCTGGCATCAGTGTTTACAAATAACGAAACCAAAGCTCATTAGTAATATAATGCACAGTATTAGCTACTAACCTAAGCAACATATAAAAGTAAACAGACTTTAAGCATGGTTTGCCAAACACAGAAAAGATGCAGCTTTACTTTTAGAAGTTAGAAAGGAGCCACTCAGCAAGTAAAAAGCCAGTCATGACTGCAAGCAAAGGCGTACAAAACAGTTAGATATTCTATTCAAGCTTTTTTTTTTTTTTAAGACTCTTCCATTAGTTATGTAGTTTGCACTTCCAGCTAGTAAGCTATGAATGCAAGTCTTTCAAGAGACTTAGTGCCTCTGCAAGAATCCAGCAATTAAGCAACGTATGTCTGTTTAATGCAATTTCAGATTACAACTTCCAAACATAATTGAAGAGCAATACCATGAAAAAAGTGTCAAGTATTTACAGGCTAATAACCAGGCAAATCAAAGTATCAGATACAAGATCAACCAAACATTAAAAGTAACTCAAGATAACTTGAGTTTGGCTTTCCGGACTACATGTGACTTGCAGGTCTGAAAAGTAGGTACAGACTGCAGAATCTTACCTGAGGAGCATACCAAGAACATAAACTAGAGTACCAATCAGGAAAACTTTAAAGTGAATATGAATTGTAGCATCAAGATACTTACTTGAGCGGGTGCATCATATCTTCTCCTCTTCTTCTACCATTACGACTTCTACTCTGACCGCCCATGAAATTGAACAATCCACCACCAAAGATGTGGGAGAAAATATCGTCCATTCCACTGCTTCCACCGCTACCTTCTCGAAGGCCCTGTTCTCCATATCTATCATATAACTCACGTTTCTCTGGATTTGACAATACTTCATAGGCAAAGCTTATTTCTTTGAACTAGAAGAGGGACAGAGTCAAATCAGTGCATGGTAATTTGTTACTTCAAAGGAGCATTTTACTATTGCTTCTTGCCCAGCACAAACACCTGATAAAGGTGGCACACAACAGAACAATTTTTCACCCCCTTTATATTAAGGGAAAGGAAGGCAAATTTGGGCATAGTTGTATTACCTCTTGCTTTACCATAAGCAAATTACATTTTATTGCAAATAGCCACTGACATGCTCTTTATTATTCCTAGCATAAGACAGTATTTGTACAAACAGGAAAAAAAACAGGTACACAATACTGAAGTAGCCACCAGGCAAGAACACAGTTATACGCTATTGGCAAAGACCGCAAGACTTGTTAGGCACTTAAAACAGGCTCACACTTGAGCAACTTATTAAAATGCATATTAACATGTTTGTCTACAAAACAAAATCTTTTCGTAGTCATCCCTGCTGAGTTCTAAACAACCATTAGAACTTCAGTTCTGTTAGAATCAACTGAGTAAATTTAATTAACATTTTTTAGCTGCAATTAGTACAATATATCTAATACAACCTTCCCACATATATGATGTGTTTTATGCTGCAGTTTTAAGTCTCTCCACACGTACATTTTTCCACATATTAGCATACTTGTTGGAAAGAACTGGAAAGCAGGCTGTCCATCTTTTTGAAATACCTGTATAGATGCCAGTGACAGCTGACATCATCTTGGCAGATGAAAAGCAGCAATTCTCCCTTCAGCATTACCTTCTCAACCAATTTGACTCACTTAACTGGTTCGTTTTGTCATGAGGTACATGGGGAGATTGGGAAGAAGTAGACAAGACACACTTCCCTCACACATTTCTTATATTTTTTGAACAACCTGCAATACCCAGCCCCCAAAACTTCTATTCAGTCCCTTAGATGCTACTGTAATAGCAAACTTCAATAGTTTAAAAAGAAGCCTTACTTTGTCACCTGCATTTGGATTCTTATCAGGATGGTACTCCTTAGCCAGCTTTCTGTATGCCTAGTTGAAAGAGGTACAAAATTAGTTTCAGTCTTGAGTAATCTATTCTTTTCTAAGAAATTCAAGTAGCATCTTCAGTAAGAAAGAAAACCCTAATAAAGTAAAAAAATAAATGAGTGTTTTGAAGTGACTCACACATTGAAATCGTACATTAAAAATTCTGACTTTACTATACGCAATTAACTACTCAGTCCTGGATTTAAACACAACTACAGCACATAATAGCTAGAACTAGTTTTCCTGCTTATCTTCATTAACTTGCATGAAGAGCTACACTGGAAGATGTGCTTCATTAAAACGATGTACTCTACAGATCCCCCTCAAAATCCACAACAACCTAAGTTTCAACCTATTCATCTCTCACCTCACTCACAGCAAGACAACAAAATGGCTGCCTCAGCTTCTCATCCAGCAGTCTATCAGTCAATCCCCACAACAATTATTTTATTCTTCCTTACCTATCAATAATGGAAAGTTTCAGCTCACATTGAAATAAGAGTATGAGTTACAAGTGCAGAATGTACAGATCACTGTTTTTATTTAATTTCATCGTTCCAAAATAGTAGGAGGAGTAAGTACAGCCAAATTTCCAGGAAAAATTTTTCAGTATGCTTTTTTTGACCAGCGCTTTGATTCTCAGGACCATGACTTTCTACAGCAGTACTTCTGTTTTTTTTTTACCTTAGAGATAAAAGCAAATAACAGGTCTTCTACAATTCGAGCTTTTGACAGTAAGAACTGCAACTCTTTCTCCACTCCACCAAAACATTCCCCAATATCTGTCCCGATTGTTAATAAAACAAATGTTTTTTTTTTTTTTGTATTATACATATTAATAAAATCTGCTACAGCGATGCAACTGCAAATAATTGAAATGCACCAATTCTTAAAGGTGTTTTTTTTTTTTAATAGCTCTATTCCTGTAGAACTGAGCATCTAAACAAACTCCATAGAACTACAGCTCTAACAGAGCTTTACACACAAAGCTTTATAGAGATCCCAACTTTTCATTTTGGGATAAATCAATATCCTTTTTTGTATCTGCAGTTACCTGTTTACTGATTACCTTGAAATATTCTGTACTTACGCATGCAACCAAGAAATAAAGTTTGATAGGAAAGTAATGAAAACAATACAGAAAATGAATGTTACAAGCCAAACATTCTAAAACATAGTAAATAACAAATTCATAGGTCTTATAGTACAAATTAACTATCAGTAACAAAGCATAATCTTTCACAGACTTGAATATTCTGCAACAAAAATGGATTTCCCCCATATTTTAAGCAGTATAATCGAGAAAAAAAAAAACATCCAAACTGAAAACCTACATAATGTTATCTATTCAGCTAAAAACGATTTTTGTGTGGTGATCTTGAAAAATATAAAGAGAACTCATGCCTTTGTTTATGGCAGCATGGTTTAGAGCAATCCTTTAGACTACTCATGGCCCAAAAGCAAGCTACCACTATTTAATCTATCAGAAACAGATCCAGAATCATGGCTTATATGAACACCATACTATAGCTTCAACAGAAATTAGTTTAACTCATCAGTGTTCTGTCAGACCCTTTTGATCAAGCTATTATGGATTTTATTAGTTTTACCTTTTCTATACTTTTATATCTACATTAAAATATTACACGAATAAAGAATCCACACGACCTCTTTGTGACAATAAGAGATGGATGAACTTCTCACTGCTGTGGGCAGCCCAAAACTTTACATGCCAAGACAAGCATAACACATAGCAACGAACATTAAGCCATACAGATTATTGAGTGAAGGACTGCTGCAAGTTCTTTGTGCTTACAGGAGACAAGACACCCTTAAGAGAACTTAGCAAGGAAAAAAAATCTACTTGATTGTGTTCAGGAGCTTCTTGCCGCATGCCTTCCACCTCTAACGCTATTTCAACACTGCAACTGCCTATCCCTGCACAAACTGGGCTAGCACATGCATGACGGGGGAGTTGTTAATTCCAGCACCACCCAGCAGCAGAAGCAGGTCACTGCTAGTAAACTGCCTACTTAGTTATCCTCCCTCACGTGTAAATGGCGCTTAATTTCTTTTGGGGAAGAAAAAAAAAAAGTTTATGCACCACTGAGCGAAATGGATGCAGTAAACGATGAACCGGCTCCAAGCTCTCTCCTCGCTCCTTTCTTTACCTCACCTCGCAGCCAGCAGCCTGAAAACGACCAGATCCGGGAGCAAAGCGAGACCCCACCGAGGCCTACACGTGGGGCAGACAATGGCAGCGGCCCCCACCTGCTGCCGCATGCCCGTTCCTCCCCCAAGGAGCCTCTCGCCGGCTGCGAGCGCCGCCCAGGAGGCAGGCGGGCGGGCGGGCAGGCGGCGCCGCGGGGGCGAGACGAGCGGGGGCTCCCTCGGCGCCGCGAGGACCTGGCGGGGCCGGGCCGGGCCGCAGGGAGCTGACGGGGCCTCGGGGAGCCCGGCCGGGCCCCGCTCCCTCCTCCTTCTCCTCCTCCTCCCCCCCTCCCCCGCTGCTCTCCCCCGGGGCCTACCCGCGGCCTACTCGGCCCGGGCCCCTGCCCCGGGTCCCCCCCGCCAGGCCTCAGCGCCGCGGCCGGGCCGGGCCCCGCCGCCTGCAGGCCCCGCTCCCCCCCAAGCCCGGGGCCTTCCCTCAGACCCGGGGCCCTGCCCGGCGGCGCCGCCCGGCCCGGCCCGGCCGCACCTTCTTGAGCTCGTTGTCGGAGGCGCCGGGCGGCACGCCCAGGATGTCGTACAGCTTCGTGTCGGCCACGTTCGCCATGGCGGCAGCGGGCGGCGGCGGGGCCGGAGCGGGCCGAGGGGCGGCGAGGGCGAGCCCGGGAGCAGGACGAGAGCCGCTGCCGACGTCACGCGCACACGCCCCGCGTCACCGCGCCGCGACGCGAGGAGGGAGAGAGGGAGGGAGGGGAGGGGCCGCGGGAGCCCCGCCCCTTCGCCCTTCGGCGCCGCGGCCCCGCCCCTCGGCCCACTTCGGGCGCCTGACCCAGTGCCGCCGCCTGGCGGCAGGGGGCGCTGCCGGCACTAACAGCCGCGGGGCGGGAGGCGGGAGGGGGCGGTGCGGGCAGAGCCCTGAGGGGCAGCGCCTGAGGGGCCGCGTGAGGAGCGAGGCGTGCCCTGAGGAAACCGTGCCTTCAGCCTCCCCTCCGTCACCCCGAGCACTGTCACTGAGGGTGGCCCGCGCGGCCTCACCGCACACGCCGACAGATTTTTCCTTCAGACGCGTGTTACTAAGGCTTTGTTGGTTATAAATAGCGTTAGTGCCCATCTGCTCCGTGTTTTGTAGGGTTTTGCTCAGCTCCTGCGATCTCAAAGAAGCACGAGTTGCCAGGCTAGGCCTGGAGTGACTCAGGAACAAGTGCTCAAGAGATGCTGATGCCCCAGCAAGACACCACTTCTAGCTGGCAAATGAACAGGCCCGTTGTGCTTCATTAGTGCTTAGTCCCTTCAGTGTGGCAGCAACTCGAGCCTCTCCTCACCTGGTGCCTCTCCTCAGGTGCGGCCACCTGGCTGCCAGCCCCTCACCAAGCAGTGGCCACCAGAAAGCCCCAGAACCTGTGGCCAGTGCTCGGCTGAGGAAGGTGGAGTTGGCTGGGGCCAGGCCCCTGAGATGGCAGAGGACTGAAAATGCCCTCCTGGGTGCTCCCAGGGCAAGCCTAGAGCATGTCTGGGAGAGGGTGTGCATAAGGACCGGGTGGGTGATGACAGGCCCTGGGGAGAGTCTGCTGGGGTGGATAAGTGACTTGGCCTGTGAGAGAGAGCGCAGAAAAGGTGCTTTGAAGTGATTCATGTGTTTGAGGTGCAGAGATCTGAGTAGGCCTTCTGCCTCAGGGGAGCAGATCTGACTACTTGGAGGCTTCTTTCCTCATCATCTGGAGGGAGACTTCATCTTTAGTTACTTGCTATAGCTTGTGGTTGCAATGGCTGTGTTGGGCAATGCAGTCTACTGCTGGTTTCTCTGCTCCTTCCTAGGCTGTTGTTTACAGAACCCTAAATTCCATCATTGGGTTTATTAAGTCCGGCACAATCTAGTTTAGTACATCATGGTAATATCTGCCTTTGGTATTGTAGGTGTGGCAGCAGTCAAGAACTTCAAAGGGAAATGGAGACTCTCTTTAGAGAGAGGAAAACAGTGACAGGGCAGAAAACAGCTACTGGAAAGACAGTCGCATAGACTCTAATTATTAGTCTGGCTCAGAGACATGGAGAAAGAAAGAAAAAAAAATCATGAGAAGAGGTATGTCTCTTCAGTATTTTCAGAAGTTGTCTGCACAGTCTTCAATAACTGTATGGATTAACATATGTGGTCGATGCTAGTAAAGCTTCAATATTTAGTTTACCCGTGTCTTGTACTACCTAAATTCATCTTTTATTTTGGTAAGGCTGTATTTAGACTTGTCAGCTACTTTACAAATTGTCTGACATGCATACCTGCCTTGGTGATTTTCCTTTGTGCTCACTGATTTGTATGCTTCTAGATTTTTTTTTCTTTTTTTTGTCATACAGGATTTTCTTATTAGTGGGCAGTCAGGTAGGAAGAAAAGTTATAAGGCTGTAGAGAAGCACTTTTTTTCTGCAAATCAACCTGATATGTTTAGGAGCTAAGCAGAATCAGTAGGACAGGTACCAGCAATATTTAAAATACCGTAGGGTAGCATGCGATTGTGTCTTTGCATTTAAAAACAAACAAAACAAAAGCAAAAACTGAAGATCAGGAAAGGTAACCAAGCTTAAACCAGTGGGGTGCCATCCCTATCTATGTCCGTAGGGATGAAGTTCACCAAGTATGATTCAGCCCAGGCTTGCCCATCCAGTGAGCTGAGCAGCTTGCTTGCCACTCATGCCAGAATGTAAATCAGTGGAATGATGGATAACAGGAATGGGAGGTGAGCTTGACATATCAGCTTGAGCCCAAGCTAATGAGGCAGTTTAGAAGCAGTGTTTGTATACTTGCTTCTCCTTTGCCAAAAACATCCCTGTTACTACAGTCCTGTTTTATGTCTTACATAGCCAAATGCTAATAAAATATGTAGTACAATAAGTAGTAAGAAAACTCCTCAGGGATGATACTTTATGTTCTATTTTGAAGTAGAGCTAAAAACCACAAGCTTGGATCATTATTTTTGTATTAAGTCAAAATGTAGTTGAATAGCTTCTACCATCTACTCATGAGTTGTATTGACGGAACTTTTTAGGCACACAGCTGAAAAGTTGTCCCCTACTTTTTCTTAACACTTGCACATTGTGTTTTTCTTTTGTATGTTTTTTGTATGTATATTATTATTATTATTATTATTATTAATTTCTTTATTGATTTCCTCCAGGTAACTTATTCATGTAGTTTCTAATATTACTTATATTCACACAATGTGATGAAAAACAGCTATGTTAAAACTACAGCAGTTGCCATATGAAGTTTTTTTTTTTGTTTTAAATAGATGGCACATTTCTTAGCTCTTCAAGGTATTGTTTTGGCTTTACAAAGGCTCCAAAAGGGATCATACAAACTCAGTTTGTGTTTCAGACCTTTATGCGTTATTTGTATGGTACAAATTGAGTTTCATTTTTCAGGTGAAGCATTTTACAAATATTTTTTTAAAAATCAAGTAAGAATTTATTACGTTTGTCAGTGGAGAATCAGAAAGAGCTTGGTCTCACCTTAGTGATAAAGTAAACCCCCACCCTTCAAAAAAAGTACCAAGTTACCTTGTATGTTTAACGGAGTCTTTCTAGACAGATGAGTATATGAGCAGGCATCATTGACTCCTACTTAAAACTAGTGCTATACAATCAAATTTAAATAATCATAATAACGTATTCTGTTTAAAAGCTTCCTGAATAAGAATGCAGCTATGCACTTAAAAATTACAGAGCCTAACTGGCCATTGCTTTGAACCTTTTTGATATCCAATTTCATCAGATTAGGCAGTTGGTATATTATATGCACTGTCTGATTTCTTAATTTTTTATACTGTGAAAAGAAAGCCAATGAGGGAAAAATACCACATGGTTAACTAACAAAGAGTGAGTGGATAGTAATAAAAGTGATTCACATCTCAAGTATACAATGAATTTTTCATGAAAGAATTTATCAATTTCAATTTTATAATTTATATAAAAATAAATAATAAGAATACAGTTTTAGAGGACAATGCATCATAATCAAAGCTGAAAAACTCTGCTAACCCTGTTGGAGTCTCTTTATTATTGTTTAAATTCCTGAACAAGACCCAACTTTCTTCCTGTTCTAGTGCAAAGATCTCAGTGTTGCTGGGAATTGGACTAGAGAAGATGTTTTTAATAAGACTTATATTTGGAAAAAGTGCTTCAATTTATTAGGATGTCCATGGCATGTAACAGCTCAGATGCAAGTACGGCCTTTGTCATAATGAGAATTGGCCTTGCCAACTATTGTTATTTTTAATTATGTTTTCTGATATAAGTTATACTTGTTTTTATATAATATTATTTTTTTTTCCCAGTGTGCAGTGTATCTTGTGATATTCAACACAAAACGAACATATTAGCTGTAAGTATCTGATCTTTTAATTCTACTAACAATTTTAACTTGCTTGCACTCTGGGAAATCTTTATGCATGTTACTCAGAAGTCCTGTTGGTCATGTCAATTTTGCCCTTCATTCTGAGTGGTGAGGGAATTGAAGGCATTCTTAAGAAAAAGGCTACATCTTGTAAAACATATGCAAAACCACGGTCTGTATAAAAAGACATATTTGCACAGGTTTTATACCTTCAGACTTAATTTGGAAAAGTTTGCATATTCTTGAAACATACACTTTTAACAATCTGTCCTATTAGGTCCTGTTTTATGTAATATGTGTAAGCATTCTCTGTAAAGAAAAATATGTTTGTGGTTATTACTTGGAGGTCATATTCTGAACAAACAGCTTTTTTTCAAGGCAAGGTAAGAAGGATGCTTTCTTGTCAGGTAAGTGTGAAGATACTGTTGCAATACTTCTGTATCTACTTATATTTCTCCTAAAGTATGTTGCAACTGTTATAAAATACACTAGGCCCTCTAAATTTACAGTATATGAGAAGGTAACAACTGCGGAGTGAAGTGTGGTAAGCTAGGTAATGCTGAACAGACTGTACAAAGGCTTAAGCAAGGATGAGAGAAAACATTGGAGAAGGTAACTGGAGACAAACATCAGTTTAATTCTTATTCAGAAGAGACCACAAGTATCTGTGAATCATCCTTATGTAATCCCTAAACAGTCGTATGGGGTATAGTTCCTTCCGCTTGCAGTTAAAATACAGGAAAAACAAACAAACAAACAAACAAAAAAAAAACAGAAGCCTGCCTTCTGAGCAACAGAAATTGGATAGTGTATTGAAGATTCGCTCTATTGTCAGATCTAAGTTATGCTATTACAGGGTTTCTAAAGGAAAGGGTGGGTGGGTAGGTACATGGAAGAAGGAAGTACTTACATGGGAAGGGGAAACAAGGGAGAATGAAGAAATATAGTCTTAAGAATGCTTTAGCAAAAAATTATATATGGCTTCTTGAGGTAATAAACTGCCTCTGAATGTGCTCGTCCACAAGAGGGTATACCCTTTAGAAGAAAGGAGTCAGCAAAGATGCAGATAACTAGCTCTTAATGTTTTGAGACTAGGACATATAAAGAATGCAATGGAAGTATTTTATAGAAGTAGTTGGCTATTTCTAGCTGGCTTACTCTATTAAAAAAAAAAAAAAAAAGACCTGTTCTTTAGTCTACCAATGATCTATCACTCAGTGGCTGTCTCAGAAAGAAGCCAGTCCAGCTTTTCATGGAATCTTGTCCTTGGACAAGATAAACACGTTTCCCAGAGCTGTTACTGAATTACAACTCAATGATGGCTTGTCACTATTTCCTCTATGCTTTGAGCTTATATTTGTAATTATTCTTATTACAGCCAAAAGTCAAAGTGTTGCTAAATACGTTCCTTTATCGTTGGTGTTTAGGAAAAGCATAAGGAATTTATTAGGAGCTGTTGGATATCAGCTTTTTATAAATATTTTCCACTGCACATGCTCACGCTCTGTCCCAGATAAAATTGTTTACATGAAATATTTTACTTCAGTAACTTCCTTGAGTGTAAAGACTGCAAATAAAATATAGTAATGCTTCACCTAGTTATTAAAATTATTGTAATATTTTCTTTTATACAGGAAAAAAAAAGTTACTGTCTAGAGTTGTGTTATTTTGCAGAGAGAGAATCTGATTGAAATTTTAGGTAACAAATGGGTTTTTGCATTTAGATAAAGTCAGAGAATCATCACACTTGAAGCTTTCTGGGATGAAACAATATTACAAGCCAGGATGATATTTTCTGACCACTTTAAAAGTGCTGTTTTGAAGTTGTGCGCTAAATGGCAACTCTATTCTTATATATATATTTCTTTAGTTTAACAATCCACCAATTTGTGTCTTTGGTTTTGTTCTAAAGATTACTTCATAATGTTTTAGTCTTGCTCCAGATGAATTTAATCTGTTTTACTGTTGATTTCAACAGAAGTGAAAGTCTGGAGCTTTACCAAATGCCTGTCTAAGCTTTGCCATTTTGAAACATTTGAATATCAAGCTAAAATATGAATAGCGTTATCTGTCACTGAATTAATAATGTGGACTATCTGAAAGCATGGGATGTCTGCCTTTCTCTCAGCTACCAACAAAATCCTCCACCTTTGGGAACAATACGTGACTTAGCAGAGGGAAATAATAAAATTGTTTTGCAGCTCCTCTGTAGTCTTAGTAACAGAAGTTGCTATTTATATACCTGTTACCTTTGTACTCCAGTAAAATGTGGGAAAAATAAGTGTTAACGAGGCTGCATACCCTTGCACTTGAATAACCACTCTTTCATGACCTCTTATGAAAGATTTGCTAAGGGGGAAAGGTGAAGAAATAGAATGTCTTGCTGTTACTCAATGAACTTTTTTGTAATTCTAAAGGGGAAGAAAGGAGTGAATACAGAATTAAATTTGTTTCAGAGAAACAATAACAATACTTAGTTTTTCGGATTTAGAAGTCTTCTTTTCCCTTGGTTATCAGAGAAGCAGTCATCCTAGCATTAAAACAATTATTGTCGTTCCTCTTGAATGTATTCAGATAAACTTCTGAACTTTTCAATCTATTATTTTTATCAGTGAAGAAAATAGTTCCCCTAAAACAAGATAGAGTTGAAAGCATTGGTTTTTCTGAATTGGGCATACATCATTTCTGAATAAAGTTGAAATATGTAGTTCAAAAAACATTCCCATTGCTTTCTCATTTTCATCATCAAATCTTTAATAAGGGGGGAAGGCCTGATATTAAACTATGTCACTGCTCCAATTTTATTTTATTTTTTAAAGTCATAGATGCACTGTGGCAGTTTGGGATGCTGCTGATCTTTTCAGAGCTGAATTCAGTTGACTTAAGTTTGTGAACTTTCTTACTGTTTTGATCCTCTTAATTCTTGCCTCCTTTTGTAGAAGAAATTCATATTTCCTATGTCTGTGTGCTTGTAACTCTTTAGAGAGAATGACAATATGTTGATGAGGAATCAGGCCATGTGTGAGCTTTAATTTCACCAGCTGTTACTGGGCCTCCTTCCATCCTTCCACTAGAGGGAGCTTTTGCTTGTTAAATAATTTTACTCCTTTCTTTACTCCTTTCTTTTTACTCCTTTCTTTATGGGCCTGTAACGTGCCCTAACTTAAGTTATTTTCCAAACAAAACACTTTACTTCGTCAAACTAAACAATTTTCATTAATTACTCATCTCAAATTGTCTGGCTATGACAAATATCAGGACATAGAATTTCCACAGTAATTTGAAAATAGAGACTTGGAAAAAAAAGACTATTAGGTTTACAGTCAATTAAATCAGGAATAATTTTGGTAATTTTGTATAAATTACCAAACTTTGGAAAATTTTGTATAATTTTGAATAATTTTGTAGTGAGCTTAGTGGGGCTTCTTTGAATTCAATGAAGTGAAAACTTGAGCACAATCTGTTCCACACAGTCTGGTCAGACAATCCAGTGCTTCCACTTTGAGGCTGGTAACAAAAATAATAATAAGAAGAAATAAGGTAATGCTCTCAGAGAAAGGAAAAGAATACAGTCTGAAACCTAGAGGTAATAGCTGAAAAGGAGGAAAAGGGAAAAAAAGGAGCTTTGTAAATGGCAGACAAATTGAGGTCAAAGGCTGAGTGGTATTTGCTATATATCTCGAGGTAAAACGGAAGTTTAGGTAAGTACTACGTCATGGAGATTGGCTGCCAGAGCTACTTTCCTGTTTTTAATGCCAAGTGTAACAGTCTCTCAGGAGCAGCTCATAAAAATAGCTAGAACTTGTAACACCCTACATTGTCTTTTACTGGAGACCACAGTATTGTGTGTGAGGGGTTTTCTTTACTTCCTGATCCATCACCAAGGAAACAGGAAAAAAACCATGAACAACTCGGGCCTTTAAGAAGTGCAGAGACTATCTACTAGGGCATGAGAAAGAACTTTACAAAGAGGCCTGAATCACATAATCCTTTTTTACAGTTACTTAAGTGATTTTCTTGTGGAAGAGTTGACCAGAGAACATTTTGAACTTGAACACCCAAAATAAATTTTGCTGTTTTCTTACTCTTCTTATGAGTAAGACTTAAGAGTCAATTAAGACAACCATTTTGCAATTCTGTAAATTCTGAGGAAATATTTTGGAGCCTTTAATTCAGAAAGTGAGTGTAACTGAGGAACTAAATGGAAGATAGGGGAAACCTTTGCATTAAGAATATCAAGCATGGTATCCAAGAGAAATAAATGTGGGACAAATCCTAGGTCTTCTGATTACTAGCTGAGAGGAAGAACTCAATTATTTAAAATACAGAACAGACTGAGAAAAGCTCTTCTTTATCTTTGTTGATTGTAGTAATGTAGTCTGTCATTCAACAGGGATAAAGCATTCTGCTGTCAAACCACTGGAATGCATGTGGGGAGGAATTATAGAGTAGAAAGTCAAACAAAAGATGATTTAACAACTGTATTGTTTGTGCGTTAAAAAAAAAAAGTAAATTTTTCAGTAATACATTAAAGTACTATGTAGAAACCATAGTGATTATTCCTGGCTCCTAAGATTGTCAGATACTTAGGTGTGACTTATTGTTACTTCTCTAAGAAACATAACCTTTCGCTTCTAGTATTAAGCTTTGATCCTAGTGTTAACAAATGTGGTCTGCCTTGAAAACTCCTGCTTGTAGGTTAACATCGCCTCAATAGGTATGATTTCAAGTGGGTTCAGTATTGTGGACAGACCTCTTAAAATGCATCCTTTCAAGAGACTCAACTTTACTCTTTCATCTTTCATGACCTATGTGAAAGTGCAGCTAAGACTTGTGGAAAAATCTACTTTTTAAATTCTATGTAATGTGACAATCCGATGTTTTGGATTCAGTACAAGAAAAGCATAGAATGAGCATAGTAGAGGTGTTGCAGACTGGCTCCTTAACTATGTTCACAGAACTGTGAAGAAGAGCTTGTTGAGTCTGCACGCAGGAACATTGTGTGCATTACTAAGCGTTTGTCACCTTATTAAGCTTTAAAAGAGTTTGACTTTTTATTCGGGGAAAAATAGCTGAAAGCCTGGGGCCTTGAAGTCATTCAGTTCTACTTGCTAAAACCAGAAACAATCACAGTTAATCAAACAAGCTGATTTTGCTCAGTCAATAGAATTACAGTACGTGGATTAGGCACACTGACAATTAACTGAGCAGCTGGCCTACATTGAGTATATTGATAACCTCGGAAATAAGATGCCCTGGTGGAGGTAAGGTCTCCTAACAAATATGCTGCTTCCAGATGGTGAAGTGAGTAATGAGCCCAGATGCCCTCCAGCATTGCTCCAGCTCACAAACATTGTACCTTCAGCACTGCCTTTTCCTGTCAAGTGTAGGAACCTCTGGGCAATAACAGCTGAGTGCTCCTGACAGGAAGCATCTCAGCTAATGATGTATGGGTACAAAAGGGTATAGACTTGCACTGTCGTAACGTGTAGGAGAAGGAGAGTTCATTGCCAGTTCTGAGCTGACAGAGAGGGCAAAGAGCCTAGCTACAGCACAGCATCAAAATGAGCTAAATCAAATAACAGTTTCCTCTTCCTACTGGCAAAAGCTGTGTCAAAAGGGTGATATGACTAGAAGAGATCAATAGAAGAGGGAGTTACCCTTTAGAAAATGATTTAGTGATTCTTTGGAAAGAAAATGTGCTGTGTTAGTCCTGAGAGATGAGGCATAAAATAGAAGTGATTATATAAATGTGAAAAATGATTTTTTTTTCTTTTGTTGTATATATTTGCATGAAATCTTGCAAAGTTAGAGAGCATATCATACTTTTTTCTCTGCTAGCTGGCCAGCAATGCCATATTTTTTTAGCTAGTTCTATATGAAATACACAACTGAACTGAATATTGAGTAGCCAGGCTGGGTTTTGCTTACTAGTTAGACTGTATGAGAAGAACCTCTGTCTCTAGAACTAATGTACTAATATATTAGCAACTGTTCCAAGCAGAACATGGTAATGAAAGTTGTAGACTACTTTGCAACTAGAAAGACTTAGGGATTTCTAAATTTTGAGTAAACACACATCCCATACGGTTATGGTGTCCTAAAGAGATGAGAAATTGTAGCAAACTGATTTTTTACTTTCTAAATTAGGATTGTAAACCTAGTGTCTGCTGCTATTCTGAACAGTTCAAGTGAGCTCCTGAGACCTGTGCGCTAAGCTTCCCATCAATTCTACCCCAGTACTAAACTTATTTCTGGAGCAGTAGCGAAGTGATTTTAAAATAGTTATTGAGACAGCTTAAGATCTCTTGTGCAACCAGCTTCACATCATTCTCCACTCCAGTCCAATATCACTAGGGATAGTAACAGCAAGATTTATGTATAGATAGTTTGTTACTATTTTCCAATTTTCTTTCCAATAAAAATAAATTTAACCATTTGGATGTGATAACTTATACACTTCTGGCAAACTTATACTAGCACTGTTAAGATTAAAATTATGCTGGAGATAATAATAGCTCAGTTTAGCTCAAATTTCTGGTTTGAGATTAAGAGGTGTTGTATGTACATATTTTAAAGCAAAAATTGGTACTTATGAGTCTTATTAATAATCATCATTGAAGTCTTAGAGCATTGTAATGGATTAGGCAATGAGTAATTCTTCCTGTTTTATGCATAAGGGCACTGAGACAAAGAAGCCATCTTAGGACTCTTTATGAAGATCATACAGAAAGTCTTTGTAAGAAAAAGGAACTCAGTGAATATTTCCTGCTTCTAGGCCTGCTACTCTGAACCCTTGCCCATGCTTGCTCCTTGTCCTAACCTTTGAGAAAATATGAAAGTTGAAGGCTGTCCTCTTGGCTGTTTCAAGGAAAATGAATAAATTTGATATGCGTATTCTTTAGAAGACACACAACCCCAAAATGACCTTTTTCCAACCAATTCTGAATGAAACGAGTTGATAAATAAAGTATCAGCAAGAACTCTTTGTGCCAGTTATTCCCAGTCTTGGGGCTGTGATAGGTGTGAATGGGAATTGTAAACGCAAAGAAATGTTTATGCTAAAATGTTGGGGCAGATAGGGTATCTGTTTCTGCAAAGTTAAGGGTTTGTAACATGCATCCAAAGCCAAAAAGAGGCTTGCATTCTTTTATGTTATGTCTACCCACTCAAGGGGTGGGTAGAGTGATGGCTCTGCATCACCAGGGAAGTCGTGGTGAACAGCAGGACCAGATGTACGGCAGTGCAAGAGGCAGGCCTGGCCACTAACTCCTGATTCTGCTCTTTGCCCTTTGTTGCTGTGCTGTGGTACTGTTTTTTTTGCCTGCAGTGGTGAAAAACCCTGAGTTGGTTTGCTGTGTATCTACACTGGTAGTCAAAAGTCAGTGCATGAATTTGTTAGAGAGTATGTGCAAATGGTCAGTCAAATTTGATATCCATCAATAAAAAATGACATAAGAATTCTGAATGCACCATGTATTTTGCAGTATGTAATTTTACTTTAAAAAAATGTACATGTTCATGCACATCAGCTTACTTTAGAATATACCAAAATGAGTTCTAAAACAAACAAAAAGACCCTTTGAATTGCAGGAAATAGCAGCAATAGCACACAAGAATTCACACAAGCTAAAAATTTAAGTAAAAAAAATTCAAGCAGTAGAGATACTGATGTTGCATATTAAAATCAGTAAGCAAATCATTTATGATGAGCATATGTCCCAGAAATCAGCAATAGATCTTCTTGAGCTGTTTAAATAATGCTAGACTGTGTTATAGTGTCTCTGCTTTTCCTGAATATGTTTTTGAAGGTGTTGTTTGTCTAGTTTATTAGTAGATTCTCTACATTCTATGCAGAACCAATGAAGGTTCCATTTAAATGTAGAAAATATAGATCATCATAGCAACACTGCAAAAATACACAAATACGATAGATTTTATATAATTTCTGCTTCTCTTTCACATAAATCCAAATCAGTTTTCTATTATCTTCTTTCTATATATGTGATATAAAAAACAAGCTAGTGTCAGCCCAATAAGTATTAAGAAATTAGGCAAGATTTTGCGTAACTGAAAGTAGCTCATTAGCTGGCTGATTCTTCACCTTCTTTTCATGCTGTCTGAGCAATGGATAAATGTCAGAAGTCGTCTGGGCATTTCTGGCATCCAGAGAACATAGAATTTTGGGGTCTTTGGTGGAGTAAGTAAGTAAGATTGCTCAAGAATATTCACTGTATTTATGTGTTAAAAAGCAACAACAACAACCAAAAAAACCCTACTTGAATTTGATATAAAAATGCACGTAATTGTGTATCTGCTTTACACGTAGTATGCAGACTCCTCTTGATTGACTGAAGAGCCATGCTATTCATTTTGTTTGCAAGTATCTGAGGTAGTGAAGACTATAGAGACTATGATGGTATTTACTTTTTTCCTGAATGTCGTATTTTCTTTTAAATACTATGCAATAACCTTTCTTTCAATGTTTACTTTGTATGTTAAGGCAGAATTGATCCCTGAGTAGAAAGTAGACACAAGAGTAATGTACCTCTTAAACTCTATGTAAACTCCACCTGGTGCGTGGGATTTATGGTGATATTTTGCAAAGAATTGAACTTCACCTTTAAGACCTTGCTGAGATATTCTTAACTTGAAATCAGTAGGTCACCTATGAGGAGAGACCTGTGCTCTGCTGAAATTTTTGAATAGCTGTTGTGAACAGTAATGCTCATTTTCTCACTGTTACAAGACTTCTCAATATCTGTTTCTTCATACCTTCTTTTTTCCCTTTCATATCCCAATATCCTATTTGATGTGATGCCTGTAAATGAAGTGTAAGACACTCCTGAATTATGTGTATCATTAAAGAGTGAGTTTAAATATATAAAAAGGGGGATTTAATTAAAACCTGACACTGAAAGTTTTATATACTTTGTAATGTTCTCAAGTTGATGAATATTTAAACTTGGACTCTTATTTGTGTTCAGTCAAACATGCCTCGTGTTCTTAACTGCTGGTATTAAGTTCCACAGCTGAATACGTTCTTATGAACACAGGCAAATTCGCAACTGTTTAAGGAGCTTCCCCGTTCCCACTTGTGCTTCTACAGTGATGAAACAGGACAAATTTTACTGCTGTTGCAATTGCTTTTCTTTACTGGGATGGGGACCTTTGCTTTAATTTTTGTTTTAGTACCTGTCCAGAAGAATAGGGTTTAGTCCAGAACTGTATTAGTATTAATTTCAAATAAAAAGTCTGTAAAAAAAGTAGTGTTTTAGTTCACTTCAACTCCAAGTTGCTCAATAATATCTATCCTTTTGTTCTGTTGTCTTTATTTGCTGCAGAAAATAAATTTTTTCTTATCCTTTAAAAAGTTAGCACAATAAATCCTGTTACAGAGGAGAAATTACAGCTGGCATACTCCATCTTGGATCTTCAAGAACAGCAATTTATTTTTGCTGCAATCAAGAACCAGTGTAAACAATGGGGAAAAAAGGAGTATGTTTCTCTTGTGCTCTGTCTTCCCTGTAAGCCTCAGGAAACACTGAGGAAAGTGAACTTGTAACTAAAATGGAATGTAGAGCACTGGGAATTGGGGAAGGGTATAGAAGTAGAGTGCATATAGCAGTTTTGCCGGCAAGAAATTTAATGAGGACTTTTTTTTCAGAAGTTTAGACCTGTATTTATATAACATAGGAATACTTAGAGGCCTTGTGTGTCAAAACCAAAAATGCCTGTAATTTCATAAAAGCTAAAACACCAGTGATGATTACTGCTTTGGTAAATTTGGACAATGCATATGTATGAATATTTGCAAAAAGTTATTTGAAAAATAACTGAATTTGTGGTTCTGCTGATGCTGTTACAACAGTGTTTATGTAAGGCTGTACTGTCTGATCTAATATTGTCTAAAATACAGTCTTGTAGTCGTCTGCTCAGCATCATTTCAGGGCAACCTCATTACTTCCTTTCTGACCTTCATCAATAGCTTGGTTCCAAGATAGTGTCCTGAAAGGCTAGGTGGCTAATACATCTCTCCTTCTTATTTAAGTGTTCCTTTGATGTTTCAGAACTTCGTTGCTCTTTCTGTGTGCTATCCCAGTGGCACCTGGACACCAATGCAGCACTTCCAGTTGTATACCAGGATACCCTAAACATTCTTCTCACTGCCTGACTTGCATTGCTTAGTTACTAGTCTCAGCTTGTAAAATCCACAGCTTTAGTCTCTTAGAGTTCCAGGCCAGTAATAAAATCGATAATGCAGAGCAGAGCTGAATGCATGAGCAGAATTTGCAGAAGAAACTTGTATAGCACCCATTAGCAGTTTGCCTTCTATGAAAATGTTACTGCATTCATTACAGGGCTAAAGATATCCTCCTGATCTGATGGTTGAAAAACTGAAGTAAAAAATTATGGTAAAGGAGCAATCATGCTTTCCCTAATTTTCAATAATAAAAAGCATATAAACTGCATTAGTGTTTTGCATCTGTGTCCTTTAAAGGCTGTATGACAGCACAGGATGAGTTAGTTTTCTGAGAAAACTAATGGGGGTGAGCATAGGAATAGTTTCCTGCTGTAAATTATATTCAGAAATGTATTTATACTTTCTAAAGCTCTACTGTCCTGATAACCTCATATGCTAAAGGTAATCCTTATGTGTATAAATATTAGTGATGTTTCACATTCAACCTTGGTGATAGCTCCACAGGAACAGCAAGATCCAATTGTGCAGTAGTTCTTTCATTTTAGTAGAGATTAAAAATAATAATAATAAAAAAAAATCAAACCAAAACAGGAAATCTATACCGAGATCTACGCAGAGGGTTGTACCATCCAAGTCTGAGATACCTAGAGATAAATGTTACACTTACCTTCTAGTATCTTTATTTTCTGTCTGTTCTGAATCTGAATATGTATTGTAAAGGAGGAAAACAGCTTGACCCACAATCTGTGAAGTGTTATTTTCTGTAGTGCCCTCAATCACTGCACTGGGCTGCTAGGTCATCTGGGAAAGATGAGGCAGGACGGCCTGTTGTGAGACAGTCCTGCCGATTTTCACTTCATACTTTGGAGGAGCTTTTTTCCAGCCTAGCTGCAGATAATGACTGTTCCTATATCTTTGCCCCTACCTAGACCTTAGCAGCCATCACATTCTCCAGGAGTCTGTCTCCTTCAAATCTTTAAAGCATATTCATCCAGCATCCTGTAAGTCCTAGCACCCCTTTAACTTCAATGAGGCAGGGAGGGGTCATTACTTTTACTGATAAACTGCTTACTGTCATATGCTTTTTTAGTTCAGTTTCCTTTTGCTTATCTCAGTATTGTTTGTAGCTTATCTGTAAATAATACCAAAACAAGAAAAAGAAAACAAACAAAGAGAAATAAGACTTTTCTTCACTTTTCTTTTAAGATATCATATATACTTTAGGGTTGTTAGAGCTTATGATACTGTTTCACTGCGCAACCTGGATAGATGTGATGAACATCTTTGCCAAAACAGAAGCTAATGTTCAACTATCGTCTCTAAAGCCTATGATTGGAGGCTGAATAAAGTAGCATGAGACAGCTTTGTTTTGTCTGGGTTGTATAGAAGCAGAATTTTCAAACTAACAGGGATGGGGAATGTTATAGTTTGACTATATTAGAGCAGCGTTGGTAAAAGTTGCTAGAAATATCCCATAGTAGTCCATATTTTGCTTTCCTTTAATGTAGTATATTTAGAATAATTATTCTTACAGAAAAAGAAGAATTATATTTAGTAACCTGTTCGAGGGGAGGGAGGAGCACAGGGGGAGAGAGGGAGGCAGGTGGTACCTGATTTTCATTTCATTGAACTATTTATGTAGCTTTTGTGTAGAAATCACCTATAGAGTTTACAATTTCTATTCTAGCCCTCTTTCCCTGTGAGAGCAAAATGTGTGCATAGCCTTTTGAGCTTTCTCTCCTGTTGTGGTTCTGTATAAGCAACAATGGAACTTACAGCCTTTCATCTTTTTTTTTTTTTTTTGTAATCTACTTTCATAGCCACAGGTATAAATGAAATCTTTGTTTCCATTTTCTCTAATTTTCTGCTTAGTTTCCATCAAAGCATTCTTGGAGGCTTTAAATAATCCATTACTGTGATGCTTTTTTCTTGAAAAGTTATGGGCTTTGTTTGATCAGGGAATGGATATATGTTTTGTTCAATACCATAACCTATAAATTGCCTTCTTGCCTGAACTGTTTTTTTTTTTTACTTTCTACCTAAAAGACAACTGCTCACTCTGTATACCAACAGTCATTTCCTGCCTCCTAATGTAACCGTTCCACCCAGTGGTATACTTGACCTGCCTCGTCAGCCCACCATGCACCTACAACAGCAGGCATGGTCCTGTGCTGAGCGCCGCCTTGGGGGGGCTCCTAGGTGGGGCAATGACACATGGCTGTCAAGTGGTGGCTTTTATGATGATGTTTTCTGATGAAATATTTCACTCCAAGTCAACACTTGTGTAGTAGGTATTGTCATCTGCAGTCAGTATGGGGGGAGGGAAGGGAGCAAGAAGGTTGGCATGGAAAAGATACCAATTAAAAATTTGTAATTAGCTTCATATGTGTTAATGGTTAGGTACACTTAGTAGCTACCTAAATTTCCCCTGGTGCTCTCATCCACTAGTTACTCTGACTTGAGACAAGCTGAATCAAAGTGAGGAAAAAGCAAGCTAAATAGATGTAAGCCAGCAAAATGAGATACCTCCATTTAATATCAAGTACAGTAATTAACCCTTGCTGTCATTCTCTGTGACTATTCCAACTATTATGGAATTGTGTTGGTTTAAATTGAATCATAATTCACAGTTACTACCAAGCTTTAATTTGGATGATGCTGTACAGAAACAGAGTTTGTTCTTGTTCCTGCCTGTCTGGTGTTTGTTTCTTCAGAAAGACAAAGGAACACAATTCACCTGGCCTTCTCTGCTCCAGAATGGATTTTTCTCATTACTGTTATCCTCCTTCACATCAAAAGTTTAATCTATCTTGCGACTGCTTTTTATTTTGTTTTTAGTATCATCCTTGTTAGAAGTGGGAAGAACTGTACCCAGAACCAGATTACATGAGAGTACCTGAGAGGCCAGGAAATGACTATATAAAAACTGTAATTGTTTATAAATGTTTACTCCAGAAGAACATGACCTGAATAACGAACATCACCTATTAATCTGCTGCCAAAATGCTAGCATCAGCAAAGTCCCTATAGCACAAAAAAATCCAGTATTCTGGTTGTAGACAACTTGAAAAGATCTTTTTCTAATATACTATTCGTATGTTCAACTTTGTGGGTAATTTTTCTTTCTTTCTTTTTTTTTTAATTTAAATATAATACATTGTAATTTCTCATATTTCAGGACTAGGGTAAACAAGGAAGCATAAAGAAATCAAAATCATAAAAGATATGATATCTATGTAGTCAGGATCCTGCTATTGTTCCTACCTTAACATTGTTGCAAAATATATATATATATATATATTTCCATTTCAGTTTTTCACTGTAGGCAACTTTAAATATAACTTTAAAGATCTCATTAATTTCTCTGCTTTTGTTTCTTTAAACTGTAAATTTGCTATCTGAGATAGAGACTTGTTAAGAGCATCATGCCTTTTATCATTAAAGAGATGCTGTGGTCATATTTTTCTTTTTCTGCACTTTATGTAACCGTATGCCATAAAACAATTTGCCACAGAAAAATTATATATGCTTTATAGCACGATAGAGTAGTGGTTGTACTTCACCTAGAAGCAGCAGTAAGTAGTCCTATGCACCAACTGGAAGGTAGTCGGCTTTTTGGAAACAATAATTTTTGTGTCAACTGTCTTTGTCTTTCCTTCTTTGTAGTCTAGGTAAAACAGTTACTTGTGTGTTTTTTTTAACACTCTTTTGTTGTTATTTTTTTCTTTTTCTGTGCTGTGAAAGAAATTCTGGCCAATCACCACAATCTTGTTTTTAAGGAGAGTATAATGAAGAAAAATGCAGTTCCTTTTCAACTACGTACATGCGGTCTTGCTTCTGGAGTGCAGGACAGCAAAGTTGAAAAGACTAAGGAGAACCTGTTTAATGTCTGCTGTAACACTTTGAAATAGATCTGAATCTTATAGGAAATGAGTATTGCCACACCATTTATAAAGTTCAGAGCAGAGAGTTAACATTTTAATACTGCATCTGTGGAAAAAATATTTCCTCTCACCCACCCCTCTTATAGAACTAAGCCTTTACTTTAACATTTGGCAAATATAGAACTTGATGTTTGGCTTTAAGTAAAGAATAGAGTCTAAAGCTCCAGTTGGTACCAGCAAAATTGTTTTCCTAATTTTTGCAACTGAAAAGTAGTATGTTTCTCACAGATGAAGAATAAAACTCTGCTAATTAATAGATTTAATCATTTGTTGTCAAACGACTAAGCCAAGAAAATATAGTGAAGAATGGCAGAACTGGGAAGGAAGTCCACAGCTCCTGAAATAAGAACTAGTACTCTATCTTCTGAAACTTGACTGTATCAGTAATCCTTTCCAATCAGTATTTGTAATTTAGTTGGAGTACAGTTGTGTGAGTAAAACTGCACTCCTTACAAAATTTTTGACATTGTTGAAGTAGTTGAATTTTGAATGACACATAAATAAGTGCACCTGTATTCATGACTTTTCCTAATTAGAGTCCACTAATGTAATGGGTGCAGGAGTTAGGTACTTGGCTAATAACTCTTCTTCCATATTAATGCTATGATATAGTACTGGGTATTACTAGAGCATCACATGACAACAAATAATTTTTTGAAGTCTGTTCTTTGCTTATTTATTTGGTCCTCAACATGCTTTAGCTGGCATTAATGGAGGAACATAAGCCTTTCGTTTGTATGCTTATCAGGATGTAAAAGAAAAGGTTCTCCTCTGATTCTTACCACTGTAAACTGTGGCCAGTCTAATGAAATAAGTGAGCTATAAGACTTCTGCAAATGAAGTAAGCAGTATTTATCTCTCTCTCTTCCTACTCAGTCTTTTAACTTGAATGAGAAATTTAGATAAAGTAAATAACTCTTCCATGGTCAAAAATGGAAAAAATCATTATTGTAATGGTTAAATGGGCATTGCATGCCCTCTTTTTTGATTAATTTCTGCCTTCGCCCCCTGACTTAAAAGCCTGAAATGTACATTAATGTAGCAAATAAGCGAACTACTGTCCTGTGAAAGCATTTTCTAAAAGCCTCTGTTCTGGGAGGGACACAACTGAGGCATCATTCCTTCTTCTAGAGTAACTCAGAATTCAGAGGAAAATTCTTATGTTCTATTTCCATGTAAGCTGTGTAGGCAGCTTAAAAGTAAATTGTTTTTAAAAGTACAAACAAGTGAAATGGCTTCTCAGTGAATGTTTGGAGCAGGAAATTTCTGTGGTGTTTCCAGTTCTTCCACATAAAAAGATTAAACACTGACAACGGGGTAAAGCAAAAGCTGTGACAATAAAGTACCCTATTTTTTTTCTTTGAAGGCTGATTGATGTCATTCAAGCTTACCGCTCCATTCCATTGTTTGAACGTCTTTATTTTCTAGATGTCCATACATTATTAGTAGGTAATGCTGATAGTAAGCTCCTAATAAAACAGCGAATATTTACCTCCTGCGTTCTATTTTGAAATATTCTTGGAAGAATCAGATTTGCCTGTATTTGTGAGGGTTTTTAGCAGTAAAAATGAAGAACTTCGTCTTTCATCTATTTTACACAGCATCAGGATCATGAGTGATGTGAGCATCTCTGCAGTCTATATTTGAGTAAAACATCCAGTGGTGTCAGCATAGGAAAATTAGATCATTAGTTGGGTAAAAACATTCACTGGTAATAAATGAAACAAATATTGCTGTAGAAGACTGCAGTGTTTCAATAAAGCTGTAGGTTTTGTTGTTGTTGTTTTAACTCTAGAAAAGTAAGTTTTTCCCAATTTTCAGCTTTCTCTTGATGTTAGAGAGACACAAGAGTGCAATGCTTTGGGTTATATATATGCAATTGACTTTTTCACCCCTTTCTGGATTGTCATTGTGTAGTATCTGTTCAGATACCTCAATAACTTAACCTTTATGTGTATGTATTTATATATATATACACACACTTTCCCACTTAGATTTTTCCCTTTCTGAAAGATTCATGACAAAGACTTTTTTTCAAAAACCTTTAAAAAGCAGTAGGAATAATCACCTGATCATATGTGGCATTTTGCTTATTTAGCTTAGCTGTTGGGGACAGAAAATCTGATTTAATTCAATTGGGAAATTGTTCTTTCAAGTTTAGGATTCTGGTTATTAGCCATTAATATTCATACAAAGTCTTCCTTAAAAAAAATAAAAAATAAAAAATAAATCAATAAGCACATCTGACCTTAGTAACAGGGCCGTGCTGTTAATCAGTAGTGTTGCTAATGTAATATATTACTCTTCAAAATAAAACTCTAGATGTTTGGAGCTCTCTGGAAGTCTTTAAACTTGTATGTGGATTAGCGTTGAAAAATATTTTAGTCTGTTCAGTAAAGCTACTGTCTAGCTATTATTTGTAGGGGATACAGATTTAGTTCCTTAGGAGATTGTATGACTTTTGCCCCCCCAAATTATATAGCACCCAAATATTATTTTCTGGCACTTTTCTGGCAATTAGAAATTTTTGGCTTTTTTATTTTATCAATATAAGTTAAATCTTTTTCAAATGAAAAACTTTTAAAGCAAGTCAGTCTTAGTTACAGTAAACTTTTTTCTTTCATGTAAAGGAATTCCCAGATGAGAATTACTATGTCCTTTTGGGCTTTTAGCAATATTGGCACTATGGTATTGCTGTGTTCGTCGTGTAGTACCAATATCAAACAGAGCAGGGGAAGGAATGAGAATCTGATAGATACTAGTTACTGACTTTTCATTGTGTTTTCAGCTCTTCATGTTCTTTTAAAACTTATATTTTAATTCATGATGATCTTTTTTACTGATCTCTAATATGAAATAAATGAAGATTTTAAATATTGAGAAGTAAGGTAATACACCTTTTTTCATTGTTACCCAATTAGGAATAGGCCTAGGAACATTTCTGAAAATGACAGAAGCTGTCCCTTTTGGGCAGCTACAAGGAGGAGAGAGGCATCCTGGAGGGAGGACCAGGAGGTAGACCAAGAAAATATCAAAGATATTTCTGGCTGTATCATGTGTGGCTCTGTCTAAACTATGCCTATATCTTGTACCACACCACAGAATACTGTAGTTTGTGTGGCTGACCTAATTTACTTGGATAAAAGGTAAAAGAAAGATAGGACAGGAAATCCTACCTTAACTTGCTCCTTGCTCTCTATTTGGGAAGTTGTTAATTTGAAGAAGCATCTCAGTAACCATCTTTGAACCACTCTGAGCTGAAGTGTATTAGGAATCCCTCATGTTTACTGCACAACAGAAGCATGGCTTCTTTCCCTTTTCTGCTGGCAACATTTGTGTCTCTCTCTGGTCTAGTTAGCTTTTGACCTGAGACAGTCTGTTTTCATCTCAGAATTTCAAATTCAATGAGATGGTTTCTGGTCCCAGGTGTCCTAATCTGGATGGAACCAAGGATTTTCATTTATGCCAGTGTATCTGAAAAGAGGAGTTAACTCAAAGTTATTTTTAAATGCTTTTATGGTAAAACAACTTTATTAAAAAAAAAAAAAAGCACCACCACCACCACCACCACCACCACCAACAAAAAACACCATCTCCAAAGGTGAAGAAATGATTTTAATGGCCAAAGAGATGCTATAAGAAACTTTTTGTGGACTTTAAAAATGAGCAATAGCATTATCTTAATCGTAGAGAAGGGTGGGTTTTCTTGAACTCATACTATTGGGGCTCATAATTAGTAATAACTGTAACAATTTAAAACTTTGAAGTTTAGTTACAGATATCTGAATCTACCTTTTCAGGACTTTAGGGGAAGATATGCACCACTTGTCATGTTTCTGAACTGACCCATGGGTGACCTTGGCATTTCTCTAACATGCAATTTATATTTGCATACAGAGATAATGCCTGAATAGGTCTTGCCACTCCCATATTTCAGTATTACTACTTTTATTTTACAGGTAGATAACTAATTCTGATAGGTAAAATGATTTCCCCTCTCATTATTGAAAGTTTATAGGAAAATGAATTTAGATCTGAGTGCTTGACTCTGGCGTTCATTTGTGCTTCCCTTGTTTGTAAGGATTGAGTTGCAGATTACTTGGAGGGGGGACAGGGAGGAGTGGAGATGAAGGGAGTGGGAAAGAGGTGATCGATGAATACCCAAGAATGCAAATATTTCAACGAGACTAGAAGCTGATAGTAGCCAGGGAGTGGGAGAACATCAGACAGTATGATTTCTCTAACTAGAGGGGTAGTGTTCCCTCTAAAATAGCAGGTGACCTCTTAAGAGCCGACAGCAATTTGCTTGAAAATGCTGATATTTGATATGTCAGAATAGTGCAAAAATGAGATAGCTTTGACTCTTAGAATAAATGGATTTTTAAAATCTATTTCAAATTATATGAATAGAAGGATTTCCCCCCAGGTTTTGGACTATCTCCACACATATATTGTCGTCTTGTCCTGAGGTTTGTGTTCATACTTCTATAAGTCTGTATAATTGAGACTTTTACTTTTGTTTTCCCTCATCTCATGTCAGTCAGAATTGTTTTCTATAAAATGTGGACTAAGTCCACAGATATCTTCATAGATCTTTTCAAGAGGCTTATTAGAATAGTACATAATTTAGTCATTTATTTTTATTTTTAATCCTTGAAGGTAGAAGAAATCTGGGGAGATGATCTCATTCTCTGAACATGACCTCAACCATTAGAAAACTGTAGAGCATTAGCTACTCTCCTGAAGCACTTGGAGGGCTAGTGGCTGAAGAGCACTATACCAAAGTTTTTGGTTATTACAAAGAACAAACTCTCCTTAGTGTCATAGGTAGATGTCATGTAATGCAGGAAATGATGAGGGCACAGGTTTCAAATGAGTAGTTTGTGAATTCCTGGGCAACAATTGTTTGTGAGTGTTGTTTTTTTTACAACACTCCAGACTTGAAGTCCAATGTTACTGGGTTATAGTTCTGATTAACAAAGGCAGCAAAAAGGATTTTTGTGACAATATCATTTGAATTGGGTGTTGAATATCTTACAATTAAAGCCTTTTAATAAGAAATGATTATCCCTTAATATCTGTACTGAATATCTATTTTCTTGAAATAAATTGGTTGTGGCTGTTTGCAAAATTTAATTTCTCTTAAGCATGGGTATTGAAAAATAATCATTAGTTGCATGTATGGGATGTAGCGTCATTCCTGTGGGCAAGCTGTGAGCATAAGAGAAAGTAGCAGCAATTCTTTGACTTCATGTATATACATATATATATATATATATATAAAAGGAAAAAAAAAAGCAACATGGTGACTGGCGAAATGACTTACTGTACTTCTGAAATAAAATGTGTTATATTTCATACCACATACAAAGCAATAAAGCTGTACAGTGATATCTTTCCACACTGATAAGAACAAGCATTTATATAACTGGTTGTCTGTATCCTTTGGCCTGAGAATTGCCTTTGTTGTTCAGTAAGTTAGGAAGATGCTTTGAAAGTTTTTGTAGTTGCAGTAAAGGGATGGGGTGCTGGGGTGGGGAGAAACAGGGCATCAGTCATAAGTCAGGACATGAGGACTCTTCTTGGCATGCAGTATGCACATCAGAATGAGATGTTTGCCTTTATCATTATTTTTTCAGACAGAACCAGGATCCTGCTGAAGTAGTCAGTTCATATAGCCAGTTTGCCTGCCTGTGTGATGGACAGCTGCCTGTTTCTGAGCTTTACGTCCCTGACACCAGGCTCAGGGTGGAACAAAGAAGTGGTAGAGTCAGCAGGCGAACAGGAGGAGGGAGAGGCAGCATCACAGTTACACAGAAATTGGAGGAATCCCAATCCATACTTTGATTAGATTTACTTAGGCACCTTTCATTGAATGGTAGGGAATGGGTAAAATGTTGATTAACAAAGGCAGAAAAGGAGTTAATCGGGAATATCTCTTAATTGATTAGTAAGGGATCAAGCACTACAGCATTAGTGATATGAAACTTTTCCTGTATACCTGCATCTCCAGATAAATAATAAATGGTGTCAAAGTAAATTTTGCTGCTGATGCATTAGACTTTTTTTTTCCCTAAATGACAGTCTGTATTTTAGTTAGATATATTTGATGATGAAATAATTTAAAACAAGATTTCAAAGCATACAACTGGAAACAATCTTATGATCTCAGCAAAACCACCAAAACAAACAAAAAAGGCACCGAATCATCAACATTTAAACAAAATGTCTGTACCGATGTTTAAAAATAGTTTGGCTTCTCAAGGCCAAATCTGTTTTCAGACAGTTCCTTGCCTGAAAAGAATATGTTACCTCTAATATATTTTTGCCAGGCTAGCTCTCTTCCTTCTGCTTATCTCTTTCTGCTACAGACAGCTATTTATTTTATGATACAGGAGGCTTCTTCATTGGAGGCTGAACACACATTTTGTCACTAAGATGCTCTTGCAGGCTTATTCATTGCTTTTTGAATCCCTTAAATGTAACTGATGTAAAGAATGATAATGTTTTCTAAAGAACTCTCTAGCTTCTAAAACGCTCTTCATATTTTAGCAACGGCAGTCAACAGCAGCTATTCAACCTTAAAGTCATAAGAGAATGCAAATATTTGTACTTTAGTAATAATGATAATTGATTAGAGATTAGGCAAATTTATCTGAAAAAAAAATCAACAAAATTTCCAGTTTATAGTCAGATATCCTACAGTATAGAGCTACACTGGACATCATAGCTAGTGTAAAAAACAAACAAACAAAAAAAAACCACAAGGGGGAGGAGGAGGGTATAACTATTTTACCATTTTGATATATTTTTCCTTCTTGGAAAGACAGCCAGGGAGCTAGATGCAGAGAGGATTGACTTCTAACTGCTGGAACGACAAAAGACTTGCGGAAAATCCTAATTCCAAAGCCATGGATCTCAGGGCAGCTTTATTGCCTTTTGTATTCTCCCCTTCTCTGATGTTGTAGGTGACCGGGCAGGCCCTTGATTTCTGGTTGTTTATCCACTAAATCTTGCAGACTTTATTTCAGACCCTGAAACTTTAACTCTTTTCTGAGGAAATCAAAGATGTAGTCCCCCCCCCCCCCCCTCCCACCTTGGATATACATTATTAGACATTTTTGTTAAGGCTAGCCCTGGGTCTACAAGAAAAATTAACATTAATTTAAGATATTCTTCTACTGTTACTTGAAGTGCTTCTGTAATTAAAGAAAAGAAGGTTGCCTCACAGCCAGAAGACTAGTTTGTAAATCTCCTATATGAGGCAGACTGTTTCTTCTGCTTTGAGATAGGCTTGACTTTCTGCCAGTTCCTTCAACCATTCTAACCTGCTATTTGTAACTCAACAAGGCAATCAATCTGCATTTTCTTGCAAATTTACAGAAATAATTTTTTCATTGTACTGTAGATCTCAAGTGACTCTTCCATCTCTTTTTTCTTTGGCAATATTAATTCTGTCTAGTTCTATGACAAGGATAAGCCACGACCCCGAGTTGTGGTTCAAAGAAAACTGAGTTCAGTGAGTTATTTCTTCCCTTGGTAGTATTTGTTTGATAATTGTGGGTATTTTTGTTTTGTTTCTAACCTTTTCAGGAATAAACAACCACAGTCCACAACCTTTTTAGGAACACAAAATCAATCTAGGAATATCTTTTATACTTTCTACTTCTCGTAAGCTTTTCACTAAACTTTGAGGGCAGCTTGTTAATTTGAGCTCCTTGGGTGGTACTGTTGCTATAAACCACTTAGTAGCATTATTTGTGTTGCTGAGGGGAGGAGGGAGTACTGATAAAGAAGTGGTTTTGTGCTTTCTGTTTGTCTTGTTGAGCATTAGTGTTTGACAACTGAAGCAAAGGAGTGTTGTATGTGGTGCCCAGATGTTTTCATTAAATCCTGATGTCACACATCTGGTAACTTGTTGCAAAGTAAACTCTTCCATGAATGTATATAGTGCAGTTATTTATACTTCTATTAGTTGACGTTAAAACAGGTGTTTCATAAGTTTAAACACAGTAATGCGATATTTAAATCTACCCAGTGTTTGTTACAGCTTTGTGGACAAGGAATGCATGTGCTTGCTTTAGAAAAGCATTTTGTTTTCTGATGCTAACTAAAGTTGATACTATAGTGTGTGTATATTTAAAACAACAACACTTTTGTTCTAATAATCAGTAAGAAATATCTCGTTTTTGGGTTCTGCTAGTTCAAGTAAGGATGTGTTTCCCATATGCTGTCCTTACTCCCACTCTGATCTGGGAACTGCAGTGCAGTAAAGCTTTCCAAGTCTGCAGCTTTAATTATTAGTTCCGGGTCTTAAAGGCAAATAACTTAGTTTTCTACCTCTCTTGCATGAATTTTATGCTTAAGTGTACATACTGAAATTTGTCAAAACAGACATAAATGCAGAAACGTCTGGGAGAATATGATAACCTTAAGAGTCATAGAGTTCTAAAAACTACCCAATATAGGAGATTATTTTAAGCATCCATTACTTTTTTATTAGTTTATTATACACTTGAATTTTACATGCATATCTTGTGCTGGTTTTGTATATTCCAGAATTCCCTTCACAGTTCAGGATAAAACGTAATGACAATATAAGATAAAATGGCTTGTGCAGTTTTTATGCTTCTGGTAAGTGCAAAGCAAACATCTTCATTCTTTGGTCTTTGTTTTTTCGTTACTATTGAAAAATTAAAATGATTTGGCTTCACCTCAGGCCTTCAATTGCTCTGTTGGGTTATTAAACATGCAGTGGAAGAACCAGTAATGAGTAGTATTGCTTATGTACTTTGTCTGTTTGTTCCTTACAAATAGAAGATTCATTACAGCATCTATGAGAGTTGGGGTTTATTGACTTGTCTTTCTAAGAATCTCTTGTTCTCATAATTGCTTTCAAGAGTGTTCTTCTTGTTTTTCTGTTTCTCTTCCACACCCATTAATCACTGAATAGTTTTTTTTATATAATAATCAGCAGTAATTGAGAATGCTATCCAGTAAACTCTCAGTACTAGAATCTGGCGTTTTCCAAATTATTAGGAGTATTGAGGGTGTTTACTGAAGTGAGGGAAACTAACATATTGCTTAAATAGAATTGTATGCTTTATTACCTGGAGAGCAATTTGAGTGCATTGAAGGGTGAGTTAAAAATTGCATCAGAAATGTTCAGTGGTCAGTATTCTACTGTCTCCCATTTTGTATTTAGAACAAAGAATTATTTATTTTCAGCTCCCCTTCTGTTTCTGCGAATAGTTTTTTTCCTTCTTGTTTTTGTACATTTTGATGAACTTCACCAGTGGAACTGAAAGGAAGCCTGTGCTCTGTGTTATTCAGAGGTGAATGTGGTAGTTATTAAGGGCAAGTGTTATGAGCAAACTGAGTGTGATAATCAGGGGTAAAAAAAGCCCATTTTCTCACAATTAAGAAAAAAAAAAAGCCTTTTTAAATTCTGATATTGTTTTCCCACAAAATACTGGACTTTGAGTATTAGAAAACCAATTTACTTTGCTCCAGTTCAGCCATATTAATTTGAGGTTAAGGAGATAATCTCATGAGCTTTGAGTTTTTCTTGTAGTCTCTTACTTCTCCAGTGACAAATAAGCTGCACTATAAAACCAGAAATTAGCATAATGTTTAAACTCTGAAATGCTATGGTTTAATGATAAATACGTCTACAGTATAACTCTTGTTCCCTAAACATATCTGGGAGGAAGGGAGAAGCAACTTTTATGTAGGTGATAATGTAATTTGAGGCTAATTGTGAGATGTAAATAATATTATATTTCTATGAATAAATTAATAAAGTAATGAAATAAGATTTAAAACTTCAAAGATCTGTTTGGGTGGAGAGGAAGTAGTTGTGCAGAGAAAACAGTGTGGTGTTTACCATTGAAGTACTCTGGCAGCATTGACAGATCTTACCTCTCAGAAGGTGTTTGAGATTACAAAATAGCAAATTATATTTAAGGCAAAGCAAATTATATTTAATTATATTTAATTTTGAGGTGTACAGGTCTTTTGTACTATTACTTGGTTTATTATAATACTGGATTTTTTTTTTCTTGAGCAGAATTTGATGTAAATTTTATGGGCTTCTCCCGTATAAGAGCTATTACCATAAATTACATCATGGTAATGGAAAGACATACTAAGACTTTAAGTTCTTGCTTTGATTCTCCCTGGACTTGGCTCTGTAAGAAGAGACAGACTGATAAAAAATTAAGCTGTTTTATCTGGTATATAGTGGATTATCTTTGATAGATAGATAAGAGGGAACAAGTTGACAAGTAATAAATGCCTGTTGGTGTTAATGTATGAAACAGATGGAAAACATATTTTTGTTAAGCTGATTCTGTAAAGCGTAGCAAAGGAATTTGAATGTGAAAATAAACTTGCAATTCCGTAGTGACACAGAATCACATATTAGAGCATATTAACATGTGATTTATTTGTGTATTCATAGGAGGGATTTATCCTACATACAGTTATTGGAAACCCCGGGAACAGAAGTCTTAAAGATTCTAGCTTTTATTTTGTTAGATTGAGATAGGTTCTATAAATGTTTTCAAAACATGAATTAACTCAATGGTTTTCAGTTACAATGGGGTGAGGATTTTAAAATTAATGTTCAGCTGCAATGGCATGATGTCAAATAATGTAAAATCAGCTCATCTTTCAGTCTGACATAGATTATAAATGTGTTTTGGCAAGCAGTCCATAGATTTGAGCAATCTTAGGGCTCATACATAAACTTTGAAGGAAGGACATCTAAATATAAATAGATCTTCCTGGATGATCAGTCTCTGTATCTATTCACAGTAAAATGCAGTCAGCCACTCAGTAGAAAGTTTCAGTATAGCCATAAGAATTTAGTGGTTCCACTTCAAGATGTAATTTGCTCTTGACTTCTCAAATATAGATACTGATTTTTTTTAAAGTTATGCTGTTAGTAAGTAGCACTTTAGTGAAAAGATTATACTTAAATAGTTCAGAAATACAAATTTTATTATGATCTTTGATACTAAAAAAAATCTATTTAAGGACTAAATTGATTCGAGAATAAGGAAAGTATTTTTTCGTCAAGTATCAGGAGATGGGCTGCTAATAAACAGAATTGTCTGTACCAAGTAAAAACAAAACAGAATATATTTTAATGACTTAAACATTCTGCAAAGCGTTCACATGACAGGTGCTTTTTCTTGTAAGTCAATGACAGGTCTTTCCATAACTTTTCTTTTTACTGGTTTAATAAGAATAGAAAGTAATTCCTATCATACACCACTATAATTTGTATGTACAATGAAGGTCATAAATTCTACTCTGGACAAGAGAATTTCATGCTTTTTAAGGACAGATTAGTATGTCTGTGATCACTGAAACACTTCAGTCATTTCCAGCATGAAGGCTGAATTCCCACTGTCGTCATATCTGCAAACGTAGGCATCTCCTTACAGAACTTCTAGAATCACGGTTCTTGTTCACTTACTTTCATGTCAGCTGTAGATTTACTTTTACAACTTTTATCGAGAAGAAATAGTTCACGTTAAATGGTTTTATGTCTAAACTATAGAAGATAAAAATTAACTGTTTTGGTATTTATAAGTCATGTCATTGACCATTTCCTGGTCAGCGTGTATATAGGGAATGTATCTTTGCTTTCTTTGCTTACATGCATTCAGGGCTAACAGAAGGTATTGGGGATATGGGTAAAAATGAGTGCAAAATCAGAATGCTCCTAGAAAGGTATGGATTTTTGCCACAATATGGGTTGGGTTTGCTACTACTGAAATACTGGAACTCTCCTTTTTCAGAGTTTTCACTCTGTACTGGGAAACGGGCAGGTGTTAACTAGACAGGAGTATCTCAACTTTATGCTACAAACTAAAAAGTGCTGGGCCTGGGGATATTGGAAAAGGTTGCTTACAAGACGTAGCTGGTTAAGGGAGTTCACCTAGCTGCTCTAGGGTAGCAGAAAAGCAGCTGTGTTCTGACCATGTCACCAGGAAGTTGCAACAGAGATGAAAATATTATTTAGGCCATTCCAGAATTCTTCAGTAGAGTTTTTCCCCTTTTCTCCACAGACTTGCACTCTGCAGGGTTGCTGTTTGTTTTATTATTACAGGTTTAGTGTTCAAAGACAATATAACTTAGGAAAGAATAGGGACCATAATATTTTATCACATGGACAAATATACCTTATAAAGGAAACTTAATCATGCAAACCTAGCACTTACCAGAGTTATATGAACAAGAAGGACTCATGTAAAACTATGTATTTCTTGTTGAAAGAATCTGGAACTAAGTCTGAAGCAAATAACATTCTGTTCCATACAGGTAATGATGAGAGATTTATTACTGAAATCAATGAGAAGTAAATGAAATATGTCAATAAATGTTTTAATTAAATATACTAAAAAAATCAGGTCAAAATTAACTAGCTTTTTTTTAACACCTGCATGAAGTGCATCTAAAAAAAAAAAAAAAAGCCCACTTCTGTTGTTTCAAACTGAAATCTGTTCTGGGATAAGCACAAAAACTGAGACCAGGGTATAACCTTAGGGGTCTGATCTGTGACCTTCTGCCTAAGTTCTTTTAGATACACGGCAGGCTTAATTTTGAAGTTGTGAAGTGTTGAGGATAATCAATTCCCTCCCTCCCCCACCCTCCCAATTTCTTACATTTTGTACGATTTTGCATTTCTTTTTACGTTTTATAAACATTTGATTTTTTTTTCCATTCAATGAAAAATCAGTTTGTTATAGCTGTTGTTCATCTATTTTTAAGAGAAGAGGCTTCAGTTGCTGAGGTCATATACTAATTTTTGTACTGTAGTCAGCCCAACAAACATCTCACTGTAAATACGGTTTTATATACATTTCCAAATAAAGGCTATAACTAGTGCAAGCTGGTAGGTCACATTTAGTAAAAGGTTTCTTGTGAAGAAAATATCAGAATAAATCCAAACAAACCAGGGAATAAAATGTAGGCTAACGCAGAAGTCATATTAAGTATGCTTGGCAAATTGCGGTATACATGGCAGCAACTGCATGTTATTCGGAGCTGCTAAAACGGACAGTGAAACAAGCCTGTTGTACGGGTGCTAGATTTTGATTTAATAAATAGTCTATACAGTATCAAACTATATAAAAAGTCTAAAAAACACAATGAGAATTATTGTATTTGAAAAAACTGTTCTATATTGTAAAAATGTTAAAATTAGGTCCAAACCACCATTAAAAAAGGTATGAAATGTGCAATTTTTCAAGTGGCAACAAGGGGCATGAGAAAGGTTCCATAAAGGTTAACAAGAGTTGTTTGATTTCTCCTTGTTTCCCTGGTGATCACACATGTCAGAGCAATCCTGTTCAGGCAAATAGGACACGAGCTAAAAGTATCATCACTGATTTCAGTAGGGAAGATTGGCTGCATAAGGACTAAAAGGCTATTTTGAGAGAAATGTACAGTACAGTCTATTCATGTAAATACTTGGAAAACACAGGAACAGAATTATTTTCTAACTACAGAGCGGTGAAATCAGTGTAGCCACATGGATTTATAATACATGGCAGAATCTTTTAGAATCCTAAGCCTTCTTGAAAGCAAACAGTTTGAAGTCTGCATCTAGAATAACATGAGCGCTTGTGTTTAACCGCAAGCTGCGAGGGTCACATTCCCAAATGTACTAAAATTAATAAACCTCAATATCTTTTAAAAAGGCAGTAACCCCTTACACTTATTTCTCACAAAGCATAGAGTGAGGAACTGATAATTAAAGGCAATATAAATGGCAGGCAAGATGAAACAGATGGCTGTAATGTAACTCTTGAGTCTTAACTGGCACTTAACACTAACTCTTTCAATCTGACAAATACAATAAGACACCTATGTTGACATATACGTGGTGCACTTAACTACTTTTATTTATGTAACTGAGGTATTAAAATTGTCTTGAAAAGCAGACATCTAAATAAGAGAAAATGATGTGAAGAGAAGGGTAGTAGTCACTGTTTTTGCTGATCAATGACAGTGGTGGTTGTTGTTGCTGTCTTTCCCCCCAACATCCTTAACTTCCAATTTCCATGCAAAGTCTGGCTTGTTGCTCCACCGGACAGGTAGCTTGGGAGGATGGGAGGAAGTCCACTGTTCTTCAGCAGAAATTAGTTATGAAGACTTTCTTTCTTTCCTTTTTTTTTCTTTTCAAATGAAGTATAATAAGCTAAAAGTGTGTGCATCTCACACGCTGCATATAATACACTTTTAATATATACACTGTCCTTATACACAAGCATCCTCTATGTACACTGATAACACCTTAACTAGGAAATTAAAAGTCAATAGATAACGAACCTTGTGCTGTATCTTCTCTTCCTCTAACATAGATTTCACATGGAATTTCCTCCATCACCCTGTCTTCTATGACTTGCTCGGGGCAGTCATGCGCTTGTTTGAAAGTGTAGCTACTTTTCTTGAATGTGCTATTAAATGTTTTCATTGGCTGAGGTTGTGCAAAATCATTGCGGAAGGGAAGTTCCATGGAGCTGAGGTTTGTCCTGCTTTGTTTTATATTGGAGGCTTGAGAGCCACAGTGGTGGTCATGAATGCACCTGGAAGCTGTTGAAGAGCGCCTCATTTTCTGATAGTTTTCAAGTTCTTCTGATAAATCTGCCAAATCTGCAGAAATCTCTTTGTCCCTCAGTGAAAACAGTTCATAATGCGGAGGATCAAATACTTCCTGGAAACCGGTTTTATTGAAAGCAGTCTTGCAAGCCATAACTTTTTTGCGAGGTTGCTTTACTTGTACTAGAATTGAAATGATAAGAAGAACTAAAACTATCCCTGATGTGATACCAATGATTGTTCCATGTGTTCTGGTGATTTGTTCAAACAATCCAGCTTTTTTCCTTTCTGCAAAGAAAAAATGGGGATTATGAGAGTTCTTACTTTTCATATTTTGGACTGTATATTAGAACAAAGCAAGCTGCATTGTGATTGCCACGTAAGTGCTGTGCTATTAATGAAATGAATTCATGGTACTAGAGACTAGACCTGTATGATTTGTCATATTAGATCTGTGCATTTATTCAGCAAGTCTAATTCCCCATCTTCATTAGTGATGGTAATAACTCAGTTAGGGAAAGAGTGTGGGGAAAGGGGGAGCAAAAAACCTCAACCAACCTAAATAATATGGCACTTTTGGGTAGTACTTCATATGGAAACACACAAGATGGCAGCATCAGTACAAGATGGTTTTCCATACTTAAAATTCTTTTTTGGAGATTCAAATTTTCCAGTTAGGTTTCTGTTCTGTAAAAATACTTCATTTAGAGGACTGCAAGATTTCTCCAGTGATAGACTCTGCAACATTTGCTAGCGAGGGGAAAAAGCATTTAAGACTGTAGAAAAAAATGTTGCCTAAATGTTGCACATTTTCATCTATCAGGCTCCTGGCATCTGGATATGTCTGTTATACACTTAGGTACTCCACACGCAGTGCATGGAGAGAGTTGCATACCACCTTATGCAATGTAAAACAACCCATATACTAAACCCTGAGGAATTGACTAATAATTCATGTCTGAAATACCGTTTTGCTTCAGAGCTTAGCCTATTTATTCTGAGTAACATTTATTGCTTTAATATGAATGAGCCTATCTCCCTTTGTCCTACCCAGTTTGGCTCTTGTTAGCACACTTCTGTGGGAGATACAAATTTCAATGCTATGGTAGTTCTCTCATCTGTATCTAGGTTTCTTAATTCTTGGAAGATTTTTTTTCATCAAGAAGGTCTTAATCAAAAGATGATGTCTTCCCCAGTCTCTTAAAAGAAATTGCATGTGACTGATTTTTTTTTTAAACTATTTATTTGTATGACCCACTGGCCTTAGGCGTAAGGTAGGCTGCAACATAATCAGGTTTAGGCAGTCACTGACATGGGCTAAATGAGAACTCTAGGTGCCTCTGGGAACTGAGCACAATTGAGAAGCCTTCTTTTCAAAGATAAAATTGTTCTTTTGGTTTCATCCGTCTCCTTAAGACTGCCTTAGCTGACAAGATGGACCCAATTTTCAACTATCCTTTAATTATGTGCTGTGCAACTACTGAAGCAGCGTTTAAATTATATCCAACATAAAACATGGTAGATTATTCAGCATCAGATGTACAAATATTGGGAAAGACGGTTTATTATCTAATGATATAGTTTTCATAAAATTTTGTTTCTGAAATACTGTAGTGCATTAGTGAAGTGTAGACTCTACGTGAGGTTCTAGAAAAGCACTTAGAGATGGGAAATAGATCCAGCAATTGCACTTAATAGGGAACACAGAATATTATTAAAGCTAAGGATTATTTAGAGGAAACTTACTTATCCATTGAAAACTTAACAGTTATGGATCATGATTTTTAGCTGGAAAACTTGCATAATACGTAACACATCTATAATGCACCTTCCCTTAGAGTGTATTAGAGCAGTGTGATTTTTTTTACAATGCTTGTCCAAAATACAATTCCAAAATAGCTTTTGAGTACAGAAATCAAACTTTAGTCTTTTGGTAAATAATAATAATAACAAAACACTATTTTATTTCAAGGTCTTTCTTAGAGAAAGTTTTGACCCTTCCTACAGTTAAGAGTTTCTCTTTGAAACTGAGTACATATTTTAATCTTTCAGGTTTTTTTTTCAGACCTACTTATGCCATTCAATTTGTCAGATGAGCACAAGTTCTTGTTTTGCTTCTTTAGCAAGAAAAAAAAAGACCTTAAACTGTTTTTGTTTCAACTCTGAAAATTCGCTTAGTGTTGAAACACAGATAAATATATCTGTGCTTGAGTAGAATAGTAATTTCTTCAAATCATGAGAACTTTCTGTACAAAGCCTGATATTGAAATGACTTGTTGTAGTTGTGACAGTTTAAACAATACTTCTCTGCCCCGGGTTCTAGAAGCAGTGTTTTACATGTCTCTATTTTCCATAAGTGATGACTTCTTCACATCCTACCAATCCCTCCTTCCTCCCACTACTTGTTACACCACATGCAGCAGGTGCATGTACTCTGAGATGGTCTCAGTGATTAAGAACTTAAAATAAAAACAAATATTTTAAATTTGCATTTATCTCTGGAGACTGCTGCTTCTACTTTAGAGTGGAAAAAGACTGTGCTCGAAGGACTGTCTTTTTCCAGCTGTATCATTTTTTTCCTAATAAAAGGCATTACTTGTCCCTACAACTTGCTTCATTTAAAATTTAGAAATGGATATGATGGAGCCTGGCAACTACTACATTCTTTTTCCTATTAAGCTATTATTTTTTTAAAATGAAAAGTTCATGCTGAAGAGGAAGAGATTTACTTATAAAGCAGGTAGATCAATCTTTAGTATGCTTACATGCCTCCTGAGTTTAAATAAAAAATTTGGAACACCGTTCTGAGATTAGGAGAATAGCTGTCTTCAGCATATTTCCAGGAAAGGACATTTCAGGACTTTCTTGAAAGGCAACTGACCAGCCTGGGTTATAAAGGCTATACTTTGCACTATATTCACCTCTGCAGTGATTTTCATCCCAAGGGTATGCACAGTTTTGAATGCCATTGCAGACTAAAGAATTATTGATGCACATGTTGCTATGGCAGAAGTAAGTGTTGCCTGAGCAGGGAGCTGCAGTAGAGAAGAGGAAGAAAATGTTAGGAATTTTCAGTAAGTCATACATTGCACGACAAAAGAAAAAAAAAAGATAGTAAATTCCTGTTACTTTTAACATGCGTATTTGTTCTTTTCTCTTTACAGTTTCAAACTGAAACAATTCTTATGCACATCAGTAATTAACAGATTATTTACTCCGTGGTTGGTTGGTTGTTTTCCTGTGTATTTATCAATGCTACAAACAAAACTTTCTTGTTCAAAACAGGTAGTAGAAAGACAGTCACACAACACAAATAATGGAAGAAGGCTTTAATACTTGTCTTTAAAAGCTTAACACTTAAATCACGTTCACCATCAATTATAAATTTATTCAGTCTGCTGTATATCTGCTGTGTAAATGGCTGTGAAACAGCTACTGAACATCTGCATTTTGGAGCCCATTAATATCTTAAGACAAATCAGATTTCAGCTTGTGGAGGACTGTTTCAGTAACTGCAAGAGATTTCAGTAACTGGAGGCATCTAAGTCATTCCTGTTTGTGAATCAAAGCTCTTAGATCCTCCTATCAGAACTAATGCAAGGATTAAGAGAGTAAAGTCCATCTTTTTATCTATCTGTCTATATATAGCTGGAAATTTGAAGAAATACTTTAACTAGAAAGTTGCTCTAAAGATTTTTTGCATCAATGTTTGTTATAGCTCCTTGATGTTAGAAAAATACTTATAGAACATCCTGAAAAATAATATATATATTTTAAATAGTATACTTGGGGAATTCTCTATGACTTAAGGGTACTAGACAGGAATTTATTTTTTTTTCTGTCTCAGCAATGTGTTATTTTTATCACAGAAGTGTCTGTTATTAGTGTAATCAATTATATATTAAATAGCACAGATGTTGTGATAGACATTCTATTACTTGGTTTCATAGAAAGAATTTATTCTTGAGTAGTCTGGATTCCCTGAAACCGACAGCAAAACCCAAAGGGTACAAGTAGAGGAGGGTGACAAGTCCTGAATACCTCATGTTTCTCACTTATTCCTTCTGTTAGGCTTCAGACTCAGTGACAAAAATAGGAGTCATGCCTAAAGAAGAAAAGAAAATTCAAGCCTTTAATTTTGAAATTGCATGTCCTGACCCAATTATGCATGTCTTCCCATTTCTTACTGCACTCAATTTTCGTAATCTCCACTCATTCATTTTAATCTTTTGTATTACCTTCATGTTAATTTTAACCCCTGACAACCTGGCAAGAAGACCCATATAGGAAGCTTGCTTTAACTGTAGTGCAAGCACTGTAGTACTTCTTCCTCTAACATACTACAGAATTTATTTAGAAGGTATTTTGGAAGAGTTTATCTCCATAACTTTAGTATTTTAAAATGTCATAGTGAGGAAGATAAATGTAATGATTACTGAATTGAACTGAGAATTTAATTGTTTGGAAAGTAGATTCAGAAAATGAAGGACATTGCTTTAAAGTATTATCAATGCTTAGAAAGTTATAGCTCATGCCAATTATACCAGTTATGAATGAGACGTTAGCGTTACAATAAGGAAGTCATTCTTGAGCCATCCGCTTGCATTCTGGGATGGAATAAACTCGCTTGGTAGATATGGGGAGAATGGTGGATGTTGTATATCCTGACTTCAGTGAGGTTTTCAAAACTGTGTCCCATAACAGCCTTGTAGAGAAACTGATGAATTACAAGCTATGTAGGAGGACAGTGAGGTGGATTGAAAACTGACTCAACTGAGAGGCATAAAGGAATGTGATCAGAGGCAGAAAGTCCAGCTGGAGGCAGTCAATAGTGGTGTTCCCCAGAGTTTGATACTGATCTTATTTATCCTTTATATACAATAACTTTAAAAAGCTGTGTATGTAATAGTCTACACCATCTATTAAAATATCTGAGACAAAGGAAGATCTATGAAATTGGTGTCCAGAGCAGCTGTCAGGAATCCATGTGTATTTGTTAGTGTTTCAGTACGGATCTGTATGGAGTTGTAGTTCTTTTGGAGGCATAGAGGAAGGATTATGATGCAAGACACATTCCTTTTCTTATTCCCGTATTTTTTCAATTTGTATCTTTTTGGATGATGCATTCTGCTGCTGCCTCTCCATCCCCCAGCACATTCTCTATTTTACATTCCTGTGTAGCTTCTTTAATGTTTTTTAGGGATGGCTTTTGCTCACAGGTCCATGAAAATGGGACAAATTGACTTCATTTTCCTTTGTTTGTTATATGGGGAGTACAAAGTCTGACTACCAGTCACAGTGATTGATTGGTTCCAGTCCAGGACTTCAAGGACATAGCTGGACTCCTCTCATAACAGCTGCCTAAAACTTGCACAGTGTTCACAGTGTTCTTTATATATAGCATTATTCATGTATTGAATCAAGCCAGAAATCAAATACATTGATTTTTAATGTTGTTAGCTGAATTACTTAGTCAAATTTGCAAGCAGCACTAGGTATGTGTTAGGTGACTGTCATGCACAATTAGCTCATTTATGTAAATTTCTCAGAAATATTGATTGTTTTCATGGTTGGCTTCTTATAATTACAAATCATTAATAAGGTAGAAGAGAAAAATAGGTTAGAGATTTGAAGAGAAGATAAACCCAGATTCACTATTTTCAGTTTGAAAACATGATTATCACTAGACTATTCAAAAATACAGGAAACGCTTAGTTTTCAGGAACATACTTTTGAATTACCCTATCCAAGACAGACAGTATCTCAAGTTAGAAGATAAATAAGAATAACTGCACAACTTTGCAGACTTTCTTCTGGAAAGGACTTTTGAATTCCTTTAAAATTCTAACTTTGGAAAGTTATTCAGCTCTAGAAGTGGTTACTGTTTCAGCGTCTTGTACTTCATCCCTCCCCTGCCCCATAATATTTAAAATATACAGGGATAATTTCCCCTGGCAAAGTTCGTAGCATTTTTGAGATAGTGCAATTAATTCCAGCTTTCATCACTAATATTAATAATTGTATTGAAGTAAAAGGTACTGGAAAAGCTGTTACAAATTTGATAAGCAGGTTGTGCTTAAAACATACTTAAATTCACAATAAAGTTTGTTAAATGCCTACTCTAGGTTAAACAATAGACTAGTTTCTGAAATGTTCTTTCTACTGGTTCTTACTACCATGTACACAAAGCAGGCAATAAGACAGTTACCTTCAATCGCTGTTACTTTATAAAGGCTGTTGTGCAGAAACTATCTTTCATTCTGTGTTAAACTTTCCTGTTCAATGGAGCTGAACATCAAACTACCTGTTTTCTGTAACTTGAATTTTTTTGCAAGATGGTGACCAGGATCCATTTCAGAACTTTCTACAGACATGTTACTTCTGTCAAAAACAGTTACGTCTTTGGCAGCAAATGTGTACTAGTTAATCTCCAAGCAGAGCTTTCTGAAAACCTTTAGCACAAGCATAGGTCTGCTCTCCTGAAGTGGCAGACATATTTTATTCAGTTCTCTGCGTATATCTCAGAACCGCTGTGCACTTCCAAACTCAGTTTACTTCTGTGCTGAAGATGACACTTCTTTGCAGTTTCCACATTCTGCAATGTGGGCCATGTTGTCCTTTGTAAATATGTGAGGCAACCAAATTCAGTTAAGTTCAGAGAGAAAGTGCTTAGAAGAAAATCTCACAGAATGCTTTCCAGAAGCATCTTAATTTACAATGAGAATAATGACTATCTCTAAGGCAGGCTATGGAATCCAAACAGAAGCCCAGACAGCATTTGTAGCTCTGCTTTTAATATAGCCTTCTTAATAAATTTGAATTCAACTGCCTTATTCGTGGCTGTGTAACACAACTGGGCTTTGCTGAGGGAGCACACATGGGGTTGTTTTAGAGCCACGTACAGTGGAGAAAGGAGGCAGCAGCTTAGGTGTGGCAGGAGCAGGGGTACCTTCAGATCTGCAGTCGAAGGTAGGGCTGTGGATAGGAAGAATATCCAGACTCAGCAGGGTCACAAGTGTTTCCTAGCCTTGTGACTGTCCAGCGTGGGCTTGAGGAGAGCCTATCGTGGTGTCTGGCAGGGAAGCAGAAGTTGGGTGCTAACGGGATAGCACACTTCAGTCTCACTGCTGTCTTCTAAGTAAGTCTGTGCACCTTTGTAGAAATAATTGAGAAGGACCTACCCTAAGGTTGTATTATTCTTGAATTCAAAGGAAAAATAAGTCTTTTAATAAAGGAGGAAAGCCATTCTTCAGGAACCATGCTCATAACTGTAATAAAGCAAGTATTTAACTTACCTACTTGTATGTGAAGGAAACAGTATAAGTTCCTCCTGCACAAGACATAGCTAATGGCTTTTCCTAAAATACCTGAAGTACCGTGATACCAGAATAGGCACTTGAAAATGTACTTACGATCCACAAATGAAGTGAACAGCATCCGGAACCTGCTTAGTCTACTGCCTTCATCTGCCCACATTCGTACCACGCCAGTCCCAGTCTGCAGCATGACATCATTTGCTACAGTGCTGCAAAACTTTGCCTTCAGGTTTTCAATAGAACTACTTCCATCATAGACAGCAACAAAATTTCTTTTGCATTCATTGGAATGCTCCATTTGATAGTCCAGAAATCGTAAATAAATCTGTTATAAAACAGAAATGAATATATCCAGGAAAAGTAATATAGAGAAGACAGTTTTTGATTTTTAGACTTGAATAAGATGTTTTGTCCCCATATACATTTGTGTAACTCCTGATTCACAATGCTTTTAAACTTGCATTTCCTCTCATTAAGGATCAATGTGGGATATTACCTGGAATTTGTAATAAGTGTCTCCATTTCATTCCCCCTCCCCAAACAATCTTTACTTAATAATTTACTGTGATGTATTTCTGCTCCCCCTGGGGAAAAAATAAAAATCAACACACGAGCTGAATAAAGGTGTAAACAGCTCTGCTAAGCGTACAGTCTGTTACCCTAGAACAGATGCAAGGAACACATAAATGTCCTGAAAGAATATTTAATGGTCTTTTGACTGCTTTCTTGCCTTTTTAATTCATAAAAATCAGGCTAAAATATAAGGGAAGGAATCTAGTGAGAAAAGCTCTGAAGCGAAAGAAGGAAATTAAAATTTGTTGCTTCAGAATGGAAGCTGATTACTTATACATAGCTGTGTTATGAAAGACATAAACCATGAAAACCATGGGTAATTTGAATAAAAATGGAAGCAGGAGATAAGTAAACTGGCTATCTAGAAAGAGTTAATAAAATTAAGCCAATCTTAACTCCTCCGAAAATAGAAATCTAACCAAAGAAAAAGCAACATATGTGGTAGAGCATATGCAGCAAAGAAATTGGAAGACCAAGATGGTACTTGAAGAGTAAGCAAATAATTTATCTTGCTAGGGGAGGAATCTTGAGAAAGCTTGCAATTAAGTTAGAGTTGCATAGAAAGATCATTGGGCTTTTTAATCCCTTGTACGTCTATATTGGAATTCTCAAAATTCTAGTGAAAGTTGATGAGATATATAATTAAGCCACCTGTAAATTAAAGCCATCTTTAAAATTCCCAAGATGTCCATAATTTTGACGGAGAAGAAATCTACCCATGTGGAGGCTGAGGGAGAGGAGGTTCTAAGCCATGAGGTCCTCAGTGTGTTCCTTGGATAAGCCTGGGTCTTGACTGTGCATTTACAATGGCCTGTCTGGCTGATACCACGAATACTAAAGACCTTTTCAACAGCACAATTTTTCATGCATCTGCCTACTGACAGGAATCTCAAACTCTTGTCTAGATTGTGACGGTGTGGATGAATACCATACTACTGCTATATTACCTGCTTTTCTGCCCTTTTACCATCTCTTGCTTTTAACCTTAACTAGCGTGAAAACTGTATTTTAAAGAATTCACTAAAACAAAAGCATTACTCTTGTGTGAGAAAAAACAACAACAACACATGCCCCCCACCTACAGTTAACAGGCTCTGTTTAAAACACAGTAAGAGAGAACATAAAAAATTGGTTACACTTGTACAACCTGGCTTCTCCTTTCTTTCTGCTGTTTTCCAGAAGCAGGCTGCCAGCATTTTCTCCCCTTGCACATTCTGTGATAAGGTGCAGCCTGTGTCATACTATCTCATGCTTCATCTCACTATTCTGTGAAAATGCTACTTTTTTTGTACCTAAGTACGTTCCCTGAACACACATGTGATTCCATGCATGTTCAGCATTGTGATTTGCAAAGTGATTTTCTGTAAATAGTCTTTTTTTCTTTTTTTTCCCCACTGTCTTAGATTTACAAGTGAAAGTTCTCAGCTACACTGAGAACCTGTCTTCCATTGATGTTTTATCTCACAAACATGGGGGGTTTTGAGCTGCATGTGCTGGTATTTTCATTTAATGATTGGCTTTATGTACGTGCTGTGAAATTACAATGGAAACTAAAAATAAATTAGCACATTTTTAGTAGAGCTATCTGCATATGAAAACAAAGGAATAATTCCATTGAAAGGGTTCAGCTCTGCAAAAGCTCCTTCTACTTAGTGTGCCAGGCAAGTAAATATAAAAGGTCTTTGCTCTTAGATTATACTGATAATTCTAGTAATTTTCTGAAATCTGGAGTGATTTATTAAATTTATATTATGCAGATTTTGTAAGCCTATTCATTGCTGTAATTGTTAGTTTAAAAATATATTTTTAATGCAAAATCAAATTGAGGAAATTAAAAATGTCTATGCTTAGTTTTCTCAAGAGATGGAACCATATCAGATCCAATGGGTCTTATCATCATAATTCTGCCACAATTGAAGCTCGGGAAACCACTCTTAGAATACGAAGAGTTATTTTTCTGTAATGTTTTAACTCAATAATTTAGGATGATGGTCTAATCTCAGGACTGACCCAGCTACAACTCTGCCTTTTGGCAACATTCAATAATTTATTAAAATACTTAAGCATAAGACCTGGTGCACTCAAGTGGAAATGTAGAGAGAAAATGGTTTTATTATTGTTTCTGGAAGAACTGCTACTATTACTGAGACTAGTACAGGGCTCTTGGGAGTTGACTCACTTCCTCAAAGGCTCAGATATATCAGTGGAGTTTTAGTTTCTTGTCTTGTCCTCTTATTTCTGTCTGTTAGGTTGCTGTTTCAGTACTGATTTGGAAGTTGATGAATAGGGCTACTTAGTTAACTCTTAGCGGTGGATAAGAATGACTGTCATCTTGGCAAGTCCTGCTATTAAAAATACATATTTAACTTTTATGTATATGTGGTACAGGCAAGTAGTGATATGTGCTTTAATACACACACAGAAGCAAATAACATGTGTATGTTATACAGAGAAAAATTACATATTCTTCAGTGCAATTTGTAAGTAATTAGCAAGTGTATGGTTCTGAAATGTTACATAGCTTCTCTATTTTTGAAAACAGGCTAAGGTTATTGTATTTTGGAATCCTTCTCTCTGCACAACAATAAAGCTTAAGTTGTTTTTAATGATTATAAGATAGTGTGTTTTTTCATAAGTGGTCTTCATAAGTAGTATTCATAAGTAATGCTGCAGACACAATCACAAACATCAAGTACCTATATATCTATTGCTGATTTTTGACTCAAGCAGCTACCATGCCCCTTTTGGGACTCAGAAAAGTCCAACCAGATTTTACTGTGGCACTTTCAGAGGGTATGATCCTATAGCAAAGTTAGAAGAGAAAAAAGTGATAGCTCCTCAGGCATTTCCAGGTAAAACCTTTCATTTTAGCTCAGACTGCTGATGAGATAGATGGGGTTTTAGTGAAGGTGCTGGACTGTGAATTAGACTGGGGAGGAGCCAGTTACACATTCTGCTGACTTTGAACAGAACCAAATCCTCCAGCAGAACTATTGGCAGCAAAATTTTAAATCACAGCAGCAAGATTTACTGTAGTTTATCAAAGCTGTTAGCCAGCATTTTTACCTGCAGTTTTCCAATAAAACCACAGGCCAAATCAAATGTCCTTGGAAAATATTGTTTGCACAGTTTTCAGTTTTATTTTGTATTTAGAGTTTCAAATAATAGGAAGATAACACCATGGATTTGCTGTATATGTTGCATTTCAGAAACAATATTATGTCTGAATTTCCTAAGCTACTGATACATAATTCATTTCAATGAAAGTGTGACATTATGCTAATCACTATTACCTGTTACTAATGACTTGGAAACCCATTACTTGCTGAATGATATGAATGAAACCCACCTTAGCATTTGGAGTAGCCTTAATTGTCCATATGCAGTCAACTGCTTGTCCTGGTTTTGTTTTTTCTTCTTGTTCTACTTGACTGGAACGTACTATTCCGTCAGCTCCCGAGAGCTCAAATTGGCAGTCTAGGGAGAACATATACCTTGCTGTCAAATGCAATATGATATTAATTTAAAATTTCATATATAAAGAAATTGGAACTGTAATACTAGACCTGGAATGGGATTTAAAATGCCTCCTAGGTAAGTGAAGTCAGGATCTGTAATAGAAAGAAGTCATGAGTCACAGGGGCTATCAATTCTTAACAATCATTTCAAGGCTTATTATAATCTGAAGATGATGTCCATTTTTATTATTTCACAATAAAAATTGCCAGAAAGTTTGTTGAATCAATTGGATGGTACAGAGACAAACTTTTTTTAGATAATACGAATCACGAAGATTGACCTTGTAATTCTATGCTAACAGCTCAGATTTCCAGCCGAACACCAAAAATTATTATTAGGTATTTTGTTCCTATGATACATTCTTAACTTTAACTATGCCAGTTTTCACTGAAATCACTGGAACTTCACAAGAGTACAGCGATCTTTCTGTGTGCATCATTTTGATTAGATTGTTGTCTGTATGTCTGGAAACAATTTGAACTGGAGTAGATTATAATATATTGATGTTTTGAAATTGCTAATTGCTATTAATAATTAGTATATAGAAAAAGACAGCTCAGTACTAAAGATACTTTTTCCTTGGGTACCCATGCTGCTTATATTAGGCCAAGTAGCACAGTTCTAGATATCATTTATTAGCGCAGAATTTAGCGTTGATTGCTCCTCTATTGTTCCTCCTTCTAAATGCACAGTGAACGTACTGTATGTGTCTGTGTAGTAAACTATAGTAACATACTGTATGTAAATTACTAGTGAGTTAAGAATATACTTTTTCATAATGGTTAAATGATGGTACTTCACTTTACTGGGACTAGGGCTTGGCTAAAAATGGGTCTAAAATGGGCTGGGCTGTCCAAGGTTTACATATCAGCGATATGTGTTTCCCCACAAATCGCACAGAAACTCACAAGATGCATGCTGTCTCAGGTGTGGCGTAGAAAGTCACCAAGCAAATCATGTACATCGTAGTGTGTACATGTGCATTAGTCTACGCAAAGAAAGCACTTCAGCCTGGAACTAGGCTAAGTTAGTTTTGAAAGTGATGTTAATGAAGTGGCTTTGGAAATGGACTTAGCAAGATGCATAAGTACTGTCCCTATGGAAATATTTTAGCAGATCACTCTCAGTGGACTGGTTACTATATTAATGTGGAGAGTTTCCAAATCTAAATCCCTAGCAAGGTGTACAGTTCTATAAATGTTAATATATAATTGTGTATAGTATTTTCATGTGCTGTAGGGTTAAAGACCAGTTGGGTAAAGATGGCATAAAAAAATTATGCCTGTGTATACATTTATAGTAGTAGTAGAACTAACTTTTGTACATTGTGTTTTGTCCCAAAGGACAATAAAATGCTGATAACTACCCGCGTATTACATCAATGAAGTACAGCAATAAAGCATTGCACAAGGATATCAGTTCAAATTCACTTGTAAAAAGAATGTTTGCCAGTTTTAAGTGGCCCAACAGAGCAGATGTAGTTTCTGCCTGTCTAAAGGCAGTGTCAGCACATTATCCTGTCTTTTATACCGTGTAAACTACACAGTTCTTTGAGCAAAGAACAATGCTGTTGTCTGAGTCCGTGGTTTGAGGGTGTCTAGTTATATTGATAGTTGATATTTGGACTGTATAGATATTTCCTCTGGCTTTTCAGAAATGGAAATTTAAAATGTTTTGCATCTGGCTGGAAGTACTATTATAGATTGACCTCAGATATTTTTGTCATCTTGTCTGATGTTCCTTAGAAGATAGGCTGTTGAAAATGCCAAACTGCTAGTCTACATAAATGCTTTTTCCATTACTACCACTGGTGGAGCTGGTACAAATTAGAGTACCGAAGAGAGAAGTTGCTAAAGCCTTCAGTACAAACAAGATCAATTGACTTCTTCACTAGGAAAGTACAGACCTGTAATTCCCTTTGGTCAGTTTCCCAAAGTGATTTTATTCAGGTATCCATCAGGATTAGCACGACAGACACCTCTAACTATTGCGTTGTTACTTTGCCTTCATATGCGCTTACAATGAAATACAGCTCTAGACTGTCAGAATAAACACATCCACAGAGTTCCATGGGAGCAAATGGTCATTAATTTGGTCATTAATTTTAGGCATCTTTACCTGGTATAAATGAGTATTTTGCTTGAAATCCCTTTCCTTCCAGCTCCTCATCAGAAGTAAACTTGATCCACATAAATCTCCCTGTTGATCTAATTAATGCAGGGCTTTTCAGACCACAGTAACGATCAATGAGAGGGGAGAAGCCAAAAGGTCCATCTCGAACCTCCAGATGATCAAAGCGACATTCAAATGAGGGTTCTATGTAATAAGGTTCGTCAAAGGTCAACTCAATTCTTTGTCGTGGAGCAGCTAGACATAAAAAATTGAGCAAAAGATTAAATGTAGATCTATATAAAAAACACATGAAGATATGAAATGGAGAGAGACCTCCAAAACAGCAAGATAAAGGGACTAGACACTTCTCAAAATACATCTAATAGTCTGACACAAAAACTCAGATATACTCTAATAAAAATTCTAAAACTGATTCTGTGGGAGATACTTTTTCATGGAATGACATGCATTTTTTTTTCTTTGACCTTTATAATTGAAAATTCAGCAAGGACATAAATTTAAAATACCATGTGTAACACATATCAACATATATGCAAAGGTATTCCAGCAAGGTTTAATATTAAAAAAAAAATTAGTGTTGTACTGGGACCAAAGTACATTAAAAAAAAAGGACAAAGCATTTAGGGATAGAGAAAACAATGGAAAAGAAAAAGATATCAAGAACTACTACTCACTGATATATTTCCTAAACATTAAGCCCAAATTTGGAGATCCTTTGGCAGGAGATGTCTTCTAGTAGAATACTCAGAAAAGTGTAATTGCTTAATATATATTATCAATATATGAATGACTACAGATGTTGGTAAATCTGAACCAGGATTTGGATCAGATCCCGAATTCCTGATGCAGTGCAGCTAAGGCTACTTGTTGACCGCACTTTCACATCTGTAGTTTGGAACCATGACTTTATATTGTGTGTATAGTCTTAGTGCTTCTTGCTAGTGTCATCTGTTATGCTATATGAACTTTCAGATACTAGTTGGTATCTGGAACAACAGCATTAATGAATCATATGCTGTCTACTTCTGGATGCAAAAAGGATTTATTTATACATCTTTAACACTGTTTAGACATTTACACCTTAATTATACATGAATTAAAAATATTCCTGGCTGTTGGTTTGCACATATTGGCAGTGGTCTGCAGGAAGGACCATATCTTAGCTAGAAACCGTGGAGGATGTTTTTCTCACTCAGGTTCCCACAGTGTTCCTGTGTAATGACTGTGAGGACAGAGGCATGGAAACTGTTTCTGTGCCCCATGGAAACTGCCTTGCACAAAAAAGATCCAGCACTGGATCCGGTATGTCTGAACTCTAAAGCTGGACAGGATGTCTGCTCTCCATGCATTCAGTGGCAGGGAAGATACCAAACTTCCAATGTGCATGCATGGAAACAAAAATGAAGGTCTCTATTAATCAGTACAAATAAAAACTCGCTGAAACGTGTTACTTGAAAAACACCAATTAATTGATATGAATCTGATGATGAAGCTAACTAGTGTTTTTAGTCCCAAGTCTTGCAGCCTTTATCCAAGATATTCCCATTAGAATGTATTTTTTTCTAGTTAATGATTTTTTTTGTCCCCATTGCATAACTTCAGTAGTGCAAAAATGGACAAGTGTCTATTTTTAGTACAGTGCTACTGTGACAGACAGGTGTGGGGTTTTTATTAATAAAGGGCAGCATAAAGATTTGCTGTCCCTGAGATAGATTTAGACTAATATAGTGTGATCTGATAAATGCTAAAGATAGTTCTTCAGCCATCTTTTCTAATTTATTATCAGCAATATTCTACATGATATTAAGATAAGCCACATTTTTTATCTTAATAGTTCTGTGCTTTCATAGATTACATCAGATCTGATGCTGCTTTCTCTGGCTGTGAGGTTATGCCTTATTCCATATAGATAATTCCTACGTTTGCCTTTTATATTCACGTGCTGTTGTTACCCAAAAGAGTACATTTAACTCCTCACTCAACCAAGTAACTAAAGAATTGATTATATTATCAATATGACTATACAATACTTGACGATATGTTAAAACAACAGTTTTAACAGTTCAACATAATAAATTTAACAGTAAGGTTACAATACAACAAAACAGAAATATAGCTGGTACCTTCTAAGATGTAGATGCACTCTTGATTTGGTGGGTACATGTTAGGGTAGTTTGGTGAAGCAAAGTGTCCTCCATTACTAGTCCGTACCCAGTTATCGCACTGGGTAGGAGGAATGCGATTCAATCCAATATTTTGCCCACCTTGAGGGAAAATAAAGAGATCAAATAAATGTTTCCTGCAAGTATGTAAATTTGATTTTGCAAAGGTAAAACACTGACATAATACACAGCCTATAAAAGAAGAAAGTAACTTGTTTTGGTTGAGAACCCTTTCATCATATATGCCACTTGTTAATATCTAGCTAGGAAAATCTTTTGGTTAATTTAGTGGCGTGGTATATCCCGATGAGATCACAATTTCTGAACATCAGATCTGTACAGTAATCCTCAGGAAGGGAAGAGAGGGAGTAAATTTTTTTTACCCACATGAATTTAGATTTCTTGATGCTTTTTTCTAAATCATATAGTTACAGTGGCTGCCAGTAGAACAGCTTTATTTTATGTCCTGTGTCTTTTCTATTCCTATGCAAATGTAATCCACAATATTTGTTATTATTTACTACTTTTGACCCTGATTCCAGACTATACTAAAGCATATCGCCCTTAAGCTATTTACAATAGTATGTTGGAATAAAAAATGCTTATGATAGGTAAATAAACTAAATCCAGCAATGGTAGTTAGTAAAATTAATAGCAGTAGGTAGATTGCACTGGTAGCTAAGATTCTCATTTAAGATCAAAGCTCTCTTCTGGATACTGGAAAATACAATCTGTGGCTGAGATGTTGCACTTTACTATGATCATGCACCATGCTGGATCATTCACAGAAGCTTTGTTAGATCAGATTTCCTTATCCTTGGAGAAGGGGCTTGGGAGTAGTATGATCCTTCTAACATTCTTATTAAGTACCTTTGACCCTCTTCTTTGATATCAGCAGAACTGAAGAGAGTAAGACACAGAATATGTGGTTTCTGCTAGATTTTTCCTAAATCTCACAGGGGTGCTCTCATCATGTTATTTATATTTATGCAGTTTTTCCTTGCGGACCTTTGAGAGGGACTCCATGCTGATACAGGTCATAGCTGCCTACAGTAAATTGCAAATTAAATCACCTTCCACTGATATCTTGGCAGCCTTTATTTATGGGGCTGAAAACTTAGTCTCTCCTGCAGAAATTGTTCAAGGAAATTCTGTAGGTGTCAGTTCAAGGAATTCTTCTCTCCTATGTGTGGATGAATCCCACATATGAGAAAATAAGGTTTGTGAAACTATTGCCTTCCCCCCTTAGGAGGTATTGGCTTTAAAAATATTTGTGGGCGGACTGCTTGAAAAGCTTGTTGTCAGATACAGAAAACATGAATTTCCATGGTGTTTTTTCCCACCTCTAAGGTCTAAAACCATAGAATTTTAACTGGGTAAGTGAACCTTCATGTTCTTTGTGACTGGATGGCTTTGTTCAACTGGAAAAAAAATTCCGTTTGGGGGGGGTTGGGGAAGGGGCAGGGATGGACAAGACCGGAATTCATATAATTAATTGAAGAGCTACGAGTATCTGAATACTTTGACTTATATTGCTTAATTCAACACTACTAAACTCTTACATTTTTGGAAAGAAAATCATCAAACCAAAATTGTACCTTGTGTCTTCTGTGCAATGGCAATCCCTTCCACTACAAGGATTGTTACTAGCAACACTGGTAAGAGAAATTGAACAGGAAAAGCATCAGTAATTGAACAAAATTATAGACCATTTTATGCAATCCTGATTCATGCAAATCCTAGAATCACTAGCCCAAACAACTCAGAACATAAAAAAAATACATAATATATGTGCTTTTTTTAAATTTCAGCTTTAGGAAACTAGTGTAGTTTAAGTGCACTGCAGGTTCTTCTTCCATGTTCCTTAAGAAAGCCTATATGAAAATAATCGTTTATTGTTTAAAGGGACTTCAAGAATCTTTTATAGAGGATTACAGATCTGAACACATTTTATAAAATTAAATGTTGTCTATCTTCTGTATATTTTTTATGTCCTGAAAAGAGATGTTTGGCTGCTATATTGAACAGTATTTATCCTAAACCTCCATATGCATAATGTGTATACAACAGACTTCCCTAGCTTACACAAAATTAATTGGGACCACAGGAGACACTGCATGGTCGTATCCCTACAGAGGTTTCAGGAACGCTACAGAATTGTATCTGCAGGTTGCTGTGACACTGGTACAACACCATACCAGTGATTTCTGCAAACAGTGCAGATGCAAGTTCTAATGATGGAGAGATTTACTCTGAGTAGTTACAGCAGCTATGATGTTGGGATGTACACTGTTGAAAGCACGCTGGTTTGCTGATGCATTTTGTTACGTGCTGGCATCTTCTAGATTTGAACTAACCTGTGATTTGAACTGATATTTGACCTGTTAAAGATTTTCTGTCATATTCCTTCCCCCAACCCTTTTCCTTCCTTCCACGAAAAGAAGCTGTCTCAATGGTCTTGCTTTCAGACTTTGCCTTATGATTACACTTCGCTTGCACCCAAGAAGTGTTGGTCTGAACAGCACATACTAAGGATTCCACACTCCCCTATTCATCAACAGCTTTAAAGCAGGTTTAATCTCCAGATTTTCCTAAAATGCTTTGTCTCCTTGAATTGTTAGGGATTACCAGGAAGGGAAAAGGGAATGAAGTTAGAGTATATTATTATGCCCTCTTCAAATCTTTGGTTTGCCTCCATCTTGAATACCTCTAATTTTAAACCTGTGCGTTAGAGAACTGGTGAAGCAGGCTAGGACTTGGACAGAAGCTGGCTGACGGCAGGTAGAATACAAGTTGTAATATCATATGTGTCACTGAGACGGGGAACAGAGAGCAAACACTTAGTTTCTCTTACACTACAAGAACCAGGGGGTATCAGACAAAGCTAGCAGGTGGCATGTTCAGAGTAAACTAAGATTATTTTATTTTAATGCACAAACTTCATAACACATCCTTAGAGTGGAAGATTCTGCTTCAGGAACCCCTTGATTCATAAACTGCTGGAAGTCCGGGATAGTATTTGAGGCAAATATCATTTGTTCTACTTTTACAGTCTGAGACCTCTGCTTTTGCATCTCTGTGCAAGACAAGATAGCAGGCTAGATGGACCTTTGATTTGACCTGGTATGGCCCTTCCCACGTTCTTAATCAATTTGTTAATACTAAGTCAGACGGCATGGCCTCATCCCTATAAAAAAAAGATTTCAGCAGGAATTCCATTGTCACATTCAAGAAGTTCATTCTATTTCCCGATTTTTCCCTCTCATTGTTCAGGCATTCTAGTTGCTCATGCTGAAATGGCAGTTTCTCTATCTGCGATTTCTCTGTGTTGCTATTAGACTTTCAGCCCTTCTGAGAGCTCCAGAGGGAGCATGCACTGACTATGAACTACTGAGATCTTGACTAAATTCATATAGATGCCACTGTAATGTTGGTACAGATCTATTATCTCGGGGAGGGATGGAAGGAATCAAAGTCTGCCCCTGGAAGTGTCAGTCTTGCATTTCTGTTTTATTATGTATGTTTCTGCTGCCCTCTCTTCTCTCTACCCATATTAAAACAGACTGTACATGGTTATGAGACAACTCGGCAACGATCATTTTTTTCCATTTCTTAAAGATGACCACCCTCTATTTTGCAAGGACATAGCAAGCTCAAATCAATTTAGACCAGTTTATTCTGCTGCTTCTTAAAATGCAAAATGGGTTTTGGCTTTTTTTCATAAAGCAAACAAACACAGAGATCTTGAATAAATACTTTCATGACTAACAGAATGAATGCAGATAGTCCCTTTCAAGTATCAGTGAAAAATCTCCATTTTTTTTTTTTTTTAGTATAGCTATCTACTGTGGCTAATGCTGCTATGGCATACCTTTTTTTGTTTGTTTGTTTTTTTCCCCCTAAGAACATCAGTAAGCGTCTATGTTTATTTCAGTGACCATGGTCTCTTCTACAGGTAGAAAGAACATCTGAACAGATACTCAGTTGCACTAACCAGTCATTTCCCTTCTTGAAATGATGTGGAGACAGAAACAAGCCTCCTAAAAGGACTTCAGAAAATCTGATTGGTTTTCACTAAAGCCTGTGCTACTTCTATAAATAGCCCAGAGCTGTGTGTGTGTAAGTGCAAAAGAACAGTTTCCTGCAGAACAGCATGGGTATGCAGACAATTACAGAGGATAAATCGTCTGAATATTTGTCTTACTGTCTTAATTTTGTCATGTTACATGGATGAGTGGATATAGTAAGTATGGGCCACCTTCTCATTGTTCCCTGCCTTTTTGATCCTTTTCATTTTAAATCTCTTGAACTCTGGCCTTTCTCTAGCAATGCTCCCTCTCACGCTCTCAATCCCTAAGATGTATTCAAAGCAGCCCAGGTAGCAAATCTTTAAGGGCCTACCTTTGCCATTACCTTTATCCCTGGTGATAAACACATCTTTTTTTAAAAAAAAAAACACACTGCTTAATATTCTCTAAGTGGGCTGTCCTTATCTCTGTGACAATGATACCGAAAAGGTGGAGAGAGGACTTATATCCGTTCTTCCTGAGAGTAGTGGGCAGAAACCCCTAAGGCAGCATTGCCTTAAACTGGGTGCATTTACACAACACAATACAGTGCATGATAGCAAATGGGAGCTTTTTGGCTGGAAACAAGGCCTATTATTGTTCAGGATGAAAAGAAAAGAAGGAAGAAAATGAGCCAGGATATTTTTAAACCTTTCAGACTGCTTCCATTAACCCATTTTTGTGTAATTTTAAAAAACAACAAAGCAATCATTTGGTGTCCTAAATCTATATTGCTTCCTGGAAAAACATTTTCAAATTTCAAAGACTAATTTAAACCATACAAGTCAGTAACAAGGAAGGAAGATGTCAAGGGAAGAGACAAATCCTGTAGGATGGCACAGTGGAGACCTAGTGCTAAACCAGTGTCCTGATAGTGCATATGGCAACACAGACACAGTGACTAGAGCAGACGTGGAGATACTGAACTACATTCACTAAAAGTCTTGTAGCACTTTCAGAAGGATCATAAATCATCGTTATTTCTGATAAACTGAAATTCAAATAGTTATAATGCACCTGAACTTGCAATGAGACACAGTATTCCTCTGTTGCTCCTTTTTTCATCTTTTAAAGTCTCTTAGGTATCACTGAGACATGACATTCTTCCGTGTGGATAAAAGGTAACTTGTGACTTAGCCTTGTATTCTACTATGGTACAGGAAACAGAAATAGTAGGTGCCCCAAAATGCTTGAAGGTGGCTTGCTAATGTAAGCAGGAGCACAACAAGTGCACAATTGCAGGACTACATTGAATATCAAAGGGATGGAAGCGTGTTTAGGATTGTTTTTCATGGAGGAGCATGGTGAGAATTCTACTAGACAATACTGAGATTTGGGAGACTGACTTATAAACTTCCACGTATTTAGTTGGTAAAGATAATAGAGACAAGTGGTTCTGCAACTTAAAATAAGTTTCTACTTCCTATCTAAACTGTACAAGGGGCTACCATTAAACCAACAGCAGCAAAGCCATTGAGGTAGACAGATTAAGAGGAGCTTCTTTTATTCATGAATCTGGTATTTGCTACAGACAAATTCCATTAATTATGGTGGATGTTTTTGTACTGCCATTTAAAGCTCTGATAGTTTTTACCTGTGTGACATTAATTGGAAATAAAGAAAAAGCAGAAAGGTTTTTTTCTGCCTTTAAAACAATCTATTTTTCATTTTCTTCACTTCTTTGCATGAAATGTTTTAGATCACATAGCCTGCAGACAGCAATATAGACTTTTAAGCGTGAAGACACTAATCATACGTTGCAAGTTATCATCACTATTCGGTTGTTGAAATAGGCTTATGGAATAACATAAAAGAATCCCTTGAACTGGTGTAATAAACCATGCATTTTTTGCAGGAGTCAAGATTTTCTTTGCTGACATTTCTTAAAGTTCTCTAAAATGAATATAAGATGCAAAAAATATTTGTTAATTTGTTTGTGAAGTATATACACATATAGATTAAAAAACAAGTGGCTCCTATTTCTCTTTAAACATGAGAATAATATAGTTTTATAGTAAACAAATGCTCAACCAACATTAAGAAACCAGTGTTTTGCTTAGAGAAACAAGTGCCGTAGGCTGCAAATCTGACATATGCTTATACTTTCTGGCAAGAAGCATTCTTCAGATTTCATGGAATACACTACTGCTCTGAGCTCTCTATGGTATATCTTTCCTCTGCTTTTTCTGCATGCTCTAGGGATCTTCACATATAGAGAAAACACAGTAGATGTGCTGCGTAGCTCTGCAAGCAGTGTCTGTCTTCAGGGATAACAATGGGGGATCTATGCACGCAGGGCAAACTGAATATCCAAGTTGGGAGCACTCAAGCAAAACTTAGAAATGGAGTGAAAAATTCGACCATTTTAAAAATGAAGACTTAATCATTTAGAGCATTACATGTTCTTAGTACTAGTGGTAGTCAGAATCCTAGGGATGAAGTTGACAGACATTGCTTAGAGCGGGATTCACTGTTTTATCTCTGCCGTACTCCCTGGATTAGGTAGCACCTTGTGTGCATAAAGTCCAAACAGACAGTAATTGGCAACACGCAGGTCACGCATGTTAGAACATCTTGCCAGACTGCCTGCTTCTTTCTGGCAGATACAGCCCTGAGTAACAAATGCTTGATCTTAATTATATACTGTGTTTTGCCTTATGGGAACGAGTCCTTTTCTGTGTACTATTCTTAAACTCAGCTCTTAATTTCCCCCCCACATGCTAAAATTAATATTACTTTCAGTAACTGCTAATTGCAGTATCCCAGCATTACATCCAATGATTTTCCACATTAGTCTAAACCTTAATTTAGCTGTTAATGTAGTGGAGACATTTGTTACATTACATTTTATCTTATTCTCTGGCCAAGAGTACACGTACAGCATAGTTTGTTCATATGCATTTTAGTTGCCTGTAAGGACTCTGATCAAGTGTAGGGACCCATGCTACTAGATGCTGCTTGTATGCAAAGTATTTGACAGGTTTTGTAAATAACTTTTTCAACTTGGACAAACAAGGTAAAGTGGGAAAAGGAAAACAGAGGCACTCTGGACTTTGTATAATTCTGTGTGGGTGGTCACCTCCTTTTCTTTCAGGAGGCTAATTGAGAGCCTTTCTGATTCAAGCCATTTTTAACTCAGAAACAGACAAACTGTAAATTCCATGGGAATAAGTTTTCTTTTCCTCTCTTCCTAGCATTTGGTGACATTTACAAGTTGATAAAAGGAATATTGGATTGCATTTGTTGCTGCTTTTTTAAGCAAACAATTCTATTGCTGAGGATGAAAACACAGCAGTTTTCAAATCTCACATGCTCTTACAGTTCGCAGTCTGTATATATTCCCAGATCTTTCTGTGGTCTCAACAGGACATCCACAGATTGTTAAAATGAATATCAGAGAGCAATAAAGTTGGCTGCCTAGAACTTAGCTTATTAACAGCCCCAGTGATTTTCTCCATTTTAAATTTATTTATTTAATATTTTTTGAGCTACTGGAATATACTGCAGGATTGCAAGAGAATAAAGTAACAGAGATGAAGGCGTGCATGATGCAAGACGTACTTTAGCTGTTTGTAAGTCTTACCCAGAGCATGCTAGTGGAGCTGCCAACCCATTTTTAATCCTCCTCACAAATGTTGGTAGCAGAAGTGGGCTTCATCAGCTATTAACAGTGACTCTAGTGCCTTTCTAAGATCCAAATCTTGTTAGCCATTAGCCTGCCAGCAGACTGTCTGAATGCACTCAGGTCAATGCTCAGATATGAGTTTCATCTCACTCCAGCTGTTTCCAGTAGGGATTCCTCTCTTTAAGATTGCCAGAGAAACAAACTGGGAGTCTGTATCTCTGCAGAGAAATTAGGTTAACTGGTTCAGGAGGTACAAGCAGCTCCCACTTCCCTTTCATAAAAATCATCTGCAGAGCAATTCACGCTTGGATGGATCTGTGACAGAGTCCCCTCCAGGTTTGCCCAAAACATTTAACATTTCTGATCTCTTCCTCCATTAGAAATATTTGAGCAGCTGTGGGTTGCTTCATTCTACCAGTTTGCTCTGCATCCTGTTACTTATAATCCATTCCTGGATATCTCTGCCAGCAAAACTTCTGCCAGAAGAATAATATCTTTCATTTTTTAAATAGACACTTTCCTTTTTATATGGCAGATCTTTTTTCATCTCCAAGCTGTGTGCAGCAAGCGACTGCTGAGAAGGCTGCATGTGCAAACCATGTTGATGAGGGGTTCCAAAAACCTTATTAAAATATATATACTGATTTAAAGTTCAGATGGGTTCCCTGTACCTGACGGAACTGATCCTGCTGTACATGACTATTCTGAACACATCTTTCCCAGAGATTACTTATTCCTAGAACAGTTGGAAAGTGATACTTCTCACTTAGAAATAGATCAGATTGTACCAAACGTTGTTATCCTTTCATTTCTTTATTATCAATATAGTGTATTTTTTTTCAGTGGAAATCTTTTCAGGAACATCTGTCATGGAATTAATATTAAATGTTCTGCTGTCTTCTGTCATGTCTGAGAGCAGCTAATGTAGAGCATAAATATTTTTTTCCCGGCTTCTTGCTCTTAGTCCCTGGAAAAGAGACTGCTCTGTGTTCATGGATTTTATTGTCTGCTAAAGGAGGAGGTTTTGTGATAGGTATTGTTAACATCTTGGCAGTCCCTTCCTGGTGCATAGTGGGTCAGCTCTGTAATAACGGAACATGGAGTGAAGCACGAAGATAAGCTAAAATAAAAGAAATGTGGATTTTTTCATGAAAAGTTACCTGCTGTTTTTTTGTTGAAAAATTTACACTCCCCCACCCCAGCCACTTGCTGTATTTGAGGCAGCAGTTGTCAGTCACGTATCAAGAAAGGCAGCAAGCTATGTAGGTTGTCCAAGACTGCTAAGTGTGTCGTTAATTAAAAACCAAATTGGAGTATACAAGGCAGAAAAGCAGCAAGCCTGTTTGCAGTGCTACAGCCCTAACTGTAGCCAAGATACTATAATTAAGACTTTGCCTGAGTCTAGATAAGCATGTCCCTCACTGCATGTGTAACCTGTTCTGGGGGTAAATAACGTGGACAAGAGTCTGTGCGATTTCTGGTACAGCTGCAGATGTTTAATCACTCCCTTCACCATCCCTGCAATAAATTATAATGTGAATTTCTGACATGTTCACAAATGATGAATAGCTTATAAAGTTTAATTTGGGGAGTAATCTTTCTGTCTAATCTCTCTCCATGAATTAAACCTTAGGGAAGGTGCAGATCATCTTAGCTTTTCATGAGATAGAGATACATAATTCAGTAGCTCCTTTAGCTTCAGCCTGGTGTTATTCTGTACTCCAACTGCATCTATATACCTGACTTATAAACGGAACTTTTCTATTAATAGCAATGCACTTATAACCAACTTGTTCTGTAAAAAATTTAGCAGTCATTGTCAAGTATGTCTTAGGAAAACTAGAGAGTTAATGTTTTTGAAGTTATGCTACTCTGGGAGCAGTACATTTTGGATGCTAAGTTTGTATGTGTATTAAAAGTAAGGCATAATACATACCACCAAATAATCTTGTACTTAACACAGCAGCTTTTTGAAATATTCTACAGTTACTTGAGTTACTTCTCCTTAATTGCTTAACAGTGCAAGCAGTCTTAGCTTTTATTTTTTTGAGTGCAGCAGAAAAGGTTGCAAGTTATTCCCCTTCTTTAGGTAAAAAACAAATGAAATTCTGGCTTACACTTGCTACAGCCTTCATTAGGGCCACTTTAGTCTTTACAAACAGAACTTCACTGTTGGTTTCAGTGGACAAGTCATGAAATCAGGAACATATTTTTTGAATTATATTTTTGTCTGCTTGCCTTCAGCTTCTCGAGTCATTGTTACAACTTTTGATTTTACAGGAGGCTGTTATTTTGACTGGGCACAGGAGACTGTAACTCCTAGCTTTCACGTGGAAGGAAGCCTTACATCCTAACACTACTTGTTTGTGAGAAATTAGCTGTTAAAATCATGCCAAAATGCAAATGAGGGGGCTGAGCAGAATGGCAGGAAGTTAATCATAGAAGTCCACATTCTTGCAACCTGCAGAGTTGGAAATAATTCTGTACCTCATTGGAAGGCTGGGAATGTCGACTTTCCAGGAGCAGCGGTAATTTGTTTTAACCCTGTCTGTTTGTTGAATTAGGACAGAAACTACAGAATTCTCTAGTTGGCTTTTTAAGGTGATCTGGTATAATAACCGAAGCAGTGCAAAAATAATACATAGTCTGGATTTAATTTATGGTTTATTTATTTGTTTATTTCTTTTAACCAATCAGTGCATGGAAACGAAGGAGGGGAGCATAGCTGAAAAATGGGAACAAGCCCATAGCTAACGCATTTTGGGGGAATAGAAGATATGAGGAAATTCAGGATGCTATATTTAGTTCCAATGCTTAACAGAAACATGGTTTATCAAGAAAGTGGCTGCTTTTCTCTCATATGAAATAGAGGGTTATAATGCCCTATTGTTGCAGAGCAGTTACATTTTGCAAGCTGTGCTAGAATTCAAGAATGGTTCTAGTGGTGGTCAAAAACTCACTGCGAACTCAGAAGGGAGCAAAAGGCTTTGCCTTTAAAGGGGCAAAACGCAGGGAGCACCCTGGCCTCCAGTAGCCCACGTGCTACTGAGAGGGCAGGCAGACATGGGCTGGGCTCCACTCTGATAAAACCTGCAGCACTATGGCAGCCTCAGTGCTGCCGTGGTCCACCACCACTGCCGCTCAGCACTATTGTCTGCTGCGTCTGGATGGGAGCAAACAATCGGGGTGAGATGGGCTTCGGTACATAACACGAGGCTTTTACAAGTTTGGCTGAACACTATGGACAAAGGCAATAAGAATTATATTAAAATGTTTATTTTAGTCAGCCCTTATTACTGATAGCTGAGGAATAACCTACAGGCGTTCTGAACAAGTATAATAAAAGAAAGGTGAATTGCCCCAAAGTGAGTATGATGGGCCTGCCCTGGGGTACGCAGCCAAAAATACAGCCTTTGTGGATGACAGAAATGTATGCATATATTTCATATTAAGAACTTGAATGAAACCATTTTAAGTATTATTGAAAGATATAGGGTTTTTCACAATGTACTGAGCTTCAGGGTGCTTCTTATGTGGTTCAGCAGAACTCAGTAAGTAAATTACAAAGCCATTTGTATAGAGAAAAAAAACCTACTGTCATTGTAGGTTGAGTTTCCATGCAGGATTTAAGATGCAGTTTGTAAATATGGTGGCTTGATTCGAATGTTATTTCCAATAGTTTCCTTTTAGGATTAAATCTGTGCGTCTATTTATAGGAATCTTTTTCTTTTTTTTCCTTCTGCTTCATTATTAGCTGTAAGACTCTGACTATATGCAGACTTCTAGTGAAGAAGGGATAAAAGGGCATGTATGATGCTAAGTAATGATACCTTGTTTCTGTAGCCATGGCAAGTGATGCATTTAGAATACTAACAGCTTATTGACTAATGGCTTTGTGCAATTTATTTATTGTAAATGATACTAAAAACTTCCTTTAGAAGTGCTTTTCTTTTTAACTGGACACTAGTGTGATTATAAACGATCAGAGCAAGCTCTGTTCAGGAGAAATCCTGTACAGTCAAATTGTGAAGAATCGGGAATTTCTGAAATGCAATCAAGTCTGTGTACGTAGAAAGTAATTAAGCAGCAGAATTGTCACTTGGATTTTATGGTGGTTTTACCATGTTTTATGGTATTTAACTATGTGCTACTTTACTTACAGAGGAAGTGGAAAAATAAAACTAACTACATTTTCTTGGGGCTTACCCAGTAAGCCTTTTGTTCCTGTGGTGTCTAAAACCAGTGGATGGTTAACACCTCTATATAATAGGCATTTGCTGAAAGCAAAGACTTTCTCTCTCAATTATTATGCTAATAAATGAAAAATATTTATTTAAACCCTCAAGATAACTATCCTTCAGATCAGAGACATGGGATTTTATGGGCTAAGGAAACATTCTGGATTTAAAACAGACTTCTTTACAACTTTCATACCGTGGGAAGACATCAATGCACATCAGAAACAGTTCTCCCCACTGCAGTAATGCCTCAATGGCTTAAATAATGCAAACAAACGTTCCAAAATTTCCTAATGGAATAATTTAATAAAAAAAATCCCTGGTGGTGCACGTCTGGTATTGCTGAAGAAGATGCAGAACGCTAGAAACCATCTCGCGAGGCACAAGGTTAACTGCCACGTTTAGCTTTGTTTTCTATCAGAGACCCTTCGCTTGTCGTTGGGCTCTATAAATAATAGCACAGATAAGGAAAGGCCGGGGGGAAGGCTGGCTTTCCTCAGCTGTTTACCTCTGCGCCTGAAGTAGTTAGGAACAGGATTTACAAGCCTCAGGAGAAAGGGAAGCAGAGGTGAATACCGGTCAAGCAGGAGCTGATTTCGTGAAAACCTCGCTGAAAAGAGAGCTCGCTCCTGACAGCGAGCCCGCTACCCTGCCCACAGTTCCACATCTCACCGGGAGAGTTAGGGGAGCAGAAGGAGGATTCTGGCTGTGAAAAGATGGAGCGCAGAAGCTCTCGACGCGTCTCGGGAGCGCACGGCCGAGCCCCGGGGCAGACTCGCATCCCCCGACCCCGCGGCTGGGTCCCCCCGGCCACAGAGCTCCCGCAGCACGACCCTGCCCTGCCCTGCCCTGCCCTGCCCGGCCGGGACGGGACGGGGGCAGCCGGGGGTGGCTGCGGGCTGCCGGCCCCCTTCGCCCCGAGCTGCCGCCGGCTTCCCCCGGCGCGGAGCATCCCCGGCCCCTCGGCCAAAAGTTTCCGCGGGCCGAGGGAGGGCGGCGGGGGCAGCCGAAGAGGCGGCCCGGTAGGGCGGGGGGCTCGGGGCCGGCGGGGGGCTCCTACCTTCCAGCACCGAGCAGACTTGGTGCGGGGCCATCGTCTCCCGGCGGCGGCTTCCACTCGGCAGCGATCAGCGGCGCTCCATGGCCGCGGCCGGGCGCGGCGGCCCCCCGCGAGGGCGCTGTGGCCCGCGGCTACGGCTCGGCCGGCCCCCGCCCGCCCGCGGCCATGCCCGGAGCTTCAGCCTCCTCCTCCTCCTCCTCCTCCTCCTCCTCCTCCTCCTCCTCCCCCCTCTCCCGAGCCCGGAGCCGCCGCCGCGCTCAGTCCCATCTAGAGCGGGGCTCGGCGGGCACCGTCGGGGCTGGCCCGCCCCGGGGGCCGGGGAGGAGGCTCTCGGTGAGACGCTCCGCTCGCAGCCCGGCGGCTCCCAGCCGGTGAATGAAGCCGCTTCGAGCCGCGAGGGGGGTTTGCTCGCCTCAGTCGCTTGTACGCATGTGCCCGCCCCCCGCCGAGCCCCGCAAGCAGCCGCAGCCGCCGGGGCCGCTGCGCGCCCCCCGCCGGGCCGGGCACCGAGCGGGGGCGGCGGCCCCGTGCCCTGGGAGGGCAGTGCCGGGCGGTTTCCCCCGGCCCCCCGCGCCGGGATTCGCCCGGCTGCGGAGAGGGGCCCGGCGGCGCTGCCCGCCCGGGGGCTCGGCTGGAGGAAGGTGGAGAACGGATGTGCCCGCCTTTGGCTGTCCGGGGGCGGCAGGCAGCCGGCCCCCCCGCTCCGCCGGGCGTTCCCCCCTTCTCCCCCTTGCTCCCGGCGGAGCCCCGGCGGCGTGCCCAGCCCGGCTGCGTTGTGCTGCCTGCGGGTCGGGAGCCCGGCACACGCCCTTGTGCGGCTGCTGTGACGGCTCCCACGGAGCCACGGAGCCGTCACTCGACACGAACTTAAGCAAAGGGCGCCCGCTGCCCGCTGCCCGCTGCCCGCCCGGCTGCCGCCCCATCACCTCGGGGCAGCCGGCGAGAGGAGCTGTGCGTGCCCTCGGGCGGGGGCCCGAGGTGGGACACCGGGCACGGGCTGCCTGGCTCCCGGGAAGCGCCTTCCGCAGGGCAGGGGGACCAAGAGCAGCCGCCGGGCAGCCGGGACCGGGGGACCCGAGGCGCCGCAAGCTCCCGGGCCGGCCCCGCAGCGCTGCGCCCGCGGCTTCCCCGCGCCCGGCCCCGGGCTGCATCCCCAGGGTGCTTCCCGGGGGGTCTCGGGGCTCGGGCACCCCGTGGAAGCAGCCTGGAGCCCACCCCACGGACACGGCAGTCGGGCCTTTAGGTGCTGGTGCGCAGCCTGCGGGGCCGCCTGCTCCAGCCTCGGGCGTGGGCGTGAGGCGTGAAGCTCTGCTTGCCTTGCGGTGCGGTGCTTTGCGTTTGGATCAGTTCTTTCTACGGTGTTCAAAGGCCAGCATGTCCTGGGGGAACACGCCACGCTCCTGCTCCTGGCTAGCGGCCTGAAGGGGACATCCGAGACCTTGGAGGAAAGGTCCCCAGCGCCTCTGGGCATTACAGAACCATTTCGGTGTTCTAAACAGCTTGATGTGAAGTATTAAGCTCGATGCTGTGGCAAAATCCCAAGTTACATAATTATATTATTCCGCTTACTCGAACTGTCCTTTCAATTTCAAATAGAGACGATACAGTCGCTTCTCAAAGGGGAGTTTCCCATGAACTGTTAAAGAGCTGCTGCATTCCAGCACTGGGTAAAGCAGTTTCTTTCTATTCACCTTGTAACTGTACATTTTTACAGTGGTAGGAGGAAATGTTCAACTCTACAGTGAAAATTCCTATGTAAAAAGTAGTCCTCATTAGGTGGATCTGCTTTGTGATGGTGTTTTTCTCTGCTAACAAAAATGTTTAACTGTAGCAACCCTAGAAAATACCAAGCAGAGTAATAATTTCTACTGTATCTGTGCCTCATCCACAGGTTTTTATCCTTTCTGAAGTACATAAGGAAAAAATTTAAACTGACTATGCTGTTGTGCAGATTGTTAGGGGTTGCTTTTTTATTATGTTTTTTTTTTTTTTTTTTTGAATGCACAATGTAGCTGATGGCAAAATTTGGCTCTGGTATTTTTATTGCTTCTGATGATACAAGAAATGAGACAACCAGCCTGATTCTGAGATTGCAAGCTGAATGTGCATTCAAGTAAATGATTTGTAGTCAATTGTTTCACAGAAAAAAAAATAGATAAAATAGTAATATCTCGTGCTCAATACGAGTTGGTAGTAATTGCAAGGAACTGGTCTGCTATAGCCAATTTAACTGAAAAGTTGCACTTCTAGTTTGTCCATTAGGAGGTCGGACAGAGCTATTACACACTTGGAAAAGCATAGGAGCATTTCCAGCCTCTCTTCTCAGGGTTGCATCCATCTGTCAGTGTGGGACACCTGGGCAGCAGCATCCACGCGTGCATTTGTGACATATTCTGCTACCATTTACTGCTGCTTTCAGAGAAATTCCTCATCTGGACATCCCTGTTGCTTTATCTCATTACAATTCTTGTGATAAGTGGTGCTTTAAAATACTCTACAGTAAACTGGTGACAGGTCTAAAAAAACTTTTGCTTCCCACTTTCTGAGCCTGCCTGAGAGTGCCTTCTCTTCCAGGGAAGAGAATGCTGTGCCATCAGGTCAAGCTACCATTAAGTTTGAGTTTAGTAGTTAACAAAGATTAAAAACTGCTTTTGGACAGCCAGGTGTGCATTCTGCTGCCTTACTGAGCTGTCATCATTCTTGAATGGGAGCTGTTCCTGGAAGGGAATGGGATCACTCATTTTCATGCAGTTACTTAAATACTTGCACAACCAGTTAAATAACGAGTCAGTTGAACTGCTACAATAAAAGTTTTGGATTTCCATTATTAGAACTGATTTTGCTTCTTCTCAATAGTTCTTCCTTAAAACTTCTTTTCATTTTACTGTTCGGCAAAGAAGTTTAAATTTTAATATTACCTGACATATTTGCTGCTTTCAGGTAGCAGATTGTACATCACAAATAGCCTTGGACCAATAGTCAGGTTTTGACCTTGAGATTACCTGGGTATTGTTTTTAAAAGAGGTTGCAAAAATACAGATGTTAAAAGTGAGTAATTAGAAAAGGAAGTTAGGAGTAGCATTTTAACTGTTCTGTTGCTTGGGCTTGTCAATAGGATTAGGTGCATTTGTTAAATCTTAATTACATATAATTTCTAATTAGAAAATGATGGAAGATGCAGGTGCCTCAGTGTAGTAATATATGTAATCATACAGAAATGTATAATTGACTTTGTTATTTACTACTGAGTTAAGAACACTGCAAACTTTCTAGTAGTCGTTAAGAATACTGATAGTCTTCAGGAAGCTTACTGTGCACTTCTGTATTTGCTAGGCAATATAATTAGATCTGAGCATTAGAATACGTCTAAAAACTTCTCTAGCACAAGTCATGCAACAAGGTTGGAATATATTTTACATTTTTTAAGGATTGTATCACAGAAGGGATTCCATTTTTCACCGAAGACAGGAATTAATTACAATAATGGTGCTATGTGTTTGATATTTTCAAAGTGACGGCTGTGGCTGGTATTACTAGAGCCTCAACAAAAAGATCCAGTTGCCAAAATGGGGGAAAAAATCACATGGATAGTATACAGCTACTGAAACAGCATAGGAGTATTTCAGACTTAAAAACTCAATAGCTCTCTGTTTCTTGACATATGTCTCAGTCTTTGATCAAAAAAATTGCTTATTCCTTTAGAATACATTTGAGTCACAGATGGTAAAAAAAAATATCTCTTTGGTAATCAATACCTTTAAAGCTAGTACATTTAGCCCTCTGACATTGTTTTGACAAAACTAAGCTCTGATGACTATAAACTAATATAGTAGAAGTGTATGGGTTGATTTCTGTTCTATTAAGTGGCATTTATCTGAAAGAAGTTCTAGAAGTCCTGAATTGACTTGGTGCATTTATAGTTATTACTCTTCAATGAGTTGTAGCAGATCTTTTTAGTTCAGCTATTACTAAAGATGGCCTCATCATAGGAGGGATCCCCTACTATACAGAACATGCCTATTAATCTGCAGCAGAAAAGTTGGTTCTTTTGTTGGGGATTATACTGCATTAATGATAAATCTAGCAGGAAGATTCAGTCTTAAAGCTTCTCATGGAAAATGAGAACAAAGCAAGCTGGTATTTCAACAGCCATCTGTCAGTTGGCATGTCAACAGTATTTTTATATAGGTGAGATTTCACACTGAAGAAGCCTTCCAATAGCATTTCTCACCAGGGCTGTATTAGGGTGGATGTCTTTTGAAAATTTACGCAGTTAAAACTGTTTCTCAGTTCCAGTGAAGATTACCTGGAAATACACTTTCTAATTGATGTTGCTTTCTTAAACTTGCTCATAGAAGGGTAACAACCTTACTAAAACAATTTTTGATGCCTATGGAATAGAAAGAAAGCCAAAGTATGACACAAAACCTTTGACAAGAGGTTTAACACTATTTAATGCCTTAATTCAAAATAATATGCATGGACTGTTGTAAGCCAAGCTCTGAGCAGTTAGAACCTGTCATAAAGTTCATTTTAAGAAAGCTATTAAGGCTCCAAGAAAGTGTTGTACATGAAGGAATGCAATGATGCGCTACTGAGCATGCAAACCACCTTAAAGCAACAGATACTGAGTTCATTGTTCTGTTAACTTGACAGCAGCTTAAATGTCAGCATGAGGTTATTTCATTCCTAATTGTTTTTTTCCAAAAAACATAAGGAGGCTAATCTATGCTTGTTATATTGTGACAGAGAGCTACAGCTGACTTTGCTGCCACAGTGGCATTACACATTTAGCCTTATTCTCCAACCATCCAAAAGAAAGAACACATTAAATTGTGCTTCATCTTAATTATGAAACCCTTTATTAATTTTGCTATTAGGAGAGAATTCTATCAATGGGGTTTAACAAATACAATAGCCTTAAGGATTTATCTAAAAAAAAAAAAATCTACCTTTTCATGCTATTTTAAGAGAAATATTAAAGGTGCATATTAAGAAAATATGCTGTTCTGAATAGTTGGGGGAATGTAATATGACAGTCTCCTTTGTTGGAATCTTACCAGTTCATATAAGAAACAGCAAATGAAAACTTGGTAACCGAAGAGACTTTCAGTACTTTTCTCAGTTTTGGCTTGGAGCTGCTATTATAATGGGCAAGTTCAGCATTGGCCCCGTAACAAGGTGTTTCAGTTATGATTCAGGGTGGATACAATCAGTTCAAGTTTTGTACCTGCCCTCTTAACTCTTCCTGTATTGACAAGCATACCAGCTTTCAGGGCGGAGGAGATACTGATCACTAACACTACTGAGGTGATTGCCAGTAAGACCAATTATTTTAAAATTTAAGTTTGTTGAGAAAGTGTGTTCTAATTTATCAAATAGTATTTATTAAGAATGCAAGCTGACATTTAAATGCACAATAATAAACTAATGTTCCTATATCCATAGTGATAACTATCAAAAATGCAAGCTTGATTACTTCTAGAGAGTATACCAGGGTCCTGATTACAGTGAGCCACTCTAACATGAATCACTACTTTAATACAGAGTTGAGCTACTCTTCTTTTGTAGTTATTACAGACTTACACTATTTGGGCATATTGTACATTGCTTATTCTGAGCTTCCTATTATGTTCTTGATTTAATCTTTGCAAATTTCATCCATTAATAATGAATTTTAGGGAGTCAATCCTCATTCTCCTTCCACTCCAAAATTCTTTTAATTTCTTTAAAAGACAAGAACATCCGACCAAACATTTCCCCCACCTTTCTTAAAAATAAATGGCAAAAACACCCCAAAAGTTACTTCCATGACTTTAGGCCTTCCTAAAATAAGCATGGTTATAGTTTACTTACAAAAGCAGTTTGTGTCATGCTAATACATTTTATGACTATAGTTTATTTTTTTTTTTTTTTAAAAAATGTGTCATCTTCTCTCCAGAACCAACATATAAATAGGCCATGAGCTACTGAACTAGCATCAACTCTGCAGGTTTCTTTTAGTTCTCCAATTCTTAAATACTTAACTATTGCACATATGGATTTTAATAAACAAAAATGCAGACTACTTCAGGTTGAACACCATTTAGTACAATCAATTAACTATTACATCATCTGAGAAATTGCTCAAGATGAATTTTCAGAAAGGCAGTTTACTTTGCAGGAATGTATAAATGACAATACTCATTCAAGTAGTACAAAGTATTCTGCTCACTGAAATGCTAAACGTTATTTACACAGCTTTATTTCTATCAGATTATTACTAAAGAATGGGTGGTATGTAAACAATGGTACATGCAATATGATCCCTCATACTATGAAAAATAAATTTACAGTTTTGTTAAATAAAGACCAAATGCTATTATATACATTTTTTTCCTGGATGGCCTTATGAGACATTCAGCTCTACCTTTAATACGTTCCAAATAAATATCAAATAATGCAACATTTACAAATAGCACACCAGCAATATTTTCCACAGTAATCATTTTACAAATCATAATTTAGTATTTCAATTAAGCAAATGAGTAGCAGCTCCTTCACAAATATTAAGGCATGTCACATAGCATCAAAATGGAACCGATGAGCCTCCTGTCGTTTCTCTCTGTCATCTGCTTTCTGAAAAATAAAAATAAAAATAATTAAACACTTCATAGGATCTAGAGCAATGCTGTTACAGAAATGAGCTGTCAAATGTCAGAATGGTTGATTTTTTCCAAGTCGCTCATTTGACAAAATGCAAAAAGCTTAGTAAAAGCCTCAATAATTAGCTTTTAAATGATGTCAGTTTGTAAAAGCAATGATCTACTCAAGATTGGCTTCTGCTGTTAATGCTCAGCTGTTTTTTTATTTATGACCCATTATTTTCTGTTGTTCTATATAATGCTTTTAAAAGAGGAATATTTCAAAAACAAAAGATGTTTGCTAGTATGTATTTATTTAGTTTATATTATAAATATGAGATGAAATCACTCTGGATTAACTGTAAGTGTTGCCATCTATGTTACACTTGAAATGAGATTTTAAAAAATGTTAAATACAAATTCAGACAAAGATGGCAGTTCAACAATTAACAGCACCAAGTGGGCTAAAAACAGACTGTTCCATGTTTTTGTTTTTATTGAGAAAATGTGAGGTAGGATGTCTTTCCCTGCTTATTTATGCAGGGCACACACTGATCTGCTGAAAGAGTAGCTTGGATGGTGCTTGGAAAAGAGAAGCATATTTAAGTTGTACCTAGAATCCAGGGAATGTGCAATTACATGTCCTCTCCCACCTGCCTCCTCTTGTGTTTTAAAACAATGGCAGAATAGGAAAGCAGTTGTTCCAGGATTTTGAACGCACTGTGAACTTTTCTAGAAACCAGTGTTTTTCTCATGACAGACAAGTCTCTGTAAATCTTATCGTAAGAAAAATCAGCAAAAACAGACTTCAATGATTTTTTAGCTTGCTTATACTTTTTTTTTGATGATGAGTAAACCAAAAAAAACCCTTTACAGTATGCTGTTGTGTGGGCATTCAGATTTGTACCCGAGTTGATAAATATACATGACAATTTTGGTAGAAATCAGTGCATGTGTTCTGCCATGAAAGTTTGTCATCTGCTCTGGCTCAAGGCCAAAGATTTCCTCATCACACAATGTTTATACATGACAGCGATTCCATTGGGTTAACTATGGATTTTATTGCATTTCGTAGCAGCAGCAGAGCTGTCAGGGAAGTTTAACATACATCAGCCTGGCTTTTTGGCAGAGACTTTATCAATTCCAATAGTATTCTGAATGTCAAAAACAGGGTGGGAAAAGGTGAGTGGCATATTCTGACACTGAAATGCTTGTCACATTCCACAATTTTTTGTGGTCTCACTTAGAAAGTAATTTTCACTCCATTTTTTGTCTGCTTCATGAAAAAATTACCACTTCAAAATTTGACCAACTTATATTCTGACGAATCCATCCAAAGCTGCCTAGTAGGATTATCATCAATGCATAGTGCCAACACCACAAAGCAAATTAAAAAGAATCAGAATACAGGAACATTGAGGTCCTTAGCTAATGTAGCAGACTATACTGTTGTAAGAGGAGTAATAGTAAAAACTAGGAACTGAGATTTGAAAGCCTTTTTTTTTTTTTTTTAAAGTGGATACAAAATTTCTAAGGAATGACAGAGCAACATAATATCCCTAAATACCACAGTTATTTAAACAATATAGTAGCGGCTGGTAAATGAGTGCATAAGAACTATTGTAGACTACGAACTTCGACTACTTATCTGCAGAGGTCAAAGTACATGGTTTATTTTAACTGCTGAATAGAACACTGCAGCTTACAGACCAGTATATCCTCTGGGGGAAAAGAAGAGATTGTAACTGCCTGTACATTTCCCCTTTCTTTCTTTGTGATAGGTACTCTAGAAATCTGCAGGGGAAAACAGCATTTAGGCAGAACAGTATTTTTATGAGAGGGTTACTGAAAGAGGCAGTAAAGCAAGCATAAACTCAGAAACAAGCAACTTTGGAATTTAATCCCCCCAGTCATGCCAGTGATGCACAGTTCAGCTGTGGTCAGGATTCTTTCTTGTTCTGTACCTCAACCATTTCTTCTAAAAATTGGGAAGGTAAAAAATCAATGTGAGGGCATTGGAAAATTATTGGAATTAACAAGTATTTATATAGTACTCTGAAAATACACATAATATATCTAAATATTTGTGCCTATTCTGAGCAAGATGCAGCTGCTGCAAAGGAGTTTAACATATAAGCAATACCATTTCATTCACATACACTTAATGGGGTTTAAAAGGGTTCAGAAAGCAAACACTTTGGGCTGAGTGCTTTTTTACATTAAAATACATGAATTATTACATAAAGAATTGTTTTCAACATTGACATTAAACCTCAGTTTCTCCAGATAGAATTGGTATATAGTTAATCCTTCACAACCCAAATTTATTTTATTTTTTTTTTTTATATTTTGTTACTTGTTGCTCAAGATGTCTTGAAGACAGAGTTAAACCCAGTCAGTGCATAGTCCAAGCTACCATTTAGCAATGCTTTCTTGGTACATTAGGACACATTAACGACAGTTGTCATAAAATTTGTATTTCCTTGCTTTGGGTGTTTCATACCCAGCATTGCTATTATTTGGAGACTGTATTTAACATTTTGAAGAGTGGAAAATGACAGACAAGTAATATTTAAATATGAAGCATGCGCAAAGCCTATCTATATATTTAACAAGGTCATTTTATTTCCACAAGCACAAAATAACAAACAGTTCTACCATGTCAAAATGTGCAGTAATTCTATTTGACAGCTAAGATTATGGTTTGGGTATGTAGTAGCATTTATTGGCAATTCTGCCAGTTGGATATGATTGCGAACTGCACATAGTTAAGAAAAATGGGAACGCATTTCTTTTGTGACATGAAAGGCCCCTTTCAAAATGCTTCTTCAAATCAATGGATTTCTATACACTGCATGTATAATTCAGACACACAGAGCAAGCGGCCAATATGCACACGACTGACTCCCTATACCGTCTTGAATGCTAATGTTAGTGCAATCAACAAAGATAAAGAAAAAGAGATGTTTTCCTTTTTCATATTACCAGCAGAACTCAAGATAAGTAAATTGAATTTATGTTCCATTTTCTGAGTACAGTGCTCCTTTAAACTCTGCAAAATAGAACACTTAGATATAAAACAAAAACTTTGCATTTAGTTGGGAATAACAGCTTAATAGCAAAAGCTTATCCATGTTTCTTGTCACTTCCCTTTTTAAGTGTCGTAGAGTTTAAATAATAAACAATGCCAATTTTTAAGCTTGCAATAAATACTGAATTAATAATAAATACCTTTTGGGAATTAATGCAGTATATGTCAAGTTATACTGCAGAAAACTACTTAAAAACGTACAACATTATAAAATATCAGGAAATGTTAAATAGTGTAGAAAAATACTACTAATTAAGCTTACCTTTTCTTGCCAGTGTAATATGCCAATTATTGCCAGGATGAAGACACAGACACCAATTAATGCTATAGCTGTTAGCAGCACAATGTTACTTGGGGTCAGATACAGCTTGGCACTCCAGCTATACAAAAGAGGAAAATCCAAGGAAACATTAATACCCTTCATTAGGAAGCAGAAAATAGATTTAATTTAAAAAGATGAAAAGAACTTGCTAGTGTTAACACACAACAGCTTGGTCCACAGAAACCTAGTGGCTATACTTGAAGACTGGAGCTTAATGGTCTTTACTTAGAAATATATGGCTTAATATAATTATTTTCAGATAATGCCATGTTGAAATTCAGCTGCTATATAACTATCCAGGAATGCCATGGATATCCTCAGGGACTGATGTTTTCCTCATTAGATTTATCTCACACTGTCCCCCTGGGACAAAGTAAAGTGCATAGGAAAGCCTTCCACAAAACTGTCTGGGACCTGGGGAGATGGAGAAGCAGGGTGAAGTAACCTGTAACAGACTGTTTACCCCACAAAGGAAGCTCTTCTTGAACAGGCTCATGGTGAATACTTAGGACTCTCTCAGTCTGAAATTTACCCACGGACAACTGTAGTTGTAGGCAAAAGAACCAGCTGATTATGTCAGGAAGATGCTTGGAGAGCAATAAAACTAGGCACCTTAAGGCCATCTAGAAGACATCTCCAGAATGTTGTGGGGTCCTGAGGCTCAGTAACACCGTGCTTATACTCCAGGCTTCCCATCATGGGAAAGCTGTCAGCAGGATCCCTTATGTTGAGGCCTCTCAGGAAATGACACATAATAAATGCTTCTTAAATTCATGTTTTCTTTTAATATGAAATCTGATTTCTCCTGGAATTCTATCCTCCACTATTCTACAGTGTCCATGAATTCTCTCTATAAGAAAGCAAAAATAGTTTAAGGATAAGACTACTGAGAAAGTTTCTATATAATGCATACCTTTAAATACCTCAAGTTTCTAACTAAATTTTCTACTTCTAGCAGATGTTGTTCCTGTGGTTGTTAATTAGCAACTCAAGTGGCACATCACTTCTAAACTGTTATTTGTTCTATAGTAAAATTAGCTGCTGAAACTGATGTCAGAATTATTTCTGCATGATAAATGCAACTGACCTCACTAATAGATCAAGCGGCAAAAAGCAGCTGGAATATGCGACTTATGTTTTCTCTAATAGCAAAGACAGAAACATGCTTGCTTTCTGGGATAAACATTTTAATTGCAAAATGAATTCAGTGTTGAAGCTCTTGCGTAAGTAACCCCTTCACCTCTACTTAAAGAAAAACATTCATACCTATGGCAACAGATACCATTCAGAAGGGCTGAACCAAAGCTTTTATATGCAACTAGGCAGAAATTGCATGTTTGGCGAAACAAAAGTACTTGCTTCCATCATTACCATGCTTGCAATTTGTCAAAAAGAATGCTGGTAAATCTAGCAAGTAAGTTATTATTTACAAGAGTTGAGCTGGTAATAGGTTTTGATTGTTAATGAGTCCATGTGAATACTCACAAGTATTCTGCCCAGTCACAGAAGCAACAACATGAAGAGAGCTAACTCCCTCCTCCTTGGCTGTTTTTTGATTTACTTTCTAGACAAGTGGCTTTTTAACCTACAAATAATGCCTAATTTTATAGGCATTAATAATGTAATTTTGTGAAGTTCAATTCAAGATGATGAAATTACCTTCGAGGAACATTATGAGGATATGGGATGACTATAAGCTGGGAGTTTGGTATGATAGCTGTCCATTCTTGTTTTCTTATGGACTGAAAGAAAAAGAAAGACTATATCAATTCCTAGCAAACAATTCACAATTTAAGAGCAAAGATTTCTGAAATTCTCTGTTGAAACATAAAAATCAACTGCTTTTTTTTTTCCTTTTGTAAGTATAAGTGACTATTCCCTTATGTTCATTCAAGCTTTTTCTTCCAAAAGCTCCAAAAACAACAACAAAAAGCAAAATAAGTGCTGCTGGCATGAAACACAGCATCTGCTTAAAAAGTATAAAGCAACAACATATTAGGGAAAGAAGAAAAGAACCAATTCTGCAGAGGAATTTTATGCAGGCAAAGCAATTATCCAAATCACAATTTAGACAGTATATTAATACAAATACCTTAAAGTAGTACCATCAGGTTTTTAAAGACTGAGAGTGGTCAGGACCCTACTTTCATGGTCCACCTGAAATTTAGATTATCATGGCAATCTCCACCTCCTATCATATTGATCATGGTGCCAGCACTGAAGCAGAAAGGATTCTGAGTTTACAGGCCAGCCAGACCAGCCCCAGGGAAATCTTACATCTGAGACCATAATTTATCCACCAGGCCTAATATGCATTTATGATACGAACAAGCACCATATACCTAACATTTACAGACAATTCCAGTCATCTTTTGTTCTTACTGTTATAGCTTTAGGGCTTACACTCACCCCCAAAACCAGGCCTTATAGGGTGTTTTTTTTGCAAACTTCTTTGATATTTGTACTTCTGAAGTAAGTGTCCCTAGCAGTATTTCTCTCCAAACTGTATTAGGAAAGGTAACACCACAAATAGTAGTGTGACAATCTTAAATTTCAACTAACCTTTTCTCCTAAAGGACGAGGAATGCCAACATACAAATGGTCGAGGAAATTAGCACTACGTCCCAAGCCTAGCACATTGTATGGCAACTGGAGAGCAAAATGTGCCGATTGGCTAAGTTGTCCAGCTGCAATAAAATTAGAAAGGAAACTCAAGGTAGTATTTTGAAAAAAACAAAAAACAAAAAACAAAAACTGTTCCAAACACACATTTCTGGGTCAACCATAAAAATGTTTAAAAAAATTGAACGACCGCATGATTATTTAACTCTTAAAGACTCAATACCACATTTCCAAACTACTTGTGGGCACTAGAGAATTGCTTAAATGCTTGAGATTTCTAGGTAAGATGATTCTTTTGAGCACCATTTCTACGTCAAACAAACTCTATTTGTTACTAGTTGAGAAGAAATGAGCTGTTGATGTTTGTTTTGATATGGTTAGTGCCAAGTCTCTTGCCCCACTGATTTACAAGCTCAGACTCAACATGTAAAGGTTCGCATTCTTAGTAGTAGTAATCAGTAACTATTGTTTTTTTTTTTTTGTTACAAAATTAGGTAAGAAAATGATCATAAATTCTCAAATAATAATTTGATTTAATGACAACAGGATTACAGTGGTTGCAAGTTACATCCTCACAAGAACATGTAATTGTAAATAACTATGTGAGACTAAGGGAAAAACAACATTCTTTGTTGGAGCTATCTACAGGTTCACCAACATCCTATTTCTAAGGTAGCCAATTACTCCATTTAAGTAGAACTCCTGTAATCTCAATTTCTGGCAAACTGATCCAGATCCTATGGGGATTCCTTTTTTTTTTTTTATTCTCCAGAAAGCCTCTTAGCAAGTGATCTGGTTCCACAGCACGAATATTAGCATCTCATAAGCACCACAGGGAATTCAGCCCTGAAAATAAAAGGGGAAAGTGGACTGAATGTGCACACTTGCAACTTAGATGCCTATTATATACAGTGTTACTAACAGCTGTGATACTTCTGAAAGCCCAAGCTCCAAAGCTGACATAACTACATTAGAATATGTTTTCATTAAAAATGACTTTACACCACAAAACTAGAGAATTAAAACTAGAAACACCAACTCTTCAAGTAAAGCAACAATTAAATCATAATATTGCTGATATTCAAACTTTCTGCACATATTCACACCTGAACATTTTAAGTTTAGCAATATTGTATTGCAATTGTATGCAATATTGCTAGAGTTCAAATATGGTTTCTATACAAAAAGAAGTCATAGAAAAATGTACTACATACTATATCACCACATATAGCAACCAGAAAACCCCTCTTAACAGAATTCGGGTATTCATTAAATGATTCAAGCTTTTACTATGAACACAGTCTTCTTTCTATATAGTGAATAGTGAAATTCTACCTAATGAATCTTGCAATGTCAAGTGACTACCGAAATTAAACTTCCTTTGATTGTCTTATACATGCTGCAATGTTTACATAAAGTGTCTAGCAGCTATTACAGCAATGAATTTAGTGTCCACCTCACAATCCAATTTAGTTAAACAGCATGAGAGCTCAATGCAACAACAAAGAGTAAGCAGATTTCCAAAAGCTATAAGGGCATGACTTAACAGCATGTAAAAGGTCATTCTATCACAGAAGGCTTAAAACAAAAACAAAGCCAAAACAGCAAAATGAAAGAGCTTTAAATGAGAATTGTAAAAATTATCAGTCCATACAACCTCAGCCATACAGCTGCTTAAACACATCATGACTTGATCCATACAAGCAATCCAAAGAATTTAATCATAGGGTAATATTACACATAGTCATGGATATTGGTCTTTGAGTAAACCTGAATAATTTATTGTTCTGTGGTTCCTAGCCCACAGGATTAATATTTTTGGTATACACGAGCTGTAATTATGACCCTATTCATTTCATACTAACTACAAAGTCAAAAATAAGTCTATTGACATATTTCAAGAGAGAAAATTAAAAGGCTGAAGTGAAAACATGAAACAACGGATCAACCTGAAGCTCCATCCAGGTTGAGCCTTGCTTGTGTAATCGCAAGGGTCTGTCTGGTATGTAAGACATGGTACATCAAAAAACGTATCAAAAATAGTTTTTGTAAGCTACACGCTGCATAAAATAGCAGGCTCTCTCTGCCAAAGGTGATCTTATCACAAGAAGATCTAGAAGGAACTGTATTTTTCCCTCAGCAGTTTGGCTTGTCAACACGGTAAGGAGTCAGCCAGTACTGCTATGGTTATGGAGCTGCTAGTCTTATCTGAGTGTAAAGCAGCAGATGGACGGACTTCAAGGCCAGGCCCTCACACAAAGCAGAAAAAGAAAAGGTATTTTGAGGTCTCTGATGTTGCATGAAAGAGGGAGAAAGCAAGCAGGAACACAATAAAATTGGATTGTCGTAAAGAGGGAAGAAGTAGCAGAGAGGGAAAAAAAATGGAGTAAAGAGATGGCGATGGCTAGAGGTAGCCAGATATTCATAGTACGAAGTTTAACAACAATCCTGCCATTCAACTTGTTCAGCCCTTGACTAGGCAACAATCTAATAAATTTAAAATGCTTCTCTTGTGCTGGTGCTACAATATGAAATTGGCCTTGTGCAGTTTATGAAAATACTCCAGTAAATTAACCAGCTGCTCTACATTAAAGTATCTGATCTTTTTTATGTTTTTCTGAGTCCATATGGACACTTAGTTCTAAGAAAATCAGTTTGTGTTACTGACAATAAAATAAATGAAACCAAAAATATCAAGTAGGTAGTCTTTTCAATAAAACACCAAAGATCATTACTGTGGACCACGCCAGCTTGCAAAAATGACATAACTGCAGTTTAGCCAAGGTCAGAGCTGTTAATAAATAGAGCTGTATAAACTGATACCAGTTCGATAAAGCCAGTATTACTGCAGTCTTCAAGCAAACACATTCAAAACCTGTGAGATTCAGTAATGCTACTATTTTATTATCACAAGTGACTTTTTGCTTCTCGTTTTTTAAACTTCAGCATCCTTAAAAAAAAGCCCCTAAAGTTGCATACATTACTAAATTCATCTCGTGCATCCCCTCAACTCAAAAGAACAGCTTTAATTCAATCTGTGCTCAACTTCAGCCTACTCTAGTTTTTGTCAGGCAGTGTTGAATGTAGGATTCAGCTGAAAAACGGTCAGAATAATATTAGAAATTTCTTAGAAGCCAATAAAAAAAACAGAAATGCAGATGTAGAGTTAAAAATCCTGGATGACACACACTTAACTGTGGCATCTCTGTAAAAATAACAACTCCAAGAGGTGAAACAGGGAGTGAAGGCGGCAGATTGCAGAAGAGAGATGAGACTGCATGCCTGAAATTAGTCTGCCTACTTCTCCCAGATTTACAACAGACCTTGATTTGATCATAAAATTCATTCAATATTAAAAGTTGTTACAACTGAATTCCCTCTCAGAGAGGAAAGGTCTGTGGAGATGTTAACGAAAGATGTAAGACCCAGTACTTCTCAATTCTAATGCTTATTTTGGTAATTGCTATTCCTTGTAGGTAATTTAACAGTATTTCTTGTTTAAGATTAAAAGAGAATTGAGCAATGTAGAAGTAAAAGCACTGAGTATACGCTAATTATTATTCTGCTATCTTTTAACAGCACACTGGAATGTTAATAGTAGAGAGAGTAATTCTAACAATGTTTTAAAAAACCCTCTCAATTATGCAAATTTCCTGTAGTTACGACTTGGCAGATCAAAGAACCTTAAAACGAGTTTGATAAGGACAGCCATATGTGCCTTGTTATTCTACTTTTTGCATGAATACTGTATACATGAAAGATACCATATTTCAGAACTAAAGACCTGCAGAATTAGGAACATCAGAAACAGAACAGTGAACGTTTCTTCATTTACTGTATGATTTACTTTAGCCCAGGGATGGAAGGATAACTTAAGAATAGATAAGTTTGGCTTCAGCGGTCCAGCCAATAACTGTTCCTACGCTAAGACCAGTGGTAAAGGCAAGTAGCATCAGTTGACATGAAAAAATAAATTGAATGCTGAACACCGTTCTCATTAGATAAAGAACAATGTTGTTATTCATGTTACTTTTTGGGAAAGATATTATATAAAAAAAATGTAACAAACTATCAGATTCCCTTATTATTGCTTTCATAAAATTCAAAGCTTTGGATATGGATTGTTCCATGGTATTATATAAAGAATGGAAATAAGCTGACAAAAAATAGCTTTAAAATGGTATTGATACTATATTGTTTAAAATTAATGTGGAAAAGATAATGTGTAGGTTTATAAATGGCCCAAAAATACCATCTGGGTTTGGTACTGTCAACGAATACACATACATGAAAGTGTTGCTTGAGGTATTTCCTGACAGTCAAATAGAACACAATTCTGATATAACAGGCAAATCTTTTCATGACAGTAACCTGTATACCATTAAAATTCCAGTTAGAGAAACATTTACTGAATTTTACAAGTAGGACTTGAAAGAGAAGAAAGTTCAAGTACAAACTTAATAAAATAGCTACAGAAAATTCAATTTTGAGAAGTACTTCAAGAATTAAAGACAAAAAAATCTATTAATATATTACAATTCAGAAACCGATCAAAGAGTATTATAAAATTCCCTGTAACAATACTGTGAGGGTCATAAATACACTTGGAATTCATTATGAAATAACAGTAATGTCAAAACAGAAAAGGAAATTCATCATGATTGGACTCAGTTTTTTATTATTGTAAATATGGTAGTAGTGAAGATGAATGGTACTATAGCAGTATTAATCATATTTGATAGATGTTTCTCAGCATAAATTGTAAAAAACATTCAATTTCTAAAAGCAACCCCCTTGAAAAAAACACAAACAACCAAACCTAAGATAATGCTTTTAAGGAAAAAAAACGTTTATTTTCCTTGGAAGAGGAAAGTGGAAAACAAAGATTAAGAATGATACATAAATTAGGTCCAAATTTTAAACCAGCTTTCCTCGCCACAGATAAAATGAATGTGTAAGCTATGTGCATTCTTCCATGACAGATGCCAGTAGTTCAATCATCTTTATTTTGCCACTAGGTTATTTTATAAGATTGCATAAATAACGAGTGCTAAAGGGTCAAACACAAACCAAACCTATCTAAACTTGTAATTCTACATTTCCTCAAGGTAAGATTTAAAATCAGCTTATATTTCTGTGAATTAAGCTTTTAATATATATTCTGCATTCAGACCCCATAAATGCATTATTTTTCATCTTCTGCTTAAAACTAAGACAATTTATAAAAATTAACTTTATTTTAAAAAGCAGTATATCATAAATTATCCAGGTCTGCCAACATGCAATCCTCTACAGTTATCATTTATTGTATCCCACATTATATATAAAGTGTTTAAGGATTTGATAATACAGATTCTACTTGCTGTTAGACATAGTTTTATAAATGTATATTATGACCTCGTTTAAAATATAGGACTTAAGTCTGAAATTGTGTTAACTGAAGATATGTAGCAAAGTGAAAAACTGTTCCAACTACATGAACAATGAATCTAAATGAGTATAATTAGATCTGAGCGGAGGTTGTGTTGTAGTTTATTTGATTTATAGCTACTTTATAGCAGTTTCCTAAAGACGAAAAGATCTGTTTGATTGTATTACTAACGTGTTTATTTACTTATGCAAAAAAGTCTTTTTGTTACATAGGTAGTACTTCTGATTCTTTGATAGTAAGATTGTGCGTAGGTATCTACTCAAAAGTCACATGGCCAGAGGAACTATGAAGCTGTGTTTTCATTAAGTTAGTTTATCTTTGCATGTGTGTACCAAATTTAGGCAGGCCCACATTAAGGCCCAGTGAGCCTGAAGCAGTAAATACATTACACTACTTAAAACCCACTGATTTCTTCATTTAGACGCATGTTCATTCAATGAATACACTGAATGAACTTTAATTGGCAGTCTGGAAAGACGTTTTCTAATCCAGAAATTACAGTAAATTCCAGCAACTGTGACAGCAACTGTCAAGAAGCTTTATTAATGGCTCCATATTCCAAGAAGATAGCCCTGAAGAGTACAGAGGGGTAGTGACCCACTGCAAGGAGTTTAGTTAACAGCAGAAAGAAGAGATCAGCGAACACCAATTTTTATTACACAAATTTGTGAAAGTAAGGAGTTTTATTTTTTATAAAGATATTAAATAGGCTCCAAGCTGTTTACACTTTTGCTCATTTGAAAAAACAAGGATTTAGGTCTTTTAAAAAAAGGAATGAGTACAATAAAATGTCTTCATACATCTTCATGTACTTCAGGTACATCTTCATAACTGAACTCTACGACTAATATACAACATGTACGCAAAATAGGTCAAAAACCAAGTTACCCAGTCATCAAGAACAGAACAGGCATTCCAATAAGCAATAAAGTAAAAATGGACAACACAATAGGTATATCTAGAGATCTCGCCTGAGTCAAAATGCCTTCAAAACCACGACATGAACTGTGAAATAAAACATGTCTGTATTTGCATGGATATCCATCCCGCATCTCTTTGCGAGCAGTCCTGTTTCCTGGCTGGAACACTTTTTAGCCTTACATTCTATGTCCCCATAATCCCTCCACAGAACACTAAGCTTTTGTCCGCTATGCTCCTTTGTTACTGCTTGGGCAAAAACATTTCAGGCTATGGCTAACTCCAACTGTATGTATATTGACCATATGGCCAGCCTGAGGACAAAAGAGACCAAATAACTGTTGATCTCTAAGTAAAGTCTTTTTCTCACGTGTAATCCTGTTTTCTACCTAACTGTTGATTTTTAAAGAACAGGTAAAGTTTTACTCAAGGCACATATGTTTCAATTAAAATTGGCTTCAGTACGCCAACAGATTCAAGTTATTTGGGACTACAAATAACCAAGACAGTACACTCAAGCAAGTTCCACGTCCACAGGAATTCAGGCTTTTAAGGAATAAGGACAGCGATCCTGTACAAGCCTTTGCCAGTATTTTCCAGTATGGTTAAAAAGGTTGTACTGTGACTTGGCTCTGACAAAGTTTGCCAGCCTTCATCTTGATAATTTGCAATAATAGAGATATGCCAGTTGTTACCCAATGTGAACTGGCTGCCTAAGGGCCAGAGTCTGATATACTATTCTATCTGAGACTACCTGAAAATCTCTAAGCTCACGATGCAGTTCTGAGTGTTTCTACCTAAACAAGTAAGCTCTTACTAGAATTCACTTACGAAGAAAAACTTCAGAGCAATAAAACCGAGAACAAAACTGGTAGAATGATTAGTTAGTTAAAGTGAATTTGTGCACCTGGAAAGAGTATTCTGCATTTTCATATTGGCATTAATTACTAATTTAACCAACAAATGCAGGTTAATACTTTCAAGCCCATAGCACATATGAATACAGAAGTATTGCATATTTCAGGATATCTTATTTCTTTATCTTTTCTAGGGTGGAATAAACAGTTCTGAGCACAGTGTTAAAGGTGAGAGAGTTATCACTGATATATGATCCAATATATCCACATTTCTTCCCCTAGACTATTGCTATTATTTAGTCGTGTATTCTTATGAGATTATCTTACCTGACCCATTTTTCAGGTATCCATTTGCATCTACAGTTGTGTACATGATGTAAGGACCAGGCTGATTAACACCGAAAGGCTACAAGGGCAGGGGGGGTGGTATAGGAAGGGAGGAAGAAGCAGGCAAAATTTTAGGAACACATAAAGCAATACTAATTAAATAGTAAACCAAAGACACTTTCACAGAAAAATGATTTCTTTATATGGATAATTCTGAAACCTTGTTATTGCTTTGCTCATGGTAATATATGAAAACTAATTTTCAAAGCAAGGCTTATTAGTTCTCTAAGTACCATTTAGTTTCTCATGAAGAGCACAATACTACTCAGTCCTATGACAAAAGGTTTGATGTTTTCTGGGGAATTCTAAGTATACTAGAAAACTAAATTCAAAGAAATAACTGCATGTTCTGAAAAAAACAGAACTCATTCAATATTTTCTGAGAATGCACCATCTTGATGGACTTTCTGAATCTAAAAAGTACTACACAAATTCAAAATTGTTATTATTCAGTGGTATTTAATTAAAAATTGTTATTATTCAGCAGTATTTTATTTAATTAAAGTGGCTGAATAATTACTTCTCAAGTACCAATATCTATTTAAAATAAATTCTTTGGAGGCAGAAAATGTGTTTAAACATCAAAGTACAGTTACAGGGGGAAAATAGAAGAAAAAAACAAAGGGAGTGGTGGATTACTGAGTGATGAACCATGTCAAATGTACCTAAGTGAGAATGGGATGTGTGCGTGGGGGAAATTATTTGTTAAGGTGGGAGGGAGGGGGGAACAAGTGAAAAAAAAAAGATTTTAAATGTGTTTTTTTTTCCCCCTTCAAATGCCAAATTTAAGCTGATATTAGGGCATCCAGTTCAGTAGATGATCTTTCAGATGAGTTGCAGAAAGAACACTGAAGAAGAGATGACACAGTTCACATCACGCCTCAAAAATAGTAAGTTGTAAACCATAAGAATAAAGTGATAATGATGAAAGATGGGATCAAAGCTTGAAAAAGAATAATGAATTGGCTAGAATGAAAGGTAAGGAGACAGATAAAATATGTTAATGCAGAACTGTGAAAGATGAGTAAATAAGGTTAAAACATGCTTTATTTTTGCCAGGTAGCTGTATTCTGGCGTAACATACTTCATGATACTTTCTACCAGAATTTCTTTTACAGTGAAGGCATTAGTATTTCAATGATCTTTATAATGAGGCGCTCATCAAATCTGTTGTTCTGTTGTGAAGATCTACTTTCTAAACCTTTAGTTTTGCAATTAAGCTAATAATACTACCAAAACCCCTTATTATTTTGTAACAGAAATTACCCTTATGACTTAAAAAGGCTTGTAGAAAAAAAGTTCATATTTTTGCACAGCTAAGATGCAAACTCTAGCTTTGATTTCTCTGAGTTCCTCTTTTAGGCCATCTTTCACTGTGAAAACTAATCTGCTAACTGAAAGTTTGGTGGTTGATATGCAAGGTCTCTGGAGATGATTAAAACACTTGAAATAGAAATTAACACATGAACATGTAACTCATCTGCAGAACCATTAGAACCAAGTACATTCCTTTCCCTTCTCTTCTATCCTTCATTGTACCCATATACTCTATGTTGGCCCATAAGTTGCTGTCAGGCAGCCCATGGCTCAGTCTGTCCCACATTTTTCTTTTATCTGTATATCCAGCCCTTGTGATGCTGCCTAACAATGCTCACTGCAGAATCAGTCAATTCTTTTTGTCTCTGAGCAGGCAGCTGGAGAAAGATATGGGTCTCAAATACATAGAACCTGACCAGTCATGATTTGGATTACACATTCTTCCAGTCAGTAACTCTTCTCAGTTATGTATGTGGACATCTCCCAGCATAATAAAGTCCCAGCTCATCTGAAGCTAAATAGTAAAGTTATAATTATACTTACAGTTATTTTCCGAGGACAGTCATTAGAACAGAGGCCACTGAGAACTGCAAGTACAAAAGGTGAGCTTACAGTGTTTATATTAACATCCATCTTACAAGCACAACCTCTGAAACCCATTAAAGTATATTAACAGATGTCATGTACCATTAAAATTCGTAAAGAAAATAACTTCCTTCTGTATGACTTATGTACTTTTTTTTTTTAAAATCTGTTTGAGATATATTGCTTTGTAGAAATTAATCAGCTAATCGCTGTTTTGTCATACCTCATTTGTTAGGCAGCTTCCAAAAGATTTGCCAGTTGAAAAAATTCCAAATTATAACATGTTAAAAATAGTGGACTACACATTTTATTCATTATCCTTTGCTTCTAACCATTTAAAAAAATACTTGACAGATATTCAGCTTTACTGTTTTAACTGGTAGAAAGGAAAGCAAAGGCTTTTCCCCATATACTAGTGACAGCTTTACAATTGATTCAAAGAAATTCACTGAAATTCTAATAAACAAAACTGCCATTACCCATTTATTCTATGTATTCAAAAGTATTGTAAGCATATGGGTATAAAGCTACTTAATATCTAAAGCCTATGAGTTGTTAAATTACTTGTTAGCTTGAAAAATCAGTTAAATTACAGAAATACTAAACATTTATAAGTTTCACTAAGTGAGGGACAATGAAAGCCATCTGTTCTATAACTTAAAATACCGTGTCACATTATCAGAATATCATAGTAAAATGCCTTTTAAAAGAAAATAACAGCAAAAAGAAAAATAACAGGCACATACGCATACAAGAAATCTAAGGTGTCATTACGATGCAACATTCAGACTTAAATGACAACAGTTTGGTTGAGAAGCAGCCCAGTAATGGCCATGAGCAGGGAAAAAGATACAAACAAGACCACATCGGTGCAGCAGACAAATAAAAACATAACCTCTCCACGAGTTATATTGCCAAGCAAGTGCTGCAGACAGAGAAAATAAACATGTGGACTGGATTTGATGGCAGGTCATTCTGACCGACAGGAAGCTTCTAAAGCATTTTCTATCTACTTTAAGGTTCCACTGAGGTTCAAGTATAAAATGTTTGGTGACAGTTAAGTACCAAGTGGTGTACATAAGATGTTCACAGCGTAGCAGTCTGATCAGAAAATATTCCAAACTAGAGTCAGAAATGGTACTGTTCTAGAAAAGGACCATTTGTAATATTCTGAGTGCAAATCTTAATAACTGTTATAACTCCAAAGTTATAATTTATTTGCAACTTAACATTTGAGACATCCAAATACAGAAGCATCTGTTGTTTTTATATAGTCAAAAAAAGTCTGGACATCTGGACAAATAAAATGAAGGTGTGGCAAAGCACAATTTGAAGACTGTCTGTATCTACTAATTACTTTTAAAGCTATGAGTTTATTCTATATGTTAGACAGAGGTGTGTATGCAAGTGGCACCAACTCTTCCCATTTTGATGCAAAACAGCACACTGCAATTTGCTGTTCAATTTCACTGCTGGAACAAATAATCTGACAAAGTGCACTGGACATCAGATTTAACAAGCAAAACTGCTCTCATTGTCCATATACCAAGTAAGTGAACACAATGCATTTAGTGATACACCAATTGGCATAAAGCATGTTTTGTTAGAAATACTCTCCCTTTATCACAGCACAAATTTTTTTAGACCACTCTAATTCCCATTTTATGGGGTTTCTATGCAGAAATGCTCACACCCTGAAATGATGCTAAAAAAGGCTTACTTTGATTTTTAAGATATAAGTACATACATTGAATCAAAAAGCACATCAGAAATTATTCCTTTCCCTCATTCAAAATATCACAATTGTTATTCTAATATAACTTCATGAAGTAAAAGATTTTTCTAGAAGGCTTTCTGCATGCTCATGTTTATTATATTACCCATATGCAGTATTATTTAAAAAGAAGGCTTCCATCAACATGGCAAATCACTGTAGTCTGTTATGATGAAAATAAATCCCAAGCTAAGGAGAAAATAATAAATACATCAGCCCGCAGTAGTGGTTGCAGTTCTTATGACATGTAGAAGGCTGAAGCATTAGGTGTATTTAAGTAAAATGAAGACAAACACAATCTTTCCACAGCAAATCTCCAGTTCACTGGTTTACTTTTCTCCACAGGAGTTTACTTACAGCCTCATCTTTTACTCTTCCTCAAAAAAAAAAAGTCAAGCAAGATAGACAAGCAATGGACTCAAAGCTCGACACCTCTGCAGTCTGGAAGAACATGGTAGGCCACGCAATTTGAACATTTAATTACTTTCAGTTACAGATACCATAATCTAACTCTAGCCTTTTAAACCAAGGCTTTAATTCACATACCCTTGCTATGTTAACTGTCATCCTAAATTGTTATAGTATGATATATTTTAGGAAAGCTGACGTTTAGGAAATTATTCTTACTATTTACTCTTTGCATTTTTTTTTTTTAAGTTGGTTACTTTCTGTTGTATGCACAGACGCAGCATTTCTTGTCATCTATCAATATGGACTGAAGACATGAATCTTCCTTAAATTTGTTTCAGTTTGAATAACTCAGTTTCCCTGCAGATTTTATTTTAGACACTTGATAATTCTCATTCTCCCTTCAAAAGCCAGCTGAGAAATAAAACTTTTAAAGACCTAGTACTGCCTTTAGAATTTTGCTAGAATGCAAAATTGGTTAATGAAAGCTCCAGGATGCAAGGAAGGACTTAGACTGCTTCTAGGTAACAAGTGAAAAAAGACACACATTCTTGTGAAAACAAAAATACGAGCTCTAAAGAAGATGAACACTTAAAAGGATATTGCCGTCAAAACTGGTAGAAAAAAAACCAGCTAAAGTGCTGAAAATAATGGCCAGAATCAACTTGGAATATAAATAAGTACACTAAAATAAAACAAGAAAAAAAGTTAGATAAGTCATTTTTGTTTGGTATCAAAGTATAGATTCTGCAATATACTTATGCAGTCCCTAATATTTTCCATGCCATGCTTTTTCTTTTATCATGCGTAGAGCATTACCATAATATTACCATACACAGAGGATCAAATATTCCCCTAAAGATCTGATGTTGATTTGATTATATGGAAATAACTTACCAATAACTTTAACAAAATAGGCATCTGCCTCAAAGTTGTTTTTTAATGTATGGATAGCAAAGTCCTTGTTGGGATAACCTTTGCTTACTACAATGATATCCAAGATTCCCTAGAGGGAAAAAGAAAAGTTTAAGTTAGAGTTCTGATTTACTAGATTTTCTGATTTACTGAGTTACTGATTTACTAGATAACATCTAAATTTAGCAAGTAAATTCCCTTACAGATGCAAAGGAAAAACATGGAGCATGTGCAGCAAAGTTTATGCTTCCACTACTAACATTAATACCTTTCATATCATATTAATCTTAGGCAATATTAGATAGAGCGCTCCATCCACAGCTAACCAGGGCAACGCACGTGGTCCGTGGCTTCTTTCCTGCCACGGAAGACAGCAGCTCAAATGGAGCACATGGAAGGCCAGCAAACTTTTAGTCACTGATGGGCTGCTGCTACCTGCCCAGCTTCCAGAGAGCATCTCAAGGTAGCAGCAATGTCCCAGACTAAAGGCACCATCTGCCACAAGCTGTATAGCAAATGTTTATACAAAGCAGTCTACCAACGGCACAAAAAGACAGATACAGCAACACAGAGTGATGCTGCTTGCTGTAGTAAAGAGCTGAACTTACGTCTTCATATATGTCAAAGAAGGTTGCTACCACTGCATCCTTGATTTGATTTAGATCTGAGAGCTCCCAAAAAACTTTGAACATACGACGCACGCTCTTGCAGCTCGCATTATTGCATGGGACATTTTCTAGTAAAAAGGCTTGCTGGTTGCTGTAAAACATATATATAACAACTTACTTCCTATAAAAAGTCTAAAAAATAAATATTTTTCTACAATATTTTTCTAGTGTCCAATACAAATGAAGTAGAGTAAATAAATAAAAACATTAAAACAAAAACCCAAAGCTAGCAGCCAATAGTTACTTTCAAATCCATAAGCATTTATGTTAATTTCACAGGCAGAATTACAACCATCATGTCACGCCTGATTTAAACCTACCAATACACTAAATAAATAGTTCCAAATCAGCAGGAATAATTTCATTACTCTTACTTTATTCTGAGACAAATTCAAGTGCACCTAACTACCATTTTCCTTAATCCCCCCCCATGGTCCCTCAGCTTATATGCTACTTGAAATGCGTCAGTGCTTTTTTCATTATTTTATGACAATCTGTTCCCACCCCAAGTTCTATTAATAAATTTTCTTACACATTACATGATATTTTACACATTTAAGATTAAAACACATCTCCATTAGTACATTTGCAATTGTTTCAAAGCAAAAACCAAGCCAAAAAACTACTAGGATACTAAAAACTGGATGGGACAAACCAAGTTAGACATTTGCTGTCACACAACAAACAGAGAGAAAGGCTGTAATACTGAAAAAAGAAACAAACAAATCAGTGTAGCAGGTGTGGCATAGCAAAAAGCCTCCCTTCTGAAAAATTCATCTAATATGCATCAGTTTGTCGGTGGGAGACAGATGAGTGACACAGGGTTCATACCTGCAGGTTCATATATGCACCCTGATGGCTAGCAGCATCATACACAGCCTCTAATATTGTAAGGTTGCCACTCTCACTGGAATGGTGAAAACCTTCAGGACTTCACCAGCTGGGAGTCTGATTCCTTGGCAAGTCTCAGTTACTATCCTGGGAGCCCACAGGGATCCATCACTGCCTTGGCAGTGGGAACAGATGAAGTTTCCTCTTCTCTTTCCGGGGGCAGAGCCAGGAAATGGAGCAGCCAACTGCTGCTAGCTAGCAGCAAAACTAGCTAAGCATGTCAGAGCCCAGGGCAATTACCAAAAACACTTCTTCATTATGACCTTGAACATAATGCCATTCCAGAAGGTGGCAAAAAGGTGTTTTTCCGTATCTTAACGGCATCCAAGGCCTCCAGGATACAGTCACAGTAACTTCAGCTGTTTTTCCTTAGGAAAGTTTTTGTTTCTATGGAATATTTCAGGTAATTTGCTTCTAATAAGAATCACATCCCACAATACTCATATTTCTGCACCATCCTTTTCAGAAGGAGAGGAAGGCAAAACATTCACCTTGAGGAAAAAATATTTCTGACAATGTAGTAATAGTTTCTTTGCACAATGTCAAGTTAGTATTTCAAAACCTACAATGGGAATAACATAGGATTTTGTTCGCTGTAAAATTTATCAAAAATCAAATGGGATATTTAAATATTTTCCTCAAAACCTTATAATCACATTTCTTGAGCTTCTTTGAAAAACAAAAAATAGGCCTCTATTTCTCTGCCATACGCCTGCATTTGACTGAGCCTTAATCTGAACAACCCACTTGTTACAATGTCACCGTTAAAAGCATGAACATATAGAATTAATGTCTAGCTAAAAATCAAATCAGGTGATCTACAATATTTAAGGCATTGTATTATCTGAACCTGAGAACTCATAACCATAACTTGAAATTGCTAAGTGCTCACATTCTTATTTTATGTCAAATTAACCAACTATAAAATTAAGGTGACAACTCAAGCTAAGCAAATTGTTTCAATTTCTCTTTATCATCATCTTGGCATAAGATGTATATACAACATTCAAAACAGAGTCCAAGTAACTGCTAGCCACATTTTATCTTTCTTGATCCCCAATTCCAGGCCACTTCCTGGGCTGTGCTGATATGGGAGCTGGGAGCTGCCCCGTGCCATGTCTCAGCACGGGAGGGGGAAGCCTTGGTTGGGGGCCATTCATTTGAAAGGCTACAGCAACAGGAGAAGTTGCAGTGCCTGGCTGTTTGCAAAGGGAAGAGCCATCAGCTGTTTGCTGCCTCCATCAGCTGTTCAATTCTTTCTTGGAAGAACTCCTGAGGACCGGATTTGGCCTGTGGGCTGCTAATGGATTCCTTATGCTTTTTTAGGGCTTTAATTAATTTACAATTACCAGAATAAAAGCATCTTCCTCCATATTTTATTTCTACTTCATGCTATGATTACCAAGAGCAAATTCATGACCTTGTTATTTTGAACCAAATTTTGAGGGAGATTCACACAGTCAGAAAAAAGTCTACCTATAACAGTAAAAATCGACAACATATACTTAAAATGACAAACCAATGTCCCTTAAAGCCTATAGGAAAACACAAAGACTGTTAAAATGATAAAACCATAGATCAATGCTCATGTGCTACAAAAATGCATAACAGACAATAGAGAAAAAAATCAGCTTAAATACCAAGAATTCAGAGTTCTTTTGCGCTGCATATTAAGACTAGCATAATCACCCTTAACCGGATACTTGCTGAACTTTTAATGTTTATTAAACATTTACTATTATATTCACACCGTTGTACACACAGTGTCACCAACTAGTGTACTATCTGCAGAACTTTATCTGAAACAACTTACAGACGATGCTCAGGAAGTATAGAATTGTCTACAGATTGGAACCTTCTGACTGAAGGCCACATGCAGCAAAGCTAAATCTAATAAGACTGAATTACTACAAGCATGGCTTAACACCAAAGACAGACTGAAGATTTATCTCAGTTTTATTTTAACATGCTACTTCACAATTACAATTAAAAATATACTGCTTAATTTCATACAACTCTCATTCCATCAGTTCTAGGCTATGCCATCTACTGTTATACAGGGGACATCTAAACAACTCATATCTTACTCTAGACATTCAGAATAAATTAAAATTGCCTGTATTTTTTAAAGCTGCTCATCTACAGTCACTCAATTCTACATTTTAAAGAAGTTCTTTATCCAACCCTGTTTCTGAAAGTGACTAAAAATGATTTAGGAAGAGATGATTTGGTCAAATGAGAGTCCTTTTAAGTAGACTCATGCAAAGGATTAATACACATACGTTTATTTAAAACTGTGCATGACTGCCTGGAGAACTTTGCAGAAGTGTGTTATACTTAAAGTTTTTCATTCAGCTGCTCACATACAGTTTTTGATTAGCTCCAAGTTTCAATCCGTAGTGCTATTTGTCACCAGTATGCGAGGTAGATACTAAACTTCCATCTATACCATTACTTTATTTAACCTGTGAAAAGCATTCCCTCTGAGTAGAAGCCTCATTGAAAAAATGATTCCTGGATTATGTGTTTGCAATGCTAGGTGCCAATTATTAGTATTCTACTTGGGAAACAAGCAGTTAAATAAATTATTTCATCTAGTTAGGTGGCTGAACGAAGGATAAGCATTATAGACTCCGATGAAGTAGTTAGACTTCCAATATTGCCAGAGTGAATGTAAAAACAGCATGTGAAAAAAAAAATGAATAAATTTAGATAATATAGTAAGTAGAGATGAACCAATCAGTAACTACTGGTTAAAGCCCTTTACCTATTACTATTCTATATACGTACACAAATTCTAATATAGTCATAACTAGTGAGAAGAAAAAATCATACATGTGTGTAGCCTAAAGAAAAACCTGTAGACTGGAATTCTAATGTGCAGGATTTGACTCAAGTCAAAAGTTAGAAGAATTCACAATGGACAGACAAATACGTTAGATCTGATTGAATGCAGCATTCTCACCTGTTCGAATTCATAGACCCTTGGAGTTCAAACCCCCACCACACTTGCAACTACACGTGATTCCTTTTTTTGTTGTCGCTGTTAATAAGGAATGTATCCATGCTGTCAGAACATTGCATGCCCTTACTGAAAACCGACTGAATATGACAGGAGATCTAAGACTGGTCTTATGGCAATTCTACGAGTATTTGAAGCTATTAATCACCTGGAAGGACAGTAAACTGAAGTTATTCCCAAGAATGATAAATGTTTTTATTTCAGTGTTCTATAGGAATTAAAAAATAAATAAATCTGAAAGTCCTTTCCAGATTTATAATAAAAATAGAATTGATTTTAGTCATATTCTTCCATTGTCAAATATCAGTATATTTTCAGATTAGTAAAATGGCTTCTGCTTCCTTTAATTTCTTTAAGTTACAGACAGCAACTGGAAGCTAGGCCTTCTATACTATGACACAGATTGAGGTCAAGAGTTCACAAAAATGCTTTTATCATTTAATCACAGTAATCAATCACTGAAATTAGATCTGTAGATGTAGCATGAAAAGCTTCAAAGAAAGAAATAAAAAGCTTGATCCAGAAGTGTTTAAATTCAATTAAATAAGGTTTTCATTTGAACTTGATCTAATTTAAGAAGAGCTTTTAATTTAATTCCCACACTTTTAATTCTCTCTGACCTAGTTACAAATTTTAAAAAGGAAGCATTTGCTTATGTTTCTCAGAAACAATGCATTTACAGTACTGTGAAAGTGACATTTGATAGTCACTACAGAAAATGTTTCCGTTACCTTTCAACAAATACGGGGAAAATACCGTGTTAACACACAACATATTTATTTGCTTTTTTTGCCAGAGTTCCTCTGTTTTCTCAACCCCCCTTTGAACAGCCTGTCAAATCACCTGCCAGTACTTTCAAGTCCTTATGCCTAACTATGTCACACAATTTTGAAGTCAAGTTTCAAAATAAGTTTAAGACACACCCAATGGAATAAATAATTTCAAAAGCAAGGAGAATAAAGACAAGTGTACCACAGTAATCCATTTCTGTGAGACAGCTAACTTCCTGGGCTTTCACAGAAGTAACTATTTATAAACTATTTAAACCTTTTACATATTACATTGCCCTAAGTATATGCCATCCAGACAAGAGAGGCTCCTAGTGATATTAAAAGATAAAAACTTTGAAAAAACCCTCTGAACTCCATAAGTCTTCTTTCAAAGTGTCCTAGCCATCATGATACACGCTAAGCGATAGCTTATAGTACAGCAGAAAGTGAAAGATTTGCTGGGCTTTAGAAAAAACAAAGGACAAGAACAACTTAGTATTTTAAATGCCTCAGTATTTCAATGGAAAAGGAAAAACCTTGGTTCCAGTCTGCTCTCTAAACTTTTTATAGTCTTTTTTCAATGACTGCTGAACTGAAGATGCAAACTCCCAACTGAGCAAGGCTACGAAAAAAAACCCACAAACCCAACAATCAGGGACTGAGTGCTTTAACTTTGCCTATGCTGTTACTGCCCAGAACTTGCATCAATTTCTTCTCTGCCATATTTGGAAAAAAGAAAAAAAAAAGCAAAACCAAAGCAGCTGCTGTGCTAGTTATGTTAAGGCTCAAAGGCTGCTGCACTAGTTATCTTAGGGCTCAGAAATACAGTGGCAGAGCTCAGCTGCTCAGTCTCTGAATCACAACTTCGTGTAGGCAGAATACAAGCACGTAGCTCTTCAAACTGGGTCATTTTTAGAAATGTTTTTAGGCAGGTGCACATAAAGAACTCCAACACAAAAATGTCAGTGGGTGACTCATGTTTAGACAATCACTGGAAGATCTGGATTGATTCTAACTTAAGCATCTAACTTCTTGCTGTATACTCTTTTAAACACTATATAGTGAGCTCCTCGATTCTTTTCCTTATCGAGTATTAATTCAAACTATGAATCCGTACCCAAGCTCATCCACAACACTATACAGAGGAAGATACTAAATACACCTGTGACAGAGGCTTAATTTTTCCCTGTAATGCACAAATGCAAGTACTCATCATAGATCCCAATAAGAAAGATGTTGAGACTTAATAGGGTATTGATTAAAATACCTTTTATGGGAGATTATGTGAGGAAGGAAGAGTGGATAGCATAGATAATCTGGTGCTGGAAAATCCAAGCTGTAAATTATCAGCAAGACCTCTAGTCAGGGCACATGCTGTGCATACCCTGTTCACAGTGAGATTCACTGGCATTAAAAGTTTGAAGAGCTCTTTTACGTTTTTCTTGGAAGTAAACAATTCTGCTCATTTCTACCGTCAAGCAAAACAATGTTCACACGAAAACATGCTGCTTCAAGGTAAAGACAAGGACATGCCAGTGGCTTCATCACCAGATGCCATGTGGAAGCTGCCTACAGGCTTCTCCATTATGATTAGCTGGCTAAGTTTATCCTGCAGCCAAGTGATATGTGCAGAAGAGCAGAGGCATGTACTCAGGACAACTGTTATGTGGATCACTAACTCCTTGATGTACAATACTCTCCCAGTTCAGATCCCTACACCTGCTGTAACACCAGATTGTAGCAAGACAAAGCATTAGGAAAGCAAACAATGAAGAATAAAAGAGAAGAAAAATTACACTGACAAATTTAATAGGAAAGACTAGAATCATTTATTTCCCTTCTCTAAGGATTTAAGCACTGGGGTATATATTCTACTAACAACATATTTTCTGTCTGTGACGTGTTGTTACGGTTTAACCCAGCAGGCAGCTAAGCACCACAAAACCATTTGCTCACCTGCCCCTCAAGTCTTCCCCCTCTCTGTGGGATGGGGGAGAGAATCTGAAAAAGGCTATAAACTCATGGATTGAGATAAAGACAGCTTAATAGGACAGAAAAGGAAGGGAGAAAAAATAATAATATACAAAATAAGTGATGCCCAACACAACTGCTCACCACCTGCTGACCGATGCCCAGCCAGACCCTAAGCAATCGCCTCCCCCCCGCCAACTCCCCCATTTTGTTGTTCAGCACAACACCATCTGGTACAGAACAGCCTGTTTGGGTCAGCCGTCCTGTTTCTGTCCCCTCCCAGCTTTTCGTGCACCTCTAGCCTCCTCGCTGGCAGGGCAGCACGAGAAGCTGAGAAAGTCCTCGACTTCGTGCAAGCACTGCTCTGCAACAACTAAAACAGTGTTATCACCATTGTTCTCATCCTAAATCCAAAACACAGCATCATACCAGCTACTAGGAAGAAAATCAACTCTATCCCAGCCAAACACAGGACACCTGCCTAATAGGTTTTAAGTAATTTTAGTGATCACAGAGCTGTAGTGAGAATTAACAGACTGAAGTTGGAAGACCTGTCTTCAGCAGTGTTTCTCATCACCATGTTTTATTGCAGCTATTCTCTCTCTAAAAGGAAAGATTCTTCTCCACTGTACCTTGAAAAAATACATAGTTTTTGCTGTTGACACAAATATCACTTTCCAATGCACAATTCAATAGTCAAAAAAGTCAAATTGATTTCTACAAACATTTATGAGCATAACCTAATTCTGTTGCCTCAGCTACAACAAATCATGAATGATGACAAACTAAGTAGCAAATGAATCCCAGCTATTATAAATGGAGCATCCAGTCCTATGGAAGTTGCAGGATGTACTGGCTTTTTTGATCACTTAAGCACAGATGACACTAAAAAACCTTTTAAAAAAACGAGATTTCATCTTAAATAACTGGTTGCTTGGTCCTCCATAAAAGGAATCAGTGGGCAAGACACCTCAAAAAACTTGAGAGATTTCAGCAGATCAAGATCAAACTGTTGGAGCACAGAAAGGTATTGCCATCTCTTTCTGATGACAAGAAAGTAGATGAAACATCCAGATGAACAAAAAAGTAGGAGCAAAGAAATACAAGGAAAGTTAATAAAAAAGTCCACAAAGTACTTCACTAAACACTAAAATGCGCTAAGATTTAGTAATTTGTATGACTGTTGACTGTACAACCATTTAATGGTCTTTACTTCTAGGTTTACATATACTTCACCTTCCAGATGTGTTCCTTAATATAGCAAGAGCATCTGGGTAGCCATCCATATTGTAATCTCCAATATGAAGGGTAATTGGAAATGTAACTTCTGATGTAGTTTTGTCAGTTTGATGTGGTACAAAGCCCCAAACCGTGTCTTTATTTTTGAAGTCTTGCAAGACTGGAATCCACTGTAAAAAAGAAAAAAAGAACAGAACAGATAGGTAAGGAAATACATTTTATGTATTAAATCCACCCTATTCTATTTAAAACGGCTGACAGGTCTATACTGCATCACAATTCTGAAATGATTTATGAATTTCCAAAGAGAAACTAAGGATTATTTCACAACTCTGACACCAAATGACTGTTTTAATAGGAAACCTTTTCTAGGTACTAAATTTTTCCAGAACAGAAATAAACTAAATAAGGTTATAAGAATAAAGGATGTGTTTTTAGAAAGCATCTAGTGTATAGCAATATTCAGGAAAAACTTCACTGAAATTCATGCTTGCCTGTAATTTTTTTTTTTTTGAAGTGTAGCCACACCTAAACTATCAAGCCTTCAGATCCTCAGTGATTTTTTTTTTTTGTCCAAAATTGCAAGCAATAGGCAGCATTAAAACTGGAAGAGGGGTACACTCATTAAATCTGTGGAAGTACAAAGGAAGGGCAAAGTACAATTTCAATTTCTCCAGGACAAGAAACAGAATGTCTCTGTACTTACTTTCCACGAAGGGCTGCAGAGGGGCTAAATAGGAAGTTATCTTAATTAAAATCAAAGTAATTTCACAAATCGGTATGAAACTGAAGTATGAGGGTTAACATTTCAATTCTACAGAAAAAAAAATCAGTGCCATTTTTAAAGCCAGAAGTAATTTTCTGTGTCAGCTAACTGACAATGTCTTCGAACGAACAGAAGGGTGCCATCCTAAAGGATCACTATCAGCAATGTCAACAGCACTTAACAGCATCTTCAATGTCTCTCACCCAAGCCTTAATTTAGCAATTGCAGGAACCAGAATGAGATCCCTGACAGCATTGTTTCCTGCTGTGGAGAGACTCCCTCATTAGCACAATCCAGCAACCAACAACATTCCAGCCACATGACAATTGTCTGTGACACTTGGACCTGTCTCTTGAGATTACACACAAACATGAGAACCCCCCAGATTTTTTTTTTTTAAGAAGTGCACTAAAGTCAAATTTATCTGGTTATCACAGAGAGCTTAGAAACCTAGAACAGTTCTGCCAGATGTGCATATACTGTGTGCCTGCCTGTGTAACTTCCAACATTTGAACTGCTAAGATGATCCATAACGCACCACTGATGAGAACTCAAAGTTTAATTTAAACATACTTGGTCATATTACCCTCTTGCCTCCCCCCAACATACGTATACCTATTTAATTACTGTTAGCTGCTGAAAGTTTGAAGAATCCAAGAAGGAAAAAAAAAAGGAAAGGAAAAGACTCAACCTGAGAGAAAATTTCAGTGTTAGACTTTGCACTTCCCTGTCATACAGAAGAGTTGAAATATTACTGCAAAGTACAGTAAATTTGAAAAACTAATTGGAATCAGAACCATGAAATACTGTGTTAGTGATACCATGCAAAATAAAAACTGCCATTGCAATGAAATCCAATTATACTTATCATATACTTTCTAAATATTGCTGTGTATGGTAATAGTATTTTAAAGAAAAAAATTCAGAAAGAAATTTTAGGAGTAAACCTGAATTTTTACCTTTTTTTTTTAAACTCTACTCAGAAAACGATTCATAAAAAACAATTTTACTATTATAAAGGCTACAGTAAAATGCAAACAAAGCAACAGGCAAGTAAAACAAAAGCCACCTATTGCTACTAAACATCACTATGCATCTTACTGAACCAGTTGTGGGACTTTTTATAACGGCAGTTGTAGAACATTTCAAAACATTAGTCTTGTTCAATCTGTAACAAGGACACATTTTGGTACCACACAAATTTACTCTGACACTAAGTTCACAGAGTAATACACATTTATGGTGGAACTCTTTCTGTATAGTTCTCCTATAACTATTACTGAGTAATAGAATGCAAGATTAATTGTTCATGTGGCTTAGGACGTATTTCAGTACAGAAGGCAGAAAAATAAAAATAGGTTTGTCAACAATATAAATCTGCTACTACTTTTGAATTTGTTAACCCAGACGATTATTTAAAAGTTATAATAGCAAGTATGAAGCTCAATAGGAAAAAGACTAAAACCATTTTTTTTTCCTCTTACTGAAAGACAGAAATAGGTGGGATATAATGAGGACACACAAAGCTATTTCTTGCAGTCTCATCATGCTTTTTCTCTTACCTACCTAAGATGAAAAAAAGATTGAGAAACAGAGTTAATATATCTAAAAGAAAATTTAATTCAGAGAAGGATTTACTTTTGCCTTTATGTTAAATTTCATTAAATACTTGCACTGATAAAATTAAAACATTTATATATTCCTTCAGTTAACAATGTTATAAACTAAAATGATTTTTAAGTGCTTGAAAATCCATTCTCAAACTCCTCAAATATTTGTTTTTCATCAAGTAGTAGAGAGAATGCTTTATTGCCCTGTGAAAACACAGCTTTTTTCACTTTGAAAAAGATCTCAAGTACTTAAAGATATTTTAAAATTTTTTGCACTCACCCCACCTAACTCAAAAAGGGTTCATTTCTCTCTGAGTCCACGTTATTCTATACATTAGGAAACACAGTTCCCTTGCTCTAGAGCCTGCTCTTTGAACCAAAAATATGGGGATAACACATCTCGTATTTTTTTAAGCTTTGGCCGGGAAACCTATTACGAACAATTAGCCCATCCAGCCAGCTGCCCAATTCCAGACCATGTAACACAGGCACGGAGTCTGCTGTGAGTGAGAAAGCATTTGGAAACTGGTAGTCCGTTCCTGGCCAATACCTTCCCTGGAAATGCCAGGGTTTCCCCTCCTTTCTGCGAGGGGCACCATATAGCATCCTATACAAAGATCAAGAGTGACCTGACAGAACTGGCCACAGCAACAGAAGTCCTTTTTCCTAAGGGCTCCCCTTCTGCTGTCTGCATGCATTATAGCTCAGCTGCACATAAAGAATAAATCCAGTAATTTCAGGAGGCATTAGGTTTTCAGTGCATACGAAGGTCACCTGAATTCCATATACAATTGAGTAGCCACCACTGAAAAAAACCAACCAAACAAACAAAAAAACCACCACCATACATTACACCATTAACTTACGGAGTCCAAAACCCAGAAGGTGATAATCCCCAGCATTACTTTAGCAACATAGAAGAGAACAACTAAAGCAGTAAGTCATATTCAATACAAGAGCACGGCTCAGAGACTTGTAGCTGCTTTGAGAAAGACAAACAATCCAGAGATGTGGGGATCTTGCATAATCTGGGATTAATGAAAAATTACATCAACTGTAATCCCCCCCCCCACCTTTAAACTGTTGCAGAGGAACCAAGAAAAACTATTTACAATGACAAACTACAGCTGATAATCAGTACTGTTGGATACATGTCTAGCCTACAGAATGACACCAGAAAGACCTGTGGTTGCTATAGGATGCATTGCTATGTTCTACACCACAGCTGCTGTATTTACAAAAGGAATAAAGCTGTACTTTTTCTATTGTATAGAGAAAGGTTGTAAGAAGGTTCACAGTTATAAGAACTAAGGTTATAAGAATGCTCACAAAGAAACTCTTAAATTAAAGGACTGAAATGATACTGTTTGCCTCAGGAAACAAAGAAAATAAAGTAATACTGAATACTAGACAAAATTAAGAGAAAGATTAGTCATCTCTAAGAATATCACAATACCTACAGTTTCTACAATACACATTACCAGGGACTTGAAAACAAGTTTCAGGGAGAGCTCAGTCTGATTTTCAGAATCTAAATGAGATCTAAATCAGCAAGTTAGTCTGCAGCTTACTGCAGGTGAAATTCAAGAAGTCTGAAGTGTCCCGATACCAGCTACAATCTGAAACAGCATATGGGATTCTAGTTCAGATCTGACTGCAATTCTTCTGTTGCTGTGGAAACATTCACATTCTTTCAAACTTCTAGTAGGTCTGTATCTCCTTAAGTTACTCGTATGCAATTCTTTGGCCTGTCCTTTGGCCTCATCATCCAAAAGAAGGAAATTTACCTGAGATATTTCTAATACTTCTGAAGATTAAATGGTTAAATAAAATATAACCTGTGGTGAGAGAATTTCATCCTTGAAATTTGAAATAATTCTCTTAGATCTGCTTGGCTTTCCAAGTAACCATCCAGCTATGCCACACGCAGCACAAGAAGGAAATATACCATAGACTGACAGCTGTCAAACAAAACAAGATCTTATCAGACCAACAACTCCAAAACCTAACATGCCACTGAATGCCGCTTCATAGCTCAGAACCGCAAATTCTACAGATATGTATTTCATCTCAATCTATCCCACAATATCACGTGTTTCATCTCAGTCTATCCCACAATACAATAAAACCACATTAACTGTTTTTCATTTCTATTCATCAAATATCACTGCTTGTTTGTTTTGACAACGAAGGACAAAACCACCTCCAGTTACCACAAGATTTTCTTTTTTTTTTTTTAAAGACAGTCATGTAATTTATTATCCTTAAGATCTGAGATAAGTAATTTTCTCAAAAATTCGTAACTACCAAAAGCACTCCCACAAAACCCTACAACAAAAACTGAACAGAAATTATGGATATGTAGCATCTTCTACTTTTTCCATAATAGACTTGAAATCTGTTTCCCATAGATTCCAGATAGTTATCTAGCTGTCACACACAGGATACCATCTCCTTGTTTCAATATATTCTGCACCACAAGGGCTTATTACTTCTCTGAAACTGTAAAGTTATTAATTAAACAAAGAGCGTTTATCTTGGTCTGTTGCCACGAAGTTTACATTCACCAATTCTCACAAAGATTAATTCATTTAGTCAAATATCAGAAGTTGCGTCAGTTGATCTCATAGATGACCAAATGCAATGAAATTAAAACATTTCACTTCCAAATAAAAATGGGAAGCAAGATGTTTGAATAGATTTCTACCTGAAGAAAACATGCAACATATGGGAGAAACTGTAGACATGAATGAAGGTACTGACATTTTTTCGCTTTTTCATAATGGGAAAGTTAAAATGGTTTAGAAGAAAAAGCTGCATCGCTTCTAGATGAGTCAGAATACAAGAAAAGAAAATGCAAGATATAATTTTTTTAAAAAGATCAGAACAAGTCATTATTGTCTGCCATTTGATATTGTCATTTTTAATTAGAAAGTCATTCTAAAAATATGCAAGAAAAATTGCTTTGAAGTTTCTAGGTAAGCCTTAATACTTCTTAATGCTTTTTTTCTAGTAGGATGAGAATCTGTTGGATTCTTCATTTCCTAAAATAAAATGACAATATTCAGCTGTTAATTTTTAAGCTCAAAGATCATTATCTTAGAAACTATTTTAAAACTGAAATTAGTGTAATTGCAAAATTAAATATACTGAGACAGTCAAAAATAGTATGTTCAAATCTAATGTGTTATTAAATAAATAGTTGACCTCTATCAAAAAAAGAAATTATGAAGGAACAGGAAAACTGTCTACGTACAATGTTACTTCAGAGCACACTACAATAAAAGACTCAACTTTGGCAAAATTCTGATATTATGTAAGCTGCTCCACACCTTCCTCTACACATTACTAAATCACTTTCTTCCAGAAACATATAATAAATAACATACCATACAGCTTTTGTTTATCCCACTGATAAGTCATCCACCAGCATCAAGTAACAGCTTTGTACCCATCAATGGTACATGGTATTTCTGTGTGGTTCATTTTCCACAATGAATTTACTTTCATTTGGAATATTTGTCTCAAATTTACTTGAACAGAAAACATCAAATGTCTTTTGCTTCTTATATTATCAAGAATAGGGAACTAAATTTAGAGCTGAAGGACGATGTCTTTTGACAAAGAGCAACCGAACTACTCAAAAGTGAAATGCGAAATGCAAGCAGTATGTTACAGTAACATAACCAATGTGACGTGCTTAACAAGTCAGTGTTCTTCCTTTTGACCAGAAAGCAAAGCAAGCATCGCAAACTAATCATCTACTTGCTGTATGCGCATGCTATGACCTGTAAATCAAATCCCCCTGTAATGCTGCGTATCCAGCAGCACTATAATCTATTGCCCTGTGAACACAGAAAACAGGCAATTTAAAAAACAAAACGAAAACCTGTGAACATGGGAAAACATGCATTTGTAAGTATAGAATTGCCAAGATTAGAAAGCTGAAATGGGTACATTACTAGATCTTGAGTTACTTTACTTTCCATCAAAACCATAGTTTGAGCTAGATAATAAATATATACCTACATAAAAACATCTTACATAATATCATTACAGGTGGAGAAATTTGCTTTTTCAGAAAAAAGTTATTTTCCTATACCGTATTGATTCATAAAACACAGTATTTTCCTTTGTCTTTGCAATTCCAAAAGTCACAATACCTGATCCAGTCCTAGCTTAGTTAAATAGATGACACTTTTTTGACATGCTTGGTCTTCACAGACTGGTAACAAATGTTCACTTTGTCCATCACCATCTGCCAAAGAAAAAAGATGGTCAACGTGTATTTGCAAAATCAGAAGCTTTATTTACAAGAGATAATTAACTGAACATTTTTAATGTGAAAAAATAGACCAAAATAAACTAGACATTGAAAAAATCCTTCACCTTTGTAATCTCTCATCTAAAAGATATCATCGATCTTTTGTGTGAGGATTATCTTTGAGTATTTTCATCTCGACCCACAGTATAGAGGAACTTTTAAATTTTATATCTGATGATAATGTATTATATTTAGAAGAGTAAATGCTTATTAATTTACTTAGTCCCCGTGTTTAGCTGGGAAGAAAGTTACTCTTTATATAAATCTACCATTACAAATCTACCATACATGCTAATCCAATTTTTGGAACCAATTTTAAACTTCTGCGCTGTCAGGAAGACTAAAAAGAATCATGAGTTCACATGTACTATGTTAATCTATACTAAAAGGTAAAAAAAACAACACCGGAAGGTTGACTAACTCAATGGCTGATAAATTCCAGGCCTACAGAACTAGGTAAATCTGACTAAATCACAGATTAAGAACGCTCTTCTAGCACATGTATTTCCAAAACCTTTAGGAGAATAATGACCTTCTACACGTTTAAATAAGCAATGTCTAACTGCATCCAGAATTCTGATGCACAGAGCATATAATGAGAAATAAAATGATTTTCCATTATCTACTCCAGGAGAAATCCCCACATTCACATTTTGCAGCCCTGCCTTGAATATTCCCAAGCTACCACAAGTTACCTTGTGTGGGCTGAGAAAGAAGAACAGTGAGGCAGTTGAATGTAAGCACCCCCCGAGAAGCTAGAATTGCTGCGTTAATGACTAGTGCTGCAAGTCCTGATTATAGCCATATATGCCAAACTAGACTTGCTAGAGAGATGCTATGCCCCAACTCATAAAAGCTTTAGAGAATTTGCTTTTCCGGGCTATGAAATCAAGGCTCAAACTGTAATGAAAAATTCATCTTTTCAAATTGCCCCATAGCCCATATGGTTTTGAGCAGCTTGGTATTAATATTCAAGTGGATTTTTTACAGTTGCTTTAAAAAGTCTCCTTAGTTAATATAAAAAAAACACAAAACGAAGCCAAAACACTAGATCACCCTCAAAAGTTACCGAATCCCTTACTTATTTCCCAATATACTATTGACCACAACCAAGATGTTTTGTCATACCTAACCTATACCATAATAAACGATGCCTCAGCTTATCAAATTATATTTCTATGAAGACGAACTACCTTTTAGTATATACATCCATACGTAGTTAAAATTTGTAGGTACCTCCCTCATTATGTAAGGAAGCTGGGAGATGGAAAATTGGGTCATAAGGGGCAGAAGGACTTGTAAAAATATCAGACCTCCCTAAATACCTCCAAGTGATAAAGCTGAGCCATCACCTTCAGTGGCTTTCTACATGCCATCTGCCTCAAGTATTATTTTATCTCACAGCAAAAACCCTCCTAAATTATCGCAGCTCTGTTATCAAGTACAAACAATTTAGGATGTCAGTTAGCCGACGTAGAAGTCCAGTAAGTCGGCAACCAAAGAGATGAGAAAGTAAATTACCACTGAACAAAGAAATTAACATAGCAACCAGTGAATTTGACAGGTCTGAAATCAGCACCAACTTATAAAGCTGTTTTCTTCCTGCATCATTCAAGTAAAACAATTAAAGCAGGATACTTATTCAGAATTAATGTTTTATGTACCATGAATAAGAACTGTGCCCATTATCGCTGACTTCAACAATGACCATGAAAAACATAGCAAAAGAAAGCTGGAACAATTAAAGTGTCTAACTTCCCAACAAACATTTGTAACATTTACAGTATACATCATAGTGAGCACTTGATAAAGCTGCCTCATTGAGAGCTTCACTACCATTATCTTTCATCCAAAAACAAACCAAAAAAGGCTAGGTACACATTCACACTGCAAGGCACGCAAAACAAATGCAGCTTAAAAGGCATCAAGTGAAGTGCCAACCATGAGAATATAGCTGGAAATAGGACATCAATGAAATGAGAATATCTTCTGAGCCGTAGCAGAGTAGTTTAAGAAAACCTACAATTAGTTAAATACTGTCCTACAGAAAAGCAGCAATCAAGAGAAGGAAAGCCCAGCATTCTTCATGTCTGTCACACTATTATCTCTTATTTTTTCTCTAGTTTGTATTTCTAACCCTTCTCTTAAAATGCACAGGTTCTTCTTTTATTATTACAGTTATTTAATCAAAAGTCATTTTCTGAAGAAAACTCAGATTTGTCAAAAGTGATAACTGCTGTAAATGATTAGTGAAATGTTATGTTTTTTAACAAAATAGAAATAAGGATAAAACCCACCCAGAATATTGGCTAATATTACATTTAAATGCAAATCTTGCCTCAATCTTTGCAAAAAAAAAATCCTCCACCCCCAAAAAATAACCCTCCTCCCAAACCAGCCCTAAGCACCAAATTAGAGAAGAATGTTTCATTTTCCAGTTTTTATATTGCCATTTTACACTGTCCTGATCCGCAATAACTAGAAATACGTTTCCAGTATTTCTGAAGTCTGTCCAAAGGCACTATGTGGAAACAACAAATGGATCCAGCAACTTTTCCACTTCTGAAAGAAAATTGATTCTTAATCTTTGTGCTTCCTACCTTGATTTCATACCTTGAAGTGCCAGCTAAAATTCCAGCTTTTTGCACAACTCTATAGATCTTGAAAACCACATGAAAATACCCCAGGAGCTGCTCAAAGAACTCAATCTCACTGTAACAACTAACCTATCTTGGACCTATAATGATAACTCGTCTCATCTTCATGCTTGGTTTAATTATCAATTTAAATAAACATTTTTTTTTTTTAAACTCTAATCTTGAATTTAAATTCCTCCACAAAGGAGGAGGAAGCCAGAAATGAAAAAGGAGTATCATTAGCACACTTGCTCCAGCTCTATTAGGTTTTCATAGGTGAAAAAACACACATGTGAAGCTCTTCTGGGTTTACTAATGAATACGCCGTTGGTGATAATGGCCGAATGAGCTCATTAGATAAACTGAAGTAAGCTGTACTAGCTACAAATTAAAAGACAAGGAAAAAACACTCCACATAACATTAGTTAATAATGTACTTCAACCTACATCCAGCTAAACCTGACATCCACATTGCAAGCTCTATTTATTTATTTTTTAATAAATGTGACCATTATAAAAATTCTTTCTTTCTGGGAACCTCATTTTAGTCACCACCAGTGCAACGTTCATTTCTATACATTTTAGGAAATCTTGACTGCTTATTTGAACATTTTATGAACATTAGCCATTTCCAAATTAGCTTAGATACAAATGTAAATAAAATTGGACACAGTTTTAGTTCAGAGTTATACATGAGAAGAAATTCCCTTAGTCACATACAAGATCTACTAATATTTAAACACAAGTATTCATTTTCTTGATAGCTGTGCCAACAATATTACCTTTGTAAGGCTGCATGTAGTTTGCATGTGTTTCTGTGTGGCCCAGTGGCTCATACGAATTTACACTTCGTCTAAACAGTGAAATGCCTTCATTTTGTCAAACAGTACAGAAATACCATACATGCAAAATTTCACTTCATCCTAGTACAACTAGTGACCAAGGGAATTAGGTGTTAGAACCAGTCATGACGTTTACTTCTAGAAATTCTGTTATCATTACTCAGCTCCTAGAGTCTACTGCTCTATCCTTCTGTGACTGTATGGATTTTCACCAACCTTAGTTCAAGTTGCTGGAAATCTCACGGTTAACGTTACTTGTAAATCCAATGCACCTCATAGCACTAGATGTGCTTAAACATATCCTAGACTCCCAATGTACTTCGGTAGCTGCACTCATCTTAAAAGAAAGCCTGTTTGACATAAAAATAAACACTCAACTGGTAGCTATCACGTTCTCAACATATGACTCTGGCTTGTGATACTAGAGAATTACGCTAAGAAAAAAAATCAAGCTTTATAGGTTTTATAGGTAGTGGAAATGAAAAAAGAACAGTCCCACACACTCATCAGCTACAAATCTGTATTTATGTCAAAATATATAAAGATAAAATTAGCAGTCATATCTTCTATGAATCACATGAGAATTGTTACCTACAACTACCTATTCACTGCATTTCAATGAAAAGCCATGGGCACAAAGATTCCTTTCCATGTCTGCAAACTGCTACTGTTCCAATCCAGAAAAAGAATAACCCAAAAGACAGAGATTGTGCAGATCACTGGGAGTACACTTCATAGATTGTATGAGAAAAATTACTTGCAACTAAAGCTTGAAAGTTCTTTGAAGATGTTCAAATAGCTCAAATCTCTTCCATCTCTTCTAAAAATATATATGAATGGAAGAAAGAAAAAATACCCAAATAAAATTTAGAACACTATGATATTTTTAAAGTGTTATATATTCAAAATTCAATACTAACGTACAATAACAAACGGATGTTTTAAAACAAAAGCACAAATAGCATTTACTCTGAGGGTCTCATTGATCCTCCTGAGCATTTCACTAAATTGCAAATCTACTTGTAGGTGTTGTGCTGTCCTAATTTGTTATGGTGACACTGGAGTTTGTGTAGTTTCAACTCTGACAGTTAGGGGATTGCTGTAGCGGGTCCATTAGATTTTTCCCCTTCCATTTTCAACCAACTAGATTATCAGCCAAATGAGCATAGACCCTTTGTGATGAAGAGCAAACAAAACCACACACACTCGCAGGTCCTTCAGTCAGTTCTGTCTGGTAACTAACTTACCATCCTCATCTTTCCATAACTAGAGAGGAAGATAAATCTATAAAGTAACTAGGCTGACTAGCCAGCAGGCACTGCAACAGAGAAGACAGCATACAACCCTGCACTACCAAATTGATTTTTTTCCTCTTAGGACTGCTAATGAAGTATGTTCTTCCACACTTTAAGGAAAAAAGATCTATACCTGATAAACTTCTTCCAAAATCACGATGTATGAGACAGATGCTTTATAAATAAGCATGTTTATCATATGTTAAACATAAGTAAACAGGCAACAAGATTTCTCAATTCAGATAGTCAAACTCCTTTAAAACAGAAAAAGGTGTTAAAAAGTGGTATTTTACAACCAAGTTGCAAAACAATAAAGTTGGCGGGTGTATGATCCAATTTTATTTTTTTTAAAGCTATTTTTTTTTTTTGCTATAATAAACCCATAACTTATTCCAGTTGTATTAAAAAACCTTTTTTTTCCCCCCCTCTGGGAGATAAACATAAGCTAACTACGCACATTAAGACAGAAAGAACAGTCGAGCTTCCGTAATTCTGGATCCGATGCTACATCAAAGCAAGGCACTTCATACACCACACAGTCTTCATGCCTTCAACACCTACTGTTCTCTCCTGAGAATATACATTGTGAACTGGCTGTGTTATTATAGACCTCCTGTCAGTGCAGTCTTCACAGTTCCTTTCAAGAAGGTGAGAAAAAACATTTCCTCAGCATGGTACAATAAAAGCCAAGAAGCTTTTCTCTGCTGTTGATTTAAATTCAAAATAAGCATCAGGCATATCTGTTTAATATAATACATCCTAATGCACGTTCATATGCCTTTTATTTCACCATGCACATAGCTTGCTCACATCTCTCCCTCACTGCTTTGCACTGTTCTCATTCTTCTTCCTTGTGAGCCTTTCATTTAAAGTTCTAAAGAACAGAAAATAAGGAGGAAAAAAATCCTGCTACAGCAGCACTCAAAACACTCTCCTTCTGGAGCAGGCAAAAAGAAGACAACCAGTACAACTGAGTTTGATATTCAAACAAAATAAAGGTTTGTTTGAAAGCTGATTATCTTAAATTTATCTTTATCTTCTGAAGTAATAAAATTATTAGAATTCTTTTGTCACTCTCTGCCTTTAGGTGTTCACGGAGATGGTCATGACAGAGATGATTATAATAAATTACTAAGATAATTACGCATTATTAAAATAATCAATGTCAGCTGCTTTTTGAAAATGTGAATCACAACTTCAAAAGACAGATGTAAAGAGCTTTCACAGATGAATCAAAGTTATGTGAACATTAAAAAAACCTAATAACACCCTCTTTCACATTAAAATTCTGATTTTAGGTTTGTCTATACCCTCCCGAAGAATCTGTATTAACATCTCCATGGAAAGAAAAGCATTTAAACACAGCATGGCAGCAAACTGCACAAAAAGACTTCTAGGCTGCATCTGATTCACCAGTGAGATCTTCTGTCTTAATGGAAAGAAGAGCATATTAAACATACTAACTGGAAACCGAGAAGGAAAAGAAGGGATTAAACATGAAATGAAATTAAAAACAGAATGAGAAGCTACCTGCACACTAAACAAGTGTCAGCACTGAAATTCCTGTTGCAGTTGATGCTGAAATTTACTTTTCTAAGTATTTCACATTGTAAGAACAGAACCGGCAAAGCTTGGAACTATCTAACATTACACATTTAGAAAGCACATGTGGTATCAAACTTTCACGTGCTAACAAATGAGGGGGGGAAACTGCTATAGCTATGGTCTTAACCTCAATACAGGATCTTTTTCTTAAGAACTGTCATGATGCTGGATATTTTAAAATAGGACTAAGAAAAATTAAAAGTATCATTGAACAGCATGCATTCCTGGTCATCAATTAAAAAGCAAGACAGGTTTATCCTTTAAATACACTTTTTACAATGCACCTTGAACTCAATACCCAAGCGGCAATTAACTTGGAGTATCTCCAAGTACCTGTTTCAGATGAACTCAAGTGGGTCTATCACAAAAACAACTTCTTCCTTAGATAAGGTCATTCAGAATTCTTTAATACCATCAGCTTTTACATCTTTTCATATGAACTGATCACAGTAATAACAGTATTCCTCATGTGCTGAGTATTTCAAACACAGATATATTATCTTCCTGCATCTTAAGATTAGTAAAGAGTCCTTTTATTGACTACAGGAGTTCAAGTACATTTCCACAATTCAGGGCTCAAAAGACAATTGCTATGTAAAGATGTTATTTACCAAAATACATCATTGAAAGTTTTCTTGTGATACATAGTTACTGCATCTGAGGATGTGACATTCTGAAGAGGAGGAAAAAAATAAAGAAATTTAGATTCTAAAAGAAAAGTGAGATACCAAACCGGAAGCTACAAAAGCGCAATGAAACTCTGCAGGCATAAAAGCAATGTATTTAAGGTATCATCAGTTGCAGGATAATCAAAGTCTACTTTAAAAAAAAAATCAACAAAATGCATTTTGCACAGTGCAATGAACGGTTTCAAGGAAAAATGAACAAAGGTTAGGCACTCTGTTACACTGTTTAAACACAATGAGCTGGCAATAACAAGCTCTCATTACCTATGAGAAAAATGACAATTTCTACCATATGACATTCAAGTAACATACATGAAACTCTTCAGTTACTTGGTGAACGGAGATGTCGTCTTAGAATTAGTAGTTGGATTACTAGATTCTAAACATGAGAAAAAACTGAGTTCAGGTTTCAGGAGAACTTCAATAATCCCAATTCTTGCTTTGTCAAAAAAAAGTAAGCAAGTTTGCATAGTACGAATAAACACAGGCTTCATAAATTAAAGACGGCGACACAGATGAAGACCCAGCAGCAGCTAAGAGAACATATGGCGAGTAAAAAGTTGGCTAAACGCTACCCTGAAAAAGTAAGACTTGTGTTGTATTTATTCACAAGGACACTATCAACAGTATGCTCTACTTTCATTTTGGAAAGCTATTTTTGACTCTCTTACATACAAGCTGCAACAATTTATTTATTTATTTTGTGTGAACTAAGCAAAAGCAGTGACTGATTAATAAAACTTCTCGATTCTCAGGTCAGACATCATAAAAGATAGTTTATCAGTCTCCAGTGAACCAATCATAGGTCAATAGCAATTATAACATTAATTCCCAATAAAAGTGAATTACTAGACTGCATAAACAGCACCATATTCCACACTAACTGCTTCTGGCTCACTCCTTTAAAGACATATTACATTAATCTTCAATGTAGCAAGAAAATAACAGGTTTGTGTTGAGATACAGTTCACATTCATCTTATTGCTCAAAATCTTGTTTTCAGGATGCTCCACTGAAATCCTTACGTTTCTTTAACAAGTATAAATTTTTTCAGAATTCCTAATACAATTAAAACAATTTATAACTGCAATTATTTATCAGAATTCCATCCAACATTATGATTTCCTCTGAAGCCAGTACAAGCAGATCTTATAAAAAGCCTCTGCTAGCATACAGACAACAACAACGGAGGATTAATCATTTTTGCTATAGCAACCACTGCACTGCAATTACCATAGTGACATGAGAAGAATAGAAAAAGTAATAATGAAGAGCTCTTACTTGTTGGAGTAATGTGTCAGCCAAATAAGTGCAGAATTCTCTAGTGCCCAGCTCTGCTCACCTTCATCAATTGAAATGCCATTTGTAATAAGCATGTCACAAAGCATTTCTGATTTATTTTAAAAAGGGCAATACAACTTTGTCAATTGTTCACTGTCCTTCAGTCAGGTTAATATACAAATCATCACCATCATGTAACAGAGCGGGGGCTACTTATTTTACAGGTTCCAATTTAGACAAAGCCTGAGGTCTACTACATTACCATGTATTTCATGTATGTACACCTATATTTGTCCATTTTTCCATTAAAATATACATACACATATAAACATATGTACATACAGAAATATCGTAGACCTTACAGACTCACATATATAGGCATTCAAACATATGTTTGTATGCATCTTTTCCATGAAAAAATATAAATTCATTATTTGAGTGCATCGGGAATAGGGAATCTTAGTACCTTAGTGCTTAGCTACTAAGATTATACACTAACATCTGTAACAGTTTCTCATGAATCACAAAATTGTGATTTTTTTTAATTTTTTTTTAAACATGTTTACTTACCTAAATGGTTTCTACGTGATAGCTATTGTTCAACCTAATTAATATAAGAAAAGGAATCTAACCCAAAGCTAGCTGCCTTTAGAATTTCTCAGTCAGTATGTTACTCAAAGATACTCCCACCCCCACCTTTTTTTCCCCCCCTTCAAAGGACAGGTAAAGACTTATGGTTGGGAAGGTTTATTCAAATCAAACTTAATGGAAACAGAACATAATGTTAGACTAAGTCACCTTCGGAAACAAGAGATGTTTTGTTAGATGTACATATGATCAATAAATCAGAATCTTGGACTGCAGAAGCACAACAGTGCGTAAATAGAAAGGTGGGTGTAAATGAGGAAAAGGCAGCTCAAATGATATACTCTTAAATTCGTGCCTAGACTGGATGTAGCTCCACAGTTTAATGTGCACACGGTTAAGTAACTAAGAAGTGGCAGAGAAACATAGAATCTTTTGAGACCTTTAGGGAACAGAGAGCCTGGTACATCAGCTACGAGATACAGAAAACGTTGAAAAAAGGGGAAGAAAAGAGAGGCAACACTAAAAATACTATAGGACGGGAACGTAACACGCTTGTGACTGTATACTGAACACGTTTCTAGTTACAGCAGCTGTATCCCACTGTCAACAGAGAAGATGCTTGCAGCATGCACAAAGCGGAGCACGAGAGCAATGGTAGGTTCTGCTCTGAGGAATCATTTACATCATTTGATAGTCTGATTGGTTGTGCAATGAAACTTCTTTCAGGCCCCATTACAGAAAGCCAAATTACAATGTAAATTGCCAACCATCACACCTTAACTTCCTTTTGACTTATGACAATCATTATTTCATCATTTTTGAAACAGAAAACTGAAAAAAAGATCAAGTCTGACAAACCATTTCTAATAAGGCATTTTCTTTAGCTCACTACACACAAAACCTGTACAATAAATGCCTACCTTTTGAAGTCTCTAAATACATGCTGACACAGCAAAGTGGGTAAATGCAGTGTTATTCTGGTAACACAAGATTTTGCCTCTTGGCTGCTAGATTGATGCAGAAAAAAATACTGGATTGAAAGTTATCAGAACTCAACTTAAATACTCCTTTGCAATGAAACTATGCTTCCTCCTTCCAATTACTGTATAACTACATTTAGAGAGGTATTTAGGGAGGTTTTTTTTTTTTTTGGAGGTGGTAGGGCATTATTCAACTTCCATCAGACTGCACTTCATAAGTAACATAGAATTTAAATTATATCAATTACTTATGCACGTTGTTTTAATAGTATATTGACTTCAGTATCCTCGAAAACTTTGTTCAATGAGAAAATAATTATTCATTGTCTTGTTTTAAATGAATGTTGGCAAGATGAAGAAAAAAATAATGCACTACTCAATTTCCTATCCACTGTTGCAACAGAAGGTGAATTAAATACTGAAGTCATAATTGTACTCAAATAGTTATTTCAAAATCATAGCTGTAAGTATTTCCATAACTGTCAGAAGAAACGTGGTTCCTCTATCAACATACACATGCTTACAGCACTCCTTTCTCTCCCTTAGGAAAATTAAAACACGTATCAGCATTGTGACATGGGAAAATAAAAGCCACCTTAACACCTGCTTCAAAGCAAAAAAAATAACCCCTAGAAAGTTCATTCACACCTAATTTCTTTCATTAATATCACAAAATCTCTTCACATTTATTTTCCCTTATCAAAACATTTCCAGCATGGATACAGCCATTGACAATCTGTACTAATCTTTTGTCAAGTTAGTTCCTTCAGACTTAATTACAGATGGGAATTTTTCCTTATCTTCTACATACAGAGATTCAAACCTCTGCAGCCAATTATCTTCTACTGCCAACATGGCAGCCTAAAACCTATTGTATCCAATTCTTACTTGAAAGTCCACAAAGCACTTTTTTTTTTTTTTAAACTGTCTTCCCTCCTCTTCTCTACAATTAAAGACTGCAGAAAGCTGACCTAGAAACCACACAATTCCCTCCGCAGTTTCATTTGAAAAGACTTCTACTCCTAGAAACAGCAAAGCAAGATAGCTGCTTTACTTTTCCCATACAAATCTCCTCCGTTTCTGCAGCTGAACAGATGACATAATATGACAGTCATTTTTCAACACAAAGGACATGGAACATTCCTTCTTTCATATTTGTGCATATTTTGCCTGTTTGAAATGTCTTCTGTGTTTCAGCCATGTTTTAAGCACTCCATAACTACGAGTCCTTGCATCAGACTTCTTCACGCTTCCCTTTTGCATGCTAATTAGAAGCAACTGAAAGACGTACCTATGCTCAGCCACAAAAAGGTCTAGAAAAATAATCCCTATAAAGTTCTATACAGGTGTCCCAATAAAGCCTAATCTGATAATCAAAAAAGGCATCTGTCTCCTCTAATGATTTTGAGAACATCAGCTCATATCAGCCAAGGAAACAGCACTGATGCCTTGAGAAAAGCATTTCTATGTGTTTCATGAAAATCTACATAGCAAGAGCTGTATCAAAATATGTCCCACCACTGAGGAGATGGTGGAAAGAAAAACCATTAAAGTGTCTCCCCTCTTTCACCCTGGATGGGCTTGTGTCATCTGCATTCACCTGTGAAGATAAAGACGATAGTGAGAATGCAGCTGTTCCGGAAGAGGGAGCAAGGTCCTCATACTCTAAGATACACTGGGTAGATAACTATCTTCTCTCTCATAAATGAAATGGGTGAGATCTTTTAGAATAACCAATTCCAAAGAAGTCAGCCTCTGAAAAGCCAGCATTGCCTTCAGTAGATGGTATTGATTGTTCCCCACCTCTCTATTCTTGTTGCCATACATGCTGTCCCTCTACATTCATTTGTATGCATTTCTTAAGTTCCTGCAGGCGTTCTCTCCCATTAAATTTGTTAATGGAAAGATTGTTCCGCTATACCCTCATATTGATGCTTCCCCTATGAGTTTGATGATAGCTAGCAGAGCAGTGAATTACACAATTGGTGATGGAACTCTGAAACAATGGCAGCTCCCTGCTGCTGCAATCACTACACCAGCCAGTGCCTTCCATAACCTTGGCTGTACCAAAACCGCACAGTGTACCGCACTGTCAGAGTGCTGTGCATTCAATTTATTCACATTTTCAAAGTTTTAACTTTAACATCTGAACCATTCTTCTCTTCTTCGCAAAGACACCCCACGGCTTATTAAAACCCCATTAATTATGATAAATTTCTAAAATTATGATATATCACTTGGGCTCATTAACTACCTAACATAGAGATGAAAATATCCTACAAGAAGATTGCTTTCCACAGTGCCATCATTAAAAAAAGATCTGCTATATCTGCTTAATACTTATTAAGACACATTATTCAGAACATCAGCTTGGAAAATAGTTACAAAAAAACCAACATATTTAAAATATTTTTAATTGCAAAAATGTAGTATTTATACACAAGTGTTTATATTTGTAAACATTAAAAGATATTACAAAAAATCTTTAAAAGGACTTACAAAACATGGTAAACATTTCACAGAAGAACCTAGACCATTCTTCAGGTTTCATTTTTACTTCATTTACTAATGATCTGTAAACTAATCCACAGTTGTTATATAAAGGACTAAGGAAAGCTAACTGTCCAGCAGAGATGTCTTTGAGTTAAAAGTGAGGAAATAGCTTTTCTAGAATTCTTTTAAGTAGCAGCAGTAGAGCAGGAGAATTGGACACATTCTAATATGGTGTTGGACTTCATTTAAAAAGCTGTCATGCCCCCACGTCACAATTGTTGAAAATTAAAATGATGCAACAAGGCGACCATTTGGCAACGTTTAAAGACAGGCTCAGCCTCAACAATGTCATATATGAAGTATAATAAATTAATTCTTTATTAAGATAGATGTCACTGACACAGTAGTGTCAGCAGAATTAGGCCTGTAGTATTTTTTGGGTCACAAATTTCTTATCTTAGAGCACACACAAAAAGTATTTTTTGGACTACAAAACCAACCATTCCTGTTGTCCATAACATGACACACACATTGATTAGCCAGAACTAATTGAAAAAGTACTTTCTACTAGAAAAATAGTCTTTCACTAACCCTTGCAAACAGATGTTCGTGAAAGTTAGTTGCATTTACATATAAATTAAGATTTTCTTCTGTCCAAAAGCCTCCCAGAATTTTTCAGTTATAAATATTACAATCTGTTTCATCAATCTTTATACAATCATTTTTAATTAATTTAGAATTTCAGTACGTTCCTAAATTCTTTGTTTACACAAACTGTAAGCTAAATTGTACCTTCTGAACAAACTGCTTTAAGAAAAAAACCTGTGCATTAAAGGAAGTTTTGCTTGTTTCAGAAAAAAATCAAAACACAATCATGAAAAACAAAATACATCTGATAAAAATAGGTTTGATACTGGTACAATGCCTGAAAGAACGTAGATATATGTGAGTTAGACTGTACTGGAAAAGCCACAGTTGAATTTAGCTGAATTTATTAATAAAATATTCCTACATATTTCAAGATTTACAGGCAAATAGATGTAACACCTTAAAAAATAACTTCATAATTCAACAAAAAAGAAACACAGGATATGAGTAGTTTAGAAAAATGAAACTCACCAAAATCCGCAAACACAGACTGCCCAACAATCACCACACCACTGGGTATTTCTTTGCTTTTTCCAGCTTTAGAGAAGTTCCCATCCTATCAAACAGAACAAAGATGATGGAGAAACTGAACTGCGTATCAAGTGATAAAGCTTGACTTTCAAACCAAAGAAAATACATATCAATAAAGAAGATCTTAAATAGGTAAGAGAAAGCTCAACTATGGAAAACTGCACTGCTTGGATACTGGAATTGAGTTTTTGCATTTCTAATTCTTTGTGGAATCCTATGGATATCCAATAGTAACATTCTTCAGATAGAGTTGTCCACGCTTTTTTTTTTTTTGCATGTTATTAGAAACAGACTGAGTTTTCAGCACCAAAATCTAAATCATTAATTACTTTGAATACTAATGTGTATTTATGCACTCACATGTAATTTTATACATAATATTTAAAAACACACATGCTTCTGATTTTCCTTCTACTAAGGAAATAATGATTTTACATTATGTCTGGTTCAGGTCTTGTTTTAATTGTCTATTATTAAAATCCTGACCCGCAGAAAGTAATATTCTAATATTTCCATCAGAAAGACAGAAGAGTGCTGGATTCTTGTTTATTATAAAATTGGATAACAACTGGACCAAAACCCATTTAAAATTTAAAGTTTTTGTAACCAAGTAAGATAATTCAAGGCCCACTTTTGTAGTCACTGCAATCAGTTCATGAAGTGACACAGATGCAACTATATATACCTAAGTTATAAAAAAAAAATGAAATGAAGAAAGTCAGCAATCTGTTAACTGACTTTTAGCCTGTGGACTTTATGAACAAAAAGTAACAAGGCCTTGGTTTGTTCTCAAGCTACCACCTTTCTCATTCTTGCACTCAGAATTCTTACACATACACATGTTGAAAGAAAGGGGGATCATCAGATACCACTGATGGGAGAAATCCTCAGGTGGCTATAGTGAACGTGTCACAAGATGCCCTCAGTGATGAGCTGTCTGCAGTATGACCTACCCAACTTGATCTATGCCAAGTTTGGCAGCTACTCGTTTCGTTATCTTACCTTTCCCTAAGCTACTTGATGGTGGTTCTTATTCACTTCCTTCTCAGTAATTCCACGTAAAAGCACATGTAGAAATCCCTTCCCCCGGCAGCTCTTCCACCTTGCACTTGGCTCAAGCAGGGTCACCAGAGCTGGTTTCCCAGGACCATGTACAGGTGGCTTTTGACTATGTTCACATGGAGACTCCACAATCTGAGCCACTTGTATCAATGCTCAGTCACCCACCCACAAAAAAAACCAAAAAGTCTCTTAAGTTCAAAGAGAACTCAGCAGTTTTTACTATAACAAAAAAGTAAACTTAATGCACAGGTGTGAATACTCTTAACTACAGTAATTTAGGATAGCATGTAGTCTAAGGGATGCATTTAGTTTCAAATCAACTAATATCATTAGTTGTTATTAACAATGAGGTTCTTAAATAAATAACCATTTGACCTGTTTCTGCCCAACCTTGAGTTACACTTGTGATATTTGGTTAACACAGGACTTGGAATTTTCTCAGCTGTAACTTGTGTACATAGTCAAATGGCTAGGAGTGAGATTTTGAACCTCTGTCCCAAAACATGGAATCACAGTTCTAAGAAAGCTTAAAAAAATAAATCTTTGAGACTACAAAATTAGAAAAATCTTATCATTCATTTCTTTATAAACCATCGTGCTAAGTGTCAGTAGATTGCTACAACAGCTGATGACACAGCAGGAGTCCTGCTAATGCATGCAAAGTAAATCTGGTTGGTTACCTTTGCAGTCATGTTAAAAAAACCTGCAGAGAAATGTATGCTGACTAAAAGATTTCCTTCAATTCGGTTCAACTCATTCCTAACACCAGGCAGGTCAGACAACCTTTAATGTTTTGTTTGTTTGATGTTTCTGCATTTTAACAGAATGGTTATTTGAGTCTTCTCTCTTACCTTATTTACCCACGTCTCAAACTGAATGTTGGGTGGATTTGACGTAGTAAGGAACAAATCTGTGAGGGAAGAAAAAACAAGAGAAATAAAACATTTAACTGAAGAACATTTTTAAGCATAAAGAAATAGGCTTCAAACTTAAAAAAAATATAATGATGTGTACTTTTTCTTAAGTCAAAATTAAAAATGAAAACCTAATAACAGCCTTTTATTACATCCTTTTATTTTGGATACATAAGTAACATATATGCTATTGACAGGAAGAGAAAAAGATGGAGAAACGTTTCAGGCTTCCTTTACACAAAATTCTTTTAAACATGAAAAAAGTACAAAAGAGTGCTTCAGAAAATTTATCTGATGATGCCTACTTAAAGAGGAGCTTATTCAGGAGAAGGGGAAGAAAGAAGTTTGTAAGGGGCATCAAAAAAAGAAAAAGGCCTGAGGGAGAAAAAAAAAGGATGATCTCTAGTGTACTGAAGATTTTAAGAAAATCACCCTTTAAAATTTAAGCACTTGATTTCTTTTCCATTGTCCTCCTTCTTTGCTTTCTAGTTTAAAATATCACTATTTTTGTTAGAACACAACCGTTATTCTGTGGGCAGAAAAAAATGAATTAAAGAAAAAAGAATATCAATGCCATACCCTGAGGTGTTTTACTGAATAAGCAGGTGGACTGCTGTACAGGGAATTTCAAATGGCACAACAAGGGGTACTGTCTTCCAGGAAAAAGGAAAAAAAACAGAACCTGCATATCAAATAAAAAAAACCAACAAAATGGAAACAAAAGATTTTGCTTACAGGTTCCCCCTCCCTGATGGAAGTTATGTTAATTCTGTTCCCCTGAATACTTGAAATAGCAATTTCCTTTAGAGCACTCATGTGAAAAGCCTTATCATGATAATGTGCTTCATTGGAATGAATTTTATTGCTGCTTAAGCATTTCTTGAAGAGAGTGTCAGAAGACATAGAAACGGTCTGAAAATACCAGGGATGTAACTTAAAAAGCATTTATAAGCTCTGAATTTTGAACTTGCATGTAGAAGGAAGATTAAACAATACTGCTGATTACCACTGGATATAAAACAAACAAAAAAAAATTAAAATCTAATACATTTGTGTGTGGGGAAGGGGTTGTTAACAAAAGAAAAAACCACAGAAGAATGGAAGCTTCTATTTTTTTTTTCCAAGACTTAAATGATCCAATAGGTATTTCAAGCAGGGTTGTAGTACATTCATGCTGTAATCTGCACTGCAATTTGTTATGGACTACGTCACATACAGAGTATGCCACAACAGGCTCTTTCAATATTATATTTAAGTACACAGCAAATGACCAATATTTGATTAGCAAATATAATAGATTGCCTAACCTTTTGCAGACATTTTGGTTGGCACTGTGCCTGTTTTTTTCCCAAAACATCTCTGACTCAGTTTCCGGCACTGCAGCTCTGGCCTCTCACCTTTAATTGCTAAGCCAGTCCTCTCCCTGCCCAGTCCTCTGTGCAAGGAGAGATCCTGGGGACCATTAACACAGCATTCCTGCTGGTAATGCTATGCTTATATGTTTTGTGACTTTCCCGGAATTAGACAAAATAGCACAGCTGCTAATACAAGCCATAATTCACCTAATACTATTCTGCTAGAAATCTAGCTCTGAATAGTTGGTTATTACTAGGTTAAATAAATCCATCAAGTTTTTATGCAACACAGTTATGCTTCTATGGTAGAAAACACCACAAAAGGCAGATATGAGTTATGCTGGGAATATTACAAAGTCCTTAGCTCTTTAAATCGTTTACAGTTAAAACCTTAAGTTCATTAAAAATAAGAAGAGCAAAAATCAAACAGCATTCTCTCTTAACTAATTTAACATGCGATGGAGTTTTATTTATTAATTATTCTTAGTTTTAAAACCTATATTAATGCAGCATGCCATGCCAACTTCTTAGTAACAAAAAATATTTCCTTCAACGGGTAAATGCAGCGTCACCTATCCTTAAAACAGAAGAGAGAAATAGATAAATTGATGTTCTTCACATATTAATGGGAAGTCACATAAACATTACTAGGAATTAAAGTATTCATAAGCAGAAATATATCTTGTTTTCATTTGAGCTTTACAGAGTAAACGTATTAGTTACAGCTCCTCAGAAAATCTAATGGCCATGTTTGACACAAGAGACATTCCTTACTGTTCAGCCCAGACAGAACTACAACAGGTCACAGAAAGCCAGGCACTCAACAGGGACTGGGCAACAAGGACAGCCCAGTGAACTGCAAAGCTATCAATCCTGACCTCCAGCAACAGCCACTACCCGCTCACTCAAGTACTAGGGAGTTATGTGGAACAGGGCATGAAAGGGTACTCTATATTACTTTGTAAGAACATGCAACAACAACAGAAAAAGAAGTGATTTGCAGTGCATTTTTCTTATGCATTAAAAAAATCCCGTTTGTCCCCTCATCCTCAGTCAGGAGCAGATTATTCTAGTTTTCCTCTGCATCCCCCCCCCCCCCCCCCGCCCGTGATTTCATAAGTATATAGAAATATTCAGAAATAATTGCACAGGGACCAGACATAATAGAGAAGGACAAGAAGCAACAGGCACAAAATCTCAGATGTTAGGACCAGATTCAATAGCTTTAAAATAAACATTAAACAAGGGTGGGGGGGGACCACAGTAGCTGGTTTGTCACACGATAAACGCACGGAGTGCATTTAGCTATCTGCAGTGTAGGAGGAATAAATCAAGACACTAAATGTAACTCAAACTACAAAGAGGTAATAGAAAGACAGTAATTTAAAATGTCTCAAGTATTTACTTTGCTCAGAAGTGGAGGTGTTTACAGAGTTAAAATCTTTGTTCAGACACTGTACAAACCAGGTATTTTAGTATGAATGCTTGTTTCATGGTTTGAGAGTAAGAAAACCGAGCTATGTTTTCAATAACTGCAGATTTCTATGGTTTGCAAGAGATCAGTATCAGTGCTGAGCATCACCTACTACAGTGGCTTTAAGATGAGGAAGTTCAGCAACATGCCTTTTTCACACTGAACTTCCTCCCACTGCTCAAGCAACCCTCAATCTCTTGGAAGCCAGTAAATTACTTTTGCCCTTTGTTCCTCTGCTACACCCCTCTGTCCCTCCTTGTCCCTAACTTGTTGTTTATGTGCTACACGGCCAATTGAGCCGTCACACCAAAGCAGCTCAGGCCTACTGTAATATTACACCACGCTGGTAAAATGCAAAGGCAGCCAAAAATAGACTATCTTCCATAAATAGTATAGATGAGCTAATGCCACGCTGCTTCTAAGGTAAAGCAACAAGCCGTGATTTCCCACATTCCCATATTCCCCATATTTCCCAATTTAATACAGCTGTAGGAAAGCTTCCTGTAGTTCTAGAACTAGCTGAACCAATTCACCTGCTACGTTAATGCCAATTGTCCCCCTTAAACCAGCTTACAAACTACATGTTTCAAATTCTCATGCATGTTTTTGTGATTAAATCCTTTGGCACTGGAGTAAAATGAAACTTCAGTATTTAAAAGTAGCTTTCTACTTGGAACAAGAATATCATAGATATCAAAGCATGCATAAGAAGAACATTTCTTTGTGACAAAAGTAGCGTAAAATACCTCAATGTTATTTAGATACTTCAAATAACAATTTACAAATTTGTATAGTTTAGAATTGCAAATGTTTTCTTCAAGTCTGTAGGAAAGAAACCAAGCCTTAGAAAAACCCAGTCCTGCTTGGTACAGTACTTTAGATCAGATGATTTCCAAAGGTTACTTCCAACCTAACTTATTTTAAGATTCTGACTTTATTATATATGCTTTCGGTTGTTAGGAACAAGAACTCGTGAGATGGGGGGTCCATTAAGAATGTGTGATATTTATAAATATATTTTTCTATACAGCCATAGCAAGTAATCTTGGCAAGCATCTCCTTCCCAAAGGAGTGTCTGTAGCAGGTGTCTTTCACAACTGCTACTACAGATTTCCTTAGCCTATCATTACCACCTTCTTTAATATAGGAGGGCTGCAGGAGAATATATGGAACCAACAAATGCATTAAGATACGTACTCAGTACTCGGATGACATGACAATGAAGGGATACACAGTTCATTTCTACACTTTATATTTTAATACACTAATTATCTTGAAAACAGCAACAATTTTGCTTCTAGCAAAGCCATGAAAACTCAGCACCTCTTTCCTACAAGGGATGCATCTCGTATTACAAATGCTACGGAAATGTCACTTTAAAGATATGCTGCCCCACTGCCTTTTGGAAGCAGTTGTGGCCACAGTTTCAGCTGAAGAAAACAAAACCATTTGCACATAGATCTGTAAGTTCTGTAAGCACAGATACAGTATTAAGTACTGGACCATATGCTCTGTTCAAATGCTTATGAACTTAATGGCAGCACAATGTGAGATATTTATAACCTAAGGTTATAAAATGAAATAAACTTGAGCTCAAGAATCTTTATCATTTACAGAATATAAAAGTGATTCTTCAGATAATTTCACTAAACCATACATATATAAATGGATACCAAAAACAGTAGGCATGTATGTATAACCCTCAGACTGTTATAGATTCTGGAGATACACACTGAAAATGATCCAGAGGAAGAAAAAAAAAAACCTCAGTTTGGCCACTCTCCTACTGCCACTGCCAGAGAAAGAACACTGGGTCAATTGCATGGACCACTAGACTAAGCCTGCAAGGGCACTTCTTCATCTGTGACATGATGTAGAAAAGATGAGTAAAATCCTTAATAACTGGGATGTCCTCATATCAGATTTCCCAAAATTTAATGCTTACAGCCTAATTGAATGGCTAGAACTATGAAAAAGCATCATCATCAGGCAGGAAACGTTTCTCTTGAACAAATTTAAAGTGACTTGTGTCACATATAAATGTTCTGCTATTTTTGATTTAGCAGGCAATGGTTAACAAAAACAACACAAGTAATGGGAAAATTCGTAAACCGAGTTCAACACCCTAGAAATAAGAAAAAAATCACGGAGGTTACCCAGCATTTTAATCCATGAGACTGAAAACCAAACCTAAATATATACTAAATACATAATACAGAAGACGTCTGACACAGGCTATGACATAAAAATCACACTATCATTTTACTCACAGCCTCACTTTCCCTTAAAGGTGATTTGGTGAGGAAATTTGGCTATTCTTTAATTTAATTGGCTTAGTAATAAAATGCTGCTATCCAATCCCTAGTACTACTAATCAAGAGTAAATACATATACCAAACACTGAATTCAGCATTCATTCTTACTAAAAAAAAAAAAAAAAAAAAAAGAGCTAGGTCACTATGAAAAATGTTGGCCCAAATTGCCAAATTCTAAACCAGCTCTACCCCCACTTCAGTTTGTGCAAGTGGCTCAGCAAGTATAACTAAAGGTTAGAAAAAGTTCAACACAGAGCTAGAGAGACAGCTTGGAAGACTTCAGCCCAACTGGAAAAATTCAGACAAGCTTACTAAAGCAGATAGTATTCCAAACCCTACTTCCAAACATTAATTTTACTTATTAGCACCACTAAGAAATTACAACAAAGCCAAACTATACAGAATTTGCTTCAAGTTCACTTTTAATTAACCTTGTCCTTTTCCTTCACTTTTGAGTGTTATAAAAACCAGTACTATTTATAGATAGAGTGTTCATTTCACTAATAACTGATTTGACCTTTCTGTTTAATGTCAGAGGGCTTTACTTCAAAATTAAAACCTCCAGCAACTATAGTTATCTTCAGAAACCACCAGGGCATAAGCAATATTCTTAAGTTACAGCTTGATTTCACATTTCCTTCAGAACCTTCAGTTAATAAAGAAAAAAGCCCTTACTTTTAAGTGCCATCAAAATGCATGAATAGCAGTCTGAGCTTTCTCCTTACAAAACAAGGTGTTAACCAATTAGAATGTGCACGTGTGCATGCCAACCGTGTCTGAAAGATTTTTCATTTATGTGGAGGACTAGTTGTGTCAGTGCACATCTCTAATATGTGCAACATTTAACTAGAAGTCACTTGTGGATATGATCATCTATCTGCTTGTATGTATCGGCATATAAAATAATGTAATGAAGTAGAAGTCCTTGCTGTAAATTCAATTTGAAAATAGACAATATCACTGCATTACAGCTTTTTTTAGTCCCTACACACATTTCAATTATGCACAAACCTAACTTTATACAAAAATACTATATACAGCCAGTCTTATTTCTTTACTACAAGGAAATAGCAAGCCAAACCTTACTACTGGATACATTTTGTGCCTCTATTCATAAGTTGTTCCACTCAAGTACAGCAACCTTTTATCACTTGTTATTCAGATTTGTCTGGTCAAGTTGGCATTAGCAGTATACTAGATAACATGTAATACATCTACTGCCTACCTGAAATAATTTAGCTTTTACAATACATTTAAAAAGTACAACCACCAACACTAAAGAATTTACAAATTAGTTGTTGTGGATTTGTGTTGCTAGTCACATGAAATAGTAGTTACAGGAACCACTTCCAGCCACTTCATCCTCCGAAAAATCTAAGCAAAACCAAAAGCACTTTGTGTGTTCTGAACAAGCTAATTTGTGTTTACAAATCTTTATGAAGTATGGTTATAATAAAGGAGATTTTGGATTCCTATCCAATGTGCTCTAGGTGACCCTGCTTGGCAGGGAGGCTAGACCTGATGATCTCCAGAGGTCCCTTCCAACCTTAACAAGTCTGTGTGATTCTGTGATTATTTCTGCTTTTCAATTTTCATTTTTTTTTTTTTCAAATGCAATAAATGTTTACCAGAACAGCAAATAAGGAAGACGATAAACAATTATAAACAATATAATTAAGCATTTAAATCCCTTTTCATTATTAAGAATGACTACAGAAAAAAACATATGTACAAATTTAAAAGCATCATTTAAATAGAAAAGTTCTAAATTAGTTTTATGCCAAACAGTTATGCACGTGAATATGCAGGCCACGTTGGACTATTCCTCTGGTTTTTAGCACTCACACATGAGTCTTCTGACAGAAAATTGTTTATTTTTATAATAAAACCAACAATGTTGTTTCAAGCAATGGAAAATGACCACATTCAGCATTACTTTCAGAACACATTTTCATGTTCCATGCTTCCCTACCCAACAAAATACTGAGGCAGAACCAGTTTACTTTTCATCTATTTGCAGCTGATTACCATAAAAATATCATATTATCAGTATATAATGAAAACCTTCAAAAGGAATAGCCTTTGAGATATTTCATTATAGCAATTTTAATAACTGCTAAGCAGATAGTAGAGGTGATAGGAATCTTTTAGAAGGATTAGGCAAAACAAGTTAAAATGGCTGTTTCTTTTCTCTAGATATCCTTACTTATCCTTTAATACTATTCATGATGTAAGCTATGATTAAGAAAAGCAGCAATGGCAGAAGCAGACCAATCCCAGCAGAATCAAGAGAATTACACAGCTAGTAAAATAAACAACTCTGAGCTCATCTTATGAAAGGTTCACAATACCATGTGAAGTAATCGAGATAACCAATTTGGGAATAGTAGCAATAGTTAAAAATGCAACAATTTATAGACACGTTTGTTGAGAATGAGATTTCCCATGTATCTTTTATAATACATTTTTTGACTCCATTATTTGCTGTAAACTCTCAGGTGAGCTTTGTTATCTGAGCTTTAAACATGTAGGGAATTAAAGTCTGTTTAAGGAATGAAACAGTGACCAGGTATTACTGAGTATTTATTTTGGGAAAGAGCAAAATGAAAAAGAACAATTTGACTTCAAATGAAGACAGAAGATTTGTGTATATACATACACTTCTATTTTAAAATACCTCTCAAGCTAAGTTTTAAAAGGCCAGATAGTTTGTTTACAAACATAATGAGCCTGTTTATTTTGACAGAGAATAAATACAGATCTACTACATAAAATAAGCTTTTATGATAATATTATAGTCAGAGAGGTTACCAGCTTCCATCAAAAGGCAACCCAAAATTAAAGTACAACTCAATGAGAGTCTGACATCAAGCATTAGTGTATTCAGAATCAAACAATTACAAAACAATTACAAACAGATTACAACAGAAAAAAACACCTGTGGATTGAGTGATTGGTTTTCAAGAAGAAAAAACATCTACATTTATGGGTTTAAACTAAGTGGGAATCAAAGAGAAAACACATTGTAAGTGTTCTGGGACATTAGGTTTCTAGATTCCTAAAGCAAAACAACATATGAAAATTAACCATGAAAATTAACCAGTAAAGAGACTAGCAATTAGCTTACAGCAAGCTGTTTCTGACTAATGATTTTTCCACTTTATTCTTCCCAAAATCAAATTTATGAATTTTCCTTCATTGTCTGCAAACAGTTCCAGAAATATCTGCAATTATACACACCATGTGCTAGTATTCAAGACAAGACAGGTTGCAAAAGCATTATTTCCAAAACTTTCAAATCACATAACCCAATAAGGAACAAAATATTTAATACATTAGATATTTTTTCATAGCACTCGATACATCTGTCACTATGAAAAAAGTGACAGTATGATTGAGAGCCCAAGGCAGTTTGTCTCGTACATTTAAACATTACTATTATTATTTTAAATATTTGCAGAACTATGGCCTGATTTCTTAGCAAACTTGTAACTAAGTCCATACAGATTTATTGTTTATTGGTAATACTTTTTTTACAGTAATTAAGTACTTCAACTTTGGCTTGGAAAGACAGCATTAGCCCTACCAGAACATCTGATATTTGAATATGATTATTGATAATTAAAACAAGATAACCAGTAAGGAAAGGAAAAAAGAAAAAGGAACGTAGCAAAATTATCACTAGCCTAAGAATTTCAACTGTAGAGAAAGCACTTCTGATACATCTATGAGAGTTTACATTACAACAGCTTTAAGATAGTTTAACCAGCATTCATCTAGTGACATATACTAAATTTAATCTTCACCTTGGTCCAAAGTACTTGTCTGAAAATGCTGACTGTGATACAAATCAACAATGGCAAAACATGTTTGTCTATTGTCTAGCTTGAAGTAGATGATCTGCAACAGTACTTAACTCCATAGCATATCTGTGGAGTTTTCCGTGGTCTTTATCGAGTCATTTTTACCTGTCTTGGCCCCAGTTTCCAATTTTAACACTTCCTCTCAATGTTTACATTCAGGTATTTCAACTGTGAAATCTTCAGGATGATGACCACATTGGGAATAGTGTTTACTCAATAAAACAGTACCATCTCCATCCCCGGACTAACACATCTGATACATATCTCTGAGAAAGACTGAGTTCCTATTTACTTCGAACTGAATGAATTAACACAAAGGTAAGTTACTTTTTACTCCTATTGCTCTAAGTCCAAATAGTTAAATCCTGTTCAAATACTTCTTAAGTCATGTGATATAAATCTTTCAGTTGGAGGACATGACATTCTTAAGGCAAGCCTCTTACCTAAGGAGCCTGCTTTGGACATGCTCACCTAGACTGTCCTGCTCTATAAAACACACCTGAAGTTAACCTGTTCAGACAAGCCTATGATTATTAGCTTCAATATTATGTTCTTAAGCTGTTAAAAAGAACAAGTGTGATTATGTATTACTAGACACCTAGTAACCTCATTCTAACAAGGCTTGGCACATTTTTCTCATCTTTCAGTCTATCTTAGTGCATGTACAAACATCAGCATTGACATAAGGTGCAATTCTGACCTAAATGACTGGGTTGAAAGTTCTAATCCTTGGCAATTAAGAAGTGGGTTCTGGAATAGAGCTGTACAATTCAGGTGGAAAGGAAGAAAAGCCATGTGAATGAATATAACATTTAAATACAGCCAGTGTCTCACATTTAGATATATAAAATGTTGCAATTACACATACTTATTTCCTCCTTGCTGAAGTCATTAAGACTTGGAATTCCAAATTCAACAACACCATCTCATTTTTAAATATCTACAGTTTTATTGTTGAGAAACCAAACTTTTCATGTAAATGAACAGTTAATTTAACATTTTTCACCCAAATTTATATTTTACTTTTCACTGAAGTATAAGAGATGAAACTCTAATGAACTGTTGAATAAAAATTCAACCATAACACTGAAATGCACACAGATATACCTATTAAAGGACAGAAATACTCACTATTTTTATCTGAAGTTCAGTAATAATTTCACTGTTTTTAATTTCTAAGAGGTAGAACATTTCTCAACAGGCATAAAATTTTTTGTGCTAATGTAGCAGGGCACATCACACTAGCAATTTGCATCACTTCCTAGAGTCAAGGTATATGAAGTGTGACTATGAGGTAAAAATCAGTACTGCAGTAACTTCCTATACAGCTTTGAAAACATGCAATATGTAATATTTAAAACAATTACTTTTTGAGAATGTATGCGCATAGGTGCAAGTCTGGTGAAGCCAGACTCTTCTCACTGGTACCCAGTGACAGAGTAAGAGACAACATGCACAAACTGAAATAGAAACTCTTCTTAAACAAAAGAAAAAGCTTTTTTTTTTTCCAGCATGAGGGTGGTCAAGTGCTAGGAAACATTGCCCAGGGAGGCTGCAGAGTCTCCATCCTCAGAGAGGTTCAAAACATGACTGGACATGACCCCAGGCACTGTCCTAACTCCACTTTGAGCAGGAAGGTTGTACCAGACAGTTTCCAGACACCCCTTCCAACCTCTGCCGTTCTGTGAACTCTAAATTCCTCCCCAGAGCAACACGTACATAATACACATGGAGAAGACGCTTGAAAATTGGGTATTTATTTTCTCCTTATCCACAAAGAACAAACAGACCCCTTTGTAAAAATTTTATACTGCACATTTTTACATGGATTATATAAGATCGCTAGCCTAACTCAAATTTACTTACTGAATTAAAAATTGTAAGAATCTACATGATGCTTTATTTTAAGACAGCAGCAACATTACTATCTGAAACAACCTAGTTTAATTCTCACCAAGAAAGATTAGTATTATCTTTGTTCTTGTTACTGGATTTGTAAAATCCTTACACAGTTAGCCTTTCATGAAGCATTGTCAGGGATTAAAAACATCTTTATGAACATGTTCTCATATGAAGAAATCATAACAATTCAACTTCATTTCACCCAGAGCAGAGCAGCATGCCAATTAAAAGCTCTGTTTTGAGGGTTTATGTCTTGGCAGGTTGAAAACAGATTAGACAAGAAACTAGCAAAAAAAATTCTCAGCTCAGAGAGGATTTTTGGTTTTTCTTTTTCCCCTTTTCTCTCTCTCTTTTTTAAAATGTCAAGCACACTTTAAATCTCCTAAGCTGTTTATAATAATGGAGTTGCCAAAAATAGCCTAGCTAAAAAACACTGAATTGGCTGCATCTGTTACAGAACACAAAGAGCCCAAAAACATGGAAGAACATTAGAAAAAGGCCTTAAAAAAAAAGATGGGGCATTCTGGAGGTTTTTATTTTTAAACAAAACCAGTGCATCTATTTTAGGTACAACTGTATCTTCATATTCATGAATAGTGGTACTGCCAACGAGTAAATACTCTGATTTTTTTCAGAGAACACCACAGCAGCAGCAAATGTCTTAATAACATTAAGACGTTTGGACAACAGGATTTCAGCATGCAGACTATACCCCTGCATCCTTGCCAATACCTCCCTCCTAATTACTATGATTTTAATCTGCACAAGGACCTATGCTTAATGAGTTTTGTCCCAACTCAGGAATGGTAGTGCAGGTTAATACTGTCATAAACATCTCATTTTCACTAGTTCTACCTCAACCAACCAATAGATTCCACTGACTCCACTGAAAAATAATATAACATCAATGATGCTCCTGGGCTGCCCCAGCTGTGCAAAGCAGGAACAGAGCTCATGAAACAGGAGAGACATTTAGCTGTCCTACAAAGTCTATCCAGACTGTACAGAGTGGGACACAGGACCAGTTAGGTATGTACTACAGCAATATCAGTACCTATTTCAGCAGTGTTTGGCAGAGGGCATTTACAAACACAGTATTACCAATACTGTGTAGGCAGTTAGGCAGTTTTTTTTTGTTCTGCTTTTATTTAAAACAAACCATCAAAAAACCCACAGCTGACTCGTTTTATGACTACTTCTCTGAGTCACTTGCCAAACCCTGTACAACCTAACACAAATTAAAGGAGACACTGTGAGTACACCAAACAGGTATTTTTTGGAAGAGGCACCATAAGTCTCAAGGTGCAATTTCATGCAGAAAAGGCAGACTACAGGCAGACTACAACTGCTGCTACTAAAAAGAGGAGTGAGTCAAGTTCTCTCTGTGCTTATACTGGCTCTGGCAACCCTGAAACTTCATGCTGACCTGGATCAGTTTAATAACACAAGTGAAAATGAATCATGCTCCATGCACCCTCCCCAGTACATTTCTTGAGCAGTCGCTATAGTGGATGAGAGAGAACTGCCATAAATGCACGGACAAGACCAGACGATTGGTGGCTTTTCATTTTGGCAGCAGGCAGTCCTGGAATAAAATGTCAGTCACAAAGTATCAAATATCACTGGTACGGTATTATTTCTCTGCAACATATGCATTGCTCACTGTTGGTCTAGTTTTCACAGGGATCACACAAAACAATTTCCAATTCCCATTTTACTAGCAAAAAGTTATTCTCAAGAAAATAATTCTATGGCGATATTTTTTTCCAGCTTTCTTCTCAGAATGAATTATTTTCCTTGAAGTTTTCTTTAGGCTGCTCTAACATAAGACAGATTCCAGCCTGAGGAGTTATATCTGTGCTCTTACAAGTAAATAAAAGTAAACATCTTTGAGTGGGGATGTTCACAGAAGCTTCTACTCACATTTTCAGATATGAATATAGATGTGAATCTATAAAAGCTCCCAGCACTCCCCCCACAAAGACACTGATTACTATTTTTTATTTTGCAGAGAAATCTCCATATATCACCAGCACTAACAGGAACTCTCTGGCCATTTTGTAGACCAACTTAGCTGTCACAGAAAACTTTGAACAATTTTAGCAAGAGTGCTCAAACTGTGATTGATCTACATAAACAACTTAGAGTTCCTACCTTCACCTACCTGTGAGCTTTTATGTCAATATATTCATGTTAAAAAGTTACCTGGATTGGCCATCTACTCTGCTCATGCCATTTAACCAAAACTCTAAAGGGTGTATCAAGCTAAGTGCCTTAGAATTGGTTATTACATTACACTAATTATAATAAGCAACCATATACTTGATTTTCCAGTCGGAATTTCCACTTGACAGCTTCATGCAGCAATGTGCCAGAAATGAGTATTAGTTTGACTATGTGCTAAAGCAATTAACTTAATCCATAGAAATGAAAAGCATATTAATTAAGTTTATGTGCTCTTTCCTCTCTCGTTCCCACACGACTAAGAAGGAAAAAGAAGTAACCTTTCTTTCCAAAACTACCATATATGAATTGATGTATAAAGCATATCTATCAGAAGAGAAAACATTTCAAAATCCATTTAGTGTTTTAAGAAAATAAATGAAGTTTAGCAGGATGTTTAAATATGCTTTGAGATACAAACCACGTATGGAAGCGATGAATAGATCCACTGTACTTGAAGGCTAAACTGCATTGCATGTTTCACCAAAACAGATAAAAATGACAAAACAAAATCACCAGCAACAAAACAAGAATACAGTTTATCAACCTTAAGAAAAATCTTCTTCAGTATTGTTTGTGAATACTGAACTATAAATAGCTTTTACGATTGCTCATATAGTAATAGAGTAAGTCTCACATGCAATTTTCTCAGTGATAGAATAAACTATAACAAAATGGAAGGAAATCATATTGAAGTCTTTAAGAAACAAAATAAGTCCAGTGTTGAAAATACTCTTCTGAACAAACTATAGAACTATTTCAGACTGCAGATGAAGAAAATGCAGCAAAGCACCTAATTCAGTTGCAAACCGAACACTAGAATACAGCATCACTAAGAATAGGAAACAATGCTTGATTGCAAACAATTATTCAGACCAAAATAAAAGTGTGATTAAAAAAAATATTGCCAGAATGAATAAAAAGCATTATTCAAAGTGCAGATATTGATTAAAAATCAAAAGTAGCAAGGTCATAATCACCAAAGATAGCATTCTAGATCCAACTCTTTAAAACTGTCCGTGACATTGACCGAAATATTAGAAGAAAATATACAATACACAATATTTTATTCATGAATAATTTTAGGAATGTATTTAATACTTTTATGACTTACCAGCTGTGAAGTCATTATTTAAATCTATAAATGCATGAGAGTGCGGTATATACATTCTACTTTGAGTATCTAATGCAGCATGCAATGATAAGTTTCTGCAATGCAAGAAGAAAAAACAATACATTTCATCAGTGCTCATGGACTGTTAAGCATAACAATATACCTTTAAAAATTAAAATAAATCACGTTCTCCTAATGTTAAGTGAAAATTACTACTTAGCTTACGATACACTAAATGACTACAGTAACTGTTTGAAAGGTTTTGCAAAGGATGAATCATAGAATCTAACCAAAGCCCATCCTCTATTAGGTTTCTAAAATAGCTTTATTTGTACAGAAAAGCATCACTATGCACAAAGTTTAGAGCCTTCACTTCCACTATAAATTCTGAAATACTGCTCCCTTCCCACAAGTAGTTTTACTATCAGTACTTTCGAAATCTACTTTCAGATCAATTAAGATGAACAAAACCAGACATAATCACATGCTGTTAAAGCAGCTCATGCCCGCTACATGTAAAGGGACTTGATTTTCAGTCGTTTAGTAAAAATCAGAACAAGAATTAAGCTATCACATTAGGATAGACCATAGGCTATGTCATTTCCCAAGCAGGTGATTAAATATATATGTAATTTAACATAAATAACAAACAAATCAAGCAACCCCCCTAACCCTCAAAGAAAACCCCAGAGAAAACAAAACGCCATACACTGCTGGTTTCTGTTTTAAAAATGACTGAACTTCCAGCAAACCTCCCTATTAGCACCATATTTGAATATAAAAAAAAAGAAAAAATTTCAAAGGCGTAGTGGTTGAATCAAATACATTACTTTCAGGAGCTTTAGCTAATACACTCAGAAAAATCTCTATATGCAATACACATCAGCAGGGCAGTTATATTACTGCTTTCTAGAATGACTTAGTTTACTGCAGTGACATGATTAACTTAGTCCTCTTTATTGCAATCATATCACATAAAACTGTAGCCAACTCAGACAACTCTTAATGACTGCAAAGTGGCCCTAGCTACTCCTTAACACAAAAGATGCAATACAGAGAATATCACTTGCATGTACTTATTTTGCAACTCAAAGTTGTCTGCCTTTTGCAGCAGTTCTTTTTATGAAAACTAATAAGCCGAACAAATACCTTCCTTACTAAAAAGCTCAACACCTTTACATACTGTCATAGAATGTTTAAAGATACACATGGAATGCAGACTTGTGTATGCACAGTTCCAGTCTCATGTCTCTTTCATAAGAACAGAAGCAGATGACTGAATAAATTATCGAAATTGACGCTAATAAATATTTAGCTTACCCGCCTATAAATATCTGTGGCTTACTTGAATCGCTTGTGACACCAAAGATGTCAGGAATCAAGTCACCATTAAAGCTGAAAATGAAAAACAGTTTCAGTATTACCTTACTCATTACAGAAGACAAAACTGGTTGCTCTTAACTTATCCTGTATTTGGTTAGCATTTTCCCCCAAGCAATGATGAATTTTCATCTGTGTAGTCTTATCCAAGTTTTGCCTCTTGTCTGAGCTGCTGATAGTAGTATGCTTCTTCGAAAATTTATAACTCTGCCACTCACTTGATTTTGCAGCTGTATAAGTCACTTTTTGTCACTTAACGTGAATAATAATTCTAGTTATTTTGCTTAAAGATTTTTTCAGATTTAAGATGCAAAACGGATCAAAAACTTCTTACTCAAGTCTCTTATCTCCTCCACCCTTCTAAAATAGATATTCTCCAATTTCCAGAAATGTACCTAGTTTTTGTCTGCGTATATCCTGCATGGCAGAGGCTTAGTGAAGACAGAATTCCACCATCACTGGAAGATGAGGTCTCAGCAGCATAATCAAATAGAATCACAGCTTATTTGACATTGGAAATAGGGCTTGAATATATACTGAAAACATAATATACACTGCTTACAAGAAGTAACAGCTTTATACAAAGAGAGCCTAAATTTGCTCCTTCCCTTGACATATCTGCTCCCATCCCTCCCTGCAATACTACGCACATATTTTACAGTCATTTTAATGAAGGGATATTTTCACTTTGATAAGCCAGTAAGGTGACTTGTTACCTTCAAAATTCACAAAAAATAAATGGCTCTTTTTCTGCATAAAACACCAAGTAATGAAATTAAAAAAAAAAAAAACACTAAAGCTTATTTTATTTACTATTGCCAGGCTGATATATGAGATTTGTAAAGATGGATGATATGTTTCAATGTCTTTTGTTAGACCAGTTGACATTAAACAAGCCATCCTTTTCTTAAAATGAACACATTTGAAATTTTAGTGTTCAAATATACGTATCCAGTTGCTGTTAGTCACTGTTATAAAACATTTTTTCTAAAAAGATAAGCTATACTTACTCCATTACTAGAGGCTCATCATGAAAGGTCTTATTTAGCATAGTTTTATGGTTAAGATCTGAAAACAGAAAATAGCCATTTGATTACCTTACCAACATGTTATGACAGTAACATATTTAGCAAGTACAATCCTTCTATTAATGTAATGATAAAAATAAATAAAAAAAAATCAGCCATCACCGAGCATACACAACTAAATGGTTTCCTGAGATTATGCATAAACGTAAGCTTTTAATTTTGGATAGGAAAGGCAAGTAATAGTTAAAATGCTGAAGCTAGTTTCTCCTCTCTCTCCACTAAAAACCTCCAACAAATTATTCTAAAGAAATCATAATGAAACGTATTTTTATGTGTGACTGCTATCCAATACACATACGAAATGTGAAATAGTTGGAACGAAGACACTCAAAATTTAACATTGCACACAAGATCTCTGTTTAATGTTTCGTCACGATAAAATATATTCCTAACAATATACTCTGTGTGTTTGAAATAAGGATTAAAGGTAGACTGCCTAAATTGGAAATGACAATTTTAAGTCCTAATCAGGTTATCACCTCACAGACTTCAGTTTTACTTGTAATCCAAACCCCTTGCCACATCATACCAGTTCCTTCATCTCTGTACTTTTTGTCTTCATTCCAGTCCCATATTTTATAGGATATTACCCTGCTCTTGCTTTGTCATACTTCTATTACCCAAGTAGGCACCACATCCTTTCCAGTAGCCTTGCTACATACCAACCATTTCCTGAATTTTTAACCTCTGACTCCTTTCTGAGATCCGCTTTTGTCTCTCCCAATATTTGTTTATTCAGAAGCAAGACAGCATAATTTCATCTAAGTCCTTCATATTCTTCCCAATACTACAGCTACCTCCTGTTCTCTCAATGCTTGATCCAATGCACTTTCCTGGTTTGCTTGTTTCATCTCTGAATAAAGCCAGAAGCAATGGGATCTAAGGCTATCACTTGCCTCATCTATAACTACTTTATAATACAGTTGTCTGCAATATTGATAATTTTCAATAGGTTTTGTGGACTTGAGATTATCTTATGTTGCTTTTTGGTTCTTCTTCAAACTCTAAACCTTTCCCAAAATGCTTTCCCAGCAAAGTCAACAGAAAACACTAGAGACTTCGAGAGGTCGTATCACCCATGACTCTACCCTAAGATACAATCAGAACACTTCTAGACACCTAGAACACCGATGAAAGATGATTGTCTAAGGCTCTTGAAAACTTTCAGTGACAGAGAATCTACAACTTCTTTTCCCAAGCCTATTTCAGTATCTCTGTCTTTAAAGAATTTCATTTAATAGGAATACGAGCGTGATATTACAGTTAATAAGTTTGTGTGTGACATTTTGAAAATTTATGCTGTGAACTTCATATCAGGCTCTTAGCACTATCTAAATTCAAATTAGGCAGTCTTTTGGGATAATCTTGGTGAAGCTCACATGCATAATGGGGAAGCCATGAGAAGTAGCTCTTCAGTTAGTAGGTTACTGTCAATCTGTAATACTGTTTAGTATTGCCTGTTGAATGATATATAAACAAAAGTCTTAGTTTTATTCTCTTACATTAATTATTGAATAGAGGTTAACAGCAAAATAATGTATAGGTATGAAGCTGAATAGCTGCTAATCATTATTTTAGTTGTAAAAACAATCTCCACACTGTAACATAACTTAGAACTTTCAGAAAATCCTTGGAATTATTAAGAAGTCTAACAGTCTTATTAGTAAGCAGCCTCAGCAACTCACCTAATGTTTGGTTATGGCCCCAGAAAATAAACAATGAAAGTTCATCTCTGCCATGACTTTGTGTCCGGGTAGTCAGGAGGACATCCATTTGTGAGTCACCATCATAATCTCCAGGAACTACACTGGTTATGACAACACCTAGAGATCTAGAAGTAAAAACAAACAAAAGAGGTCCCACATGCATATAATTATACATGTGCATGAAAACTGAATTTAAGTACAAAGAAAACCAAAGGACATAAGTTTCCCAAGGGGGTGGTAAGTCACACCTTAACTACATAAATAACAAAATCCACAAATTCTGTCATATGAACCACACACATACACAAAAAAAAAGGCAAAACAAAAGTGTATCAGAAATGACTCTGGAAGCTTCTTGGTCAAAGAACTTGAGCTCTAAGGGCAAGTTGAACCACACTGCCAATCAGACCACAGCACAGACAGTTCTAGTCCCATTCCCACTGACTGTAAAGATATCCTTTCAAGAAGAACGAGCACTTAAATTGTTTCATCATTCAATATCAATACTTACTTCATCGGTAACTTAACACGGGGCTTAAAGTAAGGTTCCTTTTGGTCAGCCAAAAAGATAATCAACTCATTCCCTGCAAAAGCAAGTAAGACAACGAATAACCCCTCATGGTTAAGGATCATAGATGCTTTATATATAAAAACAACACTAAGTGTTGTGTTGCAAATGGTCATTCCTCATAGCAGCAAAAATACTTCCTCCTCATTAGAACAAACACTTCCTCCTCATTAGAAAGGAAGCAACAGGAACACTTCTTCAGTACAACAGTATAAATCTAACTATATCATTAACATAATCCATTAGCATCAAAGGGATGCGAATCCATTAGCATCACAGGGATGCTAATATCAAGACTATTCTTGGGGGCTTAGTGTTAAACTTCTCTTTGCTATCGCTGCCACATGGCTTGAAATAGAACTTCCCATACTAGATTAGTAAATGTTACATGTGAAAAAGTAATAGGCATCAGTTCTACACAAACATTTAAATCATAAAAGCTGACGTAAAGAACTCTTAAAATACTGTCTCTGACATAGCAGGATCTGATGCTGCTCTTCCAAGCCTGCTGACAGAAGAACCTTAAAAGAAACTCACAGGAGTAACCTGGTTCCACACAGCACTTCCTCATTTAGAGGCAATGATATAAGCCACTGTCATTCAGTTACTACAGTATAATCTAAATACAAGCCCATATTTCCTGTTGCACAAAGAATTGTATTGGGGGAAGAAAAAAATTCTTAAACTACAATTTTTTTTTCAGTCAGAAAAAAAATCATAATTCATATAAACTTCTGCAAGTAAAATCATACTTCACAGCTGAAGAAATACAATTTTTTTTTTAATTTTTTATTTTTTTTTTTTACTAATCCTTTATGATGTTTTTCTGCATTCTCCAAGAAACTCACCTGGAGCATCCCTAACCATAAGATATAGGTTGCCTAAGGGAAAATAATTCTACAGTTCCAAACTTAAGCTACCATAGCGTACTTCAAGGGCTTTGCTCTGTGGCAAATTTCACAGCTGTGAAATATCAGAATAGAAGCTTTTTGGGTATGAAAAAGGAAAATAACTGCCATAAACGTATTTGCAAAGGAGAATATGCCAACAGATGAGTAAATGAAAACAAACCCTTTCCAAATGGATAGAGGCAACTAGTGCAGTTCCATCTGGCAAGCTAACGCAGCCAGGGTTGCATTGTACCTTCACAGATGATTGGAAAAGCTGGCACGCTGTAAGCTGAAGAAGCTTGCTGGCTGGTTAAAGCTTTTGATAATAAAGATGTAGGTTGACTGCTAAAACTTACAATTCTGATTTCACACTATAGTTTTTTACCTGCCTTTTTATCATCTAGGTGGTAAAGTAATGATGTTGATGAAGCAGATTGATCCTTACACATAGCAGGCTCCAAGTTAATTATGTTTCTCTGAATTGAGATTTTATGGCCTCTAAAGATGGATTTATGCAAATTTTGGCTCAGAGCTCATCAGCAGTCAAAACAAACAGAGTACTGGAAATTATCTGATGAGCAGAAAACTGAAAGCAGTATGGCACTACATCAATCCTCAGTGTAAATATCTAAAAGCTGTCTACAGTTGTCATCCTCTCATTTCAAAAACAGCACAGAAGAAAGGGAAAAAAAAGTACGGAGAAGTGTGAGGAAAAGGGCACAGTTTCCATACAAACAACAACTCAGTAGCTTAAAAATTCTGTGGTCAGGATACCACAGAAGTTTCCAAAACTCCCCAGTGAAAAGCAAAAGATGAATTACTCACTGCCCTGTACTATTGGAAGAGGCATCAAATACGAGTAGAAAGCAGTGGATTCAACAGGCAAGAAGTATGAGTTTCTCCACTTGTCATACTTTTATGAAGTGATACAACCCATGTCTGATGTCCACAGACGGTGCTGACCTCTAGTTTGCTCCCACTGGGGTCCTCTCCCCAACCTGAGCCTCAGCAGAGACCCCCAGCAGCTGACAAGCCAACAGCCTTGTGCACGGCTACTTTCCTTTGGACTTAACAACATCCAAAGCAGGCTAACATCTAATTTATCCTCCGTACAACCATGAAGTGTTCTTCATCTCTACTTCCCAACAAATTGTGGAAGCAGAAGAAGAAGGTCTGGAGGAGCAAAACCCTCCGCTCAGCCAGATGATGCTTTTACCTATCTCAGACCACAAAGCCAACTATAAAGGTAAATACCTCTTCTCCTAAATAAAGCCCTGCTCCAGTGCAAACCGCAAATCTGTTTCTCCATGTCGGGAACACCTCGGGAGCAACACAAACGCCAATTTCAGCCCCGAAAGCAGCTCTGCTAGTCAATACCATCACCTCCAGCAGCACCACCGAGCGGCCGAGGCAAGGGCCGACCGCTGCCCTTTCCGACACGGGCACCGGGCCGGGCTGCTGCGACCCCTGCCCCAGCACCCGCCCCCCGGCTCCGAGCCCCGCGCCGGCCCCGGCCACCCCCGGGCACCCCCTGCCCACACCAGCGCCGCGCTCACCGCCGCGCAGCACGAACAGGTCGGTCTGCTTGTCCGAATTGAAGTCGCCGAACGCCGCCAGGGTGCCGTGGGCCTCGGCACCGAAGAGCTGCGCCGTGACATTCTGCAGCGCCGCGCCGGGCCCCACCAGGACCGCCAGCAACACCAGGGCCGGGCCCAGCCACGGCACACAGCGGCCGCCCCCCATGGCGCAGCGGCTCTGCCCGCCGCCCGCAGCGCTTTACGGCAACACCGGGGAGGGCCCGGCGCCGCCGCCACTCCATCGCGACGGTTTCGCGACAGCGGCCCGGGCACCTTTACGGCCGCCGCGGGTAACGGGGCGCCGGGCCGTGGGGAGCGGAGCGCAACGCGGCGGGATGGCGGCGGCCGCGGCGGCGGCGGCCCACATGGCCGATGTCAGCTGGAAGATGCTGGAGCTGCGGGCTCGCTCGAAGCGCTCAGGTCTGACCTCTCGGCTCGGTCCCGGAGCCGCCCCGCGGCTCCCCGCTCTCTGCCCTTCCCCTCGCCTCGCCTCACCTCACCTCACCTCGCCTCACCTCGCCTCACCCGGCGCTGCCCCGCACGGCCGGGCACCGGGCGGCCCCGGGGGCTGCGGGGTTGGGTGAAGGGAGCTGCTGCTGCTGCTGCCGTAGCATCGCTCTTGGGCAGGTGGAGCGCTTTAAAGCACGGGAGTGCCAGCTGCTGCTGCCTGGTTTTCTATGGAAAAGCATTTATTTATTTGAACGTGAGAGCTTCAGGTACTGAAGTCAGTCTGCAGGGCAGCGAGGTTCTGGCCTCAAGTGCAAGGGTGAAGTTTAGGGAGTTGTCTTGAATGTCCAAAGCTCAAAGACCCCTGTTCTCTTTTCTCTTTTAAATTAAGTACAGTAGTAGTAGGACTTTACTTGCTAATGTTCTGGTGGAAACAGTTTTCCAAGTGGTCCCTGTGCTGTTTCTGTATTTGGCATACATGCTTGCACAACTCATGATTTGATTTGTGCTGCTGTCGTAGTGACAGGTCAGACTGAAGAAGGTGGCCTTCCTGAGGGCCCTCCAAGAAAGTGCAGTGGTTACCGAGTGCTCTGATTGGTGAGACTTTAAGAATTCTACTTATGTATAGTATTAATGTGCACAATACCATTATTAAGACTGTCCACTAAATGAATTCCTATTTTCTGGCTAATTATGATTACACGGTACTGTTATCTGAAATTGATTAGCGAACGTAGCCATAGAGCTCTACAAAATACAGTCTGGATCCTGCGCGTTTGGAGTGTGCGAGTCCCGAGTCACACAGCAGTGTGCTAACTTTGCGGTTCCCGTCCGAGCTGGGCTCTGTCACTGCAGAAGGCATTCAGGTGGTTTTGAATGCTTGACTTTCTTTTATCTGCTGCCGCCTTCTACTTATTTATTAAATATCTAAGAAAGTTTTCTCTGATAGTGACAGATTGTTATCGTAGTTCAATTCCTCTTTTTCCTACTTAGGGATCTTGTCACTTATATAGAATCCAAAGAAATTTGTTTATTGGAGAAATAAAGCTTGTTTTAGTTGAAATGCTTTTCTGATAAATGAGTTGGTGTAAAAATTAATTTTTCTTTGTGATCTTTTAGGTAACAATCTTATCTAAAAATGAAAATCATGTTCTTGTTTCTCAAATTCCCTACTACATCTTTATAACTATTTTGAAGTTTGTGTAATTTCAGAGCTCTTACTCTTCCTTTCTGGCGTTGTCAGAAGGAGCCATGGTTGTTAGCGTCATTGAAATTGGCTGAAACTCCCCCATGCTGTTCTGAATTGGATGAGGGCTATGCTGACAGTCCCAGCTCACAAACAGTACTGTTTCTTTTTTTTTAATACCTTGCTTAGAGTAAGATCTAATAAACATGGAGCCTTTATATTTAGTAAACATGGAATATAGACTCGCATGAAATGCATGAATGATTCATGTTTTACAGCCAACAGCAAGGTATCATTTAAGACCCTATCCTGTAGGAGGTAGTGCATATCTTGATGATTATGTGTATTAAAATATGTTATGTTGTTGCCAGTAAGAGCAAGTTTTCTTGAGAGCTTTTTCTTTCCCTTCCTTGAACAATAAAATACTGTTTCAATTGTTGCTACTGTGATAATTAACAGTTAGGAACAGGTTACAAATATGTTCAGCAGTTGGCCAGTCTACAACCTCTGAAATCTCAGCTACTTTAAAGAGCCTGAGTTGCTTTAAAGATTTGGAATGACTTGTCATCATAACTACAAGCAATATTTTCTTATTTTACCTTCCAAACTGGCAGATGTTCCACTTCAAATAATAGCTATTCAGTACCATAAGCTGTGGATATGACTGTGCAAAGCATCCTAATGTAAATTCCACATTGGATAAAAGCAACACTATGCATAAGCAGAATTCTAGCTGTCAGTGCTTACTATTGCTTAACACTTTTTTTTTTTAATGTGTTAAACACGTATTTTTTATGTAATCCTGAAATAGATCACACAGATATTATTCAGCACCTTTAGACTTTAGTAGCAATTTTTGTATCAAGTAAACATAACTTACTGTGTAAAGTCCAAAAGATGGTCTTAGTGTAGATTATACCATTTTACTTAGTTAAGCGTTACTGAAGTAAAGGCAAACTAAAACTGATTTTTAGAGTAGAAGAGGGAAAACATAAAATATAACAACATGGTACTACCCTGTGTGCTGTGCACTCTGTCATTTTAATAACTCCACTAACATTGCTTTCACTTAATTTAATGCTGGTTGCCTTTAACATTTACTAAATGGTTTTGAAAATTGCTGTAGCTTAGCCTGAGACGTTTGTGATTAGCTGCACCAATTTGAAATGGCCAATTTGGATGATGACAGAACCTCATCTGCGCATGCTTTTTTAAAATTTGGTAAGTGTGCAGTTTCGTGCTTTTGTTTGTGGCTATTGAATCCAACAAAAACAATAATTGTTTTTTGTTTCACGCAGTGTTTTGTGTTAGTAGCTCTTCTGAATTGTGCAGTATAACTTAAAAATTCAAGTGAAAATTTATGGAAATTGGAATCTACTTGAATTGAAGTCTACTCTTCCTATTTTGTTTGGATTTTCTTTTTTGCGTTTGTGTTCTTGCAAATGTCTGTCAGTATAACAATCTCATAACTGAAGTGTGTTTCTAAGCTAATGGTTATGTGAAAAGTGTACAAGGAATGGTGCTTTAGATTTAATTTCTTACGAGAAAAACAACATGACTGGTTTAGAGACAAGGACCTGCAAGTCAGTCATTGTTCTAAAGCCTGACTTCGGGAAGTTAAGTGGAAGCAAAATAAAGCCTCATGAGGCAGCTTCTCCGTAGCTACAACAGGAGCTTGTATATATGAAGTTATCAAGACCATTACATTTTTAGCTTAATAGATTTTGGAAAGAGTTTGACAGGAACAAATGTGTCTGTATGTGTAGCAGCTGATCTGGGAAGAACCTCTACAGGCCTCTTGTTCACTCTGCGGTGAAACATGCTAGCAGCACAAGTGATAGTGAGAGTTACCAGATAAGAGGATTTCAGCTGTCTTTTGCTGCAGCTGAGTCACTTGAACTCTGCCTGTGGCATTTCTGTTTTGCCTCTTCCAACACCAAAAGGCTCGTGGACTGTTGACATTGTAATAAATAAATAAAAATTACTTTTTTTCTGATTATCATATTGCTACTTGACATTTCTGGTTCTAGTTATGACACAAAATAAATGTTTTTAGTAGTTTTAAGAGGTATTGTCGTAAGTTGGCAGGCTGAAAAATGACAGTGATTGCCTTGAAAACCCTGATTGTTGTTCTGCCTTGCTTGTAGCATTTACAAGGCTTGTGTGGCAGACTTTGGCATTTTTGTTATGTGAAGCTCTTGTGTACTGGCATGGCAGTTAGGGTTTTCTTTTTCTTTTTGGTCTTTGATAACTTTTGGAGTTGTTAGTTACTGTAAATTCTGAAATCAGTAATTTCCATTTTTTATAATGGACTAAAAAAGGGAAATAGATAAAAGACTTTTTTTTTCTTTTTTTCCATTCTAAAATATTTTGAATTCTGCACAGTCCAGCACATTATTTTTCTTGATAAGTAATAACTGAAAAGTGTTGTCGCCTTAAAACTATTTAAATAAAACCATTACAAGATTTTACTCTTTTGTACCTCTGCTGTTACTGTTCCTCAGTCTGGGTAACACTTTGTCCCTTGCATTTACTCCTAGTGTTTGTTCAGGTGGAGAAATACCTTAAAATTGGTTTCTATTTTCTTTTATTTTTTGCCCACTTGGGTTTTCTTGTGGTGTTATCACTGAATCATGTATCGGTTCAGTTTGGAAGGAAAGTTTGGAGCTCAGCTAGTCCAGCTTTTTGCTCAAAGCAGGGTCAGCTGCAAGATGATAGTTTCCTCCTGTACACAGTGATTACAAAAAACCAAAACCCACCACCACCACAGGTGGTACATGCTAAGTTCATGGGATAACAGCATTCAAATGTTTAAATATATGAGAAATGAATCTTCCTTCTAGTGAAAAATAAACCTATTTCTTGTTTCTGAAAGTTATTTTGTTATTATCACCTTGCTCAAGTCTATGAGTTTGGGCTTTAAAGTAGGCAACTTAATGGCACAGAACTGTTAAACTGTGTTATATCTATTATATCTAACATTTCTCTTCAGTACTCACTGAGTCTCAGCTCAGGAGAGATTGCGGGAGTCTGGAGGGAAATGAAATGTCATGTCGGCAGGATATGATTTGTTCATATGGTATAATTATTCTTAAAATTTGCTGCATGAAGAAATAAAATCCTCTTTCGTCCCAATGACTGTAATGTGAAGATGTTATTCCCTGTACTAATATTGGGCAATGATATACTTGTGATCTGAGATCCAGAACTTGCTCGTGTCTCAAGTGTTGTATTACAAAACTAGTGTTGTGTTTAAGGGCTGCAGTCAGTTTTGATTCTCGTGCTATGCATCAAATCTAGAAAGAAACCTGGTATTTTGAGGCTTTTTTGTCAGCTGTGTGCTGATATTAGTTATGCACGGGTACATTTGCTTTTGGCATATTAAATGTTTGGAATAAAATTCTTGTCATGTTACTTCCATTTGCTTGTGATTAAACTTTAGGGGTTTGCTTGTTTAAGTACTTTGTAGAAGTTGAATAATCAATCCATCTTAAATAGGTAAACCTTTCTCCATAGTCTAGGTGCAGAATTCCATTCTGATGTCGTTCTGGATGTTACTGCGATGTGGGGATGCTAAAAGCTTCTCGAGATATGAATTTGGGAAGAGGGTTTTAAAATATTGGCCATAGATTTTCAATCTAAATATCTAGGCAGTTTGTAGTTCTTCCTGAAGAGCAATTAATACTATTCTTGAATATAACTAGAGTAACAACAAAGTGGATGGGCCAGTACTCTTAACGTCAGGATGACATAAGTATTTTCAGCCTCCGCAGGTTGTATATGCAGTTACTCACACTGCTAACAGTGTATCTTGGAGAACTTCCCTTAATTTCCTTCAGTATTGTACTCTGCTTAGAAGAGATGAATAAATTGTTAATTTTTCCTGAAATTATTGTACCTTTGAGTTTAATCTGCTCATTAATGTATTTGTATAGTTCCAGTGTCTTAGCTCAGTCTTAAATATCTTGTCCAAATATTATGGTAGTTCTGCATTAGTAATTGATGCTGCTTTTATCAGTTATTTTGCTGTTTCAGATCTCTTCCTGTTCTCTAATTTCATTTCCTTGAAAGGAAATGGCTGTCCTTTTCAGTAATTCTTCAACCTGAAGAATGATGAAATCATATCAATGTGGAACTTTAAAGAGCCACATCTGAAGTGAAGGGGGATTTATTTTCTCATTTTCCGTCCAAAATATGGATATAGTGTATTTAGTTAGTGAAATATCTGAAGGAAAAATAGGGATTTAATTAGAGTTGGGTCAAGGACTTTGACTGTTAACAGACTAAATTAAACACCTGAATGTAGGAAGTGACATTGATTTCCTATTTTTAGGGTTTTTTTTGAAGTAGTTATTGACTCGCAGTGGTCCACTTCTGATTTGAGAAAATAATGGGCATGCTTCGTTCTTTGTGGGAAGAAAATCTAAACTACTATGTACCCTATTTAAATTTTGTATATGTTTGTACATCAGTATACAGCTTAAAAATACTAAATCAGCAAAGTATTTTAATATTCCTTCCTAGGACATGTGCATATTTACCTAAAATGAAACTTGTACTGTATGGTTACAATGAAATGAGATATTTAAAAAAATGGTAGTTGAATGTCCTCATTCTCTTTGTTCTGAATGGTAACATGCAAACTGAGAACTCAATTGCATCTCATTCAGTTTCAGTGCTGGGAGCTCAATTGCATGTGTCATTCACTTTCAGTGCTGTAGAGTCTTGATGTCATTTTGTCAGTTTTAAATCCCATATTATATAAGTAATTGAAAATAACTTTATGTATTAAGTTTCTGTCTTGCTGAAATAAACTGTTACGTGGATTCTGGAAAAGAGTAGAGGCAGGCTTTTTTAGCTATCCTAAAAATACTTACAGCTCCCCTGGTGCTATGGTCTCACTATAAAACCACACAGAAGTAGCAGCCAGCTTCATGGTTTTTCTGTCTGCTTGTTGCTTTCAATTAGATCATGGTACTAATGACCCATAATTTACCACAGGATTTGTCCAACAGACATCTAGACATGCAAACAAACATAAATTACATAGGTATTTGTGAGCAATATGCGGAAGACTTCAGTTTTGAGTGTTCCTTTAGACAACTTCTCTTGCATATACTTTTTAAAGAATAAAACTTTTTGTCAATTTTCTTGAACTTTGAATCCACTTCATCTCTTTTTTTCATCAACAACCATTCTGACTGTTTCATTTATTTCTGCTGGTAAAGTTTGAAATATCTAAAAGAATATAATTGGTGTATAGTAGTGCTTTGACATTTTCCTGCTGTTTACTCTGTTCAGTATTCTTTCTGCCCAAAGTTGAAATCTTCATGCGATGAAATAGGAGCCAAGCATATACTTTCTGTTCATGATAACTTTATTTTGTTTCTCTGTTGGCCACAGAGGGTCACAGATTGTCTGGTAAGTATGAAAATTAGAACAATTTTATTTTAGAAACTTTTACCTTGTGTGTATACGTGTTTGTGCCTGTGAATACTCACCTGTTTTTCACGGTGCAGTGTGGGCTTTAATGGTCTGCAGGAAAGAGATATTCTGAACTCACTTCACACACAAAGTAGTGTCCTATGTATGTGTTACATAGTTAACAAATCTAAGAGTAAGTATCTTTATTTTGCCTTTGAAAACCTCATAAGTAAACATTTCTCATGAATTTGCTACTTTTTATGCAAATAAGTGACTGAAGATTTTTCCCTATGCATATTCTGTCCTACTTTGACCAAGTCACCATATAAAATTACCATCGCTGCAGGTTACTATAGTGTGCTTTTGCAAGACAACTGAATTAGTAGACTAACAATAGAGATCATGAATCTTTTAAAGGACAGAAATTCCTAGGCAAAAAGAAGTTGAAAAACATAATACTAGTCTGAAACAAAAAATTAATTGGGTTCAGAATGTTGAATTTTAAACAGAAGATATGAGAGCTGTTATAGATTGGGGTTTCTTTCCTATTACAGAACAACGTATGTCTTCTAGGTTTGTTTTTTAGACAACCAAACAACTGAGCCCTCTGTGCTTCCCACCTGTCCGTGGTCCTTGCTCCTTACCTCTCCCGGCGAGGACAGGCAAGGCGGCAGTGAAAGCTCTGCTGTGTGCTCAGACATTACCAGGGAATACAACCAAGGACCCACGGGAGTCTGCTCGAGTAGGGGTGGTGGATTTTGGTGGGAGAAAAGGAATTTTCTTAGCTACTACTATTGCAAAGCAAAAGTAATACTAATGTGAGGGGTGAGGTGTGAGTCCTGGAGGGGCAAGAAACATTTCTCAGTCCTCCTATCTCAGGATTTGGTTAGTAAGGCTTCTGTCACCACTCTACATGTTCATTTTGGTTTTGGTTGAGTCCCGCTTATGGACAGTCTCTTGTCTAATACTTGGATATGTGCAGGGAGTGCAAAAGAAGCAACTTGAATAGGAGCGCTCTGCTGCATCCTGCCAGAAGCATTTGGCTGTCTGGGCTTCCCTGACAATTCACTCTCTGAGCTTTTCAGAAGCGCAGCGTGCAGTCCGGAAAGGGGAGGCTCCCATTCTTCCTCCTGTCAAATGACACCGTGAGAGATCCTGCAATCCAGGGTATTGAATAAAGCCACGAAGATTAATGGAAGGAGAGCAGTATGTTACTCTTAACATTAGGTTCTGGAAATGGTTTACCTCAGGAATTTTAAAGAAACCTGTCTTTCTGATAGGTAGCTAATTTCAGCTGTCAGCAAAACAGAGTTTTCAGGTGCGAACATGGAAGTAGTCAATATGTGGGACACTGCAGAGGAACAATGTAGAAATGATAACACTCTATTTCCCTGAAATGTAGGTAATTTGGGGGCTTTGTCTGCTGACCAGTTTGTACTACTGACCTCAATAGTATGTGAGAACACACTAACGTTTTTTTCTTGCGTTTGAGACATGCATTCAGCTAGGCATTTGCTGTAGTTAAACATCTGTGAGGCACTGGAGATCCACATGGAGGTCTTGTTTGCATGGACAGGCACTGTAGAAAGAGTATGTATAGAAATGTTACATTCTCTGAGATAATAAAAATGCTATTTTTTGCTTAAACTGAAATTAGATAAATTATGCCTTTGCATAACAAACACAAACAATCATATTGCATTTTAGTAATAGTAGAAATTATGTAACTAATCCTGATCTTGATTTTTCTTTTCTTTTTTAGGTTCAATTTATGAGCCACTTAAAAGTATTAACCTTCCAAAACCAGAGGGGGGAAGTCTGTGGGATAAATTAGATCATTATTACAGAATTGGTAAGTAAAGAGTTGGTTAAGAATTGTTCCTACCATGAAAAATTTTCAGTGCAACTTACAGGAGTATTTACAGTTATGGTTATAACAGTCATTAGCTTTATCTTAAAGTAATATCTGCGATTTCTGATAAGGATTTCTATTTTCTGAAGAGAAAAAAAATATATCATTACAATTCCTCATAGGATTCCAGTGATAATGTAACACGTATTTGGATATTTCATACCTTGCTTGAAAGATCATGATGACCTGTACAAAGCGTTCAAAGTTATCATCTGCACTTGTCAATCAGTAGAACAGACGGAATAGAAACAATAGAATAGATAGAGAGTAGAGCTGGGCCCCATTATCTTAGATGAGGAGGGAGTAAAGGTGATCTGATAGTTTTTGATGCTTAAACTAACCAAGATATGGTTTGGAATTGGTTTTTACATGGAAGATTGCTCTGTTCTGTGTCTTCTTTGCGTAAGCTTACCCCTTACACCTTTTTAACGTGTTTGCAACGTTTTAAAATTTTGAGCTGTCTGTTGGACTTGGATGAGGTAGGAGAAGAAAATATTCCTTATGCATCTTTTAGATAAGTAGAGCCACTCCCGTGTTAATCCTCATAATACTTGTTGGTTCTGCTACAGCCCTTCCATCTGGAAATTGGACAGGAAAAAATAGCCCAGACATATTTTACTTTTAAGAAGTTGTCCATGTAGTTGTTTCTAAATTGTTGAATAAAGGAGTTCAAAGTATACAAATATATAGGAATATATATATTACCTATTTAGGTAATTAAATGTACCCTTTCCAATAATACCATGTTGTTTTGATGTATTATTTTTAAGAACTGTTAAAACATGTCCATCCGCATCCTCTAGCTATTGCAAAGCCCTGAAATTAGTAGAGCTTATATATGTATATGAAAGCAGATTTTGTGTTTTTTACTGTTATGAAAACATTAGCATTGTTGGGGTTCTTTTTGTTCTTGTTGTGTTTTTGTTTGTTTGTTTTTGTTTCTTACTGGACTGTTCCCAATTTACTTTGAAGAGTGGCTTCTGGAAATATAAAAATTATACAGCACTAGAATATGAATTTCATTCACTGCTCCGTGATGGTAACTGCTGTTTTGTGTTGCCTATATTATTCTACGTTGAGCAGTAGGAATACTGTTAATATTAAAAACTGATGTAAATAGTTTATGCTATGTGTTGCTCTCAGTGTCTCACTCCTTGCCATTTTAAAGAGTATTGAAATAGTCATCTGGCCAGAGTTAAAACTTGATTTTTCTGAATGCAGAGTTCTGCTGAGTTTAACTATTGTTTACATTATTTTGGGGGCAGACAATATACTATAGACCCTTTTTTGCAAAAAAGAGAAATTACTGAGTTGTGTTGGAGTGGTTCTGTGTGGAGTGGGCAGTGCTATAGGAATAGTCATAGAATTTTTGTGAATACTGAGTTTTTTGAAAAGAGTTCTGAGAGTCAAACCAGTATGAAAAAGTTTTCTTTGTGTGTGTCTCTCCTGAACTTTTTATATTGTGCATGCGCAAACATGTTCATATATTGATTTATACCTATGCAGAAACTGGAAGAAACATGTTGTGAATATTATTCATTAGCAACAATTAATTTCTTCTTCCGTTTTTCCAGTTAAGACAACGTTGCTACTTCATCAAAGCCCAACCACAGGTCTGTTTCCTACAAAGACATATGGGGATAACCGAAAGGCAAAAGTGCATGACAATCTTTACTGTGCTGCATGCTCCTGGGCATTAGCTCTTGCTTACAGGTCAGTAACTTCTAAATTCACATCTCTGCTGTATTACTTTCTGTTATGCAGTACACCGGGAATGTTTTAAAAGATGATATTTTATTCAAAATATTATCGTGAACACCTAGAGGTGATGCATGTTTCTGAATCTCAGTAAAAAATACTTAAGTAGCTACTAGGTTAAAAATGTCTGTAATTTTGGTAAGCAAATACAGTTTCATGTAATTTCATTGGCACCAATATTCTGAAACCGAGGAATTCATACATGCTATTAAAAATACAGGTTATTGTGGCAAACTGTACTCATGGAATACTGCTCATTTCAAATGTGGTACATGGGTTGAGAGCAGAAGCAGGCTTGTGGTAGGGTAACAGTCGGGATACTCACAGAAGGCTGAATCCTCAAATGCTGAGAAATATATGTTTGGGAAATAACAGTGACTATCCACAGCAGATACAAAGGACACGAGACTGTTCAACCAAAAGGCTATTTTTTGTATTTTGTTGTATGTTACATGATAATTTTTTTCTTACTTTTCTTGTTGCCTTTGATTTTCTATAATTCCACTTTATGTGCCTGCTAACTTCTTAGTACAAGTATGTTAACTGGACGCTGATCTAGGCTGTCAGTTCACCGAAAACTCTGTTTCATCGGGATAATTGATTTGATACACTAAGTGTATGCAGTTGAAATTAAAAGCCAGGAGTGAAGCACAGGATAAATTCCACATCTATATTGGTTTAGACTACAGTTGTTAGTTTGCATGGAGTATAAAGGGTTGTGTATTGACAGGATTTCTGAGAGTAGTGGGAAAGGACGTCATAACAAGATAAAATTACAAATCCAGTCCAACTATGGAAATGATATATTAACTTCTCCATTGTGACGAAACTGTTGTGCTAAGCCCAGGGGTTATTATCAGCAGTAACATAGTCCGTCATTTGGTGGCAGAAGGCCCGTCTCCCTTTGTGTTTATGTTAATAACTAATAAATGGGAAGACTTCAGTCTGATCCCAAATTGTATCTGGATATTGAAAAATGCTATTTTAAATGGTATGAAGGAGGTCTTACATTCTCAGACAAATTTAAGATCTATTCTCGCTAAATTAATAGGAAAGTGATGAAGATTTTCATCGCTTATTTCGGAATAATCTTCTTTCTTCAAAAATTTCTTCAGCTTTTCCTGAGAGCGTAAAGTTCTTACTTTCCATTCTTTTGTCAGCAGTGTTTATTTCTCAAATCATTTTACTGACAAGCTTTAAACTGCAACCAGAATCTTACTAAGTCATCAAAACAGTCAGGCTTTAATGGTGCTAGATTGCTTTCCAATTCATATAATTAAAACTATTCTTCATGACTTTCTTTTTGAAGAAAACTGTTGTTTTCCCTTGAATAGTAGTACTAAAACTAACAAAAAAACATGTGAAATATCTTCAGTATATTGCAGTTTTTTTAAAGTGTGTATTCTTCAGCTTCAGTGGTAATTCTACATTTTTTTTTCTAATTAATTGTTGGTGGGTTAAATGCCTTCTGTCTAACTGCTGTTACAATGTCATTAAAATTTAACTATTTTAAAATAAGCAAAAAGAATATTTTTTCTGTGGATTTTAACATTTGAGTGTACAGTTTAAATATTTACTCTCATCTACTGATACATTAAATATTAGGTGCCATTCAGATGTGTAAAGGTAATGAAGTTACACAAAACAATTGTTCTGATGATTTCTTATGCCCAGTTCTCATCAAGATCTCATTTGAAAAGTTTTGAAAAGTTTCATCTTTCATCTGTGAATAAAGATACCTCCTTGCCTTCAGTCCTTCCTTACATACTCAGTTAAACCATTGAGAGCTACTGGTTTGGTTTTACTTGCCTTAATATTTTACTGTAATTACTGTAATTGTCATTCTATATTCCTTTTCTAATTTTGGGTGGTTCACTTTCTGTACGAATTCCTGTAGCTTGTTGTTAATGTGTGATAGTATTGACTTTTTCCCTATGATTTTGTTTACAATCACCAATAATTTGGCTTTGCAGTAACGTGTCAGTGAGTTGAAGCTGTTGATTCTGAGGGGGGACCCTAATTCTCCATAAGTATTTTGAAGGTTTTACTTCGGATTGGATTTATTCTAGGTTCCTAAACCGAACGTCCCCCCAGCCCTTATAATTCATACCTGTTCAAAGTACTAATAATTTGTACACCTTGTTGGGGGACTGCAGGAATTAGAGGTATTAGAGTACATTTGTTGTTCAGTTTCCTCTTAGAGGAATTTGTGTTTCAAAGATGTTTTGCAAGTGTAACCAGTGGATGATAAGTGGGGATGATTCCATTCAAAGCCTGGATGCTGGTCTAGATTTAAGCATTCGTATCACACTGCCTGCATTCTGACTCACTGAAAACTCTGAGTTTGATTTGTGCTCCATCAGTGTCTATAATTTTTCTTTGCTTACAGTTCTTCCTTGTCTGTTCACTAATATTACAGTTTTGAATCTCCCAATTTAACTCATTACTGTTTTGAATTCTGTGCTTCATGTTAATGATAGATTTGTCGCTTCAGCAAAAATAAATGGATTTCTCTTTTTGCAAAAGACTGCAAAATCATAGTGATTCAAAATGTTACAAAGCTATACATAAGTCACAAAGATGACTTGTCAAACTGTCTGTGAAACTGGAGAATATGGAAGAACAAAGGCATTGTAATATACAAGGTGCTTCATGACTAGCACTGCAATGACTTACTGTTCGTTCATTTCTGAGATTTAGTATTCCTTGTCTCCAACCTTGCTTCTCTAGCCACCCAAGAAAATATGGAGGTGATGATAACTCAAATGTAGTGTTCTTAATGAAGATGATGGTGTGCGAATATGGAATAATTTACTCTGTTTTTAATAGTCACCAACTAGTGGTGAGGTAGTAATCACGTTCTTGGACAAATTTTTAGTATATTTTACAAAGGTAGTGCCAGAAATAATATGGGGAACAACTGTCAAAGTAAACATAATCTATCTAGCAGATAAAAAGTTTTGAGTTTCTTTTTTGTCTCTATTTGTTGCTTTAGATTCTGAACCTATGATATGAATGTGAAAAAAAGTAATTAAAATTCTTTTCTCAGAAGTGTTTCAAAATGATGCTTTTTGAAAGAGAAGTCATACAAAGATCTTCTTTGTAATTGCTAGTCTGTGTTTTCTTCTGGAAATGCCATGCATAAGGTCTAATGGATCTCAAAATTTTCAGAAACTGGCAAAAACTACAAGGAAATTAGCATTCAGAATGTGTAATTATTAGTTTCATTTCTTTTATATTGAAATGTTTGTGTCTTTTAATTCCACTTTCTTGGGTGAAATAAAAGCATCTGAAAATGAAAAAAAACTGAAAAAGTTTAGAAGGAAGACTAAAAGGTACACAGATGATTATTCTGAATTTTCAGCAGCTGAAAAAGCCTCATAGAATAAAGCATGGCATAGCGTTGCCTGAGTTATTCAGTCTTTAGTTCCCAGTGTGTAGAATTATAGAAGCTGATATGTGAAACTTGCAAATTGAAGAAAGGGCAAGTGGCAAGACAAGTAGTTTGCGTTATTTCCACTTAAGCTCAAAACAAGGTCCTGGACTTCGCTGCCGCACGGTGAAATGCCTTTGATGGGCAAAAGTTGATGATTCAAATTAAGCATATGACTAAAATTCAGAATGAGCTAAGATACAAGACTCGTGGAAATCTGCATTATCTACCAGATACAAATTACTGGGCTTGACTCATACCAGTACTGTTGTTCAATGAAACCTAAACTTTTTAAGAGCACATTAGGTAAACAAAGACTGCTGTTGTGAATAAAAGGAGAAAAATATAGGTTATTAAGTGAAAACTTCAGAGCCTATTTTTCTGCTTCTTACTGCTCTTTGGATTTATAATAATGTTGAGAATAAATCCTACTGCTCAAAAAAACCCAGCCTCCTCAGTTTGTATTATGGTTTTATTACTTGTTCCCCCCCAACCCTGTTTGAACTTTGCAGTTGAAATCAAGTACGTTTCTTGTATCCAGGACTATCATTTAAATAGCATGAATTTTGGATGTGTATTATTTTTGAAGTTACCACTACCTTCTAATTTTCAGCGTAGGTAGCAAAACCTCAACATAAGCTAATGACATGTTAAGAATGGTGGGAAAGGATATGCTTCCTGATGTAGTTATTGTCTGCTTACCTATAACCAAATTAGTGACAACTATAAAGTGGAATGAGAAGTGAGCAGATTATGCTTCAGTGCATATTTGTATCAGAAATGTGTTGTTTTAAGTTACAGATTTGTAAGAAAATTTTATTTTCACCCTGAAAAGCTCAATCAAAAATCAAGAAAGGGGAAAGAACAATGAATGCAGTGATCAGGCTTGTTTACACACAATACATTTCTTGTTAAAGTAACTTGAGTTTGGCATAGTTCTTAATATATGTTTAGTAATGTAGTAATTGTGAGTATTGTTTGATTTCACGATATAAAAAAACAAAGTGTCTTAAAACACATTTCTGGACATTTGTGTAGTTAACTTTCAGATCTTGTAAGTATAGCTGTAGCTTAACATAATCAGGAAATTGCTTGATTATGAATGAAATGTTTTGTAGAATTAAAGCAAAATTACCTTCACGTTTTGGATCTCTCAAGCAACACAGAACAGTGGCTTGCAATGTTATAATAGCTTCAAGGATTTTTTTTTTCTTTTAAAATTTGATATAGGAATGTTTGTGTAAGCTGCAACATAACCTAAAAAATATATTATTTTTTTTAATGAGGAAATTATGGGCAGGGCTGTAACTACATTGATAAGAGTGTGGGCACTATATGATAATGTTAGTTAAATACTTAATACCCCAAAACATTAATACCCCAAAGCATTAATGTGTCCTTTTTTTCTTTGTATTTTCTTAATGCACTTCCAATTTGTTTTATGAATTATCTTTCTTAACCAGGCGTATTGATGATGACAAGGGAAGAACTCATGAACTGGAGCATTCTGCTATAAAGTGTATGAGAGGAATTCTCTACTGCTACATGCGTCAGGCCGATAAGGTAAACCACTGTAGTGTGGACAGAAGCACTCAATTCTAAAGCATTAATTAAACTGTAAAAACTAGCCTCTAAATATAGATAAAATTCAAAAGGGGAATGCAGTATTACTGTGTGGCGCAGCTAAAAACGTCACTCATTTTTGCTAGGTTGCTGCATTGTGTGAAGGTACAAAAGAAAGGAGAATCTTGCAAAGACAGTAAGCATCATGGCATATTTGAAACTTGTTTGGATTAATTTTGCAGTCATTTATCCCTTTTAAGTATTAGACCATTAGTAACATGGTGTGTTTTTTTACTGTCTTTTTATTCCTGGAGGTGGAAGGATACAAAATTTCTTTTATTGAAGGCTAGAGAGTTTTCTTTGGACTGTGAACTTGGTTATTGTATTTGTTATTTTCCTTACCTAGGTGGTCAATGTGATTATTTTGCTTGGTTTCTTTAGCAGTCTTCTTTGATTTAATGATGTAAATTCAGAAGGCAGCAATCCAAAGTGAATGTAGAAACAGGGTAATTTGTTTATGCTATAATGCAGTTGTATTTTGTAATGTATATATTCAGCCTATAATCCCCTTGTCAGTGTACACTCAAGAATATTCAGGGCTTCTCCTTGTCAAAATTTAGATACGGTGCATTAATTTTGTGTAGTGGTTAGCAGTAATTCTACGGACAGTTAAATACCTATATTTGGTGATTATTTTATTTTAAATTTCATCCAACTGACTTTAAACTGTTATTAAAAATAATTTCCATGTTGCTGTGTAGTTGACATCACTTCTAAGTGCACAAACTGAAATATAAAATTCGTAGGCATCTATCAGTAGTAATAATAATAATAATAAGCAAATCAGGCATATTGCCAGTTGTGTTTATGCTGACATGATAGTTTTTCTGTTTTCTTAGTTTGTTTCTCTGTAGTCTCAGATCTTTAAATAATCTTGACCTAAATTGATCTTGTTACATTTGAGCTGTTATTTTTCTCTTTGACATGCAGTGTTTTGTTTTGAGGGTGATCAGTATGTTTATGAATAATGAGTGTTAAATTAACACAGGTGTCAAACTGTTGATGTACTGGTTGTCATTTTTCACCTTGATTACTATAAAATCTTCTCTCTTCCTGCAGCGTAGTAATAAGCTGTGTCAGTTACCTAACAGACATCATTTACTGATGGACTTTATTCTGAGAAATTTTATATGCGCTGACTTTATCCAGAGGGAACATGCTTTTTAATAATATCAGGTTGGATATTAGGAGAAGTTTCTTTACTGAAGGGGTTGTGTGGCATTGGAATAGGCTGCCCAGGGAAGTGGTTGAGTCACCTTCTCTGGAGGTCTTCAAGAAACGTGTAGATGTAGAACTTTGGTAGCATGGTTTAGTGGTGGACCTGTCAGTACTAGGTTAAAGGTTGGACTGGATGATCTTAGAGGTCTTTTCCAACCTAAATGATTCTGTGATTCTCTGTTTCTAAAATGAATTATATGTACCCAAATACTGAGGTATGACAAGAATAGATTATACTCCTTGTGACCATAATTGCAGATGTTATATTCTAATGCCAATAAACATATGAGTTGTAACCTAGAATATACTGAATACGTTCACTGACTAGACATGGTAACTATACAAAGTAGCATTCATTTATTCTCTTTCTTGAGCTGAAAGCTTATGTGTCAGGATTCTCTGAATATACTTCAGATCTGTGAGTTCAAGGTAGACATGATACACTTCAACACACTTCCTGCTACAATTTCAGCATCTGTAGCTCGCTATTACACTTTCTTTTTTTATGAAAATGAAGTAAATTAGAAGGGTTGTATATTTTTGTTCTTCACATATATGTGTACATTAGTGTGCATGATACAGTTTTTGGTAAGTTTTAGGAACTGCTGTTTCTAAGTTTCACATAGCTTGATTCTCTTTTCAGAAAATTTTGAAACACATGAGTTATATAGTGAATTTGCAGTTGCCAAATGCCTGGAAATTATTGAATTTGATTTTATGTTTTGCCTTTAATTCACCTTTAGGTTCAGCAGTTTAAGCAAGACCCCAAACCATCTGAATGTCTTCATTCTGTTTTCAGTGCACATACTGGAGATGAGGTCTTCTCAGCTAAGGAATATGGTCATCTTCAGGTAAGGTGTGTGTGTGTGTGGATGGTTTTTAAATAATGTTACTGTCTTGATTCTTTCACGATGCGGCCATCTCAAAAAATGTTTAGATTTCTGTTAGATGCTTTAAACTTCATAAAACTGAAATTTCTTCTGCATCTTTTGATGAAAAGGACAGACTGTTTTCAAATATAACTCAGTGGTATAATTTGGTGAGAAGGTATTAAAATACCTGCAGGATTTGTGGAGGTGGATGATTGTTTCTTTTTAATCCTTATTCTTTTTGAGGCCAAGAGATGGCTGTCACTAAATAATCCTGGCATTAAAATGTTGAAATATTCAGAGAAATGAAAGAAGTTGTGTAATTTAACACTGAATTCTATATTTTTTTATTATCATTCCCAGCTTAATTTTACATAAGTCTGAGCAAATTTCCTTCACAGTAAAGATTTAACGGATGCTGTCAACAGCTTTGTCTAGTTAGAGACTTGTTTACTATTTTGCATAGCAGTCCCTAATCAGATTCATCATATAACTTCCCTATTGATAGTTTTATTCTCTTTCAGTTTTCAGAGCATTGATTTACTCTTTTTTTCCTTTGTACCTTCAGACCCTTTTATGTGTTCATGAGAGTGTCCTTTTGCATTCCATAAATCTACGTATTCTTTTAATTCAGAAATTGTTCCTGAAGTTACTCAGAAGTGACAGTAGGTTGGTAATTATTTCATGGTACCAACATCACCAAAATAGTTTGTACAGTAATGTGTTGGATTCAGAAAACGTTTGTGCTGAGAAAAATGAACATGGGAGTTATCCTAAGCTGGCGTTTTGGGTTTCTGAGTGAAACTTCCTTCACATACATATTTTTTATCTGTGGGAGAAGACAGCAGTTCTGGGACTTGGGGAGCATTGTGTGATTGTTCTAAGTCTCTGCTTTTCTTGGCAAATCATCCTTTCTTATAAACATGAATGTCCATTCCCTTTTCTCATCAGCAAATCTGTAGAAAGAGAGGGTTTTCAGCCCTATGGAGAGAACAAAAAAGAGAGTAACTGAGGTAATTGAGCTGGGAAAAAGGGAATATGCTAAGTAGCTGGCCAGCCATTGTTACTGTACTTGATGCTTCTCAGATCGTATTAAGAAATTGAAGTCACTGGTTCTTCAAATCTTTTGGAGTTTATAGAATCTGGACCTTAGTTTTCCAATTTATTATATAAATTGGAATTTGAAATTGAAAAATTGGAAATTGGAATTGAAAATTATATAATTATTTATTATAGTTTCTCTAAATTTCATATACAGAGGTTGTGTTTTTATAGTTCATTAAAGGAAATTATTGTGGTAAACTTTCTCTATCAAAGTTTTACAAATTCTAATTTTTACTAGAATTCTGTGTAACAAAAGCAGTGTAACTAATGATAAAATGACATTATGATGCATGTCCATACAATCGCTGAAGGTAATTACTATTAATAATAAATGCCATGTATAGCAACAGAATGAAAGTTTTCATAAATGTAATCATAGTCTGAATGTTCTAATTATAGTTCTGTCAGGCGATAATGCTAAAGGTCCAGTTATGCATAAAGTGATCTGTTTTTTAGGTGTGGTATGTACCCTGTAATATGCTGCTTGTTTTCTTTTGGTGAGTTGTTGTATATGTATGCTTGAAACAGCTTGTGACTAAAGCGACTGCCTATAAGTCAAAGCAATATTATTCCTCAGCAAAAAAAAAAAAAAAAATTATGGTTTAAAATAATTTAAAAAAATGATGCTGTAGCAGAAGTTGTAGAGGAAAGTGTGTGTTAGTAACACTCCTTTTTGATTGTTTCAACATCAGTATATGTAGGATATTGGTACATTAAAGTAATATTTCTGAAGAACCACAGCTAATTCTGTGTTATAATAGTACCATCTTTATTAGTGAGTAACTTCACATTTAGCTTGTTTGTTTATTTGACTCCAATAAACTTAAACTTAATTATAGTTTTGTTTTTGTCTTTAATTACTTCAGATAAACGCTGTGTCATTATTTCTCCTCTATTTGGTTGAGATGATCTCTTCGGGGCTGCAGATTATCTACAACACAGACGAGGTACAAAGATTTCTCATGTTAAAACACACGCTTTAAGTTTTTTTTCCTTGTTTTTATTACATTGCCAACTCTAAAGTAATTGGTCTGCAAATACAATGTAGATATTTCTCACTTTATTGACAGTCAGTAAAGATAAATGGAATGGAGGTACAGTGAAATAAATGAAAAGCTAACAGAGATAGGTATGCAATGAGTGAATGTAACATGACATTGAAAACTTTCATAGCTCCCTGCTATTCCTGAAATGTTCAGGATCAAGATTTAAAAGGCCTGTGAGGACAGATAATTTCTTGTCATGTTGTACTGGCTTTTCACCTTATTTCAAGCTGTCAGTCAAGGTATGCTGTCCAGTGGTATTTCATTGTTATCAATAGGTAGGGTTTATCTTCTGGAAAGCTCAAGGGCTTTCCTCAAATACATATGGACCCTAAGGGTGTTAAGAAGTTTTGCTGTATCTTTCAAGGACAATAAAACAATTTATATCATGGTAAAAGACGTTTGTTAACTATTCTTAAAATAAGATAATAGCCACCATGTTCTTGTTGAGGACAAGTCATGTCAGGATAACATGCTGCCCTGTTTTAAAATGAGGTTAAGTTTTGAGAAGGAATGAAAGGCACAGATTTTTATTTGTTTTTCTTCTTAATCTGGATTTGTTTAAACTTACCCTGGTCTGTTGAATAGTTGCTGCTGTATTGCCTTAAAAAGCTTAAATGTATTTATAGTGCTACCATTAAAATAAAAAAAAAAAAGGAGGTGGGGGGGGTGGGAGGATTTTTCCCGTAGTATTATATTTGCTTTGTATTTCTACAAAATAAATTTTCATTAATGATTTTTCTTTATGTAATGAGAAACTAAGAGATGAACTTGTCTCCTTTCTAATCACTGCTTAGTTAGATCATATGATAGGTCTGTATTATTTTTTATGATTTGCTTTTATGTCTTTGAGGAAGCAAATGTATATAATTATGTATTTACTTAGCTTGACTTGTAATTTATGTTATCCTCCAGATGTTTGCATTTAATTACAAAATCTGCAGAAAAATTGCATTTGTCTAGAATCTCCATTCAGTGGATTTTTCCACTTTAATGTCAGGATGTAGTTTTCATTGCAATGCTGCTCTAGTAATCTATGATCTATGGAGATGTAATAAAAAGAGACCAGAAGAAGAAAATCCAGGGCTTTTAATTCATGAATGCATAAAACTATAGCTATCAAAGTCCCCAGAAAATACTGCCTCCAGCATGAAAAAAAAAAATTAAAAACTCTTGTATCATGTTACCTGTAGAAATTGCAGGCGTGATACAGTACCAGTTCAGCCTTAGGCTGCCTGATTCTGAACATTTCTTAGATTGTTTTTAATTTTGTTTTGTTTTTGTTTAATATTTTAAAAGGAAATCTCTTCCTTTTATGCTTCTTTTTTTCAAACTTGAAACAAGTTTTTAGACCACTTGCAGATGCCTTCACTTCATAATATAAAAAATCACTTTCATTTCAAGTTTGTCCCCCCCCCCTTTTTTTTTAACTACCTATGTAATGTTTCTTGGGCACTGGTAACATATAAGAAAAATGGAAATTATGTTTACTGTCACTTTGTCACTCAAGTAATTGGTTAATAAAAATAGCATGAATTCTTTTACGCATCTGTCTTCTTCAGCATGCCTGTTTCTTTGAAAGTCAGAGTTCCATGATAAATCCAAAGACTCAGTTTTATGAAAGGAACATTGCTGAGCAGATTTTTAAAGCAATCTTAAAATTTGCAGGGAAAAGTTCAGGAAAGTTTCTGACCATGAAGTTTCTGTAAACATTCTGTCCTACAGGCTCTTTCAGAGAATGTATGATTCTAAATGCAGCATTGACTGTCAGCCGGACAAACAAATAGGCAAGTGGGGTGTTTTTGAAATACTTCATTAGAAAAGTGATGCTGTCTTTAAAGAGCTGAACCCACAGCATCTAATGTTCCATCCTTCAACTTTCTGGTTATGTGTATAATTAACGTAGAGTAGGAAGTCTACTAGCAGTTCTAGTGCATGAAAATCTTCCTACAGATAAAAATTATAAACTATCTTCTAGATTTTCAAGTGCTTTATTGGGCATTGAAAGCCTTTTTATCTTTAGTTATCCAGAAAAATATGAAATAATATTTTGCTGGTGTCTTGCATGAATGTATTGGATGACTTTCCACTTCTCTGAGAAGTAGCAGCTTTATGGAAGCAGTACGTTGCTGATTGATAAAATAGATTCATAAACAGATGTTGACAAGAGTAGCAGGCAATGATCAGGACAATGATGGACAACAGTAAGTGATTGCTGAAAGCGTTAGTAATGAAGGTTTGTATATTAGAAGCAATCAAATACTATCAAACAAGCATTGAACTGCTAAAATGCTTGATCATGAAGGAACTGTAACACTGTATGATCATTGGCAGAATTTGGAATCATCAGTAGATAGGACAAGATTAAGATATCTTTTTCTTTCACTTTAGCAAGTAATTGTGACTTTCAGATCTACAATGCTGCTCAGCAGGCAAATAGAAGATGCTACCTGTCACTCTAGGTGTAATGGTCCAGCAAAGAGAGTACTGATCCCCAAGGTTCAGCCCAAAGTTTCTTTACCTTACACATGATAATTTTTAACGGTTCTAGAGTTCGCTGCTGTTTGCTGGCATACTCTAGTAGTCTGCAGAGCTATTTAAAGAAAAAATGGAAGTCATTATTTCTATCTGAGGTTATTTTCTAGGACCTAGTACATTTGGTTTTGCCTGCTTGGGTTACCTCATTCTTCAATACAATATTTCAGGTATGTCCTGAGGACACAATGTGCGTCAACTGACCAAACCATAGAGCACTCTGCCCTTTTCTTAATTGCTTAATTCTAGCATTTTCAGGAATAATGAAGAGTAGCGATGGCATGGGAGAGTGCTGCAGTGGGCACTACATCCCCGTCAATTGTTCCTAAATAGTACTTTCAAGAATTTGGAGTTAGTGGTGTACTTCAGCACTTCTTATAAAAACGTTTTTGGTTTAGTATTCATCCATGGCTTACTTTGGTGTTTAAAATGATACTTAAGATTTCATGGATTGCCATGGTGCCTTTTTGTAGATTAAATAGTGTATATGCTTTTACTTTGAAATGTGTGTTCAAATGGCTTCATGTATTTTTTGGTGTGTGTTCCTACTGTGAATTCCATGATGTATTTAGTCTCTTTCCTTTCCTGGAGAGCGGGTTTAGAGCCAGTGCTAGCACAGTGGAAGGTGCTGACAGATGGTTGATGTTTGGCAGGCTGTCTGCATGAATATGTTTGTACACAGAACTCTTGGCTTAGGAGGAAATCATTGTATACTAGGTTGCTTGTTGTCAGGCATGGCAACTATCGATGAGTTATTCTCTAGTTGCATCTGTTTGTAGTTGAAAAATTAATTTAATCACATCTTTGCATCCATAGCAAAGAGGACAGCATATGATTGTGCAAATGAATGAACTTGATTGAAGCACCTATGTATAAAAAAGAATAACAAGGATTATTTGCTTTCATCTATGCTTCATTCATATTCTTTATTACCCCTTGCTCTCCACTTGTTTGACTTACGGATAAATAAGCTTAACACACAGTCCATAATTTCTGTAAGTGTTTTAGCACTGACTTGGTTATAGCATTTATATATCCATGGTATGAATGATTGTTCTGTGAAGGTTTCCTTTGGCAACATATTCCCTCCTCAGAACCCTCCCTCCCTCCCTCCGCCCCCTTTTGTTATCTGCTTCTTTTTCTGTAAATCTGCTATTTGGGGACTGCTAGTTATTCTTGTAAAATATCTGTAATTGACCATTTTTTTTTCTAATGTTCTGAATACCGTCACTGATAGAAATTCATCACCTAGCTATATACTTCTATGTGGTGCTTTTAGCCTCTTCACTCTGCTAATGCATCTAAATTTCAGTTAATGACAGAAATAAGAGAAGACGCATTGAATCACTGGGTATTCTAGCTCCATTCAGACAAAGATTATCTTTATACAAGAAAATGCTAAATTGTAGGAAAGAACAGTACTAGGCATATCTTAAGTGTGGGAGGGTGTTTCCTTGAAAGTAGTAGCTATGAAAACAATAGTGTATAGGTAACTGTACATGAGCATCCCATTTGAAATTTTAGCAGATACATAACGTATAGAGAGGCAAGTAAGTATAGAGTTTCATATGTCACTGGTATTAGCATAAAGGGTGTATGTGAAATAATAACTCTTTGAGATTTAAAGAAAAATGGAGATGAAAAAGTCAAAACAGAGATGCAAGTTACTTAAAACTGCAAGCATGCACTTTACAGTACAGGATCTTTTTTTTTTCTCTAGTAGATTATTTAAATGAAAAAAAAAGTTCATTTGACTGTAGTAACAATTATGAAGCTCCTTACTTATGATATGATTGGTTACATATACATATACATATAACTGAGCATAATGTTGTTTCTAGCTGAACATAATCAATAACATATAATGGAACTTAATATGATCAAATGGGTTTCCCAGAGTAGTTGTGAAGTCTCCATCCTCGGAGATATTCAAAACCCAGCTGTTCCAGCTGACTCCCCTTTGGGGAGGGGGTTGGACTAGGTGGTTTCCAGACGACCCTTCCAATCTCAACTAGTCTGTTATTCTGGGGTCATGAATCAAATGTTAATTATCCTCGGTTCTTTCCTGTTTTTGGAATATGTGGTTATCTGGTAAATATGATGATGCAAGGTGACAGAAATTCAAGTGTTACTTGACAGAAAGTATGGGACTCTTCTGAAATCTTTTATCTTAATAAATAAATAAATAAATAAAAATCCTACTTGCAAAAATTTCCTGTAGTTCCACACAATTGAGTGCATTTCTGTATGATGATATTACTCAACTTCAGCATTGCAGTAGGCTGGTGGGAAAGACAGGCTGTTTTGCCTTTAATTACTTTCCTTAAAATTAGTTGATTTCCTTATCACAATTGTGTACCGAAAAGAGATTTTTATTTTTTTATCTCTCTCTCCATAGCTGATGAAAGGTAAAGAAAAATATACTTTTTTTTTTTTCCAGAGTTGAGATCTATGTACCTAAATGCACACAATTAAAGGACAAAAAGCCCATGCAGCAATGTTTTACAGAAGAAAAATGTCCGCACTGGCAAAATTTAATCGAGCTGCAGTAAAGAGAGTAAATTCTACTACCTTTCCTGAAGGGAGGAAGGGCCTCTAAGAAACGGAGGATTTTGTGGAGAGGTCATGATTGTAATTTCAACTATGTAAATGAGGAAAAAGTGTCTGCTTAAATGAACCCCCAGGTATAGTTGAGTAGAGTATAGTTGAGTATAGTATAGTTGAGTATAGCCCTGAGTATTCAGTTGACACATGTTGATCCAAGAAGATATTTTAATTATAAGTTGGTTCAAGTTTTATTTTTGTTTATAAAGGAGTATGTTTGAATCTGAAAAAATATGTTATCTAGAACTAATATAGTAGAACTTACAGCGTATCATGTGAATTAAGGAAGAGCACCAAGATTTCTGTGCCCTAATTTTGTAGGATTTAATTTATCTTGCTCTCTAAAGTTATTTTTAGGACAAGTCTGATTTAGAAGATCAAAATGCCACCTTTTTGAAGCTCTTCAAATATGTGTCTTCAATATGAAATCATTTTTATCTCTGGCTTTATAGAAACTTTCATTTAAATCACATTGCCACCAAATTTGGGATAGTTTTTTATATTTTGTTAATAAAAATTATTTTTACAGAGAATATCTGAGCTTGGGAACATTATACTCTGAAAAGAATTTTGGATAGAAGTCACAATTAAGATAACTGGGGAAAAACAACTTTGTCTTTTTGAAAAAATGAACAAAAGAAAATATGCTTTAATTTTCCTCCTGTCATTTTTTCCCCCCTTCTTGTCTTACAGGTGTCCTTCATTCAAAATCTTGTGTTCTGTGTGGAAAGAGCCTACCGTGTACCTGATTTTGGTGTTTGGGAAAGAGGAAGTAAATACAACAATGGCAGTCCAGAGCTGCATTCAAGGTAGGTGAGGGAACGTAATGCTTTCAGCCAAAACAAATAAATGTGATATAAGGAATTCATGAAGTGAGTTAAAAATATATATATAATAAAACAAATAAAAACAAAAACAAACCTAAAACACAACAACAACAACTATTTGAACTTTTTCTGAAAATTTATATGGTGTGAAGGTAGAGGCTCATGAGAAGTCACTAAGGTTTTCTAAAGACTAAGAGATGTATTTTGGGAAAATGTGAAGCATAATTTTATCATCATGTGCATGCTGAAATAACCACATAGATGCTTAGCTGAGTATTCAAATTACAGTAATTATGTGCAGCTGCATGTATATTATTCTGAAAATTGAGTACAGAACAGCTCAGACACTTGAGCCATGTGCAGTAGATCAGATTAACAAGAATGATTAGGAATATCCTGATTTAAGTAGGTATTGAGTCCTGAGTCTAGATTTTCTTATCTCCACCACTCTGGGAAGAACACACTAGACACTGGCGTATAGCATAGTGCACAAGCTCTTTTTCAGGTTCTTCAGACTCTACAGATAACTGCATCCTTACTCCTGTCCCATAAGACGTTAGGAATGTTCTTAATGTTTTAATATTAATGTGGTCCAGTTGACTTCAGTGGAATTGCCCATATACTGTGCATCTTGAAGTATCAAATTTGTAATCTAGCAACATGTTTTTTCTAACATTAATACTGTTTTCCTGACTTTTTGACTTCTGAAGTTTTATCAATTATAAAAGTGGCTGTAGCTTGAATATCCTAGATTTTTAAAACATCATTGAACATCATAATTATTGCGGGCTTACAAATAATACATATGTATTTCTTCCAGTCTTTGAAGATGTTGCCAAATGAATCTGTGTTCCCCTTTTCAGAATGAATTAATTTTTATTAGTTCACATACAGGTGTATGTTTTAAGATATAAGATAATGACATGTCATTGCAGGAAAACAATTGATTTCTGTATTTTTTTCAATGCTTTTATAAAGCTTTAGTATCAGTATGAGAACCAAAAACTCCAAGAGATTATTATATAACCAGTTTTATTCATGTATTGTTTTTTTTTCCCCTACTATATCTGTTAAATTGTCAAATGCCTGACTACAGGAGTGTTTATCTGGAGAATCTTGTACCTCCTTTCACATCCATGCTACAAAAATTAGCAGAAGGAACTCTGAAAGTTCTGTATCTCCATTGTTCGCAATGTTCTGGTTATTCACTATGTGAACTTCCTTGAGGGGAAAACAAGGAAAATCTTTTAACCAGATGGAAACGGGCATGTTGTTTTGTCTTAATCTAGACTGACATTTATAGGTCGGTTTTTCTAAGGTTAAAGTTTTATGAGATGGATAGGCCAATCTAACAGATCACTGAGCTGGCACAAAAGGAAGTACAGAGCTTTGTCCTAATTTAAGAAGTAGACTTAGGTCATCAGAAACAGGTATCGCCCCTATTTATCTTTCCTTGTGCGCATGTTCATACTCTACCTTACTGTAGGAAGCCAACAGACAATTTCCTTTAATTTAGTCAAGTTCTCAAAAATCAGAAAAAATAGAAGAATAATGTGTATAAAAAGATGTAGTTAGGTACTGTGGAGGAAAGCCCTGGGTACGCTGAAATACTTTATACTTTGTTATGCTACTACTGTGGTGTATCTGCTGAAGAGAGCTCTGAAGACATAATTCAAGAAGTGATTATAACTAATCAAGGCTAGTCATGCATGATGTATGTGTTTCTCCAGTGATAATGGACTGAAAATGAGTCACTTAAGTTTCAGTATTATAAATGCTAGACTCCTGGCACTCAAAACTCACACTGTAAGTCTACATACAGTCTGTTTGCTTTCAGAATTAGAAATTAGTTCTCCTCTTTAATTGAAAGGGGTTTTCTTTTTGAAGAAGATATGTAATATGAAGTCTATGAGTAAGAACTGCAAATTATGGCCTACATTAGAAAATGTATATGTTTTATGTATTTATGCAGCCTTGGTATTCTGCCGTAGTACAGTTCAAAACACTTCTAATAAATGATGAATAGTGAAACACCCTGTAGACCCAGGTCTTTTACTGGTTTAAAGGCAAGATTTGTAACAGCTTTTATTATAGTGTGGTCCCCTTCCCATATGGTTGGACTTCTGAAAAATTAATTTGTCCTGTAATCATTTGATCAAGTGGCTCTCCAGGCATCTGCTGAGTACTTCTGCAAAATGTCTTTGACACCTCCCATATGTATTGTGGGAATAATGAAGTTGTTGAAGTGCAGTATCTTCATGTTCCAAATCCAAAAGACTGTAGAGCTGTGATCTTGCACATCTCTGTAGTGTAGTATTTGCAAGAGTGCTGAAGTCTTCAGAGGCTTTGAGTAAGTAGAGGTAGAAAATAGTAACTATTCCTATTGTAGAATAATGAGTGTGTGAAATAGTAGCTTAACGTAGCATGTCCATAGCGGGTTGTTGCATTGTGTGATTTCTCAGTTTTTTGAAGGCATGCTTGATATTACAGCTGTTCTCAGACTTTTTGTAAAGGAACTTCATCCTGTGACTACCAATGAAACATTTAGCAATCTTAGCAGGACTTCTGTGCATGGTGAACTGAATGCTTGATGTAGCATCGTAATTTGAACAAGTGTTATATGATGTAGGAAAAGAAAGCAACGTTTTAATGTTGATATACATATTTTCATTTCATACTTGCAAGTAGTATTTGTTAGTCTACTGCAGTCTTCAGGGGCTTTGAGTAAGCAGAGGTAGAAAACAGTAAGTATTCTTATTGTAGGATAGTGATAGTGTGTGAAATAGAAATGATTTTTAGAAAGGAATCCGTATTTTCCTTCAACTTTTGCAGGAGAATAATGTATTTTATAGATATAACAAGCTGTTTTACTCTATCTGAGTATCAGTGGTTGTTGCTATTGAACAGCTGTTACATTTAGCATTTGATATTTTCCATGAAGAATTAGTACATCATTAATGTACAGTAAGGTAAAAAGTTTGCTCTATCCCCAAATGCTTCTTAGAGTACAGAAGAATTAAGGTTAAAGCACAGACTGTATTTGCAGCTTTCTGCCAATTTGGCTGCTACAAATTCTTAGGTCAGGGTTGTGCAGCTGTTTGTCAATACTATGGCAACTCCTCACACACAAAAGTTGGGGATTATTAATATTAATGATTATTTTCTGAATATTTTTTCTATCTCCTTAGTGTTGCTTCATTAATTACTTTTATAAAAAAAAAAAAAAGTACCTAGAGCTGTCCTATTCAGAAAGTAAATGTTCCTAATGGTTGTTAGTTTTTCTGTTTTCCCCACAAATGGATTGTAGCCCTTGTACTCTAAAGGATGCTTTAATTTTTCAATCATGACTATCTCTGTGCCAACGTTGTTATCTGGACATGTCGATCCTCTGATAAACTATTTTATTTAATTCGTCATTTAGCAGTACTATGTAATTTTTATACCAAATGAAAGACGGCAAAGGAAGGGAAAGTGTGGTTGTCTCAGTGGACAATCAATTTTAGAGAAAAATAGCTATAAACTTTTAACTCCTTTCTTATGCCTTTTTTTTTTCTTGTTCTTCTTCCAATGAATTACTGTGCTGATAAAGAAACTGTTACATTCATTGGTATATTCTGTTTTTACCTAGTTCTTAAAATTTTAGGCTTTTCAAGCATTATTATATAGCAGTGTAACTGCTCATAAGAGTTGTTTTTCTTCTTTTCTTTCTTGTGTGTGGTTCAGTTTTGTTTTTCCCAAAATTTATGTACTGTGTCCAGATATTGAAAAGTTAAAGGTTTAACATTAAAATATAACGCTTGAGACCTGAGTTGAAAAATTGTGCTGAAGTAGATCTTCTGTTAGTACACTATTAACAAGACCTTGAAATACATAATGCCAGATGTCTAGCAGCAAGGTGAGAGCAGAATTGCTTTTTCCAGATGGTCTCTGACATTTGAAGACAAACAAAAATGCTGAAAAGTACTTTTAAACAAAAGAAAACCAACCCAAGCCTTGCTGTATCATCAGTTTATTAAATAGACGTTAAGCACAAAATTGAAATCAAGAAGAGATCATAACTTTGAAAAATGTCAAACATATTAAATATTAGTCTGGGCTTGAATTACAGTCTGTCTGTTTCTGTGTGCTTATTTATTTATTTTTCTCCTCAGCTCTGTGGGGTTGGCAAAAGCAGCTTTAGAAGCAATTAATGGCTTCAATCTCTTTGGAAATCAGGTAATAAAAATGTTTGTTTTCTCTTTTCTTTTTTTAGCAGTAATGATCTACATTGAGGATCAGAGAATATTTAAAAAAAATATACCACAATTTGTTTGATTCCAGCTTTAAAAAAAAATTGGTTAGCAAACTGACTGCTACTGTTTCAAGTACAAGCAATTGTCTGATAAAATAATTACTGTTCTTACTATCAAGAATTACCTTCCTTCTGAAGTTAAAAGAAATCTAAAGTGATGAGACACCTTATTCTGAAAAAGGACTATGTTGCCAAAAATTTTTTTCTTTTAGAATTGTATTTGTTGATCGTAATGTAGTATACCTTTACCTAGAAGCATCACCTTACTTCTGCATTATTTTTTCAAGTGCCTTTTGATCAAGAGCTTTAAACAAGCTACTTCAGCATAATCCTACTGTTTTAGAGGTTTTAAATTTCAGTATGTCACATTTTGTTAAAATCTTTTCCCATTTTTTTGTGTGGCTTGTATCAGTCAAGAAAGCAAGCCTTTTCTTCAATTTTTATCTCTGACTTGTTTTCCCCTTCTACGTACATTTTTTTTTTTAAAGTATTATACCTACAGTTATATAGCTGAAATTAAGGAATCATCTTCCAAATGAATAGCTTAGAAAATGTACAAATGGAAGAGATGCATCATTGGCATGCTATAGGTGTTATTAATTAATGGAAAAGAAAGGTAGGAGTGCAGCTGAAAAGAAAGTTGGAGAGCATTAAGGGCATGTAGAAACAGCTGTGAACTTTCTGGTGAGGTTTTTTTTTTTTTTTTCCCCTGTAAATTTTGTGGAAGGAAGGATAGGCTGGTCAAGCTAGAAAGTGGTGAGCTGAGTATGCTAAGCCTTCCAAATTGCACTGTTTTCTTGGAAGCTTACATGCTTTTCAACTTGTAGCTAGTGTACCTTACTTGCATGCCCAAATGGCTGCATTTCATAAGGAAGTTCATAAGAAGTTGATGAAACATGCTTTATCACTTCTTAGGCTTGAGTGACATTCAAAACGTGGTCTAAAAAGCAACACAAGTTTACATGAATAGCCTATTTTTATACTTTTTTTTTTCTGTAATCAGGCAGTTGTTCTCTAGCAGGGTATGATCCTTTGGGTTTTTAATTATTTTATATCATGACTTTGATTTTAAGTACTGTTTGTGTATTTTCTGAGTAAAGTTTCCATATATTCTTGCTGTTTTCAAGGAAGGATTGTTGTTTTTTTTACTTTTTTTGCAATACCTATGGTCTCCTTTTGTCTTGTAAGTCAGAAGGATCTGACCTTTAGATTGTGATTCTTGTCTGCTTCAAATATTCAGCTTTAAGAAACTTGGCTAAATGAGTTGGTTTGCCAAAAAGAAAATGATGCAAAGGAGAGAAGATACAAGTGGTGAATGGTGAACAAGCTCAATTCTCAGGTGCTGTCTGGGTCAGATAGTGTGTATAAGCTAGGTCTATTGTAAACGTGATGGGGAGATGGAAGGTCCAAATTACTTTCCAAGTTCATTTCTGTACTACTTGATTTATTTAAAAAAAAAAAAAAACTTAGTTATTTGTGTCTCCATTTTTCTACTGGCAAAATGGAAGGTATGTGTTGGAACGATCACATTAGAATTAATTTATATTAATTAACACACAATTATTAGCCCTTTTGTGGCATGCTCAAATGTCTTTAACTGAAAAATAAGTTGTAAAACTTAAATATTGTTTACTTTGAAATTTTGCAGTCACGCAAAGCATATAAACAAATAGCTGTATTCTGTTTGTGGGTGAGCTACATAGTGCAAAAATATGCATTGTGTACAGACGTTACTTGTATATAATATTTTATTTCAGCATACATTTATCTAGAAACTACATAGAATTAATTTAAAAAGCCTAGTCTGTAGTTCATTCTAGATTAACAGTTGCATTTGTATATTAACACTTGCTATTAAACAAAATGTAGAAGTGACTTCTGTGTACAGCCTTGTACTGCTGAAAACAGTAGGAAGCTTTTCCTTGACTACCGTAGTGTAAGTATGCTTTGAAATCTCATAATAAAAATTTATCTTAAACAACCCTTCATGAGCATACACCTTAGTGATAAGAATCTACTGTTTTTTTTGGGGGGGGTATGAGATTGTTGCAGAAAATGTGTTTGGTTCTATCATTTTTTTTATGTCAGTTTCTTGTTGTAATCTAGGAGATACTGTAGTGTTTTGTGTAACCTTGCCTCTGAGATGGCCTTCTTCTCATGCTGCTTGGCTTTAGCACTCTGAGAAGGCTCATACCAATATACCTCAATTGTAAAGGACACTGCTATATTCTCTGAATATTGCATTTGTGGAGAAGAAAAATCTGTTAAGGTGTATCACTGTTTTATACTAGTGTGATGGCTTTCCAGACTCCATTCCACAGTTTTTCACTCCCCTTGGACAAGCCCATTGTTTTATTGATGTGAGCTTTTTAAACCATGGGATCGCATTCACCAACTAGTACTTCCCTGTTTACTATTCTCAGTCATAATCATTTTATTTGTGACTGTAGTTAACTAATAGCGAGAGTTTCTGCACTTTGGCTAGCGTTATTACTCAGTGTTCTGCATCTCTTGGAACAATTGGAAAGCTGAGGGACATGGAGCTAGTTCAAGAAGCTCTTGAACTCTTGAAGTTCTTTCAAGCAACAAAAAGTTGCTTGAACATCTGAAAAAAAAATCATTAAGATCTTTCTCATAGTGGACAAAAAGTACTTTCTTACAATGTAGTCACAGAAATGAATGAATGAATAAATAAAAAACCAAACACACAACAACCTGTTTTGACTGGAACTTTTTAGAGCTATTGCAATGCCTGGGTTGAAAAATGAAAGTTATATTTTTGTTTTAAATCTTCTATTGATGAAACGCTGTAGCACTTACTGTTTTTAGACCTTTTTATCTTCTCTTAAGTAATAGTGCAGGATGTACCCCTGAATGTGAGGGTTTCTGACTCTTAAAGACTTCCATTATAATTTTTGTGGATATTTCTTTTTTGTTCCTTTTTTTTTTTTTTCCCCTTGGACAACAGAGTTGTTCTCTTTAGGTTATACTTTGGGGATATAACAATGGCTGTTTGCTTATGAGTGGAGAAGTATGAAAATGGCCTTACACACACTGTTGCAAAAAGACTTAGCCATAGCCATTTGGTGTAGATTTGGTTTATTTGAACTTCCTGAAACTGTTACCATGTGTTAAGAAATTGGAAGTAGGAGCTTAGTTAGGAGCTAAGGATCTTAGGTAATGATCAGACATTATACATACATTGTCAGTATTTCAGAAGAAACATTTATCTACAATCTTTACCTTCTCAATAATCTCAAGCACCAGTAAATGTGGCTCCTTTTTTTTTTTTTTCAAATGATATTTTACTAAATTCTGAAGTGGATGAATAAATCGCTGAAGCAAAGCGAGTTTAAATAGTCTGAGAATTTATTTCCAAGATACTTTGCATAAGCAGAAACCATTTTGACCTTCAGTCTGCAGCAGAGCCTGCCTTTGTGCTTAGCTCCAGCTGTGTTCCAATAGCTCTGAGAAATCCTGCTGAGCCCCTCAGGAGGAACTGCACCTGCAACTACACTTAGTGCAACCTGCACAAATCACTCGTGACAGACTGCTCAACATTTCCATGCAGATATTTCCACTCACACTGTGCATACTGGGAGAAACTAGTAAATATTTGTGTATATATACGTATTACTGTATCTGTGCTCTCACACATGCTTGTATGTTTTATGTCTTGGAGTATCTCATGATGGGGAAGTTGCCCTGTGCATTCATGCAAATACCCCGAGAAGACATAAAGTTTACTTGCTGGTTGTAGATAATCACATTGAACTATTGCTTTCTCCTCCTCTCCCAGAAATATAGAAACATTAAAAAAAAATCCTATGAGAAATCGTGCTTTTTTTTTTTTTTTTGATGTAACAAAGCACAGCTATATTTATGTTCAATTAATTGTATTGCAATCTTTGTTAGGTGCCAGGTAGAATAAAGAACAATTACGAACTGAGAAACAATTGGATTTTCATGTACTCTGAATTTTATGTGCTTTAATATAAAGGAGGAATGCATACATGGCTTTTAATGCTATTTGTTTACATCTTCTTTATACTAGAATTATTTCTTAAAAAGCAGGAGTTATAAGCATAAGAATGCAGTCAAGGTGTAACCCTAACCGCTTTGTCAGCAAAAGGAGATTTATTTACACATTGAGAAGAGAATTTTTAATGTAACAAATAAATTGGCTCTTACTTAATTTCTCATTATTTTACTTTAACATCCTATGCTAAACTTCTTAAATTTATTCCCAATCTATTGTGTATGTCTGAAACAACAGTTATGAAATCTACATGAGGTAGTTAATATGTATGACTTTGGCACAGGAATTCAGATATGATCCTTACTAGTGCAGTACTTAAATCCTTAATTGTAATTAATAATAAAGATTCTGACATCATGTGAATATTCAATTAAGAGATTATAACTTGAGTAAATAATTCATAATCACTAGTAGACAAAAACACCTGGTTTCGTTTAAAATTTCAAGTTATAATATTTTCACTGTAATATTGTTTCATTTTCTGATTAGTTGCCAGCTACTGGACTATTACAGCATAACATTATTAAAACAAAGAGCTGTTTAGTTTCACCAGCATGTGCCAAAATTTTTTCCTTTCTCCTTAAATTCCATGTTCTATTTACAGGGCTGCTCCTGGTCTGTTATATTTGTGGATTTTGATGCTCATAACCGTAACAGACAGACTCTGTGTTCATTGCTACCCCGAGAGTCAAGGTCTCATGTAAGTAATTAAACGGAATTCACCTTAACAATGTGTGGAGAAAATAAATGAATATGAACGTAATTCTTAGCTTTATGACAGCCAGTTTGTTCTGCTTAATAAGGATAGGAGTTTGTTGGGAAGGTGTTAGATTTGTGCTTCTTAAACATCACTGTGATGTAGATGTGTCTCTGAAGTGAAATCAACAGGGCATTCTTTATTTTAAAAATACTTAGGTTAGAATGTTAGCCTGTTGGTATCTTTCTGAATAATTTCAAAATAAAAATAATAATGATCTGCAGTAAGTTAAGTAAGGCTTGCAGTCTTGGTGATTGTCTTGTTTTTACCCTAGTGGTTCAGTTTCCGTTACAAATTCAGTGACTGCATTTTTGAAAGAGTACATTTCTTTTAGCTTTAATTTGTTCTTTTGTATAGAAAAGAAGCCTTTAAGGTTGGCTTTTCATTAATTGCAGAATATGGAGGATTTCTTGTTACTATAAGCCACTGTTGTAAGTAAGTATTTTATCAGTGAGTAAATCTAAGTGACATAAGTACAAAATAATCAAAAAACATCTATATCAGTATTAGCATCAAAGGTAAATTTGTTCTTTGAAAGATGGTTATTTAATATGAGTGATAATGGAGTTCTACTGCTTTTTTTCATTCTGGGATCTAATAGCATTTTGGTTTAGGAAATGAACTATTAATCTTCAACATTAATAGTTTACTCATTGTATAGAAGAATCAAAGCAGAGTGATAATACTGGATAATTAAAAGGCACTGTCAGCTAATTTTTTAGTTTAACGTTATAACTAACTTGTAGTGGTGATATACTACTTAATAGTTTTTGTTGTGTTTTCATTTTGTGATAGTTGCCAATAGTTCTTGAGAAATGCCACATATATTTTTTCCTGAAATTATTCCCTTACTTCCTGAATGTAAATCAAAAACGCTCATTTGTTACAGCAGTTGGAGACAATTCCTGAAAAAGCTTTTCAGAAATGATGATTTAATCATAATTACTTCTCAGCATTGCACCTTTATAAATCGTTTGGGATTCTTTTTGAGCATAGGGTACCCAAATAGTTTTTTTTCTTCCAGGAATAGGCTGGAGGCTATTTTTTTTTGTTTCTCAAAACACAAAGTTCCACAATATGTTCATTTATTATCAACTGATAATTATCAGTTATAACAGATTATTAACTCTAAAGTAGGTCAGATTTTGAGTCAAATGAGTTCTTTGTCTTTCAAATCATATATCTGAATATTGGGTATATGGTTTATTCCTAAACATTTTAGAAGTCCCACTTTGCAAGTTACTTCAGTACATTAGTACTGTGATTTTGATAAATATAAGATTGTTTCAAATGTATATTTTACTGAGTAGGTAAAATAGTCTTTGTGCATCAAATAATTTTCAGAGATTTGATTAAACTTATGACTTGCTGTTTTCTCCTCTCCTTTTGCAGAATACTGATGCAGCTCTTCTGCCCTGTCTCAGTTATCCTGCATTTGCTTTGGATGATGAGGTTTTGTTCAATCAAACACTAGATAAAATTATCAGAAAATTAAAAGGAAAATACGGGTTTAAAAGATTCCTGAGAGATGGATACAGAACAGCACTGGAGGATAAAACACGGCGCTATTATAAACCAGCAGAAATAAAGGTACTTGGCATATATATATAAGGGCAAGTTTCGGTTTCCTGGAGTGCTCAGGCCATACTTAAAAAAAAAATAAATAAAACAGATATTGCACCTTTAGTATTTGCAGTTTGAATTGCACAGCAATTCCCAATTGTCTCAAATGAAGGAGAGATGCATTTTGTAATTTGGCATGTGCAGTTTTGAGAGATTGCTAAGTCAGCAAGTTAGTTGTTGATTTGTTTTGTAATGAATGTGCTTCCATTTACATTTAGGGTATAGTTGATTTCACATAACAAATGAGAAAGTTATTTATCATTTTATTTAATTTCACAGCTGACTAGAGTCAGAGTGTGTAGAAAACAGTTTTGCTTTCGACCACAGTGTTTATCAGTAAGGGTTATCTAAATGAAAATTTACTATTTTTACTCCCCAATAGTTTCTCTGTGGAAAATAAAACATAGATTATATAAATACTCTGCTTGAGAATGAGCCATATGTAAAAGCACAGTTGAAGTGCCTGTAGAATTAAGAGGCTGTAAGCTAAATGAAAAGCTGGTGTCCTAAAATGTTTTCACATTCATCTTTGTCTTTTGTTGCTTTGAAATAGTTCTATAGGATATGGAAATGTATTTCCTGAAACTAAAATTTGAATCTGAAATAGCTGATTAATTTTTCTTCGTTTTAGCTTTTTGATGGCATTGAATGTGAATTCCCTCTGTTCTTTATTTTCATGATAATTGATGGTAAGTATGGCTTTGTTCTTGTTTTATAAAGGCATTACAGGCCCTTAGATGAAGAATACAAAATCACTTTTTGTCCTGCATATACAAGCAGTGTCTGCTGTAAGGAAGACTCATTGAGAGTTCTGCCTCATGGGTTAAAAACCAAGAACAACAACAGAAAAAAGAAAAAAAAAGACAAAACCAAAAAACACCCATATTTCAGCATTTGTAACTTGAACTCTGTTCTTACAATATAACTTGATATGCATTTTTCAGAAGCTTAGATCTATGACATTCACTTCTGCATTGCTTTTTAAGTCTTAAAAACTTCCACAGTATCAGTACTTCGCAGCAGCACATGAGAGAAAAAGAAGTAGAATTGAGAATATAATGACAAACTGAATGTTGTCACGGATATTTTCAAGTTGGTTGTTCTGAGATAAACGAAACAGAATTTAGAAGAGAATAAGGCAAAGCAGAAGGCCTAGTTGCTCTTTTTAAATGCCTTTGCTTCCTGGCTATGTTTTTACATGTAGACAGTTGGTCTGATGAATAAATAAATACATCCTCAACTGACAGACCTTGTCTCGAGGTTAGGAGACGTACTAGAAAAGTTCACAGGATGATTTCAGGATGGAAGCTAGAACTCACACGGAAGGTCAGAATAAGAAAATCAGTAAGGGTTACAGCCATCAAAAAGATTCATTTGTCTTTCAGCTTTGTAAATGGATGAAAATCTGGCCATATTTCTAGCAGCTGTTTTTGCTCTTTAGTGTGTGAAATAGTTTTCAAATAAAGATTGTGAGACGCATAGAAGTCTGCTCTCTGCCTTGACTCCTGTGTGCTCACCCATAGATTAAAATATTTTGTTTGAACATGTAATAAGGTTTCACAGTTGATTTTTCTGAAGGAATGCTTGACTTTTTTCAAAAGGAGTGAAGCCCCCAAAAACCCATTTTATGCTGCCCACTTACAGTTTTGGGAAGAATAAAAAATACAGTTGTCTTTAACTGAAGTTAGTTTCTCTACTTTTCTTGTGTTGTAAAGAAAAAGTACTAAATACATACCATGAAAATATTGTCCTAGTGTTTTGTTTTGTTTTGTTTTTTTCCCTGTAGCTCAATTTAAGCAAATAGAACAATTACATCAGTGGATTTTGTGCACTTGCATCGAAATCCACAAGCTTCATTAATGGAAAATTTGAAGTGCATACAGAGAGACTTAAACTGTAAAAATGGCTAAGCTGTTTATAATAAGATGTTCTGGTACGTTTGTTTTTGGTGAATGAGCTACTAGTTTGTGGTTTTCTTTTGTCTTACTTTTGCCTTTCAGAAATAACAGTTCCTAAGAGTGCAAAAAGACTGCTTTAGTACTAATTTCCCTTTGGGATGTTTCTCAAAAGGAAATTGTTTAGGACTTCATAGATAGTAGATATGCATCTGTAGCTGCAAGGAAGGATTGAAATAAATCAATGTGTGTTTTGGGGGAGGATAATAAGTATTTGAATAGCATTTTTGAAAGCTTTTTTAAATTTCTACTCGAATCTGGAGGATTATGGTGGTTTTGTAGGATAAGGGAAACATGGAAAGGAAGGACATGCACAGGAGTGAAAGATGAAAAGTTTGACTTCTTTCCCTTTAAATGTTTCAAAACATTTCTGTTTTTAAAAAGATTACTCTTATTTGTCAAGTTCATCCAAGTTTTCCTTGATGAGCAGAAATGCTTTTGCTATTTTTGATGCATCTTTTCGTGTAAGAACTGAACACTGGTCATAATAGTATTCATCAGACTAATTTTGAGATGACTAAATTCTACTAGAAAAACATTTAAGATGCTGGTGCTTCCAAACTTAACACTTTTTCCCCTAAAGCATCATCATAAAGAGTTGACTGTGTATTTAACATCTCAAGATGTGTCACCTGTTCTTAATCTTTATCATGTTAAAATTACTATATCTACATAACTTATCAATGTAAAGATTCCATCTAAATATCTTTGGGGGGGAATTTTTCAATTTACTTTTTCAAGTTCCTATTGTATTGATTTATTGGGAGTTCTAGACAATTCATTTTTAGATCATTTTGAAACTCTGTCATGAATATTTAGAAACAGCCTATGTGTCTCCACCCTGGCATACAAGCTCTGCTTCTTCATTCTACTATAATTAAGGAAGTTATTTACAGCTAGCTGGGCTGGTTGCCTGTGATCTAGTCCACTTCTGAGCCTCTATAAGTTCACAGCTTTACTCTGTGATGTAACTTACAATTGATTTCAGTTTAAGCTAATAAAACAATGTCTGACTCATGATCCCTGTGAGATTTAGCTGTGGTAATAAGCAAGCAGTTAGTTTAGTGTTGTACTTTTTCATGAACAATTTAGTCTGTAGGCACTGCACCACAGAACAATAAACACTAGATTTTTCTTTTATGAACACTAAATTCACAGAACAGTTATTTCTTTCATTGAATTAATTATTGTTTGTTTTTTTTTGTAGGCGTTTTTAGAGGAAATTTTGCACAAGTAAAGGAATATCAGGATCTTCTGGATCCTTTGCTTCAACATACATCTGAAGGTATAATTTGATAATTGTTCTTTCAAAACACTATTCTTTTTGGTCTGAAACTATAAAAAATACTTACACTATTAATGGATGTTGCAGTAAACAAAAAGGGAAATAATAATATCACTGTTTCATGATAGCAAAATACTAATATTGAAATAATCTCTTGCAAGCATTATTTAATTGTTTGACCATTTTTGGCCAACAAGTTGTCTAGTACTGAGGTGACTATTAAATGAAGGGAGAAAACCCAAGGTGTTTTGCTCTAATGCAGCTTTCATTTCTTTTGGGTATGGTTTCTTATCTGTAGTGCATTTTTTTCAGTGAAAACATTTTTGTATAGTACAGATGGTGTATGTATTCTGGGAAAAAATTCAGTGGAAATGTTTGGTGAAAAATAAAGTAGTTTACTCTAGTTCTCGGTTTCCAACACTGATTGTGGTTTTGAGAGAAAATGATGAATGACAACAGTCTGTCTGCTCAAATAGCTACCCGGATAACACTTCAGCTTTATTAGGGGAATACAATCAAATAATAATGGAAATAGAATTTGATTTATTTACTTACTGTACTTATTTTAAAACTCCATAGGGTGTCCTGTTGTACCCAAGTATTACTATGTGCCAGCTGATTTTGTTGAACTGGAAAAGAAGAATCCTGGTAGTCAGAAACGATTTCCTAGTAACAGTGGACGTGATGGAAAGTTTTTCTTGTGGGGACAGGCAGTTTACATCATTGCAAAGCTCCTGGGTAAGAGGCTGAAGAAATTCTAACAGGTTTTGACTCAACACAGATAAAGGATATTTATCTCGTTAATGTTTTTCTTGAATCTGAACAAACATACTGGCTTGAATTTCGAAAGGACTCCAGGTAGTATGGGTAGCATGTGTGTCTTCTGCTTTGGTACATATGTGATGGGCAAAAATTGCTTTTTGTTCTTCATGTTGAATTTTTATGCTGCATGCAGCATGCTATGAAGCTTACTGGTATATTTTATAGAATACTGAAAATCTTCTAAACGCAATAGCCTTCTCATATGTTGTTTCTTTTCCTGACATTCCCTCGTATTTTGCATGCAGTAATGCTATTTTTCAAGAGAATTTTTTTGTTGCTTTGGTTGAGGAAGTTTGTCAAGCTTTCACGATAGGGTCTCTGTTGTAGAAGAAGAGAAAATAATGCCCGGCCACTAGGTATTCAGCTGTTCCATGCAATTGAAAATTCATTCTTTTTTTTTCATTTACTGGCTGCCTTTTCTTATATTTTTTTACATGCTTTTTGTTGATTCTGTGCTCCCTAGAAATAAGGTATGAGATTTTAGGATTTTTTTTTTTTAGTATAGACCAAATTGGATTCCAGTAAATATGTATTTCTGATAATGGCAATGAACATACACTGAGTGTTTACTTTTAAATAAAAGCGTAAGTATTTAAAATTAGCTTAAATTACATATTATTCTGTTATTACTCATCTTCAATAAGAAATGATTTTGACTACATATGTAAATTTCTCAGCAGTGTAAGTCAATTTAAAAAAACGAGGAGATAGAACAACTATTCTGGGAACAGCTCTTCCTTTTAAGTACTATTAGGCAGAGGCCATTGGTCTTGCAGTTGTTTGGTTAATCAATTTTATAGTGTCATCAGTACTGCAAATAATTTAAGTAGCACTCATGCCTTTAGCCAGCATGAGAAGTCTGATTGCATGCATCTGAAAACAGATGACTGTTTTCCTTAAAATGTGTTTTGGTCACTGATGGGTTAGTATATTAATAAATTCTACATTTTTTAAATCTTTTTAAAAATAATCTAGCTTGTTTTTTAAATGCAACCACCTGGACATAGGCTGTGACTCTGCAGGAAGAGTCCAGAGCAGGGAGCTGGGTCCTTCCCCGCAGGAGCCAGGCTGCATTCTGGCAGCAGGCGGCTGAGGGAGAGGCTTGCAGGATCTGGTGGCTGAGAACCACTGGCACAGCTCCCAGCAGCGGCAGGCTCCTTCTTGGCTTCTTCAGTGCACTACCCAGCCAGAGTGCTCTTCACTGCCTGCCCAAGCATTTGATTTCCACCGCACCATCTATTCAGCTCCCTGCTCCTGCCAAACACTGATAGGCCTGAGGCAGGACGTATTTTGAGTTTATAAACTGCTGTCTTAATTTACTACACAGCGTAGTATTCACAAACTTCTTCCTTATCCGGATGTTTATTTTTATTGGAGTAGTTAATTTTCTTTCAGGAAAAAGTTTTAAATCATGGAAGTTTAGCTTGCTTTCCCAACCCTTCCTCCCCTCTCCCCATAACCGTGTAAAAACAACTCCACATATTAAATAATAGGTTTCTGTTAAAAAGTGAAGCACTATTTATAAGTACTACAGTACTATAATTGCATGTAGCAAGAATGATACTTGAATCATTAAATGTAGTTTTGTAGACTGTCCTTTTGATACGTAAATCACTGATCTAAAACAAAGATTACAGCAGCAGAACTGACCGCATAAAACGTTTGCATGCCTCCTTCACAGAAGCTGCAGAAAGCACTCAAGTCATTCTGTGTTTTTATTATCATTAACTTTCAGCTGACAAATTAGTAAGTCCTAAAGATATTGATCCCATCGGACGTTATGTACCTCCACAAGATCAGCGGAATGTTAGCATGAGATTTTCAAACCAGGTAAGCCTAACCTTAGTATTACAGTGTTTTTGCTAAAAACATATTATCAATGTATTATGTAGTCCTCTAATATTAGAATGAAAGTGCTAGGAAAATTCAAGATTGTATGTATATTTATAGATGGAGAATTACTTCTAAAAGGAAGATTTTAACATCTGGGGTTTTTGGGAAGTGGTACGTTTGCTTTCAAATTAAGTGATACAATCAAAATGATACATATTATAAGTTTAAATAGCTGCTAATCATTGCATTTCTTTGAGTTGTAAGATATGTCAGGAAGGCAAGAGGAAATTTAAGTTTTTTTATTACTTCCAGTTAATTAGCACCACTTCAGAGTATTGAAATATTATTTCTGCTTAGAGCTCCTAAGAGCTACAAGTATGGAGTTCTTTTTTTGGTGTGTGTGGTATATCCATGTGTTCCTGGATTTGGCTTACATCCACAGCAGGAATGAGTGCCCAGGGATGGGGAGTGCTTGGAACCTCGTAATTCAAATCTGCAGTAAATAGAATAACAAAGAAAGCAGGTATATATGTAGAGGACTTATTTTATTAAAGAGTAAGAACTGGATGTATGAAAATGTGCAATTAAAAGAAGTTTTTTGAGCGTTTTTGTTTCTCAGTATGATAAATATATATCTGAAAAGTTTCTTTTTCAGCACTTTGCATTTGTTACTGAAGCATAAAATATTATATACTGCATATTAAGTAAGGTGCATATAAGCCTACAGAGGAAAAATCACTATGAAAACCGTTGTTGTTGGCAAGTAACCTTCCTTTCTCTAAAAATTACCTCTGCAGAGTCAGAGATTATTTCATTATTTTCGCAAATAACATGAAAGAACTGCGTTTTTACCTAATTTACTTCAAATCAGTTGTTTCATCTTAAAGTTTTGTTCGGTCCCGGGTGTAAAAGAAACTTTTTAAAGGAATTTAAAGCTTTGAAAGAATTTCAAAAATTTCAGATACATTATTTCTTATATTTGAGAAACTTCCTACATTACAGACTCATACAACACTACCAATGCTTCTAAATGTAAACAAGTGGAAAAAATACTACAGCCATCATCACTTTCTCTTCCTGCCTGTCCTTCTGATATGGACCACGTTTTGATTTGATACATACAATTGTTCAATGTATTTTATTATTTCTGGTCTTTCGTGTTGCTCTTTTCTCAACGTTTAGCAGTATTGATAGAGGAGCTGTGTGCCAAGGAATCTTCTATCATTAGTTATGGAGGAATTTTTTACTCTGTCCTTTTGTGGATGTAAAACCTGTTGTATTGCTGTATTGTACTGCCTGTACAAGCTGTTGAGCGTGAAGCATGAGATGAGCCACATACACATGTAAGCCTGTAGTTTCACGCTGGAGAAGTACAGTTAGGAAAGTTTAACTGTTCTGATCATTGAAGATCGCTCAATTAATTCAGCTTTCTTAATGTTACCCCTTCAAATTTCTCTGTTCACCACTTAGTCTGATATTACTCTAGTCAGAAAAGAAAGTGCCATGTTCTAGTCTTCTATTTTTCCATATAACCTTTTGAAAATTGGCAGCATTGATATGCTCTCAGCATTTTAACCTCTGCTAAGATTTTGCAGTTTTGCAGTCATTGCTGTGGCATATTATACAGGAATGTAAGGACGTTAATGTAACTGTGCACTGTAGCTACTAGCTCGAAACAAAGAGAACAAAAGAAACTAAGTAGTAACACTAAGGATGTACAATGATTACTCTAACATTGAAATTCACTTAGAATTTGTTCTGAAATGTATTTTCGTTTTTATTTCTGTAGTAGAAATATGCAATAACAAATCCGATAAACAAAACAATTTTTTTTGGACCAGCCGTTAATATGTTGGAAACATTTTACTGTACTGAAGAGGCTATACCATAAGGTTTGCTGCATATAAACTCTGGTCTCTGAAGGTCTGCCCTTCCTGTAGAATACAGGCCTATAGGCACACAGAAATGTGGTCTGATTGGAAGGACCTCAGTGGTTGTTTGGAAGGGAGTTTTATCTAGATTTAATACATCGAATGTCAGTATAACTAATGCTGTGAATTCATCACTCAGCCTTCAAAATCTGATAAAAAGAGGACAGTCTCATTTGCTGTGGAAAATTGTGGGATCAAATGAGCAGTATATTAAAAACTTAACGACCACTAATACTAAACTACCTATTCTATTTATAACTAAAAGGAAGTGTTTTTTCTCATACTTTAATGTCTCTCCTGAATTTATTTCTCAGTTTTCAGGAAGAGGTCTCACTGTGTTCCATTTTGGGGAAACACCAGTGTGGTGCTGCAGCAGGATTCTCTTTGCTAGCTCTAGACTGTGTTCCAAAACATAATGAAGTCTGATGGCAGTCAGAGAGTTTCTCCTTTGCACTAGTAATTTGCTTTGTAAGGCTAAATGATCAGTAGCATTTCAGTTTAAATACCTTTCAAGTTAAAAAAAAAAAAAAAAAAAGGCAAACAAAACAAACAAAAGAAAAACACCAGAAAGCATGGAATTCATCCATGCTCCATTTACTTTACTGAAAGAAGATAATGCAGGGCATTCTCTTTCAGTAGGGTTAACTCTTCAAAACTTCATTGCTCTTAGAAGAGCTATTTTTGTTGTTCCTGTTTCAATATCTCCATATCCAGAAGAGATTATAACAGTTTCAGTTGTTGGATTCTCTTTTGGGAGAATATATGAGGGTCTGCAGTAGTAACAATAACATATGAGAAATGTCGTGAGTTGGGGTGAGGATTTTCTGTTTTCGTTTTGTGTTTTACTGCAGCATATGAAAGCTGATTTATTGCTGTCGTATTAAATTTGAATTCAATAAAAATGATGTTAATAAATTGCAAGGTTAGACTAATTGATCTTCTGGGTTAATGTGAAATATAAGTATAGAGCTTCAATTAATTCATGATGTTGTCTGTCAGCATGCAGTGACCATGTCCTTTTAGTGTTTTGCTTTGTAGATTTAATTTGTAAAGACTTCACTTATGTTATTGGAAATGAAAGTTAATGCCCCCTGATGATGTTGGGAAGGGAATAGTCAAAATCGTGAACTGTTTATTTATTTTCAGGGAACTAAGTAACATACGTAAAGAAGGAAATAAAATTGCAAAGTATAGGTAGTCTGGAACGTGTTAGGATCTTTCAGCTACCTAAATTATGCTCAGGTTTATAGAGTGCCTAATTTTGATGGTTTAAAGATTATCATGTTTAATGATTTGTTTTGTAATGTTGCTTTTAAGCATATTCTTACTTTCATTTGTGTTAATACAATTGCCTACTGAAGTTAACACAATTCTGAAATGGTTAAATATTATTCTGGAATTTATGGCATACCTGTGTCCATATTGTATTTCATTAGAGAGGTCTAGTCTGTTAGTAGTATTGACCATAAACCATTAAGCAGTATTTAAATGCTTTCAGAAGCAGACGTTTTTTGTATCATTTGTAGTTTAGTAGCAGCAAGGTGAATTCTTTGGCTTAAGTACAATTTCTTATGTTGCATTCTATTTCTGTTTTCCTCCTATTGCTCCATATGCTTGGAAAGCCCAATAGGTACCATTCTAATCTGTGTTCTTGAATAATATGTCCACTTTTTCTCGCATGTTCAAAATGAATGGATTTTTTTCAGAGTTCTGAGATTTCCTGGGAATTTGTGCAGAAAAGCATATAGCGATAGCATCTGTCCAGTGAGACTGCAGCAAAAGACTGATATTGAGCTGCTTTCTCTTCCAGTGCCAGGAATGGAGTCAGGGGTTTTCCCTTCAACCTGCCTCTGACAGTTTATAACCTTGTTACAAACCATGAATTTTTTGGAGAGCAAGCAAAACTAATCTGTCTTTTACCTTTGTCTTCTGAAAACACCAGGGTGTATTTATCATTTGCACAGCATGCAGGATGTAGTTGAAACGGATCCTTATCCCCACCATCCAATGTGAAAATGCAAGGCAGAAGGGTGCGGAGGGGGGTCTGTTACAGTGTCCTAGGGAGACAGTGATTGATGTGTCAACAGCAGTTTGGCTTGGGTTATTACACAAATGTGAAACAGCACACATTAAAAAACTTTTAACGATAAGATTTAGGTAGTGGACTTATTTAGGACTTCAGTGTTTTTCCACATCTTTTTTTAATACATAACGCTATGTGTCACTATCACTAATGAAAAGGGTGACACTATTCATGAATAGTTTGTCTGTTACTTTATCTGTGTTTTTTTCTAGAATACTTCTGATCCTTCAGGTCTTTACATGCTAAATGACAATGAATGCAGCTCTTGGTTTAACATTTGTCCATAATACTTTTTTCAAAGTCAGGCAGTTGTTTACACATTCAAGTCTTCTCAAATAAAGATGATGGAAGCAGCAAGTCTTCTCAAAAACAATTGCAGTAGGTGTTGGTAAATTATTTTGTCTAGTTCACCAATCCGTGAAACCCAGCACATAATAAATAGATTTGAATGAGATATTAAGGAATCAGCAATTTATTAAACTGTTTTTTGGCCTGAGTATTGTTTTCTATATATATAATTATGCAGCAAATACAGAGATTTAGTCATACAAAAGCAGGATGCATTTAGAACCTGCTTTTTAGCCCAGCCATCATAAGCTTGAACTTAGCTGCCATGAATACCTCTGAGGCTTTCTTTCTGACTTTTAGTTCAAGACGCATTTATATGAATCTCAGGTTTTGACATGATGAAATTAGAGTAGGGAGGAAACGATAAAAACACATGGAGAAGTCTAATTCTGAGGGGAAATCCACTGTTGTGTAAGTGTCTACTTTGTTAATGACCACCTTTGTTAAGTCAGTAAAAAGTATTTGCTTTTATTTAGGGACAATACCTTATAACCAGATTTGGTGATGTGCCAGTTGTGCAACAGATGCATTTGCTCAGTTATGGCCCATGTTAGAACCACTACTTACTGGCTGCTATAAATGGGGCATGTCACTGAACGCATCTGTGTGAGAGGCATTAGTACTAGTACCACAGAAGGACATACCTCCGTGGAGATTCACAATACAGATTTATGTTCAGCTGGTTACCTAGTCCCACTCTTTGAGATGTAGTAATAATTAAGCTGAGTCTTAACTTGAAGACTGCTCCCAAGTTAGATCACAGGCTGTATATAAATCAAAGCAGTCTTGGAGGGAGCTGCCTCGTTCTCTGGGGAGTCATTGCTTTTTATTTTAAAAATTCAAGACACTGATTGTGGTAGAGAACTGGTTTGTGTTTTATTAGTGTTTGTATAAAAGAGATCGATAGCATGATTAACTGATTCTGAGGAGGAACATCTGTTAATGCCACTTGAACTTTTGATTTCTTAATCTGATCTGTTTGTGCACATCTTTTATTCATGTGGCAAAACCACCAGCATTTTTAGCAGAAATATAGTGCAGATGTACTTTTGGGAACATGTTATCAGGAATTTCTTCTGTAAATCCCGAAGATTTAACTTGATATCAAGGCTCATAGATGACTGAACAAGCAAGCGTTCACTCCAAACTTTTTGTTCCAAATTAATCCATCTATCCATCTATCTGCACAGAAAATGCTGTATTTCTATATAATCAATTGATAGAAGATGTATTTAATTTTTGTCATTCGTGTTCTGGTAGTTTCTAGACAAAAGTAGTCATAAAACCCCAAAAATTCCTTAGGAATGAAAATATGTGCTTTTTTTAGTTCTTTTGATTTTTTTTTTCAGTCATTCAACTACAGAGAAGAAATAAACAGGGAATAACTCAGACCTCTCGTCTTTTTAGTTAGTAATGCATGTTGCCACTGAAAAGAAAAGCCATTTCAAGACCCATGATGTTGATTTTTTTTATTTCACCCAACATAATGAATTTATTCATATTTGCATGACTTCCTGATGTAATGTAAAATACTATTCCTTACTTCAAAGAGTTATCTGTTATAAACAATGCAAGGAAATGCTGTTATCTCCTGTTAAATGTAATACATCATATATATTTATATGTATATAAAGTGTATATTATGTGTAATTTTATATGTGTAAATATAACTCTTGCTGTCAGATCAAAGTATTTCAGAGTAGAGGGTTGAAATCAGTTCATTATTTTAAAATGGATATTATCAGTTACCTGTTACTTCCCTCTTTACAAAAATATCTATCAAAATATTACGTTGTATCATGTGGAAGGAAATATATTGATTGTACAACTTATAAATTTTTGTATAAAGCAAAGTATTTCTCCTACATCATTTTTTAAATTAAAAAAATATATAGTGGAAATTAATACCAGAAGCTTTTTTATTATTAATTCTTCAACATGCATCTTGCAAAGTATTATTGACAGGACAATCTTCCCATAGTTCTGAGACTTACAAGTTTTAGTTTGTGGTGGTCTTTCATTTTGTTTACAAAATAGGAAAAACAATGCAGTGATGTCTGTCATGCTCATGAATTGTTTAAATAGACGTTGCCCCTGTTCACGTTATATCTAACAAAATAGCAATGCAAATAATTACTTTTTCACTGTTTTCTAGGGTCCTTTAGAAAATGATTTGGTAGTGCATGTGGCCCTGATAGCAGAAAGTCAACGGTAGGTATTTGCTTTTACTAAGAATATATACAGTAAGTAAGTGCTGAACAATATACATCTTAAATTTGTTAAAGGGATTTAAGGAAGTGTTGAATTTCAGCCTGCTACTCATCTATCTGATGCCAAGATAATTGCTAAAGCTAAGACTACTTTTTGATTGAATTTGTTATTGTTTTGTTTGTAGCCTGCAGGTTTTTCTGAACACATACGGAATCCAAACTCAGACTCCCCAGCAGGTGGAACCAATTCAGATATGGGCTCAAAAAGAACTTGTCAAAGTAAGGAACTCTGCATTGAAAATTACCTATCTATCTGTCTGTCTGTCTATCTACCTATCTCTCTTAATAAAATTATTTTATATCAAGCTGTTAGAATTGTATCTCCTTAGATTTGTTATCTACCTTTCTTTTTGTGTTATTCTAATTCAGTTGCGTATCTTGATATGCCAGTACTGGTCAGTTATACATGCCTAGTTAGAGCTTCCAGTGAAGCAGTGAAGCCCAGATATTACCTGATTAGGCTTATTACCTGAGCTACTCTCAAAAAGATAATAATAAAATATTAGTAATGCAGTAGACTAAGTGAAACTTGATGGACAAACACAGGCAAATGCGTAATGGTCAAAGAAACGGATATAAGGCAATAGGCATAAGCCATCATATAATTTGATAGTACAGCCTCTATAAAAAGCATTAGACAGTCTTCTTTAACTGTTTCTTCTACAAGTCTGCTGCATTGAGTATATCCAGGATTTTGGTGTTTAAATCCTTCTTGATTTGCCCCTTTGACTCAGTCTACGGTCAAATCTGTGGCCAAAAATCCTGGGGTGAAGGGAATTTTCAGAATCTCCTTCATCCCCTGTGAAGGCTTCAGATTTTTCTTTTTCTATACAGGCATGTAGTCCTGTGGCAGAGTACTGCATCCCCTTGCTTCCAAGGGCTGTCCCTGTTAGTCCTTACTCATACTGAGCCTCACTGATAATGACAGCTTAGAGGCATCTGTTCAAGTAGCTGTCATTGCCATGTGAAGCCAGTAGTCAAAGGTGAATGGCATCTACAGGCCACACTGATCCATTTCAGCGTTCTCTTAGCACTACCAAGTCCTCTTTTTGTTCAGTCGTTTTTAGTATTTTAGATACAACACTTTGGCCTATGTTGAGTAAGAGTCTGAAGCTATCCACTCCTGTTTGTCCTGGAAATACATTCAAAGTAAAAAGACTGTGACAGATGCTGTTGTGAATGATAAATGCTTTGATCTGCAATTGTAGGCAAACATATCAAAAGTCCTAAGAAAATCTATATGATTACTGAGTGCCTATTTATCTCTGTTGTAACTGGTCCTTTCCTCTGAAAAAAAGCCTTGAAAAGTGTCCTGTCTGTACATAAATAAGCCTTAACAAGCTGCAGGAGGCTGTCAGACAGGTAAGGTGATCAAGAATCACAGATGTGCACTTGATGTATTTATACTTCTCCACATGAAGTTTGGTCATCAACCAGGTACATGAAGGTCTTGCCAAACTGAATTATACAGGTTGTCTCAAACAAGCTGATGAACTCTGAATGTCTTGGGGAAGTATAATCCATGTATGTAGTTTCAGTCCTGAAGTTGTTACTGATTTGTTCCATGACTGCAACTATGCAAGTCTCTCCCTCAGAAATTAGGATCACATGGCAGATGCCATTATCTATATTAGAAGCTGCTAGGAAAGAGAAAAACAAAACCAAAAATAGAGTAGAAAATATATCCTCACAGACTTAAGAAGTCTGAGGTACGTTGCTGATTGATGTACTAAAACCTTGCCAGCTTACTCAGAAAGATGATTACCCCCAAATAATGACTGCCATTAACATCTGAAAAATACTTACAGAGAAAACAAATACCCTTGTTTACATTCAGCCTTGTTCACTTCTCAACCCATTTTTGCTCGCTGGTTTTCTTAATGGTATATTTCAGAAGGGATTCTCTGACCGTATTTGTCTTCTAAAACTGAAATTTTGGTTTAACAGATAGATACCCCATACATTTACTATAGTTCTATATGTTATCTCTCTGTTATACATTATTTCTTTGGTCTCCCTGACAAAAAGATGAGACCTTCACTATATATATATATATTTATTATTATTAATTAAATTCTTAGCTATGACAACTTTGTTAAGATTTCTTTTTCAAATGCTGGTGGAATTCTGACAATTCTCATATTTTCTTTACACTCACAGTGGGTAGGTACATGTACTTTTAGAAAGAATGTAATGAAAAAAATGAATCACCTGATTAAATCACCTGATCCACTTTTCCTAGTGGACTTCCAGAAAAGGCTGTGTCTTTATGTCTATTACCATTTTTCTAGGCTCCATTATGTACTACAAAAACATTCTTTTGATTTTGTTATGTGTATATGGGTTACATAAAGCTGTTAATGTTTGATGTCTCCATTCCTTTCAGCTTGAATATAGTTATTCACTGTGAATGAACAGTTGATGTAGGAAGTTTTGTTTATTTTCTTTTCTAAATATTTCTTAGTATTTATGCATAAACATAGGCAATATCAGGAAGGCCCCAAGCTGACAGCAGTAAAAAGCTATTGAGTATAATGTTTGTTCAAATATTCGCTTTCATTTGCTTCTGAATTTTCTTATTATAAAATAAAGAAATATTGAGCTTAGAAAAATGTGTAAAACTCCTGTTATAAAATCATAATATGAATTAAGTTTTAGTAATAATGGGCTTGTCACCTAAAACAACCTAAATAAGGAAAAAAGTACAGCTTTCCGTTGGGTTTAACTGATACATTTATGTTGTTTTGCCCACAGCTTAGTTGCATTTTTACGGTTTATTCTGATACACTGTAAGAAATTAAGGTTATTCCTTTAATATGTAAGTATTACAGAATTATATCAGTTGAAGTAATACTAGGCATGCATAATTTAATATAACTCAAATAAGAATCAAGTAATGAATGAATAATGAGAACTCCCTCTTGCTTTTTGTGGTTGATGCATCAATTTTGCATGCCTTTACTAAAAGTAGAATAAGGAAGGATCTTTATATGGCTCCTATATTGCTGTTTTATCTTTATATAAACATAGGAAAAGCATTACAGAAAGCAGTATTAGCCAATCAATACAAATGATCTGTTAGGGTCTTATTGAAATAAATAAATAATAAAGTGTCCATAAGCAATCTGAAGATTTTAAAAATACTATAGATTTTGTAGATAAGAAAAATAATAGGAGTAATAGGCTAAAAATAAGACCTAAAACAAGAAACAACAAGTTTTTGCTGAGTTTTGAAACTGTGCAGATAGGCAGGGCCCCTGTGGTGCTTTGCAGAAGCCAAGAGTTGGACCCATGCATCTCAGTCGTTTGAAGAAAGGAAGAAAAGAATAAAAGCAATAGAAATAATGATCATATTTTATGAATCATGCTTTCTAATTAAAGTAGAATGCAGACAGCTTCCTATGTGAGTATAAGGAAGTCATATATAGGTTTTCTTCAGTTTTTGTGATTATTTCTCACAGGCTTACTTCCATTTGGGAGTCAATGACAAACTGGGATTATCTGGAAGACCGGACAGGCCTATAGGATGCCTTGGAACATCAAAGGTTGTTGCAAGAAATTTTCTAATTTTTATATAATTGTTATTAATGTCTATTTCAGATAAACATTGCATTAGTCTCTGAACTCTTTTAAACTGAATTTAAGTGTAATTTTATTTTACGCATGTCTTACTTTTAAAGTCTTTTTAACATATTTTGCTATTAAGAATGCACAGGTTCCATCTTACTATTAAAACTGTCATGTTTTTTAGGCATCTAGCTACAGTAAAACTTGGCCAAAACAGAATTAGTGGTGAAGTGAGACAGTTTAACTGGAATACAATGTAGATCTGCATACCTTATAAAAACCAGAGTGCTTAAAACTAGATATGTAGGTTTGTTTGTTTGTTTTTGTTTTAATACAACTGTTCTACATTCATTATTTCTTTGATAGTTTCAAAATACCTTTTTTTCCTTTTCAGCTGCTTTAATGTTTCCAATATTTTAATTTTTTAATTTTTTTATTTTAAATTTTTCTATGATTCTAAAGAAAAGATTAATGGAAGCTTTATCTCCCAATAGATTTATCGAATACTAGGAAAGACCGTAGTTTGCTACTCGATCATTTTTGATCTAAGTGATTTCTACATGTCTCAGGATGTTATGATGCTGATTGATGACATTAAGGTAAGACAGATCTATCTTAACTTTTCCTTTGAAAAACTGACAAAAATAGAGTCTGTAGAAGAATAAACTGTGGAGTTAGATAAAATACAAATGTGCAAGGTGAACACTGTGTAGTATGTATTCTTCTAATACAAAAATAAACTTGCAGTTCATGTTGGAAAGAGTATTAAGATGAATATTTTATCAGCCCAGTATGAATTCTAACGAGTATCTTTATCTAACGAAACAAACTCACCTTAAAGTGATTAGGAATGCTGTAGTGCAGCAGGCAAATTATCCTTTATTTCTTCAAGAAAACAGATGTTTGAGGCTGCAAAAATGAGTGAGACTGGACTGCTTATGGGAAATATGAAAGCTTCATCTGGAGGAAATATTACTAAACTTTGCACAAATATTAAAAATTGCCGTTCTTACCCAACTTTAAGGATGACAGTAGTGTGCAGCTTACCTGCTAAGTCCCCTGGGCTTGAGCAACTAGTTCCAGTGCATGGAAGGTGGCACTGGTTATTCCATGCTGTGATTCAGGACTTGGATTCCTGTGCATACTTCCTAGGATGTAACATGTAGTCTGTCTACAGATTTAGTCTGTGATCAGGAGTGTTTTCAGAAAATCTGTGAATAAGCAGTACTTGAAAACAACATGTTCTTTGAAGAAATCTATAACTCTTGGTGTTTTATTTATTAGCCAAGTTTTTTGTAGCCTCTTGGGTTTTTCAGTGTTGTTACTTTAAGATAGCTCTTCTAATATCTTGGATTGTGTATTCTAGTACATTGTGATCGTGTATTTTTTTTGTGACTAACATGACTTTCTTACCTAGAATGCGCTGCAGTTCATTAAGCAATACTGGAAAATGCATGGTCGTCCACTGTTTGTTGTACTTATCCGTGAAGACAATATAAGGTAGAGAAAGATAAAAGCATCATTTTCAGTGTCATTTTTACCTTGTTGGAAAATTAATGGGGCTCTGTTTAAAATTTCAGAGGGAGCAGATTCAATCCAATATTAGATATGTTGGCAGCCTTTAAAAAGGGAATTGTTGGAGGAGTGAAAGTTCATGTCGACAGAGTACAGGTATGATGTTTTTCCTGAATGGAGTGTTCTTATTTCCTAATATTGGTAAATATATTCTTAGTACTTGTGCTTTTCATGGAACTTCTGCACATTTTACTTAGTATCATAAAATTAAGAAATCAAGGACCAAGACATTTGGTACATTTTTCTTTTATCTTTGAAATAACATGGGCTTATTTTAATTCCTTTTGATGAGTCTTTTGAAAGCGTTAATCTTCACAGAGGATTTTCAGAAGGGAGAAGGGTTTTTTGTATGTTCAGATGTCTTGTGAAATTACCACCAAAGAAAAAAATCCATGATGTCAAGCATTAAAGGATTTCTTTTGATTTGATAATCAACAGGAAAAAAGGTATTTCACATATATTAAAATTTTTAGAAGAACAAAGGTCTATTTTTTTAACATCTTTGGTGTTTGAATTTATCTTAAAGTAGGAACGTTGCTTCATTAAAATGTGAAAATTATTGAGTCAGGTGCTGTTTTTAGGTACTTACACATGCTGTCTTAGTTTACACCTATTGAAGAACCCCTCTTTTTGTTAGAGGGAGGACCAAAGACAGATAAAGAACCTGTGGAAATAATGGAAAAACAAATATTTGGCTTTAATGCAACTTTAAAAAATAAAAACTACTAATAAAAAAAAATGTATGAGATATGATGCTTTAATTTTTTACCATGAGCTCCCTAAGTTTTAATCTGTTAACTAAAGCCATGATTTACCATTGAAACTAGTTAAGTGGTCTAATGCCTTTGGCACTTAGAGGAAGCCATATGCCCTGTGCTCTGTGAGTTGGGCGTGCACCAGAGCAAGGAGAGGAACTGCATGGGTAGGAGTGCAAGAGAGGGGAGGAAGGATTGCAAATGCCTGCCTTAGGCTGTCTTCTGGTGCCAGATTAAGGTTGCAGTTATTTGAATTTTTCCATTGATGACTGGTCTAGCAGAGGCATTATCTACCTTCCCAGCTTTGTCACTGGTTATTGTCATTGCTTCAGTTCTGATGAATTTGTGTATAACCGTGCTCTAACCCAAAACTTCAAAATGATCTGTCGGAAAGCGAAATGAAGCCAGATTTGGTTTACGACAGCTGATGCTGCAGAATTGAAGGGCTTATAACTTTTGTAGATAGAAAAATTGGGTAGAATTATGCAGAAATCGCTTCCAAGGTTCCCAGGGATCTGCTACTGAGAGACTTGATAGTGTAACAGGGCTGTAATGTAAATACAGTTATATACTTGTTCAACCCCCCTGAAGACTTCTGAATGAAATCTATTAAAAAAAAATAAAAAATGCCCTATGCTTTTGCCAGAGAGAAATCCTTACCACATCCATAAATACTAATATCTCCTTATGTAAAACTACAATAATTTTAGTTATGTTGTAGCATATTAATTATTAAGATATAATTCCTGTTATGGCAGTAAGCAGAGGATATATAAAATGGTTTGGGTTAAGTGGAAATTGCCTTGCATCTCTTACTTATTGTTAACTTCCCTTTCTACTTCACAGCTTTCCAAAGCCTTTACTTCTCTTCCCCTTTTTGTAAAGAGATGGTACATGTTGGTGGTCAGTGCAATTATTGGTGGAATATAGTATGCTTTCGCTATCAGTTTAGACGTTATCTCTCAATTTTAATGCATATTTGTCATGTTTTGGAAAGGGTCTCATTTCATTATGGGGGAGGACTTGGGGCAAGAACAAGGGACATGTCTAACTTGTGGTGTTTTCTTAAATAATTCATGCATTCCAACAAAAGATATATTGAATCTTTGTGAAGTCTTCATCCGCTTCATTTAGATGCGTATGTCTAAAAGTGCTTAGAGATAGGATGTGTGTCTCAAATTGGATGAATGCTCTTTTTTCTTGTAAAATACACAAAATGTGATTTCATTTTAAAATGTGTACCCTTTTAACACTTCTTTTTTTTCAGTCATCTTACAGTATCAATATTTTACTGCAAACTTGTGTACAATGAAAATGGAATTTAAACATTTGTAGTGTGCTCAATTTTGTTTAGCTAATGAGAATCATCAAAAAGCATTCTTAAAAATATTGTAGTATAATATGTTTGATAAAAAAATTGGAGTGAATTAATTGTAATTACTACATCATATATATGAAACACTGAGTTTCAGGTTTGTAATATTCTGAGATAGAAATAATCATAAGCTGCACTTGATCTGTACACTTCAGGGCAGGCATGCTTGCATTAAGAAATGAGTACAGAGTAGAAAGTGCTATTATTTTGTGTTTTCCTGAAAGACCAGTAAGACTGACAGGAAAAGTAGTCATCCTTCAGATGTACCTGAAACAACAAACATTACGATCCAGAACAGGAGTATTATGCTAGACTCTAAGGAATGCGAATCCTTGATCTCAGGTATTTTCGTCAGATGTGCTTTTTTGGGGGAGCAGAGCTGGATATTGGTAGGTTAAGGTGTATGTTGCAGGCAAAAGAACAGCAGAACCCCAGCAAAAAAGAGAAAGCAGCTCTAAGAAACTTCTCTTGTCCTAAGTGAGATCTTAAGAAAAAAGGAAAAACACTGTGGAATTGTAAAAATACTTGGAACTGTAAAGAAACTACTTTCCAAATGGAAACCACCAGCAACATATGGAGAACGTGGCTCCTAGATCAAACAACAACTATATACTTTTGTACGTTTCTGCATCTTTTTAAATTTTAATTGTCAAATTTTTCATTTCAGACGTTAATATCTGGAGCAGTTGTTGAGCAACTTGACTTCCTAAGAATCACTGAAACAGAAGAGTAAGGCTATGTGTAAATAATAATGGTGAAGTATTTGATAATTAAAATGTTTTTTGAACTGTGAAGAAATGAAATAATTATTTTTCAGGGTTCCTGTATTTAAGAGTTTGGAGGAGCTGGATCTTCCAAAACATTCAAAAGTCAAGAGACAGTCTAGTACTCCAAATGTTTCTGAACTTGAGCAGCAACCAGACGTAAATATTAATGACTGGAAAAACAAGTCAACGTACGAGATTCTGCAGAAACTTAATGTAAGAAAACTTGATAAAAATGCAGTGTAACTTCACCTTCATGAAATAACATACTGTATGCTGGTACATAGTGGCCTAATTAGATCAAGATGATTACTGCTATGGTTCAATGTTAATAATATGGCTAGTAACATAAAACGTCTGATGTGCCTCTTCACACTTATCAGTACTTTCTGGCTTGTCATGCTGTAATTGTTGGCTTCCATTTCCCCCAGCTATCCAAATCTTCTGGTAATAAATGACCATCTAAAAGGGGATCAATTTGTCATGCATCTTATGAATAAATACTTTATTTTTAGACTGAAGTCCAAAAGACTTCAACAGTTGATGTTCACTGATAAACTGATAACTTCTTAATGATACTGAGGGAAAGTCCCAATCTGTTGTTTTTCCTGTATCTAGAAGAAAACTACCAGTGACTGTTTCGAGATCCAGTGCTCAGCAGGAGCACAGAAAATATTCTATATGGTTCCCTATGATATTACTAGAATTTCAGCTGTAAATGACAGGACCCACGAGCAGAAAATTGGGAAACATTTCTGAGGCCAAATTATTACAGGCCTTTTGTTTTCACTTAATATTTTTAATAGCTTTTCTGTTTTTTGCTTCACTGAAAATCTGAAGGCTATTTGTGGTTATGTTGTTGCTGTTTTTTTAAGGACTGCAATTGCCTTGCAAGTCAAGCATTACTTTCAAGTATATTGCTTAAAAGGGAAGGACCGAATTTTATCACCAAGGAAGGTAAGAGCTTCTGTCATTTGAGTATCCTGAATATTTCAGGAAGCAGCTGTATTTTTAGTTGTAATGAACATGAATAATGGCTATGCATGCAAGCAGTTCTGTAGCTATTTTCTTTGCCATTAAAGCAATTGCTGCATTAAATGGGACATGCAAATTCACAGTGTGGTGAGGAATGAGCTGCTAAGCATATGAACTCTTCTATATTGTATGCAGTTGCTGTATCTGTTTGTAATTCTGAACACATGCATGTAAGAAATAGGGGATTTGACCTTGTATATAAAACTGAAACTAAAGACAAATTTGCGCATTTGTAACATTTAGTCTGAAATGTGTGAAACTATATTGAATCTTTCATTTTAATCTTAGGTAATCAGTTGTTATTTCAATATATCTGTAAAGTTTATTCTACTTGAATTTTATATTATGGCTTTGTGTTAGAGCACAAGATTTAAATTCATGTAAAATAATCCAGAACAGGCTACTCGGACTTGCAGCTTGTGCTGCAAGGTTGTTTTGCTTTGTTTTTCCCCCCAGACATTGTTAGCTACCTCATACTATGTATGAGTACTTCTTGGAAAAAGAGGAACATTAAGATTCAATAATACTCATTTAGTTATTCCTCAAGCAGTGTAACTTAGCACTTCATGTTATAGATCCCTGCTTCATAATTTTGATAGAGGACAGCTGTTTCTTGTGATGAAGAATTGTAGTTTTTATATAAATACACATTATATTAGTACTGCTGTATTAAGAATGTCATAGAAAACAATGTAAAGTGGAGTAAAAATCATTGGTCGATACACAGCGTGTTGTTGAAATACAATGTCAATCCAAAGTCATGGTCTGAGCACATGCAGCAGGCTTTTCACCACCACTGCCTGTACTGTTGTTGGACTTCGAGAGGCTCAGTAGCTTTCTTTGGTTCTTAGTAGGTTGTGTCCTTCCTCGCTCTGGAAACAACTTGAGGCAGACTTACTGTGTAAGCAACCAGCATAACCACGTTTGACCCCTGACACCATTTAGGTCAAAGAAGTACTGTTGTGCCTCTGACTGTTCAGACCTAACTTGTATAGACATCTTGTGCAATCCAATATGAAACAGTAGATGGTGATAACCTCTCTAATATACACCTTGCTTTAAACAGTCTGAGTCACTGACTAAGAGTTCCTGTCCTCTTACAGCTAGAGATTACTGAAATTGACATTAAATAATCACACAATCAATAAAAAATAAATCTGAAATTAAAAGCTGAAGAACCTTGGGTGTTCCAGCTGACAGGCACTAGCTATGATTTTGAGTCAACTTCCACTGTTGTTGTTACAGATGAATTTACTGTTTACCAGTGTCTGGCATCAGAAACACTGACATTCCATCTGAGAACTTAAAATCTAGAAGCTAAATGAAGCTTAAGTAATATGTTTGTCACCATTTTTACTTTTAACATAATGGTTCCCATTTGATCCCTGTACAACTGAAGAGATATCATTACACCAAGCTGATGTAATACGATCAACTGTGGACTGATACAAGAACGGTATCTCTTCTTATTAATGTAATATCCCTCTCTACTTTGTCTTTTCCAAATGTTGGACTGTCTGCTTTGACTTTGAAGCAGTGCTCTTCTCATTTTCTGCCATCTTTTTTAGGTCATTTTTGTACAGCATCATGCTAGTTTAATATATAGCACGTAACAAAATGTTCTCTTTGTTTTTGGCAGACAGAAAATCAGCTTGGAGAGGGAGAGTAGTAATGCAGTAATAATTATGTCCTGTGTATGTGTCAAATATTCCCAGTACTTTGCAAAAGTAATAATTAGCTTCACTGGAGTAGTGCTGTAATGCACCTGAATACCAAAGCTAGATCACACTGTACCTTTGGTATCTTTGTGGTCACTTTGTTTTAGTAATTCAGGGTAGAGCCACAAAGCAGTGCAAACCCCTGTCTTTCATACTGTCCCAGCTTCCTGTAAAAGGAAAGCCTCAAGTCTCGAATGATTAATCAGGTGATCTATTGTTCATATACAAAGTTGAAAGCAACTCATATCTTGGATATCAGCAATGACAACCTTTGTCCAAACATAGCATCACTTGAATGAACTACACTGCCATACACAAGACATGACTGATGCTGCTTTAGCACAAGGAAGTGTAGAAAGATCTGCTCCATCCCATAACCAAAACATAATCTGCAGTTTGATGAGGATGTACCTGACCATGGAGATGTACACCTTCTAGGCCAAATCATTGCATAAATTAATTTTCCCAATATATCTCAACAATGAGCTATGTCATAAGTCTTTCTACAGCAGGAGCAGAAAGTCCAGCTGAAGTTCGGTTCGGCTTCTTGTGTAACAGCATACAATTGAATGATAGGGGACTTAATTGTATCTAAGTTTTATATGTTAAGCACAATACGTAAGTGCTTTGCTAAAGCTGATTCAGAATTATCTGGTCTAATCAAAATTACCTTATTTATATTAAAAGAAAAAGTATGCATCTCTTTAATGTGGATTTTTGTTTTTTTTTTTTTGTTTGATTTTGGTTTTTGATTTTTTTGATTTTTTTATTTTTTAATAAATGTGTTTAGGTACTGTTCGTGAACATATTGAAAGAATCTATAGACGAGCTGGCAGCAAAAAACTCTGGTTTGTATACAGATGTCATTATGTTCCTTTTGGTTTACACCTTTTTTTTTTTCCTAATGTGTTTATAGAAAGTAAAGCTGGTTCCTTACATGCTTAGAGGAGGGGGGAAAAAAGGATGATCTTACTGACAATACTGTATTGTTTCATTGCAGCTGAAGATCTTGTCTGTAATACTTAAAAATAAGAATTATTTCCTTGGCATTGTTTTTTGAAATAAAGAATAGCAAGCTGTTTTTGTTATGAGAATTATTGCAGATGTACAGTTCTAGTTAAGCTCAAATAATGAGAAAAAATAAGAATACTAATATTCTTATTTCTTACATGGTATGGTAAAATAATTCTAGTAGCTTTCTGTAGCAAGGCTGGTGATCAAATACAAATCAGTTAAGTTGATACACTTACGCAGTTTGCTTACTCTGCCTGAAGTAATTTACTTTGAGCCTGACTTTGTCACAATAACTTCAGAAGGTTTCAGAAACTAGGCTAGTATTTACACGTTGTTAATTAATTACTTTGCCTTGAAGCTCAGTAGAAATGTCATTTCTTATTATCAAAGAAATGAGTTGAGCCTGTCCTGAATTCTGTTCTCTCGCTCTGTAACTACTTGTAACAGATGAGACTATAAATTTAAAAACCATTTTTCATTTTAGTTAGTTCATGTAGTGAAATGGGCCTTTGCCGATAATAAGGTAGAACCAAAATACCTTGGTTGTGTTTTTTTTAAAGAATAAAAACCAAAAGTATTTTAGAAACAAAATATGTAAACTGTTTTTCATTTCTCTTCCATGATTGCCATGTGACATACATATAGGTTGGTGTTGCGCTACAGTGCTGCATTTGCACAGAAATTTTCTTCTTCTATAGCCCCACATATTACTACTTTACTGGTACATGGGAAACAGGTAAAGTGCCCAGAGGTCTGAAATGGAACTCCATGAGATTTTATGGCTTTTTTGCATTTTGATGGTATCAGCTAATGCATTTTTGAGATGCTTTGCTCTTGATCTTAAAAAGTGCGTAGCAATATTCACAGGAATCAACATCGACTGTTTGAATTTTATACTAACACTATAGGATATGACAACTCTTTCATTAGCTGTGCTGATGAATGATTCTTAGCAACCTCAAAGCCTGTGCTAGAAAAGCTTGAATACAGGTCTACTAAGTTTGCTTTTTATCAGGAAAAATTATAATTAAAGATATAAATATCTTTAAACGTCTTGTTGATATATGAATTTTTTTTTTTTTACACACAGCCCATCTGAAACCAAGCAGTTTACGCAAGTCTCTTTTTTCCATGCAGTACATGTAAAACATTACCTCACTGTGGAAAAGAAACCAAAGCCTTCATGTTCCATGTTGTACTTTCTCTTGCAACATCTTTGTGACATGGCCTAAACAGTTACATTATTTTTGTTCGCTTATCTTGCAAAATGAAGAAAATGTCACAAAAGAGAAGTTGGCATTTCATGTTTTTCAAGATGATGCGGAGAAAAGAACAGGCTTTTTATGGCATCTGTAGTTTAATGAGTTCTAACTAATTTATTTTTGATCCATTAACCTATATCTAGACTAAAAAATGAAAATCTAGACAACAGAATATAAAAATCTGATCTGAATTCCACATTATAAATATTGTATGTATTCAGTTAATTTGGGGATCTATGAATGCTGTGGCAGACTTCAAAATTATATAAGAATTCATTAAACTAGCTTTTGATATGTAGTGGGATTGCTCTGTTTTCTGCCCTCAGGTCTGTTGTGCGCTTCGCAGCAAGTCTTTTAGGTAAACTAGTGGACAGCCTTGCACCATCTATTACTAATGTTTTAGTTCAGGGCAAGCAGGTAAGTCTTTAATTTTCAGAAATGTATTAAGGGGTGATAACAGAAAATAAATAAATGGCCTTTTTCATTTTGAAGGCTGCAGATGCTTCTTTTAAAAGTACCCAATAGTTTAAAATATCCTTTCTGAAGAAGAACAAGCTAGAGAAAATCAAGATATATTTAATATTTGGATATACTATAGGCTAATAAATTTTTATAGATTTTAGTTTTCTGCTCCAAACAGGTTTTAATCATCGTTTCTTTCCTTCCTACGGAGGACTTTTAAATTTTTCTCCCAGTACAGTAATATTAATTAAATTTATTCAGAGCTATTTCCAAGTAGTAGTAATTGAATATTATGTATTTTTAGAATAAAATATATATGTATATGCAATGCTACTATGACAGATTTGTCCGTATTATACTCCAGACTGAGGTCTGGGTGTGTGCCTCTAGCACTGTGCAGGTATAGAGGAAGGTGCATCTGCATGTAGCATGATTTTCAGCTGTTTGTTTTCAAGTTTTTAACAAAACTTGCATTTGTCAATCCCTTTAAAATAAATATCTTTATTATAGGAGAAAAATTAGTGTTATTGTGTTCCACTGACACTAGATTAAAAGCCAATTAAAATTTTATTTGTTAATTTTTATTTTATTTTATTCTTGTGGTTGAACAATCCAGTACCAGCATTATAATATAGTTTCTTAAAATGAAGGCTGTTACTTCTGGGATGCTATTAGAAATAAGAAAAAATTCAGAATTAAGCAAATTCTTATTTTTAAGTAAACTCCACAGCTCAATGCCAGAAATGAAAGAACATCTAAATCTGCTGTCCAGGCTTGATTATACACCCAATTTTGAACCCAAAGCAACACTCTTGCACTTCTGTTTCCATATGGAAAAAAAATCTCCATATTTACTGTGGTCTTTACTGAATTTTGTTATTTTAATAGCATCCGCCTAACACTGTTAGCAATTGTCAAGAACTGACATCCAATTATTTTTGTGTTGTGAAACTTGTTCATGAAGAGCAGAGCTCATGAAGCTTAGTTTATGAATTCCTTCTATGGTGCTTTTATTCCTGTCTAAATCCTCTGAATTGTCTTCAATATACTGCAGGTGACACTTGGAGCTTTTGGCCAAGAGGAAGAAGTCATTTCTAATCCCTTATCCCCAGGAGTCATTAAGAACATCATCTATGAAAAATGTCATTTACAAGATGAAAGAGAAGCTGTGGTTCAGCAGGAACTCGTCATCCATATTGGTTGGATCATCTCAAATTCACCTGAACTTTTCAGTGGCATGCTGAAGATACGAATTGGGTCAGTAAAGTATCTGTTTTGCTTACTACTAGTATTGCAGGGGAATATACATGCTTCAATAGAGATTGTTGTTACATTGCAAAAAAAGGTTGTATATAATATGATGCAACAAAATGGGTATGCTTCAATTTTACATTTCTAGGAAGCCAGCTTTAAATTATCATGCCAAAAGTGGGTACACAACTGGCCTTATGTTTGCCAGTCAACTGTATAAAGTGGAGGAAGGGTGGTCCTTATAATACCTTATTTGAAGCTTTCCGCTAATGTGGTGAACTGTAGGATTTCTAAATGCTTGATGTTTATCAGTTTAGGGCTTCAAAACCAAAAACACTGTAGTGGGATTTTACAGATGCATGTTGTACAACAAATGGTTAGTAGTAAGTATGCTACCTCCAGGTCACCCTGTCCTGCCAGTAGTCAACAGGCACAATGTTCTACCTGGCTCACCTAGCAGACGGTGGCAGTAAAGCCTTTCAACGCTTTTTGCTCGCTCAAGCAGGTACCTATGTATGTAGGTTTGGGGCAAATGGGTGAAGTGGGGAGACTTTATAAATGCAACAATCTAGGAAAGATACAGCATGAATTTGATTCCCTTCTGAAATGAAAAAAATCCTCCAAGACAAGATATGCTTGTAGTTGCATTCTGTAGTTTCCAGTAAGTGCTGAGCTTTTAATATAGTTTTAATATAATGAGCTTGAAATATAGTTTTGTCTAATTCAGTCTTAAAAGTCCAGTAACCATGAGCAACAAATCCCTTGGAGACGGTGTTTCATGATACTTAAACTATTTCTTTTCAGAGCTTCAGTACAATAAGCTGCATAAAAAGATAGCTTGTTCTTCTACAGTGTTGTCTGTAATGGGAACTTCAGGTAACGAAAGCTTTCTGTAGTTCAAATGCATGTAGCATTTAAGACATCCCTAGAATATTGTAAGGCACCTAGGTAGTGAATCTGAGTAGCCAACATCTGGCATAATGAAGACATAGTTCAAGAGCAGATCTCTACACAAACATGCATCTGCCGTGGTAAAGAAAAACCTGAATGATCCTATAATGTGATGCTAAAAGTCTTTTATTCTAGAAAATAAAAAATTAGTATCCTTATTATAGACATGTACAATGCTTCTTGACTGCTTATCAAGGTTAAGCTATATATAGCTTAGGAACCACAAACATGATTCAAGCCTGAAACATCATTTACCAAATTGAGTGTTCTTTTTAGCTCTTTGATAATATGACTACAAATAGTTCGTGCTTCAGTGCTATCATATTCCATGGTATCTGCATTTACATTGCTATCTACAGTAACTATTTTTTCACAGTCAGGAACAGACATGCATTTGGCTAAGTACCTCTTTGATGAAGACAGGTGCTAGTGACTGAACTTTACAGAATTAGTGAGCATCCTTTAAGATTAGAACTTAAGTGTTCCATATTTTTTGATAGGGAAAACATGACACTTCAGCACTGGAGGTAGATACCAGCAGTCTTTTCTCTACCATGTAAGATTCCTGTTACTACATTAGAAGTAGTTTCTAGTCATTATAAAACCAAAACCTTCTCAATCAAATCACCTGTGTTACATCTAACTGCAAGTACATCTTTCACTTAAATACACTTTCTGTAGCCTCTACAGGTCCATGTTACTCCTCTTCCCCTTCCTCATTCTCTGCAACTAATCCCTTTTTTCAGTTTTTTGTTTTCTTTCTTCCAAGCTTAATTCTAGAGATTCAGTTTCCTTTTATTCTAGTGTTATCACCCACTCCAGTGAGCAGAATTATTAACCTTCTCACAGAACAAGCATTCCAGTTTGATAATGATTTGATTTAGTGTCTTGTTATTGATTTGTTTTCAGGGTTTCATGTTGAAATAGATCAAGTTCTTGACAGTCCTATTACTGTAAAAACCTCCAGTCAACTGACTTCTACCCACCCCTTGTCTGTGAAGTTTGGTAGGAGGTCCACTCTTCGATTTGCTATGTCACATAGGCTACTGCCAACAGAAAAGACCACTGAATGACTTGCATAGAGATGTATTTGAGAAAAACACAACAACAAAACAATTCCAGCCAGTTCTGTTTGTTAATCTTAGTAATAAGAGATGAATGCTATTCACAGAGTAAACTGAATAAAAGCAGTATGTTCTGGACAACGTAGTACGCCCATGTTGCCTCATGTTCTCCTCATATCCTGTACCTTCAGTGAATGATCCTAGAAATCTCAAATGTAAAACCATGTTGAATTGGTTGGCCTGACATCTCAGAATTCTATGCAATTATTAAAAAAATCCTTCAGTACAAAAGTCTGTGACTTGACTTAGGGAAACAAAAAAAATTCTTTGTAGGTCAAGTAGTAACATACCTGCAGAATGTGGCTATAGTGCTGACAAGGTAAATATTTTAGTAATACTTCACTTTTCTCTCTGATAAACAGAGTAAAACAGCTCTTTGACGTATCCCAGACTTGATTGGGTGTTATATGATAGACTATATGAAGAAAAACTGGTGAAGTTTCTTTACCCTTTTGACAGGAATAGCTACTTGAACTGAAGCAATGTGGATGTTCAGTTACTGTGCTTCATATGTATTATTTAATCTTTAATATTACATTTGAAGCTGCAGCATTGTTTTATATTACGTGCAAAAGAAAAATCAGCATTTTCCTTTAACAACTTGCAAAGTCCTGCTTCTCATGTCCCTAAGGTTGAAAAATCATCAGTTTTCATGTTTTTATTTAATCTTTTTTTTCAAAAAGGAGTAGCAAAAGACGTGTGATAGACTGCAAAAAGGGGCTTCAAAGGCTAAAACTATTAATAAGCCTTGAAGTTTTTTTCAATGTAAAACAATTTAATTTTCTTTCCTAAGCTCATTGGAAGAATGCACATACTGTCAAGACCATAATTTTGAGTAGGAATTATAACACCAGAAGTCAGGTAAATTTTGTTTTAATGAATGTGGGATGTAGGAAGATATGCAGTGAATGTATCTTCCCTGTGAAAAGTATGCTTCACAACCTATTTCTTAAAATCTAAACTGAAAGTCATAAGGCAAACAAATGCAAAATCTGAGGAAATTCCACAAAACAGTAAGAACAGTAGAGTATATGATACTATAACCGCATCCTAACAGCAAAAGAATACAAACAGGATGACATGGAATTTTTCTGAGGTATTTTACTGGACTAAATTTCTATCTTTGCAAATGTTGTATTTAATTAATGAATCTTTTCCTCCCTTTACTTCAGATGGATTATCCATGCTATGAAGTATGAATTGAAATTCCGTGCTGGAGATATGCCAGCCAAGGACCTGTACCAGATGTCCCCTAGTGAAGTGAAGCAGCTTTTGCTGGATATTCTTCAACCACAGCAGCAGGGGAGGTAATGAGATGTGTGGAGTTTGTGTCACCTGTTCTCATTCCTAATAGACTGTTCAAGTAACTTGCATTTCTGAAATACTTTGTATACATCTTAAATCAGCAGGTATCTGCAATCAGTAGTAACACTTATTTAAGGAGAGGTAGCAAAGGTGCACTTTTTCATTCTTTCAGCTGTGTCCAAGTTTTACAGTTGTTTCTTTTGTAGCGCAGCTTCATTTTTCACCTTTATCCTAGTGGAAGCCTTAATTTATAGTAATAATCTATATAATTTGGCAATACTGTGAAGCATTATATTCCTCAACGTAGGGAAAGGAGTCAGAACTACTCAATACTGCCTACTTAAGTAACTAATCTTAAGGAAGACAAAATTAAGTTTGTCTGCTGTTCAGTGCCTTTTTTTCTAGCTTATATGAATTAAGAACGGATTTTCTCTAGAATACTCAAGAGAGAGCTTTGCTGCCTGAAACTAGTTAGTTTGGAGAAAAGATTATAAGTTGCCAAAAAGAGTATTCATTGTGATGCAGGCATGCATGAAAAAAAAAAAAAGTTAAAATTACAATATTTCCACTTACCTATATTGAAAAGACTGACGTTAAAAGTCCTCCCATAGGTTTTACTTCTAGTTAAATTAGATTAAACTTTGGCACATAATACTGCTGATAATTTTTCTAGTCCTTCACTGAATGGATGATGGCAACTACAACCTTTGCTCACATCATAGTACTTTGTTCCTGCTCAATTCAAAATCCACTCTATTTTTTAAAACCACTCTATTTTTTAGATCTATAGTCTTTAATGCTTGGGAAACAAACTCCTTAATGTGGTGTCTGCTCCCTCTTATTTAATTTGTATGATGTAGACTCTCTCTACAGTCCATTATACTATATATTCTGTATTTTCTCCCATGCTTTTCAGTGTCTCTGTTGCAGTTAATACTAGCTTTCTAGTTGCTGTCTCATGTTGATGTTAACATTATTTCTCTCAAAACCTTAACAAAAGTGTTAACTTGCTTGTAATCAGAGCTCTGCTTCAAAAGGGAGCTGTCAGTACTCTTACCTTATGAAAAGAGATCCTCTACTAAAAATTTTCAAACTAACTGCGGACAATAACATTTGGGAAAACTTTTCTGTTAAGTATGTGCAGTACTGCTACACAAGACTAATCCTGTACTTTGAAACCACCATTACCAATCATATTGATGGCTGCCAGTTCTTAAAATTCTGTTGCTGGTCTTTCAGACATTTTTGGCCCAAGCTAATCTACCTTTAGCAATTGTGCTGAAATGCATTTTTCTAACGTGGTATTTGAAGTAGAATGGTAGCTGTTTCTAATCCACCACCTACCACGTTTTATATTTTATGGATGTAGAATTTCTTTGAGCTATATTTATATAATGAATTGTTTTGCCTACTTGGTATGAGGAAAGAAATCTTACTATTATAGTTAATATAGTGGATTTTTTTTCCCTGAGTTTGCCTGTCATGGGAACCAAACAAATTTTGTTGCTAAATACACAGTGGCTTCTGTTTTATGCATGTTTTAGTCTTCTGTGACTTAATTGACAGACACGATGAATTCAGCCTATTACCTTTACTGTACTGCAGTGGATAGACTTCGTAGTTTTTTTGTGTGTGTTTTTTTTTTTTCCCTCCAGGTACATAAAGCACAAACACACACATAAGAATAACGTTCTAACTACTACTTTCTGAGCATCTTGATTTTATTCTCTTCAGAGTCTAACATCCCAGGCACAATGTGTACTTCATATGCATCATTAATAGGTGTTTGCTATCACTGCTAACCTTACTGGCTTACACCACAGAACACGAGACTTGGTTCTGAGTTGGAAACAAAAAGCTGTTTCAAATTATCAATTTCCTTTGTCCACAGAGGCTGGCTTAACAGACGACAAATAGATGGTTCTCTGAATCGAACTCCTGCTGGATTCTATGACAGGGTGTGGCAGATCTTGGAGAGAACTCCTAATGGTTTAATAGTAGCAGGGAAATTTTTACCACAGGTAAAACATGCACAGGTGCTCAATTATTTCTGCTCCACATTAGCAATAATACCATTCACCATTAATAGTAATATTTATTGTATGCCATAATATATTACTTCAGGATAATTTGTTCCTTTTCTGATATACATATATTTTTTGAATCATACTTACTTTTTGGTTCTGAGTAAAGTACAATTAGAATAGAATGGAAGTCATTTACTTCTATTAAAACATTCTTGTAGGACTATAAGACTAAAACGCCCTTTCCAAGTCATGGAGTCCAAAGCTGTGCTGTCACGGGCTCTGAAATCTGCTTCCTATTTGATGCTGCAGTGGTCGTATTTTTTAGTTGTGTACTATTTATTCAGCAAGCACGCAGGCTGTATTGGGGTGGGGAGTGACTTAATGCAAACGATCTTTTCACTGTAAAAGTATTATTCGTTTTTCAGCAACCAACTTTATCGGATATGACGATGTACGAAATGAATTTTTCCCTCCTAGTTGAAGATATGCTGCAAAATATTGACCAGCCAGAATACAGGCAAATTATTGTAGAGGTATGTGGCCTACAATGGAAGAAATTTCATAGTGTGCATGTTACTGCTTAAAATAAATAAATAAAATTTGTAGAAATATAATTTTAAATACAAACACTTGCTTCAGTGCTTTCTCCATGCATTTTGTGTGATTAAACTGGTTACTGTTAGCATGCTCAGAATATACTAAGTTTTCGATGTTTTCCTTCTTTAGCAAATAAGTAAATACTAATCAGCGTGCCAATACACTTATGAAGACTAATTAATTCATAAGCCTGTGCCTTTTCTTAGTGATTTTCCAAGTCTCAGGAAAAATTTGCTCTAAAACATCAGTTTGCCCTCCAATAGCTTCTTCTTTCCCATTTTGCTGAGGCTTTCTAGTAAGTTGCTTTGTGTTACTGACTCAACTAACTTTCAGTTTCCTAGGGTTTTAAAAAAAGAGACTTCTATAAACTCCTTCCCCCACCAGTGCAGCTAATAATGGATACTTTTAGAACAGATCAAGAGCATATGTACCTTTGGTAACTGACATCTGTGCTGTCAGCAGTGTTCATTGTTAGTTCCCAAGTATGTGTCCCTGATGCCTGCGAGTTTTTTTCCCGCACTAAAATTAATTCAAATCCATCTCAATTCTGGCTAACAGCTAATGGTCATGCTGCTTGCTGGAACATCCCCAATTTTTGCTAAAAGAAAACACAGTTATCAAAAACAAAGATGACCAATATAGATTCTACTGCCTACTTCTATAGGTCACTCATCATATTTGTCTTCCTATTTTAAATCTTTCAGACATAAGAAATGTAAATTTTCTTGAACCAACATTTTTTGTCTCTTGGCTTTGTTGTTTACGAACTTTGCCATAGTGCAATTATCCCATGTGCATACATCAAAACATCAACAGCTGAGGTTCACTGTTTGCTGCTTTTCACTCTCTTCATTGTCTGAGCACCACTGTTTGTGCAGCCTCTCACTTAACTGAATAAACTGGAAAATAACTTCCTGACTCCCAAAGTGAGATGTTAATGTCAGTCTTTTCTGCAGTGTCCTTAACTAGGTAGTCACCAGAAATTGTAACTTTTCATGAAGGTCAGCTTTTTTTAGTGACTCTTTCATAAAAGTCACAGTTCTTTTATCCGCACACTATTACCTATGCCACTATTAAATTGCTTCCTGCTTGGAACAAGCATATGCAATTATTTACAATGCTTTTTATGTAACCTGAATTTTAACAAATTAAAGTCCTACCGTCGTCGTCTTCTGCCTTCTAGTTGTTGATGGTCATATCTGTTATTTTGGAGAGAAATCCAGAGTTAGAGTTCCAGGACAAAGTAGACTTGGACAAAGTGGTGCAAGAAGCATTTCGTGACTTTCAGAACGATCACAGCAGGTCAAAGGGAGCTGAGAAACAAGTGAGTAAAATACTGCTGTCTTACAGCATTTACTGTTCTTGTTGAAGTTTACTATATTGTTAATATTGTGCAGTGAAAAGATAAAAAGCAAATTGCTAAGGAGTTCAGAGTAGAACACAAATACAAATGAATATACCCAAATGCTGCATAAGTCTGCCAAAAGCCTATAAGCAGAGGTAAAAGAAGCACTTAGTTTATTTGTTGAATTGTGAATTCAAAGCAATAGAGTAAGGACACTCACAGTGTTAGCCACCTCTGAAACGGATAAAGCTGAAATGCTTAGGATGTTCATTAAAAGGGTAAAGAGGTAATTGCAGCACAGAACTAGAATAGTTTTCTAGTTTAGAATACCAGAAATTTGTAAGGAAGCAAAACCTAATGCTCAGCAAGTATGAATTTAGGATCTTAGTTACTAAGATACTAAGAAAAACTTATGAACCAAAGAACTCATTGACAATATTAATGTAAGAATTTTAAAGGCAAAACTGCTCTTAGTTACTGATTTTTCCACTATGGTTGCATTCACAACCTAGCAAGCTTTTAATCTTTAAGGCTTAAAAACCAAATAAACGAAACTTGATCAAGTAGTTTTTAAGATTTACTTCAGTAGGATTTCAGGTTTTATGCTTTAAAGGCCTCTAAGCAGTCTCCCCTACAAGTTTTGGTGCCTCAAAGCTCGGTAATTCTGTAATAAAGCCAGGTTCACTTGACTGGGTGAAGAAAGAAATGAGTCAAGCAGTAGGACAAGTCCCTCTGCTACTGAGGATGGTCTTACTCACTCAGTCTGGCACTGTACTGTGCACAATATATTCAGAGAGATCTGTACTAGCCCTGAAAAACCTATTGGTTCATAACACATATGCAAAAGCACTGCCTGTTGTTGAGTTTAGCTATTTAGAGATGAGGAAGAATGTGGTCCTCAAGTATTTTTTCAGAAGTTTTAAGGTTCACTTTCTTGTAACTACTTTTGTGTAATGAGACTTGAAAGAAATCCACAGTTAGCCTTAGCAACACATCACCTTGCACAATACCTTTGTTTTTAAAAGGACATAATTTTCTTTAAATTATGTTTCTTTTGGCCTCATCATTTTGGAAGGGTAATGATTCTGTGGTTGCAGCCATAGCAAAACCAGACATATCATCCACACAAATGGCTATTAAGTGCCAGCTCTGCACGCTATCTTGTTATATGCTACCAATTACAGTGACAGGCTGGAAATCCCTACGGCTGTAAACTGAAAGAAAAATCCCGTGCAAAAAATGATTTGCACTGGCTTAGCTTCCATTTAAGTGATGGATTTTCTTTTTTTACTAAACCCAGATCTGGTTAGAATGATGCCTTTCGTCTGTTAAAGAGAAATCCCAATTTAGAGTTGTGATTAGTATGTTTAAAGAGTTGGAATTTCCAACAACAACATACATGAAAATTTTCTGGAACCTTAGTGTCCTTTATTCCCAAGTGTATGCCCAGTGGAAGTTAACTGTAGCCTATCTGATGATATTCTGTCTCAGGTTTTCCTAACAAATACTGCTAAAATAACTCATAATTTGTCTAAAGGTGTTCTTCCATTCAACTCATTTGCATATATTTTGATTTTTTTCCCTTAGAACATGTAATTAGTATTAAGTGATTACTCCAGTAACTTCCAACACACCCTAAAACTACAGAAGTCTCATAGTTTCATCATGCAATCTCTACCTTTGATTTAATAATACAATTGGAAAGTAATCTATTTCCTGAACTGAAGAGTTGAACCTCTATTATAACAGCCAATATATAATTGGAGAAAAAGCAGCTGTTTTAACATCATTAACTGAGCAAAACAGGTGTTCAGTGAAGAAAACCTATTTGCTGATCTTATCTGATTAACAAAATGAGCTCATATGCTACCTGTGGTTTACTTCTTCCATTTTTATTTTTAATAAATCTTCAGTCAGTATTTCTGCATGTGCACGCACAGACCTGGATCACAATCATATTGTGGTAGCACAGTAAGTTACCACACAGTAGTCATTTATCTGCGTGTTTTAAGATAGCAATTGTTCTCTGTCACCTATTACAATTGAAAAATATGGAGAAGGTAGCACTGGAAAATTCAGAAAGGATATAAATACAATATGTTTTATTAACATTTTCCACATGTTCAGAGAGTACATGTAGAAAATATCTGAAAATTGAGCAGAATTATACTATAGCTTTACAGTTTGAAAAATACATTTGCATTTCTAACATATCCACAATGTTTCTCCTGTTCAGTTGAGTTTGTCTGCCTTTCATAATCAACACTTAACCGAAACATCTTCTCTCTCTCCTGCAGGATGACATGACTGCATTCTACAACACTTACCCAGTCGGAAAAAAGGGAACATGCAGCTACTTGAGTAAGGCTGTGATCACCTTATTGCTAGAAGGGGAAGTGAAATCAAGCAATGATGATCCTTGTACTGTTAGCTAAAGCTTCAAATACAGCATAGGAGTTGCTGCTTTATTTAGGGTTCTATGTATTTTGCATGCACATATTAAAATACTGTTTTGAAGAGTAACCCTGGCTAGTAATACAAATACATGTACCATCCTTTGCTAAAAAAAGTGCCATTAAAGACACGAAGTGCACCTTAATTTTCCTGTCTCAACTATGCAGCATGATACCGAAAGCACATGAAGTTAGTCCTGTGATATCTTAATTAAGTAGAATGGTATTGTACCTTTGATATTAAATTTATGCATTTACCATAACTGGTATCTTAGAGAAATACAGTGTAAGATTCTGTCCTTATACCTCTTATTTATTTATAATTACAAACAAGTTTATTGTAAATTCTAAATTAAATTCAGAAAATACTATAGTTAACTAATGCACACCAAACTGTGGAAATATGAAACCTAGATCTTATTTTATTTTTGATTGTGCACACAAAATAGAAGCAAGTAAAATAATTAAGAAGTTGTTATTCTTGGAAAAAAAAATCAGTTCAATTAACAGCAGGCATTTAGTTGTTTGGGTTTTAATTTACCACTTGATATACAGGTTTCATTGCAAGAGAATGGCTTTTTTTAAGCTCTAGCAATAAATATCACTGTAGTTTCCCAGTTTAAGTATCTGTATAAAGGGAAACACATGATAACAACATAAATAGTTTTTATTAAAAAAAAGGAAAGCAAACTGTATTTAAAATTAGTATCAATGAAGAAAAAGCTGTGTATTAAATGAGCTATTAACGCATGAAAGAATTCAAGATAAATTTGTCTCCCAAATGTGTGAAAACACTGTATGCTAAATGCTTTATTTTGTTAAAAGTAATAAAAATCAAATGCTTTAAAAAAAACTTTCAATAAAAATACTTTTAGAGTTATACACAGACTCATTGAGTTTAGTGGCAGCCTTTTAATGCGCTACTGGGTGAACCCACTTCTAAAGCTTTAGAACTGGTCCAAAAACATTTTGATAATGGAATTTACAGACCAGCTACAACTCAACTGTCAATAAATTGTTGCCATTTTGATATTAAAGGCAAGTAAATTCAAGTCATAGGGCAAAACTAATGTCAGAAGTGATGGAGTGAAGCTTGGTACGAGAGGAGTACTGAGAAAGGCAGTGGTTAGTACTTCCCTGATTTGCAGAACTTCCCTAGCAATCACAGAATCAATCCTTCTTAAAACAAAATGGTAGCAGAATTTGTTTTTGAAGGAGGACAGTAAGCCATTTAGAAATATCTTGCCCAGGGATGCAGAGAATTAGAAAGGTCAGAAAAGCTAATTTTGGGTTAATAGTCAGGATAGTGGTCCTACCACTCATCCTTGCATTTAACATTCAGTGGAGGGTGGTTCTTGGGAATAAAGGCTAACACAGTTACTGATTTCTGGATACATTGAGTGTTAGTACATTTAATATTGTCTAAGGGACTGTAGAATTGCTCTAACTGCAGCAAGAAGGTAACAATTAAACAGCAGAATCAGTTGGTAGCATTGCAAAAAAAATGAAGCTACTAGTTTAAACAACAACTCAACTTATCCTCTCTTTTTTTTTTTTTTTTTTTTTTAAGTTTAGTACTGCCTTAAGAATTACCAAGTACAGCAAATCTACCTGCTGGGGTTTGTTAATTTTTATATTGCTTGCAAAGCTACAACTAGCTATGGAGCAGTGATTACATAGGTAGTAAGCATGTGTCTTCCTAGTGTTTTTAAAAATACTCTAAAATTGATACATCTCTTGCAATACAAATACAGAACATAACACAGAGTCACCTAAAGGACTACAGTCATGTCAGGTGGAAATCAGCCACAGCTCTTTATTATGAAGATGCTCTTCATTATCTTCATTTCTATTTTTCTTTAGGTGACCATAATGTAAAAGGCATATTTCTTAATAGTACATAATCAAAGAAAATGGAGAATGATGCAGCTTACCTAACAAGATAAAGGCGGTTTCCTTAGCAGGCCCGGCCTATTCTTCCCACCGCAGCTTATTGACCCTTAGACCAAGTGTAGTGCTGTTTGAGAAGCTTTTTCCTTCATTTATGAGAACAAATAGGAAACAAGTTGTTTAGCAACCTACTTTTTGTTCCCTTCCCTCCCCTTTTGTTTCTCCTTTTGTAATGTCTATGTTGCGTTAAACTATTTAACACAACATATGTCCATGTTGTGTTAAAATATTTTATACGGATGAAAGAACGAAAAGTGTATTTCTGCAAACTCCCCAAAGCCTGGCTGCTTAACCAGCACTGTGGATTGTTTGTAATACTCTTTGAGAGAGGTGACTCTTAGCAAATGACAGGCAGACGATACACATGCCTATGTACTCTCTCACATTCCTACCTGTTCTAGTCTCCCACTTAAACCATCCACTTTTTTCCTTTTTTTTTTTTTTAATACAGCACTTAAATTGTGCTGGTTTTTTGTTTTGTTTTTTTTTAATACGTTCACCTAAGCAAACCACATTTTCCTCTGCTATTAGCAGTAGTGGAAATACCACCTTGCAGTGGCAACTCCTGATGTAATAAACATAACACCCCATTCCCCACTCCCAAACTCACTTTGAATTTTGCCCAAACCATCATCTTCACATTGGATTACTGTGACACTTAGTAGGTGTCATGTTCACAGTATATCAGACGTTTCAACCTGCTCCATTCGTCGAGAGAATTCAGACGGTAAGAAGTTGATGCAATTCAAAATCTATTCTCTTGACATTTTTTGCTGTTAGCTTGTTGCTTTCTTCTGTATGAATTTTCCATCTTGTTTTGCCTGCTATCAGTTTGTGCAAATGGCACAGAACTTCTCCTTTATATTTAAAAGAAACAGACAACCAGACTATTAATAAAATCAATCTCTGAGAAATTCTCTTCATTACTTTCTAATCCACCACAGCAGAAAATGTAGCAAGAGATCCTTGATTTGAACAGGCTGTTGTAGGAACAGTTCTGAATGTGATGCTATAAAAACAATGGCAGCTGGGGGATTTTTCTTAATCAAGATCTGTCAGCATGCAGCGTATTTGATAACACCAAGCTTCGTATCCATATGATAATACCATTAGATAGCTACCATTCCACTCTTGTTATTTAGATCTTAAATACTTCTGTTTTCACTGCTATTTAAAATATTTTCTTGAGCATTACACATGGATTTCATGACATGAAAACTCCTCAAGGAATCATCAGGATTCATGATCACTGTCATAAAATAATATTTACACACCTCCTACAGTTTTCAAAAGTTTACCTACTTGACCAAAAGTATTTTTGAGACTTAAAATTCCTAATCATTCCGTAAAAATGCTTTTCAGCTACATGAGAGCAGAGAACAAGTCTTGATCTTTATCGGGAAAAAAAAAGGTTAATTTGAAGTACCAATACATCAACTTTTATTCTAGATCACCATTCTGATGTCTTTCTGCCATCCTTACTTTTTCTTCTCTGATAGCAAAAAACTCAGAGTTCAAGTCCTGATTCAAAACCCTGCAAAGCCTGACCAGCAATGATTACAACTGGGTCTCAAGTTTGTAAGAGGAAAAAAAAATAATGAAAGTGGGAGTGGTGGAGCAGTCAGATGCCTAAAATATAAATTAAGAAAATACAGAGGTGCAATTAACTCCACTGAAGCCTGTAAATCTATCTCATCCCAAAATCGAACAAGAAAATGACTTGATTGGATTTTTAGATAATTATGATCCAAAAAATCCCTGCTAAACACATCACACTTTCTCCAAAAGTGTGACAATCTTTTGAACTACACCCGAACAAATTAAGTCTTGAAGCATGAGAAAAGAAAAATTATAAGCAAAAAAAAAAGACAGTCTATGCTTTGCCATAAACACAGAAAATAAATATTGTGAAACACTGCTGAGAGTTCAGAGGAAACGTGCTGGATTACATACACCATTCTTTCCTACTTCTACTCCTTTCTTATTGAAATGTAGGAGAAGTCATGGGCTGTGTGCTTGAATATGGGGAGAAGGCAGGAGTGAAGCACAGCTGGGGTCTGAATTAGAGAGAAAAGGTATTTTCTCTTGGCTTAGTGGGCTTTTTTGTTTGGTTGGTTTTGTGGGACTAGAATAAGGAAGTTGTATTCCATTATGTAGCACTGTAATATTAGGAACTAAAAATGTCAGACAGGTATTTTTTCCACCTGGGCAAGTTTTTCATTTTGGGTATTAGCAACACTTGGAAGAAAAACAAATGTAGAAACAGCAGGTATAATGAAGATAAAAAATCTACTTGTAGTGAGTCTTACCTGAACCCGAAACATCCTCCTGAAAGGTTTGCAAGAGTTCCTTACAAAAACATTTTGTAAAAGCGCGCATTTCACACAAGGGAAGGGGGAGAGGAAAAAAACCCAGCTTACCCTGTCATCAGCCATGGGATCAGCACATGGGATAATTTTTGACCTGATCTGAAAATAAGTTGCACTTAAATCTCTTATTCATAACACAACAAAACTTGAAGGTGAAAGAGGTGCTGTGTAGAATAAATGTTTCCTGATAGTACCAAACAGCAAAGTCTGAGCTAACCTGAACCTGATCTGTATAAGTAAGTGGCATGAACCTTAAACAGTCCTTTCATAGTGCCACTAGCTAAAATTTTTAGCACAGAAGTTGAGGCCAAGCACAGGGGGGGAAAACGTGACATGACATACATGAAAAATGAATAAAATACGTTGCAATCATTTCTTACTCAACTTTTGCATTAGTTAAGCATTCAAATGAAAGGAGGCTTGGAGACTCTATGCATAACACCAGAAAATCTGCTCAGATTGCAAGAAATCACTCAGGTGCATGTGGATATAGGAAGATATCCACTTGTATATCACTCCATGGAGGTAGTAAATATATAACTTACAGAAAACAATTGTTGGTTAAAAGAAACAAAACAAAACAACAACAAAAAAACACAACATACCAAACCTCTCTTTCTACATCACAGGAGAGTGATTAAACTCAGACAATGCATGTGTGTCCCCCCATGGCTTATGTTCCAGAAACTAAAATGCCCACTCTAATTCCAATATGAACAGGAATAGGAGGAATACAGAACTGTCTTTTGACTTCATTGCCTAAGATCGATGCAAGAAGCTGAAGTTCCTGCTTTGCTTATGGAAGGCTACTATATTACAAAGTGATATCTGCAACAGGGTTGTCAGTTAGCCATGCCTGTAGAATCTGAAATTACCGATTTTGCTTGTGTATGAGTCATTAGGCTGCACTTCAGATTCTCATAGGAGATGACTAATCTAACTCATAGGCAAACAAACCCAACAATTTTCTCTGATCCAGTGGTAGACAGTATGTATTTAGTAAGGTATGTTACACAGCTGAGCTTCTATTTCCTGAAGATAAATCATGCTGCAAAGTTTATAAAGGAAACGTAAGCAACATGCTTAGAGAAAATTTTAGAACATTCGCTCTACTTACAGTGTTTACATGCTTCTACTCCATAACCTACGGTAAGAAAATAGAAAAAATATTAGCAGATTCACATATACTTGGAAGGTATCTAATGTTGCTGGCTAGGACTTAATAATATGCATGTAAGAAGAAACAAAACTGTCTTTAAATGACACACAAAAAAAGGAATAGTATTAAGGTTCATAAGGTCTTCAAGTAATGCCTCCAGATTGTTGGCACCTAGCTAACGAAATCCAAAATTATTTCGTTTGTGAACAAATGTCGTTCACTATTAAGTTGTTTTATTCTCAAGTGCTAGGAACTTCAAGGGTTTAAAAATAAGTGAAATGATTGATTAATTGATGCATTTTAGTCTTACTTTTGGTGATTTTTACCCTGTATTTTAGTTTTATTGCCTGAATATCGAAACATCAACATTGGAAAATTCAACAAGCTCTTAGTTCTGTAATTCCACCTGCCTGTGTTCTTCAAGAGTATTTATTTTATTCTTTTTACCTGGAAATTTTCATGGAAAAGTATAATTATCACACTGCTACTCACTCTTTTTTATGGTTATCATGTATCTTTAGAGGGCTTAAAATAGCACTCATTCTCCTTGTGTTTGCACTATACAAAATGCCATCCTCTTTCTCAAAGAATTTATCTGAGTGTAACACAGGAGAAAACAGACAGACAGAGTGAACTGGGGAAAGGAACACAAGAAAGGCATGTTGTGGTGTCGGTGAGTGTGACTGCTGTAATCCCTGCAAGCAGCAGGCAAAGGAAAATCTACTTTAAAAATTGCTTCCTGGCCTCCTTACTATTTCAGAGCACACCTAGAAGATATGATGGTAAAAATATCAATGAGCAGTTTCACATCGTGATCATTTGTGCTCCCACCACCGATTAGGGGAGCAACAGCATAACTACACAGGAGGTCTTTGGCCAACAAAGTCCTAAATTGGTAGCAGTATCTCAAACATAACATAAAAGTCTCCTAATGTTAGGGCCTAGAAGATAACACAGATCTGTCTTATCCTAATATTATTATGACAAATGACCAGTGTGCTTCTGAGACCAAATGGCCTTTTATCTACAGAGTCCTTTGTTCTTTTTTTTAAGCTTACTAATTTTTATATATAAAAAAATAAAAAATATAAAAAAATCAGGCTTGTTCCTGTTCCTTTCGCTATCAGTACTAAAACTCCTGCTGAAATCAATTACAGCAGGGTACAAGTTCTGTGAGATTTATTCAGATTCCCAGAGCTATATCCAAGAATAACATTAAACTTAACCAATCTAATGAAAGCTATACTAAACATCAGTAATGAAGATGCACACTGGGCAGACAGAAAGAAGGTTTCCTGGCAAAGAGTGAATCACAGAACAACTGTCTCTGTGTGTTCCAGAGACAGACAAAATAGGGGATTTACTAATACTAGTGATTTTCATTTCAACTGTCTTATCACAAAACCAATGGAACTAGAGCTGCTATAAAACTCTTCTAAAAATCAACAGGTTTCAAGAGAATGAGACAAATCTACAGTTCTACCTGTGAATGCTTTACAATAAACGTTTGAGTCTAGGTCCATAAATTCTTGATCTCAGCATCACATGGTCATTCAAGAAGATGAATTACACATTGTTTGTTTATGAAGTGTTAAAAACACAAAACAAATAGCTGTTGAAGCTTGTATCTTAGCTCAGCTCTCCTTGTAAAATGTCAAATACTCAGCAGAAAGTTTAAATTAGAGATATAGTTGACACGTGAAAGTACTGAAGTACCTAAGACTATTCCCAAGAGAAGTACCCATCTTAATTGCTTCTATGGTGCCTTTTTTTAAAATAAAAATCAGTAGATCACAGAGTATTGATATGCAATTAGAGATACATGTCTCTAAGTAGCCTAAACTATGTAATTTCATATTTATTTTTATTTATTTTTAATTTTCTGATGTTCATTTGTTTGCCTATTGTTCTACTCCAGATCTGCTTTGGCTGACAGTACTCATTCCCCCAGCACTGACAGTACGACTGATATTTCTGCTTGTCCCTGCACTCCACAGTTACTTTAGAATACATGCACTAGCCATTTCTTCATCAGTAATAAATGAAATAAATGATCAGAAACAGGGCTAACAGAAATCAAAATTAGTAGTAAATATGTTATTTTTGCATTTTTGATGACTTTCTTGGAAGGGAAGGGAAGTACTAAATGATCCAAAGAATCTTCTACTTAACTAGTATTGAAATCCATTTTGAATTACACGTGCCTCCTGCATGTGAACAATCAGAATATTTCTAGGAATACTTCCAATGTCACTTTCCAGGAGTTTCACATGTCACATGAGCCCAATGCCATTCATTTGAATCATTCAACTTTTATGGCTTGTATAGGAGTCAACTCAAGTGACAGAGGAACAGACAGTATTTTCAAGGAACCAACTTTGGTATTTTTCCATGTTCTCCTGTAAGCAAGTTTGCTTTGCAGCAAAATTTCAGTTGAGTATTTTCAGAGTTTACAGGTATTTTACATCAATTAATTTATTTTTTCATGATACAGGAAAACAGAAGCAGCTACCATAATGATGGTCAAGACTGACTACTAGAAGGAAGTGTTCTAGAGCAATTGAATAGCACACTATTTAAATCAAACGAGCATCTATTAACATAAGTTGTATACAATTTACAATGTGGTGTTACTGCTGCTTAGCCAAATTCCCTAGGATTTGGATAAGAATTTCAACTTACCTTATTAACTGATTTTTAAATAGTCAGATATTCTTAAAATATGAAACTATTTTTTTTTTTTACAGTGTAGAGGGGAAAAAATAAGTTTAGAGGCGAACAAGATCTAAGCAACAGCATCTTTATCTCACAAAGCAAATGCTAATACCTAGAACCATTCAAAATATTTTAAAACTATACTCAGGTAGAAGTTTGGCTCTGTAAAATGGTTAACATGGGAATGCAAAATCTATCTTTACCTAGATTTAACACAGTCATTCCTAGATGAGAACATTTTTACATTTTTGCTGAAGTTTTCTGACTTTGTTTCTCATTAAGTGAGGAATGAGTAAACACAAAGAGAGAGCATAAGGATCTTGGTACAAATAAGTATAAACTCATAAATATCTATAGCATGTACAATAATCAATGACTACTAATGCTGTTAGCTGAAGAATTTTTTTGATATCATACAGAAGCGCAGATGTATTAAAAAACGTTTCACATGTAAATGTTTACTCACAAACAAAATCAGCTCAACACAACACACAGAATTCCCACTTCAAATACTCAGGTGTTTAAATTAAGTGGTGTCATTGCATTACAAGTTAGAAAAAAATCATTTATTTAGAAGGCTGTAATCTCCCTTGCTTCTCAGGTATCTCTACTGAATTTTTAGAATGCTCAAACTGTTTGATCAAATAGGTATACAATACACAAAAGTACTTTTCAAAATTTCTAATTTTACCTGTTTCAGGCATGAAAGAAGAATTTTTTTACTGTTCCATGTTTTTTGTTGCTTTCTTCCTGTGGTTCCACAATTCAGGATACCAGGTCTGTAAAACTTTGGATTAATCACCAAGAAGTTCAATACCCACCACAGTTACCACCATTAAGTTTAATTAGGATCAAGTGTAAGTATATAACTATAATTCTATTTTACGGACCAGAATACACACTATGGAGTTACCATATAATCTGCCATAAAGTGTCATAGATAGTAGTCCATATAATATCAAGGCAGCAAGCACAAAGTGAGCACACAAAAAATACACATACAAACCACACAAAACTTAAGCAAATTGGGCAACACTTACAGAATAACTTTTTGTGTCATTCATACGATTCTTCTGACCCCACATAAGAAGCTCGCAGATCACTAAACATGAAATCATTTCCATCACATCAAATGAAAACAGTATAGTTTACAGAATTAAATAGATTTGTGGGTGCATGTGTTATGTTTTAAACCTCGTAGCTACTTTGCTTTGCCTGGGTCACCAGATTCTTCTCTCCTATGTCAAGTGCTTTCACATTTCCTATCATACTGCATTTAAAAGTGCGAATGCTTTTACTGAAAGCAGAAAGCCGCCTGGAAAAAGTGAGATCCTCTTTAACAAATACAGCATGTCTTGCAACAAATTGCATTTGGTATTTAAAAACTACATTCATATTAATTCTCCATCCGTCACCCATTATTTTCACATTCTACCTTCCACAAGTCCCCTATTCCTGGCATTCTCTTTGGGAGATCGTGAGATATTGTGGATAATTACAGTCATTTTCTACACATTTACAAAAGCATTTTTTACTGCTATTTATAATGCTGTTTGGCCTCCAAACACTAATGCAAAACAAACATTAACAGCTATTAAATGGAGAAACAGGGGTATTATTTAGGACTACTTTTATGGTATTTTACTTACCATGATGTAAGTCTTCAGTCCAACCATTGCACATATTCTTCCAAAGCCAAAACACTCTTTTACAGCTCTTCTAGTAAGCGTCAGACTAGGATACTCTCGGTGATATTTACGAATGATTTCTCTTCGAGCATCCCTAAAGACTGAAGGAGAAAAACAAACAACATTTAGAGCTGATACAGAAAAATCCTAAAAAATCCCTGAAGACTGCTAAAGTAATCAAGTAAATATTCCATTCTAATTTCAAGCTATTGCATATTTTATTCAAAAGTTATCAATTGTCCGGGTCAGTTCAGAAGATAAATATGCCATGCTATAACAGCTATTATCAACAAAGCATGAATTGATCACACTTAGCAGATAGCTGAAGAGCTTTGTCAACAAGCTTTTCGGCCTCTAATGACCATTGCTAAACATCCAACAAGAGATGATCATTTCTTCAAATTCTTACAAAATTATTTGTTCAGAAGAACAATATCAGATAGAAGTACTGAAGGATAGCATGTCTATTCCATAATAAGCAATTTATGTGCAAGATATGGTTTATGTCAGCTCTTAAACCCAAATCTGACACAGCTTGGTGTAACAAAACACTTCTGAAAAAGCTTGCCTTTTTTTTTTTTTGGTTATATTTGTGTGTGTGTGTTTTTTTCCCTCTCCATATGGTTAGCAGTTTTGTTTCAATTAATCTTTTAGATGCAGTCTTCCATCCCTCAGCTGTAATGTGTACTACAGCAGCCAGGCCTACCACAGCATGTTGCAAACAGTGGTTGCACTAACTACAGGAACCTGCAAGGTGGAGATGCTCAGTTGTACAAATCTACTTAGGGTCTGTGCCATGCTTTACCTCCCTCCCCAGAGGAATTTAACATCAGTGATGGGTCCCACTGACACCTCCTCTGGGTTGTAGGCCCAAAGATTTATGACAGAATCAGAAGATATTCGTAAGCTTTTATTGTATATGTGGTCCGTGGAGATGCTACCATTAAATGGCGTTGTTTTCATGTCTAATTTTACTCCACCCATGACAGTAACATCCAAAACCACCCCCCAAAAGCGTGTACACAAATCACTGACATGATGCTGGAAAGGATAAGTTACTGTATTCACAAGAAAGCTTCAACATGAGAGCAAAACAAGTCTGATTTGGCAGTCTGATTTTTTGATCTCAGCTGGAAAGAACCTCAAGTATGGGTAGGATTTTTTCTTCTCCCCACAAGAAACAACTGACAACTACACCCTTACCACCTAGAAAAAGAAGTCACATTTCCAGCTGCAATAAATAAATAATCTCTGTCTTCAAAGTGCGGATGTCTTACATCAAACATGCAAGAGACTTCTGCTCCACAACCCCCAGAAGCAGCTCCAGTAGGTTACTATGACTCGTCAATGAGTAGGCAGACATCTGTTTAACTAGCAAGAGTCCCTCCTAATGTATTTTCTACTTAGATTTTCCATGGCACACATAAACAAACATTACTGGAATAATTATAATATTACATAGCATAGAACGACACAGCTTGTTCAGAGTTTTTTGAACATTCAAATACATTATTGTGAGATCTGCTCAAGACTTTTTTTTTTTTTGAGAAAATTGTACTTACATTAAAAAAATGATAGCAAGAGGTATCAGAACATGAAAACATGTAATAGTATTTGTGTGGGAACAAAAATGTTGTTTTTGCTTAGAGTTACATTGTTTAAAGGGAAGGAATGTAGTATTGAAATATGCTTGCAGTGGTAAGAAAGCTTAGCGGAGGACCTTGTAAAATGCAGACAACCAGATTCCTTAGAGCAATTAGGCAAAAATCACCGTGTCAGGTCAGATAAGTGAAGAAACATTACCACTTCAAAGAGTAAAAAAGTCAAAAGAAATTGGAAAGATAACAGGCCAGCAACTGAAGGCCATGTATTGTCTGTGAAGCATCGGATAGGTTGTGAACCTGGATTTCCCAGTCAATAGGGAAACAGGGGAGGGTCCCAGCCGTCGAGAAATGAAGTATATAAACCGTACTGTGTGGCTGGTAGGCACGCTCCTGCTTGTGGGACGCCCGCCATTGCAATTGTGAATAAAAATGCTGCTTCGCTGAGATCCTCGCCTGAGCCTATGTTATTGGCTACGGAATGTTTCTCACATTTGGATTTCATTTGTCTTTGAAACTGGTTTCTGAACCCCTGTTCTTATTCAGACTGTCATTTTGACCTTCCTGTCTTTTGATGGTGTTGGGCAAGACCAAGAGAGAAAGCTCATGCACTCTTGTAAAATTAAGCTTTCTTCACAGAGCAGGTTTTCAGATCCAGTCCTGTCAGCCTTTATATCAATTCCGTGACTTCACATGAGCTTTGGGTCAAGCGTCAAGTGGCAAAATGAATTTACTGCTTATGGAGACATTTTTTCTTTCTTATCACTATCTGGTCCCCAGTACTGGAATATTCCTTACCTTCGATCAGATTAAAAGTATACTTGTAAGAACTCATTTTGTATCTTCAAGCCTTTTTGTCAATCATCCCATCGCAGCTAAAAAAAATATCTGATTACAATTTCAAGTCCTGTATTGGAGTTGACCCTCTCATTTGCTTTAAATGCTTTTATTTCAGAACACTTTACTTGTCATGAAAAATACCTTGTACATTACTGAATATAAATAATAAGGGTTAAGAGACAGCTGGAAATTAAGTGCTATGTGGTCAATTGACACATCCGAAGTGCACCATCACTACCCTAACTACTGTGCAATTTGCATATAGAATGAATAAGCCTGAAAAGACAACAGCAGTTTATAAATTTAATGTAATCTGCCTGAAAATGAGGAAAGCATAGGTAAATATTTGTATGTGGGATGTCAGTTGTCTCTTTTACTCTATCATTACACACTGTTGTTTAGTTTGTATCTAAATGACCTGCTATACTGGAATCCAGTTCTGTACAAAGCCTCAATAATAGAAATTATGTCTTCAAAAATATTTTACAGTTCCATTTATGCAAGGATGCAACACGTTAGTATGGCACATGAGAGATGAGATGGAAGACAAGGGCAATTAAAGAATTAGTTATCTAACTCCACTATTCTACAGATAGCGGTAGTTCTTCCTTTCAAATTATTTTAAGTTTTTTATTGTTCTCTTTGCTTTGAAATAAAATCAGCTATGCCTGAACTGACAGCTATACAACCACTGCGTGGTTGGTGGCAATGTCAAGAGACTGAAAGGAAGCCTCAAACCATTTAGATTGAATTCACTCAAAAAGAGACCAACAGTCACCTGATCTGCATTCCTGCATGCACTTTATCTGATTTTTAAATATTTTCAAACACCAGCTTTCAAATTTCAAACGTATCATTTTTTCATGCAAATACTTAGGTCAAACATCAAAACATTTGGCTTCTTACAGGGACAGGCATAGACAAAATCTAAATGTCTCACTCTCAGATTAGTGGCAACCCTGTTAGATGGCCCAACTAATTCTTACCTGGGTTGGCACAAGCCTTTGTCTAGTCCACTCTAAAAACTGTATCTATATTCAAATGCATTTTTTCCCCACCAAATCTTTACAACATGGCATTACAGACAAAAAATCCCATACAGTCATGGACTCCACTTCCTCACTGATACCATTTTTACACTAACTACTGCACCTTCATTTTGTGCATTTGCATTGCAAAGAGTATCTTGGGATAGGCTGACGGATGCAAGAGACGAAGCTAGATTTAATTAAGACTACTCATGAATAAAACCATGCCTGTATTAGTGGGACTGAGGCCTTCATAAAAGTTTTGCTGAAAGAACAGCCCTTTAATGTAGAAGGCCACTCCTGACTGCTAACGACAATGTCTTACATATTGCCATTTAAAAAAAAAAAAACAAAAAACAAACACTAAAAAACAAAAAACTGGCATGAAGTTATGATCAATATGTGAGCTTTACTACATTACTAAACTAGTTTTATTAAAAACGTGCACTGCCACACTGTCAGCAAGTGAGAATACTCTGTACAGGATTTTCAAATACACTCAGTTGAACTGCTTGATGCTGTTCTATGTTATACCAATTTCCATCAGCATCTGTGTGAATAATGGGGAACAATTCCCCAAGCGTTACTCAAATTCCTTTCTTGGGGTTGCTACTGAATTCTGTGACCATACACAAGCCAGTACACTCTGTACCTTGTGCCATCCAGCTGTTAAAAGGGTTATAAAATTATCTGTTTGAGGCTGTTGGCTTAACCGTGGAGGTTGTTAAAGGACATTCTACAGGAGTTGAGAAACACAAAATTTTTGAACCACAAAAATTTTTGCAACCACAAAATAAATTTATGATGAAACTAGCCATTTTTCTGGGGAAAACAAACAAACAGAGCATGTAAGTTTGCTTTTAGGACAGCTATAAAAGTTGCATCTTTGCTTGCTTCTGATGATCCCAAAACACGATACTCCAAGGCAAATTCTGAATAAAGCTAGAACATTTTATTAAACAGAAAATAATGGCTGGGAAAAGCAAACCAAACTAACAAACTAACCAACCAAAACACACAAAAAAGGAAGACCTTATGTGCTGCCTCTAGAATATGGAAGAAAACTTCCTAATTCTTCTGCCTACATGACTCATTGGAAATCCAGTGAAATACAGTGAGACAAATTATCAGAAAACACAAGAATGGCCGCAATCAGGTAACTTAAAGACAGCAGGCAGAATGAAAATGTGATAGAGGAGGTGCACTCTCGGGTAACAGAGATAAACTTTATTACAAGCTTTGTTAGCTTTTATTTGCTTTGATGTGTAGTAGGAAATCTCATTTTTAACATCTCATTATGCTTTCTGTATCATTGCATAAGCAAACCTAATGCCTTCTTTTTCTGATAAGGAAACAAGCTATATAATTCAACCTTCATCTTAAAGATGTGGGGAAACATGACTAAATGTAAGGAAGGAAGGTTTGGATTTTCCTTCCAACACAGACTATTTTCACAGAGATTAATAAGTGCTGCAAGGTTTGCCAGGAGAGATTTCTGTACTAATGTATTCTAAATTTTGTTTCAAAATGCAAACAATTTTATCTTATGGATTCAATATTATTTATTAATTGCTCTGAGAAGAGCTGTTGAGCTCCTAAGATGCTTCGTGACAGGGCTGTTAATAATTCTTTCATGACAAAATTTGTAATTCAGAAATTCCAAGCCTATATTCAGTAACCAGCCAGACCCGAGATGTTAATAAACTCTTCAAATAGAAGATGTAATATAATGTGAATCTTAAAAAATAAATTTCCTTTGTACTACGTGAAATGAATACTTATACTAGTGGATTCAGATTTTTCTGACTTTTCTCAGCTACTGGATAGGGACCCAAATTAATCACCCCTCCTTCATGTCCTACCCTGAGACACTTTGTGAGAATTCCATAAAACACTCTCTTAGCTCTCAGGCATTTACTGTGAGCGTCACATCATAAGGCTGCACATTCAGAATGTTTCTGCAGAGATCAGTCTGTTAATCTGCCCCTTAGCTTCTATTATCACTCTTTCACAGGCTGACAACAATTAGGCTGGTAGCAAGTTAATGAATATAATCCCGTTGCTTCTTTAACAATGTCAGGTCTGTCTGTTTTGTTTTTGCTTGCTTGTCTTATACCTCAAATTCCAAGCTTTTAGGGATAAGAATTATGTTTACATTTTTCAGGGCATACTAATCCATAACTAGGGCCCTGAACCCTACACGAATAAAGCATGACATATTTATCTAGTTTGGAAATAGTAGAAATCAAACTTCTTGGTGCTTTGGTGGGCAACATACACTACCCTAGAGAGCACCTGGTATACTGACTGGTAGAACCAAGTTTTAAGTGATTAGCACAGCATGCATAGGTATAAACTGACTACCTGATACTAAATTAAGAGACAAATTAGGTTTACAAGATATGTTAGATTCATGTATCACAGAAAAGTAACTACATATTGATGCAAAACAAGCTTTTTTAATTGTTGGACTAAGCCAGCAAGTGGACTAACTACAGGTGGTACAGTTCACCTGCTGCCCACCCCAACCTCCATCTCCTTGCACATACAGATCTCCAGAGCACGCAACCCACGCTGGAAAGTGGAGGAAGAGAGAGCAGCTGAGAAGCGCAAATAGGTCCTGCTTCTAGTTTACTTCTCCTCTGGGGTCTTAGCCAAGGAGGGTAGCTAAACATACCAGCTACAGTTCTAAAGACTTTTGTCTCTTTTTCTCAAAACTCCAGGTGCAATTACTTTCTCTTGGTACTTACAAAGCTGATCTTTGGACATACTACAGGGCCCAGTAGCCTGTTCCATAAAAGCTCCTCCCCAAAATCCAACAGCACCAAACATTCCTACTAAGAATGACAATCAATCTACCTGAAATCAGAACAGCTTTCAAGAAATGAACAAAACCAAGCCCCCTAACACACACTTCAAAGGAAACCACAAAAATGGAGTTAGAAGAGCTGACACATTCAATATAATAATTGGGAGAGAAAAGAGGAAATGTGAAATCTTAATTCTGTAATGACAAAAAGGTTCAAACAATTTGTTTTTAGAGAACAAGAACTGTTGAGGTTCTCCTCTAAATGACTTTCACTACATTCATGGTTAATACGAGTCAACAAGTATCAACAAGAAGAGAAAAGGCAGGAGGGCTACAGGAAAGGGAAAGGACTATTTCCCAAGGGAAAATGACACATCTTCACTAGCACAACTGTATTCTCTTTTCCTGTCCATGCAGTTTAACCAGAAGAATATACACCTCTCCATTTCTTTTTTAAAGGCCATAGAAAGAGGATGAATCTATATAATATGCTGCAAAAATTATTCCAACAATAATTACTAAATTTTCAAGGCTTTCCTTACAGTTTACTGCTAGTTTTCTAGTGTCTATACCACATAACCAGAGGAAGAGGGATATACATACATATTCTTTAGAAGTTTGCATGTCAAAGTTTAAAAACCAAGTAAGATATTAATGTGGAGAGTGTCAACAACTCAAGACATGAACTATTGAAGTTAAATGATTCAAAGACAAACAAAATCAAGCTATGCTGGGAAAGCTGAATTTATTTCTGTAACCCAGATACCTTTCCCTGTATAATCCTGCCACACACTATGTTACTAACTTGCTGTCACTATAAAGTTTATGATTATAGATTGGTGGGGATACCTAGAAGCACATAAGGATAATTTATCTATTATGGCATGCTGTATTAGTAAATATCCAGGCTACATCAGTTAGACAAATGGGGGGATTCAAAGCTTAAGCTTTGAAAAATTTGCTTGTTTACTACTTCTTCCAGAAATGATTGTTCATATTCCACAACATAAAAAGTTATAGGAGGAGAGGGAAAGCTAGTCAGCAAATGCATTTCTTTACAAAACATGCTGCATGTAGACCCAGACAGTGCTTCTCCAAGGCAATGTTACCCAGCAGTGAAAATGGTTTCTACTACTTCCAAAAATTATCTTGACAGCAAGCATTCTTTTTTTCAGCACCTAAACAGGCAAGAACTGTTTTAATGCTTTATGTTAGTCATTTTAGTTATTTTATTATTGTTTCCACACAAAGCACTATCTATTTTTAGCCTAAAAATTATACTCCACAAATGGATGTTAAACTTGGCCTCTTTTCATAATGAAATCATATATATTACACTAAAAAAGAGCCAACATGTTTCAGATTCATTGTTGATCAATGGCATCCAATTCTCATATAATTTTTAAGATGCAGCAAAAGAAAAGCCTTTCAAATTAAACAATCAAGTTTAATTAATTTATAGCTTGACCTGAACATTTTCTTATTCCAATTCTGATCAAAACCACGAGAGCTGAGTCAGTGTATTATTTCTAGAAACCACCCCGCAGAAATAGGAAAATGCCAGCAGCTGAATAGGTTAGTATTCTAACACATAAATTGCAAAACCACATCATAGACATCCTCCACCCCAGGCTGCAGTTAATCATTCTGTGTGAAGATCCATAAATATGGATATTTACTGGCATCTATCTATTTATCTGTCTATATAACTGTACATATCTGTGTGTGTAGTTGAGTGGCCTCTACCATTTACACAAAACAGGCTTGACTGATGGATTTGTGAGTGGTTTTTGGTATGCAAAACTAGTTTTCAGGCAAACAGCACATGAAGTTAGGATGTTTACTATACCACCGTTCCAGGTAATTCTGTAAAGCTTTGCTCTATCCGCTTGCCTTCTCTGTGCCTCGGTTTAGGCATCTAGAAAATTTAGAAAACAGCATACGCTTCCCTAGTATATTAGAAGGTGGAATGCTCAGACTGTGCTCCAAGATAAGAAAGAATGACTCTGTCCAAACAAAACAGAAAGTCACAGTCTTTGCTCACATAGTGAGTAGCTAATGGCCAGCGAAGTCAGACCCCCTTCCCAAATCAACTGGCGTCTCCTGGAAGTATTTACCCTTTAAACTGAGGCAACAGCAGCCCTTCCTGTTTTAGTAAAATATACTCTGCAGAACAACAAATCTATCCTCAACGTCACATTTGACATATTATATCCGAAAATACTCTGGTTATCCTTGAAGTTTTCAATTTTCTCCTATACAGATTTATTCATTCATGGGTTTTGTCATTCTCTGATAATGGGAAAAAGAGGTGTGGGGGGAAGAGGGTGGATTTAAAAGGGATTCTGATTTTATATATGTATATATATATATAGGTATATATATATATGTATGTATGTGTGTATATATATATATACACACACACACACATTTATTTCATTGCTTTCTTTCCAGTATGTGAGTCAAACCGTTACACTAGTGCTGCACTGTGATTTTGGTGACTAGTGTATTATGAAGATTCCATTAAGTACTCATATGCACTATAGTAGATCCTCATCCACGATACTTAAGGAATTTGAGTCCATTTAGTACTGAAGTCTGCCCTCAGTAAGCTCTTCCTCTTCCATCTCATGTCTAAATGTTGCTCTTGGATATCTGTTACAACAGAATCATTTTCAAAGGCACACATCACTTCTGAAAGCTATATCTTAGTCTGTTCCCAAACTTTGGGAACTTGATGGCAAACTGTTAAGACTTCAGAACAGAAAATATGACATTGATGGTAAAACCATATGATGAGCTTAATGATTTTATGCCTTTCAAACACGAGAGCAAAACTCCAAACCTACTTTGCCCTCTAACACAAAACTCTTTGAAGCTAGGAAATTCATTTTCCAAGACAACACAATTGAACCCAACTCTCCATGAAAGTACTCAAATCTGAGGTTATCTCAATCCTATTTTTGTTTTTTTTCCCTTATCTTACAATATTTTTCCTTGATTTCGGTTTCTAAGGCCATTAGTGCATTAACACAGGTACTTTAAGCAAGTACTACGTGTATTTAAACATCCCTGTTCTATGGAGTTGTGAGATAACATTTACCTTTATAGTTTTATTTTAATATCCTATTTCTTCTTCTCCAATTTGCTTTGTGACATTTCTACAACAGTTATTTTACTGTACAAAAATAGGAAGTTATTTTTATGCATATTCTCAGTGAATTCCACTGAGAATTGATGTTTTGGTTTTACTATGAAAATATCATTAGTTAAGCTTGTTATCTCCACTGGAAGCGCAACTGAGCATCCAACAGAAGTCTTCAGAAAAATCTATGGGGAACATGTATGCTAGTATATTTCATACATAAATTGAAAAGCATTTTTTGCTTTAAAAAAAAAAAAGAGCACTTAAAAGTTTTGGTGCATGGAAGATACACAGTGACAAGCAGATAAAGGGTATAAACGAACTTTTTATTTTCGACACTGACAAGGACATAGCACAGAGCCAAAAGTGGCTACCTGTTTTACCAACACCAGTTAACAATCCAAATATTTAAGTAGCCTGAATTAACTGTTTGGTTACACATTGATTTATCCATTCTTCTGTGTGGACAAATAAGTTTGTGAAAATTAAGATACCTGAAACAGAGGTAGGAAACACATCAGGTTTTGCATCATTACAGGGGAAGTAATAATGGAGATTGAAATATGTATTAGCACAAAATATAAGAGTAGGAGTATTTTTCATTAGTCATTGGGCATAACAATAAATGAGTGAAAGTATACATATTGTGAGCAAATATGTGAATGAGAAAAAAACATGCCACACTGAACCAAATGAACCTAAAGAGACCAACCCCTATAAATGAAGACTACCACACATTCAGTGAAGGTATTCTTAGCTTTCAGAAGAAAAACTTCAGAACCTCCTTCCATTATTAAACTTTCATTCTCTCCATGCTATTTGTTATGTATAGTTGCTAAAATCAAGTGAAGACCGGATACCAGAGGAATGGGCTAGTTCTCAAAAGTGGGGGACAAAAAATTGGGTACAGGGGAAGACAACTGGGGAAAAATGACACAAATTAAATGATGCACTGCATGCAGAAAGCACGCTACATCTTTGTTACATAGTCAATTCTCTATTCTCTTTTAATCAGACACTTTTAATAGCTTGGTATGGTGAGAGAAAATTCCTGAAGACTGACAGAGATAGTATCAATGTTTGAAACAACCACTGTAAAAGACAGTAATAATTCAAATCTATAAACATGTGGGTTTGAACTCTCATGGACCTAAAATTTAATTTAAAAAGCTTCTTAAGAATATAACGGAAGAACAGCTGAAATGTGCAGCTTGATTAAGAATAGCAACATGGAGTAGATTAAAACAAAAGACAAAACAATTAGCATACTGCAGCACTTAACCATGTCTCAACCTCCATCACTGCCTACGCGTGATGGCAGAGATTGAAAATGACCCAAACTGTAGCACCTGTTATGTTGCATATTAAACTGCAACTGTCAAATTACAGTTTTAAACATAGAAAGAGCACATTTTCAGAAGCAACCCGCCTTTGTGATCTGTAATTTACAGCACCCATTACTGCTGACTCAATTTGTTACACACTGTAAATGGGCTTACACTGAGATAATTTATTTACCAAAAAATGCCTTATATTATTTTGATGCAATGTACAACAAAGCCCGAGGCTGCCAAAGAGGAGAGGGGAAAGGGTAGGAAAAAGGGGGCTGGCATGACTGCCCCACATAAGCACATGCACAGATTCCTGCTTACTCTGAAAATGAATACAAGTGCCACATTTGCAATATGGCCAAAGTCTTCCATGTAATACAGAGCTTTAAGTACATTGTAGACTTGGGAACGCTTTTCCTTGCAGTTGCACTTCTGCCTTCCTTCTGAGACTAATTACAACTCCTGCCTCAAGCTGGCCTGTCTCTTTCTCACTAAGTCCAGAATTAACCTTGAAAGGAGACTGTCCTTGTACCTCCAGGAAAGAATTCCACATAAAGGTGAATCAGAGGGATCAATTAAGTGTTCAAAAAAGAAAGAGTGAGAAAAAGCTTATGCCATCTCATTCGATTGGGACTTTACTGGATCCATTTAGTACATTCACTTTTCGTTCTTTTCCTTTCTCACCTGTTCTTAGGCAAATCTGCCTTCTGGACACTCCTCTCTCAACAGACATCTGTTTGTACACAAAGCCTTTCAAGTACTAGGACAAAAAAAAGAAGGTGCCTTGGAATTATAGGCTCATAGCCTCTCCTCCTGAGGCAAACTCCTGAAAATGCCATCCAGAAGTACAAGAAACTCATACAATCCTCGTTGCGGATCATTGTTTTAAAATCTATTCCTAACCAAAATGTGTGTATCAAAAAGACTACTGTAAAGACATAAAGAGGAGGCGAAAAGAAACTCTCTAGCACCACTGGTGCAGAATCATTTTCATTGAATAGTACCTGATATGAAGAGCAGAAAACCAGTTCTAAGTATATCAGCAGAGCTACTTCTGTTTAAGAGTCTTCTCTGCATTGAGGAGAGTATCAAATTGCTTTGTGAGAATTTGCATTCATTCTGTTCCAGGTTTGAGGAAATCTTCGATTTTATTTCTCATCTGCAGCATAATGTCAGCTTTCATTGCTCATGTCCTGTTAAGAAACAGAGTGGGACTGACACAATCCAACCTGCCTTTACAGAACCTGAGTTGTCATCTGTGAACTTGGTAAAAGTACTTTTCTTACGCTGCAGTGACACAAAACACTTCAACAAGATATTTCAACAAGTTCAACAAAATATTTCTTCATAGATTCATTACATTTCTTTAAGATTCTGGTGGGCAAATTTCAGCTGATTTAATTGTATGAATTAGCTCATGATGATGAATGTTAAAACCAATCCAAATAGGAGGCAGCATTATTCTTCCTGGTAGCAAACAGCCATTTCAGTTTAGACAATTTTTGACACCTCATCAAAAGTGTGAGGTTCCAGAAAACTCAGCAAGCAGCATAGCAGCGCATGCCCTGTGAAACAGGAAAATCCCACCCCACTCTACTGTGCAGTACCCCATTTTTATCTTGTGTTAGATCACAGCATTTTCAACTCTCTGCGCATCAATTTAGTCCAGCAAAAAAAACCCATAACTACTGATTCAGGGAAGAGTCCAACATTCTCCACTAGGTCTGACATAAGGCTGAATATGCAGCATACAGCTGAATAGTCACAGTGAAGAGAAGCATGTGGGTGCATACAAGCATGCTCACAACTACATACACCCTTCTTGTAGCACTGCTTTAACCCCATTGGGTTGGATCAGCCATCTGAGAAACCACCACCTTAGCTTCAACCTTGACCTGTTGCCTGATTTAGTCACTGCCTTGCTACACAGGTATTTATGCCAGAACTGATGAAATGTAGCAGCCAAGGGAAGGGAAGAGAAAGATGTCTCTGGATGACAACACTGTGCTCTAAAGCACTGCCTGAAAAGTAGACAAGTGAGAAATTCAATTGCTCAGGGTAACCTTCATAAAGTATAATAAAAATTAAGAGAAAAGCATCAAAGAAAGGAAAACAGGCTTTAATAGGAAATAAGTGTTAGAAAAGACACGTAGTAATGACAACCAGAACGGGGGGAACTGGAGTAACATTTAAAAAATGAAGTAATTTGAGTAATTTGCAGGCATGCTATTTTTTAAAAAAAACTGCAAGTGATCATCTTTTTTTGGTAATTCTCAGACACATTGGCCCAAATCATTGTTATTTAAAAATATGTTTGACATTCTGAATGTGTCAATGTAACTAATTTTGTGGGACTCAGAGTGAGAAACAATACTACTTTTGATTTCATGTATGTGATAAAAGTTTAATGGCCTGGCCATCCAGTTATTATTTTGCAATATGGCTCAATGACATATCTCAGTATGCTTCATGTAAAATTGAAGTCAGTCAACAGAGATCAGCTTTTCACGTTTAGTTGCTGTCATGTTTTTCTCATTCTTGACGTGAACCATAAAACCTTGTCTGACTCCTAGCCTCATTGCATCAAAAGAAATCTTTGATCTCATTCCTTTGGGCTCCTCTTGCTATTGAAATATTTGATGCTAAAATAGTTTTTGCATGGCAATGTCCTCCAGAACTCCTTTGTTATACCTAAAAAGGCTCAAACCAACTGACTGTTTTGGTAGAATATATTGGAAGACTTCAATGAACTGTTTAAGCACTCAGATCTGCTGAATGTGGACGTTAAAATATTCAGTTCTAAAATAAGTTTTGATATCAACCCATAATATGGAACAATCTGGGAACCTGTTGACGAATCACTGCTTACATAAAACAGGAAACTACTTCTAGCATCTTTGGCTAGTGGTTGAGCTGGTCTTGGCATGCCGCTTACACATGTGGTCAGAACCCCTTTGCTATCTATGACCTGAAAGCACAAACCTTTCTTAATTTTACCTTAAACTAATATTTGTTTTCATGACAGAGTATTGGTAAATGGCTGATACAGAACAGAATAAAGATAGAATAGAATAAAGCAACCAAACAGAAAACTATTTAGGTGACAATGGCAATAGAAAGGGGAAAAACCTCAAGCCAAAGTCTCAATTCCCCATTTGAACTTGGCCTTCAGTTTAAAACCAGGAAAGAAGAGCTGGAAGAAAGGACTATTTAGCAAAGGCAAGCATTTGCCTCTAACATATTCAATAAGGTCTTTTCCTAATGTTATTTTTCTCCCTAGCAGTAACTGCAATGCCATATTATATGGCAGTCGTGGTGCGTAAGAATGGCAAATTTTATAATCATAAATGGTCCCTGATCTAAGACATACAACATGAACAGAACTGACAGCAATATATTTACCTGGTAAAACACTAATCTATGGTAATTTTATCAAATTTTATCAATCCCAATAGGTATCGTACTCCACTATGTCAACACAGGATTCTAGTATCAGCTGGGAAAATACAAGCTTAGTACACAGTAACATCACAGTAACATACTAAAAACACTCACATTCAGATTCCTTCCCTGTCACCAGTGCACTGATTCTTAGTACATTGAGCTGTCCATTGTGCTCATCCCACCTCTTGTTAGGATTTATTTATATATTTTTTTTAAGTCCTACTGTACTACACATTATGCTAGACGATACTGCATATAAATTACGTCTCTGTGGTTCTCTTCAGGTGTGAAAGAAATGATCTCTGATACTTTTCTAGAACCGCAAGTTACATCTTCAATCATAAGATAGATTTCAGATTACTATTCCTTTTCATACACCTCTGCGTTCTGGCATTTATCAAGTTATCTTATTTCCAGTCCAAAAATCAAAGTGGAGACATTGAACAACCTGAAAAGATAGATATTTTCCCTTTAAAGCCACCCAGTTTGGCACCAACCATTGAGTAGAAGTTTTAGGTTACTTCTTAAACTGTTCTCATTGCAGCAATTTCATATGATGCATGCGTTTTCGTATCAAGTAATTTTACTATTTCTCTTGGGCATTGTGAAGATAGTTTTTCCCCCAAAAAAGAGTAGTTTTAAAGTCTGCAGATTATTACTTTGGTGTCACTTTGAGAAACAGCACAACAGAACCACTGAATGTTGAGTTTTTCAGAAGAACATTCAAACTAATTACCACTCTCCAACGTAGCACTTACACTCTGCCTTCATACTGCTGTCTCACCTTTACACACAATCCTCACTTGACAAAACTCATCGAGGTGACAAGGGACAGTACAACATCATGATACTACTATGGATAAAATTTAGGTGCATGACAGATCAGAAAAGCTAAAACTAAAGGTCGCAAAACCAATTCAGATTATAGTGCAGGAATGATTAAATGTTAAAAGGTTATGTCCTAGAAAAGAAACATTTCCTCAAATGTTTGTTTCACAATTTTACTTTTGTGCTCCAAATACTATTACTTCAAAGTAAAGAAATCAAATATTTAGACTGTGTGACAAATAAGCAAATTACATTATTGGACTTCATGATACAGCTAAAAATTATACTATACACATAAGCATAGCTTAATGATAGATTGATATAGCAATTCAACTACTCTACTACTAGCATTAGCATGATGTCTGACTTACTTTATATACATTATGGGGCTGTCAGTAAACTTTGGAGTTAATGAGGGAGGTTTTTTTATGACCAAAATGAGCTTCAAGTACTTTTCCTTGGAGATGTTGCATACCTGTCACATCTGAATGTAGAGAACTTGAAGGGGGGGTGCTAAAAATCATCTGATTCTCTTTTAAATATATCACAGTGAGAAATTCTTGCAGACCTTCTTTTAAAAGCCACTGCTTTATTTTCTCCCTTATTTTTTCAGCTTTGAAAGGTAAAATGAGCAGTCAAGAAACATACTAGATGAATGGAAATAACCCAGCTGAAATCCAAAACAACCCTTTAAGTTGAAAGAATAATTTTTAAAAGATTAATTCGATCTTCTTTTTACTGTACCACACCTACCCCTCACTATAAAAAATTCTTAAATTGGGACATTTATTACCAAGCAATATCCTACAGTTAAGACAACTTTTCTTCCTTTGAGTCTAAAGCAAAACCCTGTGCATGTATGTTCACAAAGGAAAATTGACATTTTCTGCCCACAACACAGACGCTATAGATTGAGAGAACTCATTGCAGAGAGGCCCCTAGAGCTAGCATACAAATCTCAAAAAGTATCTGAAGGGAAAGGCACCATTAATATTAATATGCTTCCAGACAACCAAAGTGTTTTTTTTGTTTAATATAGGTTTGTTCTCTTGTAAAAAGCTTTTATTCAAATAAAAAATGAAAAAAGTAATTTTGTGTTTCTATTTTTCTTTTTCTTTTCTTAGAAGGACAATGCATACCTCCAACTGCTTAAAAGCTTATTGATCATCAGTAGATCACATATTAACATCTTTACTATACCAATCCAGAGAAAAAATATTTCATGGATTCTGCACATGAAAAGTTTAAAAGCATAATAGATAGAATTTGAAAGCTTAAGTTACAATAGAAAGGGATCAAATGCCTTTAACAAAATGACTGGGAAGCATTATCACTGAGACTTGTACTTAGTTTTCATTATAAATAAATAAATATATAAAAGAGCTGCTCATTATTAGGCATTGTTCCTTTACTTATCATAACTCTGGTATTACATAGCCAGAGGGGAAACAAGTTTAGAAATCATTTGATATGCAGTACTCATGCCAGGAATTGTTCGGAATGTGACAGGACAAAATAGAAGTTACATCAATTCCAGAAAGCGAACTCCAGCCTGAAGATATTATAACTATCAGTGAGAGGGTATAGAGTTTGAACAAACTTGTATCATTTGAGTGCCCTGTATCTCAATTTGTAGAACAAACAAAACAGTGAGTGATAGTATGCAAGAGAAACAGGGTTTATGCATGTGGAACCCAACTAAAATCACTGAAGTAGTTTCAGACTATTGCATTTATATATATGATATATATTTAGACCTGGTAAACTGAAATGGAAAAGGAAATTATTCCTTAGTTGAAGAAATTCCTTCAACTCTTTCACTCCCCAACAGCAGAGATGCTGTTAAAATATGTGACATTTATAGCTCACCCAAGATTAATTAAAGCATCAGGAAATAAAACTCCAAAATTAGTCCTGGAAAAGCTGCAGGTGCCAAAATGCAATTTGCATACTGAGGGGATGGAATACTTTAAAATTAAATATCATCATGGATCATCTACGAGAAGATAAGAGGAAAAATATACAGTAAACTCCCTCAGTGTGTCCCCCCCCCCCAACAGCAGCAAAAAAATGCCTCATCAAACATCAGCAAAAAGATAACTACAACACAGTTGATGATAGCTTTGTTAACCTTCCCGTGGCACTCCAATAGCAATAACATACCGCTAGCAGAAGCCACCAAGCCTACGGAGCTAACAGCCTTCCCGAACTTACTGCATTCTCTCTCTTGTTTTTATTACTTAATTTTCTCTACAACACTAGTTCTACCTGTTTCTTTAAAATTTGTGAAGGATTTTAGAAAAACATCTCTACCTCTCCTGGTCAAAGAGACAAAAGAAACATCAGCCAAATAAACACTTGCAGTATGCTTGTTTTTTTTTCTGTACCTGCACTCATTTGGAAAGCTGTGGCTTGCACTCAAATCCGTAGCGTTCATGAAAACTTCACAGAATCATCTAGGTTGGAAGAGACTTCCAAGATCATCTAGTCCAACCTCTGACCTAACACTAACAAGCCCTCCACTAAACCATATCACTAAGCTCTACATCTAAATGTCTTTTAAAGACCTCCAGGGAGGTCTTCAAAACTCAACCACTTCCCTGGGCAGCCCATTCCAATGCCTAACAACCCTTTCAGTAAAGAACAGAATCACTTAGGTTAGAAGAGACATCCAAGAAGAGCTTACTCTTCTGCAGCTACTCTTTAGGAAGTGACAACAACGGACATTGTAGGAAATACAGAGGACAGTCTCTTAACAGCATATTTTCAATATAAGAACATAACAATTTGGTTTAATCAGATTATACTGTCTTCTATGCATAATTGCCAAGTAATTGCCATAATTACCTTGACACAATCTTATATAAGCCCAACATTTTCTTACTATTTAGAATTTTTATTTATTTATTTTTTAATAGGATCACAAGCTAGATGGAGGGCTGACATAGCAAAAGACACAGCTTTATATACGTATGGCACATATGACAAGTTTGCACACTCAGAGACACTAAATTGTATCAGCAACAGGCAATAAATAATCCAGGTAAATATTGCCATATGGATGCAATTGCCTCAAGTGGTTTAATTGCTAGTCAATAACTAGTCAATCTGGCATTGGAAAGTTGACATGAAGGCAATAAGACAACAATTTGGAACATTCAGTCCGAAAATGAGAATTTCCATTGATTAGGATATCATGGCAGGCCTTCCCAGCCCTCCTGGAATGATCAGAATCATTCTTACATGGCCTTGTCTTTTGCTTGAATATCTCCATAAGATATATATATATCTGTATAACTTCCGCAAACTAGGGGTGCTTTAGTAAGTTCTTTTGGGATTCATGATCACAACTTCAAGTCACCGAAAAATATGATCTTTTTGAACTACACAGAACTTAAGTCAGGGAGATCACTCACCAATTACCGTAGCAAGCATAACGTAAGGAAGATTAATGTAATCTGTTGTTTACTAATAACAGGTCAGAGCAGTGAGAACTAAAAGCAAACTAGAAACACCTTCTCCATTTCCCATCTACAACCAATTTGAGCTGCACATCAAACCTTGTCAGATCTAATCTTTAACTTCAGTGTTTTCGTTCTGTCTAAAGCTCATTTTCCACCTGCAACTTCTTTGTGTCTTTAAGTCAAGCACTTACAGGTATGGTTGTAAAAACTAGCATTCATCATAGAAATACGACTAAGAGCAACAATGGAAATAAGAGGAATGGAATAAGCATTCTGTCTTGGAGAAAGAACAAAATATTCCCACAAAATAGAACAAGTGCTGTGAATAGACTTGAAAGAAAATTACTGTAATTTTAAAAAATTTTACTAGCTTATGTTCTACATAATAATTCTACAGCCACTACAGCTCTTTTTAGAGCTGTGTTTTCTTATTTTCTTTTTAAATCTGTTACTCATTATCTGAGCTATTTATACAATCTGTATTGTCAACAGCTCTATTTAATATATATAAAAATCTTGGCTATCAAGAAGGCAAAGGAGGGTAGGGAAATATCCATATCAAATCAAGTTCTTTAGGGTGTTAGCATATGCTGTCACTCGAGCTTGTTTAGAATAAAGTCCACATTCTGGAGACAAAATATTACTACCTTCCTTCCAGGTCATACTGAATTTCCATGTCTAATTCCTAAAGGCAGTTACTCTATTGAGATTGCCCAAGTGGAAAACTAGACGGTTTACAGGTAAGCAAACAAAACTCATACTTCAGTTACCTCACAGATGGGTTTTCATAGTATCAGCATGCACAAGTACATTAGAATACTTATCTCATTCCTTGTCTGTTCTAGAGAATGCTTATATTTTTCTTTAAAGATTTCAGTTACAACTGTTGTATTGCCATTTATATATAATCTGACTACCAAATACAAAATCTTTTCTTTAGGCCTAAACATTTCAGTCAAACTCTTCAAAATACCATTGCAGAACTATATACAGATGAATTCTTCCTAGGCTATCTGGTTAGCACCATCAAATAATATTAAATTATTTTCGCTGTAAATATTCACAAATAGTTGATGTGAGAACTGTAAGGACTTTATAGCCTGAAATAACTTTCTCAACTTTGAATTGCTAATTATTTAAATGGAATTTGTCTAGAACAGGTTGGTTTCATTATCTTAAGTTAAGACATGCATCACAGGCTGCGAGTGGTAGGTCTTGAATTTAAAAACTCTTTCTCAATTGAAGAGTTCCTCCAACGTAATCTAAAGCACAGCAGGCATACTTTTTATCCAAATGACTTGAGTCACCCTGGGAAAACATAATGAGGGCTTCCTCACATGAATTAGAGATTTGAAGTTTAGCAAATTCAGAACGAGCGCTCTTCAATTTTCTAGCCTAGAGACCCAATAGCACTTTCCACTACTACAACTGCTCACCTAAGCAAAAACCAAATTCACAACCCACACTTCGGAACTCATTCAATTCCCTTCTGTAAAAAAGCATTCATCCAAGAATTGTCAGAAAAAAGCTTTATGCCTTTTTAAAATACATGACTTCGAAAAAAAAAAGTCAGAAGACAGGTCAGAGTATAAGGAGTCTAGAATAGCAACTAGATAAGAATAAATGAAATTGGAAGTAAAAGTTAAGGACCTGCATATGGAAAAGATACTATTTTTTTTTGCTTTGTTTTGTTTTCCCACTGAAATTATTCTGAAATTATTCTGGACAAAGAAATAAATTACTAATATTGAGGAAGGAAAAGCTATTTAATTTGAAGGATGCTCTTCTTCAAGGTTTGCACCTTACCATAAATGAATCAAAATGTATGTTTGCTTCAAACATTGTCACAGACCACATTTATTTCTACTAAGTTGAAGATACTAGCTGAAGCAAAGTCGTCCTTATATGTGAGGGAATTAGGCTTTTCCCTGTATCTATTGAAGAATCAAAAGTTCTAAATTCTTGATCTTCACTTGCAGTTTACCTTATGTTCTTAGTAGTAATTGGAATCTCCAAATACTACTATTACAAGGACTTAAGAATAAAAGCTAGAATATTCTTTGTATTTTTCCTTGCTGTATGAATAAAAATTACATAAAGTATAATTGGAGGAAAGCATAATTTTCTACGATAGTTGTACACTGGATTTGCTAAAGCTTACGTCTTGTATTGGGAAAGAAACAAAACAAGCAAAACACACACACATACACAAGAAAACAACACCAAAACTACCAACCAACCTCCAAAAAATTTCACTCACTTTAAAAAGCAATTATTTTTTAACATGAAGTGCTCTCCCACACAAACTCACTTAAAAGAATGTAGCACTACCTACCTTACCTACTCACTTAAAAGCAACTACCATTGACCTTTCCATGACTTTCGCTCCTTTCCATCTCACGACTGCTAGTCATTGTATTTTTCAGTTGTTTCATCTGTCTTGCAAAACCTGTTGGGGGTTGCAGTCTCTGTGACTTTTTTCCTTCTGCTCTCCCAAGACAGTCATACTTGTCACCCTTCCCTTTTTGTGGGCCATATATGCACACAATGACCACAAGCAGTTACTGTATAAAGCTTTTCAGATTATTACGGACAATAACTGACGAGAATTCAGCTCAGAATAAAAGGGCCACATTCCCCATCTACAGCAGAAAGAGTCCAGTGTATAGAAACAGTCTTTTCAGAAGCCATCAAGCTGAGCAGGTGTCTCCTGGACTTGCCAGTACCGCTCACGTAGTCAATACATTTGTTTTTGCATAACTGCAGACTATTATACCACTATGAGATATGTGCACACTATTTAATGGTTGCTCATGAACAGCACTAGTCTCCCATAATGATTTCTTCCAACCAGTCTCTTAGAAGGAATAATTTGAGAAGTAAAATTTTTATTAAAAATTTAGTGACTTTGCTATAGCATCCAGGAGACATAGGTTAGTTTTTCTCTCTTCAGTGATTTTATAACAATGAAGTGCATGCAAATGTACTGTCTTTTTCTGATTGAAGTACATTCACCAAGTCTTGATCGGAAGCAATATACAAATAAACAGCCTATTTAAATAATTTTACATTTTATAAAATGTTGCATTTTGCTAACATTTATGATTTTGTCAGCACAAAACTTTTGCTTAACTTATAAGAAGGGGGAAAAGTCAAGCTTTTTAACTACTCATGAAGTTATGTTCAAGCTAAATGAAGCAGTAGTCGTTGCAATGCTAAACAAACAGACCTCTCTTTCCTATTACTAGCAGAAATAGCTTTCATTTTATTGCAGCTAGAATATTGCTCTCAATTTCTACAGTTTTCTGTACAAAACCTTATGCAAACCATCCAGTGAGATTTACATACTTATACATCTAAAAAAAATCAGCTTATCATCAGGACAAGTAAAATACCATGTATGTACATAGTAATGAGAATACAAGAACTGTACCTAGGGAATCTCCACAACTCAGGCAGAAGCTGGGCTTAGGGAAACCAAATGTGCTTGGAGGTGCAGGATACTGGCTCAGGCAAACTGATGAGACAGACTGCATGAGGGGCTGCCCATGTGGGTGGGTAGCAGGAGATTGGTAGGGTCTGAATGCCTGAGAAACTGGAAAATAACTTTTTGTAGATGGGCTTAGTGCTGCAAACTGCAGGAGAATAGAAAGGAGACTAGTCACAAAGCTATGGCCTCCTTACACCTGCGTGTCAGCAGAGGCAAGGCAGGGCCGCAGGTGGGTGAAAAGCCCAGCTGGTGCTGTTGTCCTATGCCCAGATGGGGACCACAGCACCAGCAGCCTGCAGGGAAGCAGCCTTTGGCAGCCCTGCTAAAACTTGTTCAGATTTATTCAGGAAGCTCAAATCCATTTTTCTGCTACATCAGTTTTCAGTTTTAGACTTTTCCATCACTAGCTGTCCCCAAAGTTCAAAAAACTTCATTTGCACATATATCCTATTCAATCAAAATGCAAACAGCCCCTTACGTACATAATTGGTTACTTCTGTGGTCATCTACCTGGCTGACATCAGACAAATAAAAGATCAGCACTTTTATATATACAGATCCTCTAATGTATTTCTTTAAGGCTACTCTTTCCAAGTCATTTCAACTGTTTCAGTTGGGCAAGCAGAAACAGCTGCTGTGGACAAAGCAAGCTCCAGACCTCTTGCTTGCTTTGTCGAGCAACATAAGACCAAACCACAAGCCAGGGAGAATAAAAAGAATAAAAAACCCCACCAGATCCACTACTGTGCTTATTTAAAAATAAATATAGCGGCAAGATATTCTTTACAAGAATGGGCAGACTGAAGGGAATTGGCGTGGCTCTCATGAGGCCTCGCCTGAGGTGGGCGGGAAAGCGTGAGTCGCAGCAAGGGCTCGCATGGGCCGCCCTCCATTTTGAGAAACGTGGCTTCAGCAAAGCCGAAGGAAATACCTGGAAGGGCTCGGTGCCTGTAGCCAGTGCTGAGCCGCGCTGACGCTTCTAGCAGCCCTCCTCTTCGGGATGGCACCTGAGCGGTCGCGGTGAGGGGAAAAAGCCACCGCCCGTGCCATGCCTGCCTCAGGTGAAGAGCCGCCCTCATGACTGCTGTCGGCGGAGGAGAAAGAGGGTGGGGCGGGGAGGGAGGCAGCCCTTGTGCCTCCTCCCTCTGCGTCCCTGGGGAGGTGATGCCTCGTAGTGCTGCCACTGTCCTGAGGAAGCGGTACGAAAAGCTCCCGTTTTCCTTACCCCCTTGTTTCAGCTGCTTACTGTTTCCCCCTTTTCGGGGGCTGTGGTGAGTTTTTAGGGGCTGCTTCAGGAAAAGTTTGGGAGAAGAACATGCTTTTCCTCAGTAACCAGGTGTAGGAACAGCACAGCAGTTTAGGGTGGCCTTATTTCAGTCTCCTTCTTTAGGAGCTCTTGGTTTAGAAGAGAAGGAGGAGTTGCTGGAAGTCTTCTGAGGAGGATGCCACCCACCACTCAGATGAGGAAGAAGGTCCTTGTGGAGAAAGAAGGTGGGTGCTAAGTGAAGAAGACAGACAGTTAAGAGACAGGGTGTTTCACAGGCTGGGGGGCTGCCTGCAGTCATGGCCCACTTATGAGTGCCTACAACAAACTTCCCTAAATCAAAAATATCTATGCGGTTCTTTACTGTCAGCTGCCATGTATATAAAATTAATTATTGTGACAGAATAATATGGAGGTCACAAAACTATAAAGTAATGGAAAAGAGCAAATTGGAAACCATTACGTTAGCTTATTAAGGACTGTATTCAAACCACAGTAAGGGTGACTCTAGTGTGCTGTAATTTTGGATCAAGAATGGACTAGGTTGATCTCTTTAATAGTTTTTATGGTCTACGAAGTCTATAACTTAAACCATTTAAATTTATTTGAGCATGTTATTCAAAAGCAGAAAACTTATGCTAATAAGATTATTGTTATATTAAAAATGGTGCTAATTTGAGGTTTCTAAGAATACAAATGTACAGCTCAAACTTTATGTTCTCATTAGTCACACAGTAGAGCATGACATAAAGTATGTACTTCGTCATTGTTAGAAACAAAATTGCTTGAATGAATAATAGATTACACATTTTTCCATTAGGGGAGGGGACACACTTGTCAGCAAAACAAAGTGGCTCATAAGAAAACATTAGTGACTAAAAATAAGAATGGAAAGTTGTTGCCCGTAGAAGTAGAAGGGGGAAAAAATGTGACACAACTGTATTGTTATTTGCTGGATATGCTTTGAAACTATTTTGAAGTGTTACTTTTAGAAAAGAGTTTCTGTTCTTAGACTGGGTTTTCTTTGGGGAAATATAGGACGGAAGAGAAGGTAGGTGTCCTTTATTCATGGATTATTTCATTAATATCTTGGTACGCTTTCCTCAATAAAACTTTTCTTCCTCATGATAAAATGTCATATGTACAAATGCAGTTTGGAATATTTATACTTAATAATTGGAAAAGCAATACTATAATTAATCTTCCTTCTAATTTAGCCATGGAGAGGTTTTTAATGGTTCTATAATGACACCTTGAGGAAAACATATAATTAAAATGTAAAACTGCTTTTGAACTTCAGAAAAAGAGTGGAAGTGTGCTTTTACTTTGTATTTAAGACTGATTTCCTATATAGACATTGTTAAAGTGTGGATAAATGTAACTTTTGGGTTTTTTTGAAAGCAAATGTCTGATAGAGTACTTTTTGAAAACATTTGATGCATCTGCTGGGCTTAATAATAGATAGGTAAAATTGTTGTAAAACTGCGTCATCTTCCAAAGACCTCCACTAGCTGTCAGTTTCCCTGGATGGAAAGTAGTTTTGATCAGGAAGCTTGTGCTTACGGAACTGCACTACTGTTTACCTTGTTACTCTTGATTGTAAGAATAAAACCTGGATCTCTGTTACCCGTGAGATGTTGTGTTTAAATAAAAAAAAAAATATATTAAGATAAATAGATCCAGACAGATTAACAGATGAAGCATTTCCCCCCTTTATTTTCATACCAGCTCTCTCTTGAAATTGGTATTTCATGACTGTTGTCTTCCTTTGGCTGCCACTTTGGATTAATTATCTAGCAGTTGTTAAACAGACCTAAATCAGATCATCAGAATAATCTCAGCTTTCATGTATTTTAGCAAGCTAGTTTCTATTTCTGGACAGTCTTGTAAGGAATGGAATATCTTTGTTCAGGCTATTTTAGGAAGGTTATTTTTATCATTTAATTCAGTTCTCTCATATTTATTTTTTGGATGTCTTGAACTTGACTTTTTCTCCAAACTATGTGAGTAGTACACTTAACCCTTGAATAAAACTTAAGGGTAGTTCTTTTAAACAGGTTCCACCTGTTAGTCATCATTTAGAATAAATAAACGTTGAAATTGATTATTTCACTTGTGAATATTGATAACTTTCTCCTTGACAGTTGGTATGGATAATATCCCCTTGACATCAATGGTTCAAATGAAATTTTTTGGCTGTCTCACTGATAAAAATATGAAAAATAGGCTTTAAAATCATCTTTCTTCATATGTTCTGTGATGCATATTAAAGTATATAACCATTCACTTGCAGATTACTGAATTATTGTTAATATGAAACATCTTTTTATACTAATACTGCAGTTAAACTGCACGTTAATCAGAACTTGCACTTGCAGATAGTGTATGTTCAAGTTTCTTGGATTGTTATTTTTGAGGTAAAGGTGCTAGGTAGCATCTAGAAACTTGTCTTAGAAGTGAGAATTTAAAGCTGTTATTTGTGCATAAGACTATTTTGGATGCTGTGAATGGGAAAATGGTTCACTGTAAAGCAAATCTTAGTGTCATATGAGCAACTACTATTGATAGCATTTCAAGTACAGTTCTGAGAATAAGGAATCTAGACTGAGATTGTTCTCAGTCTCTGAATCTTGTGATGCAATTTAAGTCTTCAGATGGTGGGTAATTTTTTAGGCTCTGAAAACCATAGTATCTAGGGAGAACGGAATGAATAGAAAGCTTCAACCTTAATTATAAATTTTCTTGCCTTTTGTGAATACAACTTTTGTACTTTAACGTGATCACTGCTCCTCTTCTATCTGTAACGATAGCTGTATAGATTAGACAAAGATGTAAGTACTGAGGAAAAGGACATTTAGCACAATTTATAATTGTCTTATTCAAGTTCTTTGAAGGCATTCTGTCAGAACAGCTAGAAAGCTGAACAAAAAACAAAGAATGCATCTGAGTTGAATTGATGTAGCATGTATGTTGATTGCAATCAAAAAAGGTTTGTGGCTTGCATATATTAAATGGAAAATGATTTAATGTAAATTGTTTTTGTCAGTAACAGTAGACTTGAATTCCATTGAGCTGCTTATTTGATGTGCAAAGACTGGCATTCTTGTTGCTTTTACTCTTTGGAGCACATTATCCTGAAAGGATAAAATTGCTTTTAGTATGTAGTGTGTTTGTTTGTTTTTGTGGAGGTAAACTTTTTAAAATCATTTTGTTGCAATTACTTTTTCACTTACAGTCTTTATTGTTGGAGAATTTGCACAGGGAGCAAAAGAAATAACATATTTAATGCCTGGCAGTAAAGCTGAAATCTGAATTGTCAAAGATGAAGCTTTTACTGTCAGAGTGACTGCCAAAAAAGGATTATTGAGAAGCTGGATGGTCTGACTATGTGTCCATTACAAGTCTCTACAAACACAGTGATGGCATCTGTAGTATAATTTGTGACTACTGTAGCTGTGCTGACAAAAACTGCCTGCCTATACACTTGTACAACCCAAAATAGGGTTGTGATGATGTGGCTAATCATAGTTCTTTAATCTGCGTTAAATGAATGATTGTCAGACAGATCAAGATGAGGTGATATGACATGAGCAAAGCCCAATAATTTGAATACCAGAAACTATATTATTAACTATCTAATGTTAATAGTTTTGAGATGTTCTTTTTTAAATATGCTGACGTGCATGTGCTTTAGGTAATACTGCAATTCTATTTGTAGTAATACTACTGTAATTCTAAAAAGGGAGAAAAATTGTAGATGGAACTAGATTGCCTTTATTTTAATTTGGTGTTGGTAGTGATGCAACTTTTGTGTAACTCTTGTGATGCTCTGATGCCAGATTAAGGTGACACTGTAGTTGCTATCCTGCCTTCTGCTTTCATTAGAATGAGTTTTGAAATAGTGTTTGTTTTTAAAAAAAAAAGTTTGAACACCTTATTAAAAGGAACTTACGAATCCTAGAAAATGCTACCTTTCTAACCCACAGTTAAGTTAAAATCTTGGCTATGTAAATTACAGATATTTATTCAAGTACTTTAGCTTCTTATACGTGACGTATAAGAGGCAGCTGCAGATTATATTTTCACTGGGATCTTGGGGCAGATTGATTTTTCCCATAGTATCTCTTTTAAACTCTGTTGAGGTAATCCGTGGTCATGAAAATATTCAGAACCTGAGACCTTGTCAGCACAGATAATGGTGATTAAAGTTTATGCAACGCTTTCCTTACTTTGCTAGGTATTTACTGCATACATTCAGTCTGGAATCTTGCAGATAGGTGTTCTTGAGTGCGCTAGAACACTAGGATGGTGCAAAGTGGCTTGTGTGCTGTATAGTCATGCACTAGTTCACAGCCCTAACTGGTCCATGTTAGGCAAATCCTTAGTAAATAACAAGAACATGAGTAATAAAATGTCTTGACATGCTGAGTTAGCATCATTATATTTTATGATTGGCATCAACTTCACTAAAATATACCTTACAGAAGAATGCAGTTTCCTTAAAAAATAGGCCTTTTCTTGTTTTTGTTTTCTATCCCATTAGATATTCTAACGTGGCTAGAGAAGCAGTTCAAAAAAAAAAAATGCTGCTGAATCACATTGGAGTCTCTATTTTCAAACACAGACTGCATACAAAACAGGGTAATAGAAGAAAGCAAGCCCTACTTATAATGCATGCTCAATTAAAAATGTCAAAACATACCCAGTCTTTTAAGAGTTTTTATAAAATAATTTGCTTCTGATATGTATAGTTACTAACAAGCAGTACATAAGCCTTAAGTCTTTAAGAAATATTTTTGCAAGCATGATTACAGGAAAATTCTTAATATGAAGATGGTACTTAACAGAACTGTCAATTTCAATGATAAATGATCATTTAACACACAATTTGTTGTGCATTTAATACGCAGAAAAACAATTATAATTCTTAATTAAAAGACCAGCATGTAAAAAAGCATTTTCTAATGTAGTTACTAATTTCCTTTAAGGAAACTTATATATACATCTATATTCTCCAGAACTTGTGTAGAGCTGTATTGCAGATAAGTCTTTTTCAGGGGAAAAACCGTTTGCTTTTGAAAGTTGCCCTTTCAACAAGGTTAAATTAAGCTTGACTATTATTGTGGGTTGCATTGCATTAAGGAATTTGTTTATTTTATCGTCGTTACGGTATAAAGCCAATAAAGGTCAATCCAGTGGTTGCACATGATGTAGGGGTTTCAGTCAATTTCTAAGTTGTCTTGTCATACCTCTCTTAATTTGTCTTATGCCAGGTGTGATTTATGGCCTGTTGGATATTCCAATTGTATTTTCTTCTATAATGTATACCTTTAATCTACAGCTTCTCAGAATTGCAACCTTGGTAGCCTTATAAAGAAGGTTAAAATGTCAATAGTCTCATGTTTATGAGAACTTGCTTGAAAGCTGCGTCTCAAACTTAAACAATACACCAGAAAACATTATTCCTTTCCAGACTATGCTGGCTGACTGTTCAGGTTATGTTAGAAACCTAAGGTAACCCATATTTTTTAAGGATGAATGGTATTACATCGGGATATTACCATTCTGTATATAACTCTCTCAAGTAGTGCACAGTGTTTTATCAAAATGGACCTCTGTCCATGGTCTGCCTCAGTTTTCTTTGGTGCATATAAATGGGACAAATGAATTATTTACAATCTTTCTAGCTATAGATATTACTATTTGATTCTTAATTTAAAAACATATGTGCACAGAAGCACAAGTCAAATGCTATAAAGTTTCTGAGAGACAGGGATAAAATACATTGGATATGAAAGAATGCATATGTTCCGAGGCGCCTCTTGTCCATTAAGCTGATGCCTCCAGGGACTGCTATAAATTGCTGATTTTTAGCTAATCATTTTATCTTATTCATATGTAACATGAAAGAGGAATTTCCTTCACAGGAATGTAAATTATGATTTTAATTTCTTCCTTCCTTACCTCCCTCAGTCATAACATGAAAGTATTTTAGAAATTCAAACTCTACAGTTGCAAGATAATTTCAACGTGCTTCCAGAGAGAGAGGATTGCATACATTGACGACTTTGTTTTGTCTCCCCTCCCACTCCCTATAAAATGGAATTCATTTGAAGAAAAACAAAAATTGAGGAGGGAGAATGGGCGTGTGTTTTTGTTTAGCAAAAAATCTTGAACACAATTGTATTAATGCATGTCCGCCAGTTGCTCTCAGTTTTACAAGTTTACTATATAAAGAACTCCAGTGTATTAAAATTATTACTTCACATAATCATGTGAACAAAACTCCCTTGTGCTCAAGGCAAAATGCATGTATAAGTCCTATTAACATGGGCATGAAATCTTACATGGGTAGGGGAAGAATTCTAAGTACTGAGCAATCCAGAACTTCCCATTTTACCCGATTCCTTAATAACAGCCTCAGTAAGTTGACATCTATCATTCTAATGCTTGAAAAATAGAATTGGAGGATGACCTAAAATTTGAAATTTAATCTCAGCATCTGAACAAGGAAAACTGTATTTAAATTTTATCAATCCTGTTTTGCAAAATTATGTCTTTCTTTAGCTTAAGCCAAAGGAAAAGGTTCAGAGATGAAAATAGCAGTTAATACCCTTCTAAGAGGAGCTGGACACTTAGAATTCATGCTTACACCTTTTGAAAGATTTTTTTCCATAGTCTTGAGTTCATTTTCTATTAATTTACTTTAATTCACTCATTAAAATACTTGTCTGAAATGATGTGTCTCTAATATGATGGCACTGCTTTTGCGTGTCCAGATATAGCAGAGGACTAGAGAATTAAAAAAAAAAAAAAAATTTCTTCTGAAATATTGAAGTGTTACAAACTGAACTACCAGACTGTGCCTTGCTGTCTTCTGCATTAACTATTTCACTGCAACATCTGTTTACAGTATGCTACCAAGACTAACTCCTGTATGTGAAGAGCCAGATCTCGTTTCTTTTGATATTGGCAGGTGAATCTGCCACTGACCTTATGTGACAATGTTTTTTTTTTTTTTTTTTAAATTCCAGTTTACAAGTAGATTGAAATAGTGAGCATATGAGAACCTGATGAGCATTCTGGAACAGTGAAAACTAGCAGTAGACTAATCATATCTTTAGAAACAATACTCAAGTTTTTAAGAAAATAACATAGTCAAAGTAAGATGCAAGCCATTCCAGGCTGTGTCAACATACATTTAATCTGAGTTAGAGTGGAATCAAGTCACAGATTATTCTTCGAGTTTCCAGGTTGCTGATGCAATCTGGATTGATGTTTCCAATTGATACTACGTGCTACATCAAAAATCCTAAGGAAAGGGTCTTGATCTCGAGGATATGAGAGACTGGCACTAGTGAGCTGATAAGTTTTATATAGGGCAACTAGACTATATTTTGACACAACACAAAATTGAACATAAAATTGAAGAATTACTGGAAAGCAGTTTTCCAGAGTAAAATAAATTTGTCAGAACAATTGAGAAAAGTACACCTGTTAAACACTAATGTATGAACTCTGAGTGGCAGACCACCCTCAGTGCACAGCGCTCTGTACTTCTGAAACTGCTTTGTTGAAGTTCAATAAGCCTGGAGATTAACTGCTTTTAAGTTGGTATGTCACTGGTGATTCATCTTGAGTTTTAGCCCAAGTTAAACAGTATTTCGTGTGTTATCAGTTTTTTACTCATCTGAGTTGTCTTTCAAAATGTCATTACTTTTCTTTAATCACACTTTAAAGCAGCTGCACTGTAACATATTGTGAAGGAAACAAACTTATAGTGTGGCAGCCTTTTGTTTTCTTCTCTTCTTCTTCCACCCACCATTTAAGTTACCTTACCCCAGGGAAATCTCTAAAACATGTACAGCTGGTTCTGCATCATATCCATCCAGCCATAGAGGCTTGCTGATAGAGACTTTGTCATTCAGCTCAGGAAGCATCCTCAGAGGAAGATGTTTGAGCTCAATAGAGCTCAGAACCTGGGTTTTTGGTAACTGACTGGGCTACATAATAACTTGCCTGTCCATTGCAAAGGTAGCAAACCTCACCATTAGCCTAGATAGGAGTGCAGGGAAGGAGGCAGCTGTTATTGTCAGTGTTGGTACCAGTTAAAGAAAAAAGGGTAGAAGAAATTTGTGGCTACAGTCAGCCTGCCAGGTAGGAGGTAGAGAAGGAGCACAGTAGTAGTAGCAGCTGAAACAGTATCAGTCTGATGTGCAGGACCTGGGAGCAACAGAGGCCTTTCACTGAAGATGGGACAAAGACACTTACCAAGGCTTTGCAGTAAAAGCTATGTCTAATGAGATTTCACCAAAGTGAGCATGTTATGTTTGCACGTGTTCATCATGCAATCTTGATGTACTAATCATTTTTCAGATGATTTCATACACGAGTTAGATCCTTCTGAGGGAGGACAATGATGGAAGCCATAGCAATGTCATTAATACAGAAAGCACATGGACATAATATAATTATTAAAGGATATTCCTTCAAGTCATGGTAAAAAGTCCTTGCAACACTCTACAACATCCTTAGTTCATATATTTTTTAAAAAGGTAAATCTGCTTTTCGTATGTTTTTCCAGTCCAAAAATAACAATAATATTAATAATAATGCAATTAGAGAAAAGATGACAGAAAAGAAAGTACCTATCTCTTAAAATGATTGTATTCAAGTTGGATCATATTTGTGAGAAATTCCACATGGCTCTATGAAGCATCCACTGGGGACTGTTAGGCTGCAGGTATTAGGAAAGATCTTCGAACAATACTGTTTTCTGGAGAAAATGAGCATGAAAGACAGGTTTAAAATATCTTCTTTTGTATCCATGTGAAGTTATATTGGATAAGGACAAATTTTATGACAATATAAACAGCTCTGCTGTTTAAAAAAATTTTTATTTTTTAATTAAATTATTTTTTTAAAAATTAAAACATGCTGCTTTTCACAGGTAGGTTGTCTAGATATTGGTCTTAGTTTCTTGCTATGGTTCATAAATCTGGCACCAGTGGTATTTTTTTTTTTTTCCTCATTCTGAACAAGAACAATGCAACCCGGTAATCCACAGTAACATCCTATGCAGAACATCTATTATGAACTGTGCTCTGCTAACAGCACCTGGGAAAGCTAGGATCTCCATGCTTGGCATAGGTTATATACCAGGACTCTTGCAGACACTCAGGGAGTTTTGTGTATGAATGAATGAGTTGCTCGAATGGTTTCACTGGTATCTGCCATTTAATAGAGTTTTTAGATGTGTACCACAATGATTTATTAGGTAGAAATCAAAACTGTCTGAGGAAGTAAAGGGAAGATCATGAGAACAGTAGGAAGTGTAGTAGTAACAGATTTTGTGCTTGTAAAATAAGTAAGTTAAAAACACAGGGGAAAAAATATGGTCTGTAGATGTAGATTTCATACCAAAACTGGAAGGAAGAGCTATTAAAAAGTTTTAAGTGCAGTGACCCCAAATGAGTAAGAATTACCTAGTGCCTGTCATATCTTCTAAAAGATTGGTGTTGCTTTGTTGTGCTGCCTGAAGCAGTGTAAAGCATACAGATCTGATGTCCGTATTGACACGTTCCTTACCTGTCTGCTGCAAGGATATACAGCTGCTTCCCTCCCTCTTCAGATTCCTTTTACTGTCTACTGCTGTGAGTGCTGCTGATTGCAGAGGGAAGATTAAACTGCTAGAATCATACCACAACATATATAACTTGTCACTTCAGTGACAGTTTCAGGCCTCCTGTTACTGCAAGTTTAATTTATATGGATTTAATTTATAGGAATCTAGTCTAAAAAATGCATTTTTAGAAAGAAGACTGCAAAGGTCACTAGACAAAAACTTCCTTTTCAATGCATCATAGATTAACAAGTATGTAAACTTAGAAAGAAATAGAGCTATATTAAGAACAAGTTTTGTAACAGAAGCTTGTATACTTTTCCAGAGTTAAATGAACACGACAAAGACAACAGGCAAATTTTCTTCTATCAAATTCAATTCAGTTGTGCTACAATGAGGCCAGAGCTTTGGCTGGTGCTCTGAGCACCTGAGTGTACTGAGCACAGTACATGGCCCTGATGCATGGAATTCAAAAATTGTGAAAACTTCATATGATAGCCTATGAAATATTTTAGTTCTATTTGATGAATACGGTCATAGAAACCTAGAAGTAAAGTCAGGCCTCACGTTTTGATTGTGTGGTAAATGAAAGGAGGTGAAAAATGACCTTCACAGGGTGTGCTTCTCTTCCCCTGAGGGAAAGAGAAGAATCAAATGGTATTTTCATCCCCTCATTGTCCCATTAGTGGAAGAACACTAATGCTGAGGGAAGACATGATGAGCCCTGCTTGCCTGGAAATGGCTGAAGACCTGCCTGTGAATGGGAATTCCTTGCTTTGCTTTGCTTGTGTGTGTGGCTTTTGATTCATCTAGTAAACTGTCTTTATTTCAACCCGTGAGTTCTTGTGCTTTGACCTTTCCAATTCTCTTCCCCCTTCCCACCTGGGGAGAGTAAGTAGCTATGTGGTACTTAGTTGCCTGCCAGGGTTAAACTACAACAGTAACCTGAAAAGTTAATGAGGTAAGTTTGATCAACTCTGACTTGTAAACATTAAAATGCAGAGTGTATGTCTGGTACTAATGTGTTTATGGGAACTATATGTATAAGCAATATCATAATTCTATTCTTTGGGGTTTTGGTGCGTAACAGCTCCATCTGTATGCTGCATTTTATTATACTTCAGTAGTACCGTATCAGTAGCAGTCAAATGGCGGAAATGGTGCTTATAAAACTGTTCAGTACCACTTGCTACAAACAAAGTCCAATACTGTCAAATGGATGAGTAGTGATTATAGTGACTGTTGTGGTTACACAAGCAGGTGGTCTGTCCAAGTCAGGAAAGATCCCATGACAGAAACGTATTCTATATAGAGCAAGACCAGTTAGGCTACATAAGAGCCTTCTCACCATTTCAGTACAGCATCTGCCCAAACTTAAGGAGCCTTATTGCAGGATTTTTAGTGGTCCTAAAGAGAGAAGCCGTGAGCCAGTTTTTCTGTTAAGGATCATCTTCTGGGAATCATGTTTAGAAAGGGAGCACGTCCTCTCAAATAGTCATGTTTCAACTCTCATGGGTAGGTGATTGGGAAGTGCAGGCATTGCTGGCTGGGCATAAACAGATAAAGCACTGTTAAAGCTTGGAAAAGGTAATCAGGATCTTAACATGTCTCTGTCTGCTGCTGTAGCCACAAGACAAATCTTTCTCTTATTTCATCTTTATTACTACAAATGCTTGACATATGGTGAAGTTTACAGAAAAACAATCAAGTATTCTCAAGATACTAATTACTTTAGCAAGAGTCCAATTTAAATATATATTTTTTGAAATATTTCTTTGAAAATATATATTTCTTTGAAAATATATATTTCTTTGAAAAACTAGAGGTAAAAAAAAAGCCACTAGAAATTTGAAAGGCCCAACTGAATTCTCATCTGTTCAACTGCTGAATAATTGCTTAATGTTACTATGTATTGTCTATTGTTCTGAGGTTTCTTAAGAAATCTCTTTTAGCTTTTATCTTCAAAAATCGTCTAATTTTGCAGATTTCAAGGCTGGGATGACTTGCGAGGCTAATGTTTTTTTTTGTTTTTATTTTATTTTTTTGTGATTTATCCCATTTCACCAAAGTACACTTTCTTTTTTTCCTGCAGTTCACCATCAGGAAATGCCATCAGGAGTTACGATTTGAATATTTTCACTTTTATACACCTTAAAATTTTACTTTTAACTGAATTTTAAAACTTTTCTCACCAAGTCGTGCATTTCTCTGTATTGTCTATATTGCATTCTCTTGGCCAAGTATTTTTCCAGAACTGGGTAGAGTGTTCTAGAGGGATTCCTCATGGTGAAAGTGAAAGGTGAGAAATGTGGGCTGTAGGGCAGTAGTAAATATGTGCATCATTAACAGATATTTTCTCTTGTGCCTTTTAATTTGTTTCACCTTTTCAGTAAGTGCACCTTACTTCTGGTGTAAGGAAAAAAAAATAATGTGGCAGTTCTGTTTTTTTGTTGTAGTTGGTGGTGTTTTTTGTTTGTTTGTTTGTTTTGTATTTTAAGTGAGATATTTGTATATTTCAGCATGGATCAGGTTGTTAGAACTGTGTTGATTCATTCCAGCTGGTAAACTTTTTATTCTTAAAAGTTCTGGACACTTTCTTATTAGAAAATGTGAATAAGAATTAACTGAACTGCCACTTCTAGAGAAGCTAATAAAAATGAAATAAGCTTCCTATCAGAAAATAAAATTGCCTTTTATTAGAACCATATTGCAATATGTGTGTGGTAAGTGCAAGAAAAATAGTGTACAATGTTCTGAATAATAACTGTAGATGTTTGAATTGTGAACGTGGCAATTAGGGATGTGGTTTAGTGGTATACTTGGTAGTGTTAGGTTGATGGTTGGACCTGATGATCCTAAGGGTCTTCTCCAACCTAAATTCCGTGATTCTGGGGGATATAAGCAGTGGAGTGTTTACTTGACACCTATGCAGATAAAATATCCCAGAACAATGACAAGGTTTTAGGTGCAAGTCTGTTCACAATGTATAAGTGTGCTTTTATAGGTTGTGTTTGGACATGTTTGTATGGATCTGAACTTCTTGAAGAAATTATAAAAGCAATGCTACATCTGTACTTACTCTGTAAATTAAATGACTTTTTTGATTGTATTCGTTTTTAACTGTCAAAAAGGGCAATGTTTTAATGAAATGTATGCAGAGTGAATTTTATCATGCATGAAATGGATCTCATTTAGCAACTTAGAAAGATATTTTTCCTTGTAGAAAATGAGCATTTTCATTTTGGTGCACATTAGTATCTGAAATTATGGTATCATTCACTGGGTACTTGTTGGTTTTTTTGTCACTTTTGTTTTCAGATGGCCTGTATAGGTTATTATTTCAATGAAAAATTCAAGAGGCTGTGGCACAGAGACAAACATAACTCATCCAGTAAATGTCTGGTGTTAGAGAGGTAACTGAAACAAATTAATTTAAACTGCATTGTAAGTGGCCTGTCTTTTAATTTCCAAAAGTGTGAAGTGTACTGTAAGAGTCAGGGGTTTGTTGCTTTAATCTCTCTTGATAATGATTCTAATTAGTGTTGCGATAATTAGATACAGATGGTTTGCAGGTGGGGAATGCTAGGCTTCATCTTTTCTAAATTGCTCAACGTGTCACCTGCTTCACAAATGAAGAAACTTTGTAGGGCCCTGACCAAAAGCCTGTTGATGTAACTGAAAGGCTCTATGTGATTTCATGGGCATTTAGAGAAAACCATAAATTCCACTGTGCTTCTTGAGATTACTATCTATTCTGAGCAACTGGCATAATGGTGCAAATGTTATGTATGAAAGCATTGTCTTGAGGACAAATGGTATTCAATGTGATCTGTGTTTATCAGATCTTGCTCGAATTGTACCCCCTGAGTGGGCTTGGCCCATTGATCTAGCCTATCCAAATCCCTCTGCAAAGCCTTTCTTTCCTCAAGCAGATTAAGCAATTCATTAGTCTAGTGGCTGTTTCAGTGTGGCCTTTAAAATTCAGTGGTTACGTTGTTTCTTGCTAGTGTGTGGTGGCAGGACCCAGGTCTTTGGCAGTGAAATGACTCCATGGTACCAGGAACAAATATAAAACCAAGTTTCTTGCTTGGATTACTAAGCCCTTATGATTAAGTAATTCCAGTACCCTGTGAAGACGTAGAATGTGGAAGACCTGTCTTCTTGCTTGTACCCTTAGGAACTGCAGTATAGAACAATACAAACCATTCTTACCAGAATTTAAAGAGAGTGCAGCTCAAGAAATGCATCTCAGTACATCTGTTGGGTTTATACAGAGATACATGAGCATACAATAATTTGTTCATGCTTACAGATGAGCATTTGATAAACAATTTGTAGTTATAATTGGTTTATGTACAATCCTAGTGTTGAGTTTCTGTGCTAAGTTATTTCTTTGTCTTCCCAAATTTTATCCGAAACAATGAAACTACACAAATAGGGATACTGCTACTTTTCATGTTTTGTAAGAGCCACTTGTTATTTTCTGATCTTAAATGGGCAAGAGTGTTGAGTGCTTTCAGACTTAATCTGTGAACTGAAACCACCTTACTTCTGATGGTTCATATTTTTAATATTGCAAAGCACTTTTGTCCTTGTTGGTGGTTTTATATGGGTGATAATTCCACAATTCCACCCTTGTTACAAGCTTGAAATGCTAACATACTATTGTCACAGGGTAGTTGGATCCTAGGAGATTCTTGCCCCAAAGCAGTGTTTCTTTCAAAAGGCAAAATTCCAACAGATGGACTTATCATTAGGTATTCATAACATGTCCACCAGGACCGTAACCTTTGAGTTGAGAATGAAATTCAATTCTGGCTGCAGATAATTTCTTCCTCACAAGGCAGAACTGTGAGATCAAATATCAGAAATCAAAACTTGTCAGGTACTTTTCCTCCCTGTATCATTCCTTCTGCCCTCTTGGCTGTTGCAAATACCATGAAATTATGCAAATTCAGTTGCATTTACACAATCTTATATAAATCAAACATATTAAAAATTTCAAAAGTTTAAATCATGCCAGGTATTATTACAATCTAAATAATAGGGAAGCCTTAATCTTGTTCCTTGCTTACCAAGAACATTGCTGGGCTTGTATGGGACTTTATCTTTTGGTTATCCTGTTAAAATATAAATTCTGTAAGCTTTGACTCTCTCTTAGGTATAGCTATGGTGGATACAACACTGTGACCATGATGTAATGTAGTTCTTCCCAGGTTAGCCAGCTTTGGGGTGTGTATATTTTACTTGTCTATCTCATCTTAATTATTGCAGCCAGAAACTCACTGTGAGCTATTTGAATATTTGTTCAGCATCTTGAAACAGTTTGTAGATTGCACTGGTCCTGCAGCTGCTTTGCTACTGGTGTCTAAGCAACCCAGTTTAAAAGTAGCTTGGGTGGGCATTCTGCTGTGGCAGTCACAGAAGATAGCCTTGTGACCACTTAATTAAACATTCCATTTAACAAATCTTTCAACTTACCAATGTGTTTCTTATTGTTGTGTACTTAAATAGCAGGGATATTCTACGCTTAAGTAGATGGAAGGTTTGGGCTTTTAAATAAAGATTCAGCATTTCTTCTTGTAGGACAAATGTCAGGTTACATTGTGGGTTTGTTTGGAACAAATTTCAAGGGGCAATTTCTTCATTCCTTTGATACAGACAAGACTAGTGTAATTTCCCTAGCTGGGGTTGTATGTATTATTTGAGATGCAAATATTATAGATTTTTATAAATGCTGAAATATTTTTCTTATTCCTCCAAGCCTTAGTTAGTTTTTATTTTCTATTTATATTATCACCTGTTATTTTCCATGTACTTCCTCATTTCTATTGAGTTCATCGAGCACATAATACTATTCAAGGTCTTAGAAAACAAAAACAAAACTACCAACACCACCAAAAAGTTTAACTGTTTTTAAAGCGTTCTGCACAATGTGATAATGTGGTCCAGAAAGATACCATTACCCTTGGAAAATTTAGAAGCTTAAAAGTAAGCATTAATTTGGCAGGAGTTGAAACCTAATCTATTTTATCCTGTTTTAAACTTCACTGTGCAGCTGCCTGATCAGCTGTGGCCTGATGATCCCTGAGAGGCACACTGCTGTGTGATGGACCGTATTTCCATCTTTTCCTTGACTCTCCTCATTCTCTTTAGAATGCTTTGTTCTGAAGGGACGGCGAGAGCTGTTCTTTTATTTTGGAGTGAATGTGCCTCTCTTTGGACTCCCACACAGGAAATGGACATTAGAGGATCTAACATAGTGATGTCAAGAAACCTGTAAACCTCCTAATTAGGCATGCCCTTAGTGTGAAACAATGAAATTTGGGGTTCTGCCCACCTCCAGGGAGCAGACAGATAGAGAAGCTGCTGTTTTGTCAGTTCATTATCACCCAGTGCACTGAATAGGAAAAATCTGTTGATGTCACCCGGTTGCTATAGTAATGCCGTCCTTGCTTATCACTGTTTCTCTGGCAACAATCCCTTACTTTCTGCTGTATTAACACTCTTTGTTGCTATAAAATTCCTTCATTGTGTTTTAGATATTTGCAGCTCATATCAGGTCAGACATTAGATGCAGACTTGGTATCTTCCTAATGCTGAGTATTATTGGACTTTGTCATTTCACACTAATTTTGGTAGGCTTTGAAGCTGGGGAGAACAACAATTTAGGTGGCTATAGAGACATGGGGGAGAAGAGTTGTAGAAATGAAATTCCATTCTATAAGGCCTAGGATTTGTTTGAGAATTACCCCAGTTTGAAGTTCAAGATCTAGGAGTCCTTGTTAGAGTTTAATGCCTGGGTTCCCATTGGCTGCTCTCCCTCAGGAAGAAAAACCTTCCTTGGACTCGCTGGCTACACTCTCACTAGTACAGTCCAGGATGAAATTGGATTTCTTTGCTGCAGGGGTGTGTTGCTTGCTGATGTTCAACTTGGGGTCCAACAGGACCCCCACCTTCTTTTCTTCAGAGCTGCTTCCCAGTCAGTCTCCAGCTATGTTATTGCACAGAGTTATTCCATTCTGTGTAAAATATTGTATTTGGTTTTGTTGTACTTCATGAGGTTCTTGTCATCGTTTCTCCAGCCTGCCCAGGTTCTTCTCAGTAGCAGCCCTGCCCTCTGGTATATTGACTGCTCCCCCTACCTGGTGGTCATGAACATGTGCAGAGAGTGCCCTTTGTACAGTCGTCCAGGTTGTTAATGAAGGCATTAACAGATCCCTGAGAGAAGCCATTTGCTACTGGCTGCCAGCTGGACTTTATGCCTGGCACACTCAGCCTGGCAGTCTAGCCAGTTTTCCCCATATCTTATTGTCAATATACCCAACTGTTATGTCACCAATTTGGCGATAAGGAAACTGTGTGGAAGGAGTATGTGAAGTTAAGGTAAATGACTTTCACTGCCCTTGCCTTCCTTGTTCATAACACCTGTCACCTCACTGTGCTAAGCAATGAATTTGATCAGACCCTTGGTAAATCCAGGTTAACTGCCCCCATTATGTTCATTTTCATGTATTTAGAAATTGCTTCTAAGAGGATTTGCTCTGTACCCCTTCCAGGGACCGAGGTTAGGCTGATTAGTCTGCAGTTAGCTTGTCTTCTACCCTTAGAGATGGGTAACAGGTCCTTCTACATGTAGAGCTTCTACCCTAGTTGTTACATCAATCATTTGCATTGACAAATTTTGTACTACATTCCAGATAGCTTATGCCCAGCAGATACCAAGGTAGGTAAAATTGTCTGTTAGTAACAGGGCATGGGATTGTGAGGCTTTTTAGGACTGCTTTAAGATGTATAATAATATTTATACCCTAAAGGCCTTACCTTTTAGGGACAAACAACGTAACAGAACTAGAACAAAGAGAAGGTAGGATCAGTTTGTTTCTCCTCCAGTCTCTACTTACTTTCTGGTTACAGCGGAGGACCTTGTTCAAGTACTCATAGAAGGATCTGGGGGTGAGGAAGGAAAATAAGTTACTCTTTTGAGTGTAAATAGAGTTAATACCAACCTAGAATTTTCAGAACACGTTAAAGATGTTTTTTCCATAGGTATTAATTTGATAACAGTATTCCATAACTGAATATTAATATGAAATTATATTTATTCTTAATATTTAACAGATTTGGTAACTCAAGAAAAGGTAAAGATTTTTTGATATTTTTTATATTGGCTATTTTTATCGTCTCTTCACAAATACCCTCTATTTTTTTTATCACAGAGTTATGGATGACTGACCTTTGTTAGCATTCCTGTTCATTTCAATGAAAATTGTTATTCAGTGTCCTACAGGTAGAATTAGGTTATGCAATGTGTTATGTATCTGCAGAGACAGGCATTTTTATGTTCAAATAATGTAGAGCAATATTAACTGTTGAAGAAGAAAGGACTTTCTGAAGCTCTTAGTTACAACTCTTACATTAGTTCTTTTCGGATTTATGGATTGATGGATGCTGCATGTTTATGTCTTGTGTCAGCACTGGAGCAGTTTATCATGTAACGCTTATCTCACTGAAGAGTAATACGCTCTCTCTATATTAGGTCATTTTTGAAACCCTTGCAAATAAAAAAAAGTACATTGAATTTATAAAGACAAATTTGAATGAGCTTCAAAATTGATTACTCCCTTTAGACAAAGTAACTTCTTTATCTTTTTTATTATTATTGCTGTCTGTGATGCTTGGGTATTCTGTCATTGTCTGTATAATCCTTAGGGCCTGAATGATGGTATAAAGAAAGAGATATGGGAGGAATCAACAAGGTTGATTATAGCGTGTCTTTTTTTTTTTCTAATGGAATATATACTTGCTATCAGTGTATTTCCTGATATTGATATATTTGTTTTTGAGCTGAATTTTAGATTTCATGGAATTTAACTGCATTAGAATTCTTGTTCAAATAGGTAAGTAGCAGCTCAGGTTCTACAAAAATAAAGGTAACAAACCGCATCTTCACATAATGTTTTTGATGCTTTTGGTTTATAAAGCCATAATGAGCATCTGAGCTCATTCAGCTACTTACTGGAAGGATCTATATCATTTTTATCTGCTTCAGTATGTCATGAGAAGAAGTGGACTGCATTTTTTCACATTTCATTACAGAATTAGAATTTTCCAAGAAACTAGTTAAATGCAGGTGGGGTAATTCTTGGTGACAATCTAATTTATTGTTTTAACTTCTTAGATATTCCTGCATTCTTGTCTCCTTTTCTGTTACTGGTTTTTCATCACTAATGTTGGATGAGATGTTTAGGATATGCTTGCATCCAATTGCAAGAGCTATTTTGAGTTATGTTTCAACCAGTAGTCTAAGCCTCTCTGGAGGCAATTTCTTGTATTGCATGCTAGATGGTGTCCTGTTCAGGAAGGGTGCTTGGCACTGTGCTGAAGGGCTGTTAGTGAGAAAAGACTACAGCTGTGGTCCTGGTATTTTCATATACCCATTTTCACCAGCAATGATCACTTATTTATTGGCCCCAGGCGATTTACCAGAGGAGACAGGGCAGCTCAGTCCTGTCAAGTAAAACACTTAAAGTTGATGGCTTACCAAATGAAATAAGCTGTCACCCATGTCACAAGGAGTCCAGAGAGAAACAGAGGAGATATGTGAGTCGGAAACACTAATTGGAGGCTTGATGTCAAAGGAAATGTAAGATTAGGCCAAGGAGAATGATCTCTGGTTTCCAGGGTTTGTCTTTTTTTTTTTTCCCTCCCATCATCTAACTGTTGCTTGTTACATTTTGTGACCCTTGTGTATTAGTCATTGCTCTTGAGAGGAGATGAGATGGGAAAGGAAATAATAGCTGAGAAGCAATCAGAAGTTACAGTTCTAAATAGCAGTCTTGACAGTTTCTCAATAAAAGGTAATTCAACAAATTACCAACACTTCCTGATCAGAGCACTGTTCATAATGCAACAGATGAGCGACTTCAGGCTCGCAGGCTAGTGATCAGCTTCCAGTGCATAATGGTCTTTGTAATTTGGTATACATCTGCTCTGTTACATTGCTAATCACAAGTTATCCCATGTCTGTTCAGTTCCTTGTCCTGTGGCAAGACTTCTGAATGTAAACAACATCTTACAGGAGAACTAAATGAACCAATCACTGTTCTACGACCTCCATTCTTACCATGTGGGATTAAAAGTTGTAGTAGAGAATTTAAGTTACAGGTAAAAACATAATTTATAAGTGTATTTTAATTAATTATGTGTTATTAGAAATGTCTGGTTTACTTATTTGAGCAATGGTAATACTGGTAATAGTTAAGCAAATTTATTATCGTATGAATATACAAGTTCTTCTGTTGTTCAGTATTCCTGCCGTGTTTTGCACAGTGTCTGAGCATATCTTCATGTATCACCCTTGTCTATATTCCTGCCCCATCAGTTGGTAGTTGGTCTTTGTGTAGAAAATCTTGGGTTGATGTTTTGGAAAACACTTCTGCCAGGTAGCTCCTTGCTGTTAAGTTAGCCAAGTGGTTTTCATAGGCTTGCTTTATAACCAGCGTAGAAGATGGAGAAGATCTTTTGAATGGTGACTAAGAACTTGGTTCAGGCTTCCTCTCTGGAGGATCCTCTGATCCCATGAATACTGCAGGATTCTAGGGAGACTGGCTAGCCAAATAAAGTGCCTAAATAGTGTAATGGGAGTATTTTCTTTTATATTGCATGTAAGTCCTGAAAGCATCTTAAAACCTCACTTGGCTGTGGGAACAGCCTCTGAAACGTGGATGAGATCTCTCTGGTGAAAGGAAATGGAGGTGTGAAATATGCTTGCTGTCTGGGGATATAGCCAGTGGTCAATGATGTATGCAACTCATACCTTTTTTCCCAAAGTAATTGGACTGTTCTCCAGAATGCATATTCTGGTTATCTGAATTAATGACTGTTCCTCAAGGCAGAGGAATTGCATTCCACAATTAGTTATTCGTGCCTTCCATGTATCTTCCAGCTGTTGAGACAGATGAATTTTTAGTTGCTCTGTATAAATACAGCCAAATTACAATGTCTGAGAATGCTGTAGTGAGTCACCAACATGACACTTGATAGTTACTGTATATTTTAGACCATATCATGCTATTCCTGTTACTTTAAATCTGTAGTTAAAGAAGCAAAATCACAACATACCTGTTGAAATAAATGAGTTGTGTGATTCCACTTTAATTCTGTGACACCTGAAGTCAAGACAATTAATTTCTGGCACATCCCATACAGAGTTTGTGCATCTGCTATTTAAAATGTTTGGATGAGACTGCATATAGAAAGTTTAGTAGTGTTGCTTTTTAATACATGCATCAAATCTGTTGTTTTTTTTTTTTTTTTAAAAAAGGGGGAAATTAAAAAGCAGAAAAAGGAAAGTTAACATAGATAAATTGTCAAGTCTTTCCACCAAGTAACCAAGAAATGTATTAAAAATGCTAGATTTGCTGATGGAAATATGGGTGTCTTCAGACAATCAGAATAGCTAGAATGTAAAGTAAATCAAATATTTTCAAAAGTCATAGGAATAATCAATGAACACTTTGAAGTTTGTGGGACAAAGATAGTGTTCAAAATTTGTCTGTAAACTTAAGCATGTATTTTTGTCAGTGTGCTAATTCTAAAAGAATATTTCCAATCAAAATAAGACCTTAAAATTATGTAGTCTTGGTTCTTGTTTACATTAAGCTGTTCAGTTAGTGTGAGTGCAAGTACTATGGACTGATCTGTTTAGAGATAGTTTTTAGTGATGATTTTGAATTCTTTGTTTATTATGCTTGTGGTCAGCTCTTCATTGATTGGGTTAATTTGGGAGATCAATAAGGGCATTAATCAAGAGCATACTACTTTCTTCCAAATCAGTCTTGCTGTACAAGTAGTCCCAATCTGACCACTCAAATCTCCGTACAATGGTGCAGTGCCAGAATTGCACAACATAAGAAAAGCTGTGTTAGCCAATTCAGGAATTTGTCTTCCTTCTGAGTATTCACCTACGTACAGTGACATGTCTACCAATTACTGATCATTACTGATTATCTCTCTGCTATTGATGTAACGACATTTCTGTAATATCTTAAATCTCTTAAAAACAAACAAACAAACAAAAGACCAACCCAACAACGAAAAGTTTTTCGTTGGCCTCATCCTGTGGCAGATCTTAAGTTTGATACTGTATTTGGTTTGAAATCTTACAGGACTTTCTAAACTAGTTTCAGTTCTTTTTGTATTACTTCTAAAACTTTGTATTCAGTCTTTTTTTTTATGGTAAAGGTCTAAATTGAAAAAGAATACCTTTCATCTATACGCATATGCTCTGTGTTCTTTGGTGGTTATCTATATGCACGTGTGCTCCATGGTGCAGTGGAGAATTCAGAGAATAACTCAAAGGAGGATTAAAAATTAAAAAAAAAAAAAAGAGACTTCTGTTTTTGTGCTGAACCTCCCATGTAGCAGGAACTTGCTTTTAAAACTACTGAAGTATTTTAACTTAGATTCAAGTTTGATCACTTGAATGGGTTTCAAACATATCATGTTTCATATCTTGTTGCTGACCTGCTGTTTCAATTTAGCACATAATCTAAAATGTTGTTTAGAAAATATAGCAGTTTTCCATCTGCTGCTCTCATAACAGACTTTATAGTTCCATCACCTACTTAATATCTTCTAGAGAAAAGTAGTTGCCTGCAATCTTTTCTGTTGCCAATGTTTTCCAAAGAATCTGCTTGGGTTTCTTCTTCTATTAGGATTTATAAGAAATGGGAAATTATCTCCAATTTTGTGGCCATTGCCATTTTCAAATCTATGTACTAGTCAAGGAAATGTAATGTTGAATGCTTCTTGTTACCAAATAGATCCTGATAGGAATCCCTGTTGAGGAAAAGTAATGTGCTTGTATACAAAATGCTCCTATATAGAAGCAGGGGACCACAGGTTGTCAGCATATGAGACATGAATGCTTTATTGTGCTAATCTGAGCATGGTTTGCTCCTCTGAGGTTATTTATGTAATGGTGACCTACAACACCTGTTCTATGTTACTGCTTCTCTTATCAGCTTTAGTATGATCTTTGAAAAGCATTGATTTATAAAAATGTCAGTGAAGTATTCTTTGTAGTTTAGCAAATGTTAAACTCATTCAATTTTGACTTTTTTGATAGGTTCTTCACCTTTCTGAAAAATTATTTTAACCTACTTGTTTAGATAATTTTTACAAGTAGTTTGACAAACTTGGTAATAATCTCTGGTGGTTCAGTGTAACAGCAGCCATATGGAACTATAATTTCCAAATCCCACAGATCTTGTTTAGTTTATGCTATGTTGGATTATATGTCAAAATTGTTTTCATGCCATCTGTAAGAGTTATTACTTTTTGAATTATTTTATTGTAATTTTACTGTAGTTTTCGGTGTCGAGAGATTATTTTTTCTCATCAGTTACCAGCACTTGATTTCTTGAATGTCCTATACACCTTTTTTTTTTTTTCACGCATCTCTTTTCTTATAGGTCAGGACCTAGGAAATTCTTGAGAAATTATAGTGACTCTAAAGATGTAGTAACATGCATGTTAATGTGGTAAAACCCAGCAATTTATTCAGTTTAGCTTCAGCACTTGAGTGCGGTTTTGCTTGTCTACTATTTTGCCTTGCTGTGATACAGCAAGATCCCTTCCATTTCAGGTGTAATTGCTTGGCCTTTCCCACTGCAAAAGTCTCATGTGGACATTTTATATACTGTCACAATGACCATGCTGAAGACGAGAAATGCAAGGAGAAAAGGAAGAGAAGAATCCTTAAAACAAATAGAAGTTAACTGTCTTAAACACTTTTGGGGTGGGCACCAAAATTGAACACTTTGCAGAGCCAAACAGGTGGCGGCTGTTACTTTTGTAGCCCCCACTTTTGTTTTATTGGTACAATCTTTTTTTGCCCTCCTTGTACACAAACGTCTGTAGTCACCCACTGGAGTGCCTCACTGCCTTTGCAGCCTGTCCCACTGCTTCCTGTATGCACAAACCTGTTACAGTGGTTTGAGGTCGGTTGCCATTTTTCAGACTAAGTCTTCTCCGTGGAACTGCTGCAGGTTATGCAGTTATTTCAGAATACTTTTGGAAGGGGAAAAGTGGGAAAAATCAAAACAAAATCTCAAGTGGTTCTTTAGCAAGATAATTCTTGATTCATGGTCAAAACTCTTTTGTCCTTTTTTTTTGTTTGCCCTTCCTTCAAATGGTATGTATTTATCTTCTGTTTTCTTTCCATTTCACTATCCTTCTCTCATAAAAGCTCCACTGAAAAAAAAAAAAGATAAAAAAAAAAAGCACATCAGCATATGAAGTAAACAGTAAATTGCAGAACTAATTAAAGACTTTTATAGTCCTTTAGCTTGTATTATATTCTTTTTCTCTTCCATATGTCTGTTTTTTATTTTTTCCTATTTGGAGTATTAACCACATTCTTAAAGGGGCTACATCTTCATGGTTTTACAGTATTTGATACTGTGGGTGGGGGGTGTCTCATGTCAGTGACTGCTGTGAGATGCAGTTCTTAACACAAAAAATAAAATCCATATTCTGGACTGTATGTTATTCTTATCTTTTATTTTTCCGATTAATTTTTTTTCAAGGAAGCAATTAAAAGTATGGGTCAAATATGTGTGAAAAGATTGAAAATAAAATAGAATTTTAAAACTAATCTCTGCATACAATTTACCTCACTGGGACATCTTGCTCAGTTAGGTTTTAATAACTCTTTCCACTTTTGCTGATAGATCTGCCATTCACTGTTGATCTATTGAGCCTTGACAGCACTGTTGATAGCATCACTGTTAGTGCTGATGTTTTGGGACTTGGGAGAGCTGGGGGTAGTTTGTATGTTTAAATTTGCAGGTCTTTTCCTTGCTTGTCAGCTGTAATTTAAAGGTACTACTTCAAGCTAAAGCTGTAAGACAAACCATGTTTGGATGACTTATTTTTCTATTGCAGCATATACAAAGTTTTGGCTGTTCTGTAGGGATTCAGACTTGTTGTTTGTGTACTTCAAATTACATTTAGAAAAGTATATTTACAGAGGTAGTATGTGGATGCAATTTTAGGTTCTGATATAGATATTACTAGATATACTAATAGTAGTTTCGATGGCATGTAAATCAGCAAAACAAAAGTCCATGGTTGCGAGGAGAAGCTACTTGCCTACTGCCAGAATTACTGAAGAATACCAACGTAGTTTATAGGTAGTAAAATTACATCCATTGAAGATTTGACACCTGGAGGCACCAAAGCCTGTCTAGTAGTCTTACTGGTTACATGCTAGTTCTAAGATCAGTAGCCTCTGTCTTGGTTTCTTCCTGAACTTAAACTTTGTTCTGGAAGAAGATGAAGGCTATTCTCTAATTAAAATTCAAGCCTATGCACTACATGTCCTACTGTTTTACAAATTTCACTTCTGGGTAATCTTTACAGAATAATAGAATATCCGGAGTTGGAAGGGACCGACAGGAGCATTGACTCCAACTCCTGGCTCTACAAAGAATGGTCTAAAAATCAAACCTCCTGACAGCACTGTCCAAATGCTTCTTGAATTCCGGCAGGCTCTGACCACTGCCCTGGGCAGCCTGTCCCAGTGCCTGACCACCCTTTCAGTGCAGAACCTTTCCCTAACCCCCAGCCTGACCCTCCCCTGTCCCAGCTCCATGCTGTTCCCTTGGGTCCTGTCGCTGTCCCCAGAGAGCAGAGCTCAGCGCCTGCCCCTTTGCTCCCCTCCTGAGGAAGCTGCAGGCTGCAATGAGGTCCCTCCTCAGCCTCCTCTTCTGTGCGCAGAGAGCTTTTCTTCTTACATATGTAAAGTCAGGTCATTCAACTTAGCAAGCTATTTGTACTCTAATTGATAGAGTTTTATCCCACCTTATTGGAGACTGTACTGTATCGGAGACTGTTAATAGCTGTACATGTAGCCTGGCTTTTGTTAGAGCTTTCACTGTGTGGTAACTTGTAGAAGTATTACAACAAACTTGGTCTTAAAAATCAACACTTTGTTAGAAATATGAACTTAAAAACACTTTACAGATGCTTTCTGTATCTAGTCTTAATCTTACCAGGCATAAAATGTGTAAGTTTATGCCTTGCTGAAATAGTGTTTCCTGTGTTTAGACAGCTTGTTGATGAGGTGCTATCTCATAAGAGAAATCATCTTGATTCCCTTAACGTTAGCATTGAAGAGGACAGAACACTGTTTGCCAAATAGGGTTTTATATTTTAGCAAGAGAAGATAACTTTTGATCTAAGTCTTTGCTCTGTAGGGTCACTGTATCACCCAGGGCTACTTTTTTCAGACAAATGAAAAGCGTATATTTGAGGAATTCTTGAGAAATCTTGACCTATAGGTCCAAATGGGATGCATCAGAGTGCTGAGAGAAGTGTCTGATGTCCTTGTGAGGCTGTTCACTGTTACAGTTGCTGAGTTGCAGGTTTTGGGGGAGGTTGGAGAGTGGGAGAGTCTGGATCGTGTTTCCCAGAGAGGTTTTTGAATCTGTGCCTTGAAGTCGTAAAAACACAGAATTAAGGAGAACTTGTGTTTCAGAATTTTAGGATCTTGACTAACATGCTTTCCTCAAATTTTGAGAACCTTGCTAATGTTTCTCCTTCTCTGGCTTTGGATCGGATAGCTATTTCTCACTATTTCTCAGATCTTCAAACTATTGATTTAAAAATGACTACAGGTCATACGCCTGGATGAACGTGGCAACTAAATGTGTTACAGATTGATGGCTGTCATCACTGTCCACTCTCATTTCCTGCTGTGATGCCAAGAGTTCCTGGGGCTCTGTTACAATGCATGACCTCAGGGATTCCCTATCTTTTTGCATTTTGTAAGGTTTCCTTCCTTTTTCTTTGTATTTTCTCTGCTCTGAAACTACATTCACAATATCTTTAATTTTTTTTTTTTTTTTTTTTTACTTTTAGAGGATTATCATTGATGTTGCTGTCTAAAATCTTACCTGCAGCTGTATTTTCATACTGTTTACTAAGCTCTTGTAATTCTTCGTGTTTTTCTCATCTGGGGGCAAACATTTCATGCTCATTGCAGAATGAAGGAACTAACCTACACGTTCGTCAATTTGGGGAAAAAATGCCTGAGGCAGTACAAAAAAAAAGGTTTTGAGATTGAAAGTCAACTTTACTAAGGAATTTGATGTTAAAGTTTACCGTGCAATGTTTCTGTACCATGACATAGTGCAGAAGGCATTAAGGATGTAAGATACATATTTTAAAGTGAATCTGCAATAGATTTTAAATCATATTAGGAAATGGAGGAAATTCACCCATTGTATGTATGTATAGTAGGGCAGAGAAACATTCACACTGCTTTTTTCAATTAAATGCTTCAAGTTTTACATTGATCTTGTCAGATGCATAACTGCTGAGTAGTCTCCTAGTAGTGCTATGTGGGAAAACCCAATGAAATTATGGAAGGTTCATTGAATTGAAAGGGTGATTTTTTAATAATCTGAAAAGCTGCTGTGTAAAGGGAATATTTATTAAGTTATTGTAGTGTTGCCCTTCTATATTAGAGCACCGAAGTGAAGTCGACCATGGTGTGGATATTTATGCATTGTGTATCCTTGGATCTGTATCTTCTTACTCCCTGGGGACTTGCTAAATGTCTTCAAAATCCTTCAACTTCCCCCAGTATTTTGTTGTTTATTTCTTCTTTCCTCTCCTGTCGTTCATTCTTATCCACTTAGCCAGATATCTCCGGAGATGGCTAAACAGTTCATAGACCCTTCAGATACATGGTACTGTTATGTGATGGTGTCAGTTCTGCATTAGTAGTATAATGAAAGCAAGGAAGAATGGCATGAAATACAGGTAGGAAATTGGTATATATGCTGTTACAGATGTGATTCCAAATAATGACGCTTCAAATTTAAATGTTTGCCATGCCACTGAGCTGCTGTTTTGTGGGTCTCTGTGGGTATTGCTCCCTTAGGGATTTGTTGAGGCTCTTGAAGTAACTGAGGATAATTCTTAACACTACTTGGGTTCATTTACGTTAGTACCACTTCATGCAGGATGTTTCTACTACTCAAAAAGAAACTGAACTTGGGTGACTGTGACTTCATTAAAACTCCTAAAACTGGCTGAATGCCACATCTCCTGAACTTCAGCAGAAATTCATTGCAAGAAATGAGAGGGGCATAGGTTCCCATTTGCCTGCAGCATGAAAGCCTCCTTCTGCCAAACCAATGTGTTTTGTTATATTAAAAAACACTGCTCCTGCTGTGTCGTTTTATGCCAAATGTTCCCTGTGGTTGGGCATGCGGGCTGTAACTACCTTCTGACAATTGCATCAGAGCAAATGAGCTGTGACACTGCTTGCCTATTTTTAAATAAGCTCAATGTTGTCCATCTAATGAAGTGCTAAAGCATACTGTGCCGGGGGGAAATGCAGGCTTTGCATGAGGAGTTGTTAAGAAGAAGTTCTTGTTTTAAAAAACACAAACAAAACAGAAGTATGATTTCTCAATGTTGTAATAAGCAGCTACTGTTTAACTTGAGCCAATCCTGAGTTGCTGCTCTTTAGTCAGAATAGGTAGCATTGATAATCTTGGAGAATGCTGCACTGGCTGTGCTAAATGTGTTAGCTGCATTTAGGGAGCACTTCTTGAAGTGCAAGCTTGGAACTTCTTGTATGTGGTGGTAAAGTTCCTTACCTTTGCAATGGGAATGTATGGCTGTGTATAGATAGTACAGTAATGAGTATACAAAGATTTGAAGATCACCACAATTTAAACTGAATCTATCTTGCTTGATTTACATTACATTCTGTTTAAGTGAATAATTAAAGAGTAAGTAAGAGAAGTTCTAGTTTCTATTTAATTTAATCTGCACCAAGCCTGTCTGAATTTAAGACGCAATTGGACTGTGCACATAGTCACATGGTATAAAATTTTGGGTAGACCTGTGCAGTGCCAGGAGTTGGACTTGATGATCTTTATGGGTCCCTTCCAACTCAGGATATTCTATGATTCTATGACTAATATTGGCCCCAAGATCTTTGACATTTTGACTTCTGTATTGAAGCCTTTGGATTTTGGCTGCTTGAGGTTATCTCCTCATTCCTCTGCATGTTTACCAACTGCTTATTCTGTTTTCACTTTTTTGTTATTTATTTGTAAGTGTGCTGATAATCTGTTAAAGAATATGTGCTTCTTTTTTTTTTTTTCCTCCCAGAATACATAATGCAATGTAGGTCTGGAATTGCAGAAACTGGCATTGGAGGACTACTCTTTTTCTGTAAGTGATGTGGCTGTTTGATATGCATGTGATTGGTATGTAATGGATTGTAAAGATGATGCAATCATCATAGTTATATGCCAGTTGTATTTGTACTGGATATGTATCATGTTTTGTGATTCTTTTGTTGTGAGTGGTGCTGCCTCAGTTGGAGGTAATTTGCATCTGTAGAGAAAAAAATGCGAAATAGATGTTGAATCAGTAACTTCCTTTTAATTTTGTTATATTAAACAAAAAAAAGCATGTTGCAGTAAACAAGTTCATTTTTTAAAAAGCGATTTTGATCCAATAGGTACTCTATTTAGAGCTTCGCAGGTAAAAATTGAAAGAGCTGTACCAAATTGTGACTTGCACAAATACTGGAAAAGAACTGGAAGTAGCTGTCACCTGATGTGTGTTCTTGTCTGCCACACTTGCATACGCTGTTTAGGCAGGTGTACGAAATAATGCATTGAAAGTCTTTGGCCTGTGAAAATTAAACTTGCGTTTTAAAAAAGCAGACCTGATGTGCAGTGTGCTTTTCGAAATACGCCACAGCTCCCTTACTGGTGCTACAGCTGGGTAGGAAGCTTCACTGATAAAGCTTCCTGTAATGGGGTGTGAAGCAGATGCTAGTATGAGCAGCAAAAATGCAACAGGTCATGCCTGAGATGATAATCATGCTTCTCAGCTCATTAGCACCTTTCCGCTAAGACGATCACAGCATTTTGAACGTTGAGTTTTGTAATACCTATGTGAGCTGCAAGTGCAGTATTATTTCTGCATCTTATAGGGAGTAAGCTGAAAGAAATAAAAGGTTAAAGTAATCCAGTGAGCTGCTGACCAAGCCAGAAATAACTCAGGTGTTTCTTACTCCTACTGTTCTTTTAGAACTTGTCCGGTAGCATTTAGCATATGTCTGGAGAGTGCAGAAGAGAGATATTAGTGCTCTGCCTCCAAATGCCGTGACTGGTGAACGAGAAAACTGAATCTATTCCTATTAGGCTTCAGTTCAGTTGATAGGACCCCATTTTCTGTCAGGAAATGCTTAGGGGTCTGCAGATTGAGAAATGTTGAAGAGTACTGAAGCTGTCAGCAAAGATATTCTGGCAAAGCTAGCCTTGCACGAAGAAGGTAGGGAGCTCTAAAGACCAAGGGTGCAGCTGGCTAGCAGGAGATGAGGCACACAGCAAAGCTGAGAGGGGGTTTGGGTAATGACACCTGCTGTAAGGAGGGCAGGGGAGCACTGGAAGAGCTGTTTTCTCTTTATAGCAACAGTCTGTAGTCTGAATTCACAATTGAACGTGTGGTGACTCTAATCCCCAGCTGTAACCTTTTATTAATACCTGGAAATGCTTTTCTCTTAAGTCCTCCCTGCCAAAACTCCAGCCATTGGTTATTTTTGGATTGGAGATAACTCAGACTTCACAGTAGTGAGAAGTGAAGTCAACTTGGAGGAAAAAAAAAAAAAAGCTGCTTTGGCTCAGACATTTTTCTTTTCCATTTTTTCCCCTCCAGCGTTGGACATAAAACAACTCCTTTCATTATAGGAAGGAAAGATGAGAAGAAACAAGTACAGACTCTTTGGTACCTTGGCTTAAAGATGTAATATAAAGCATTCTCAGTGTTTTGAGGTGGAAGTGTAACATGCAAATGGATCAAGTAGGTTGGTACTATGACAGAGGAGAGTTTGAGATGGCTGGGCAGAATATCAGTAGGCCGTTGAGCTAAATTTTTTAATTGAGAGTTGATTGTTGAGGGAGGTGAAACTGAGTGTTGGAGGAAATCTCTTGCATGTTATTCTTTACTGTTAAAGAAATAGTATGAGAACTTCTGCACCTTGGCTGATCTGATCTGTACTGCCTTACTAAGCCATTTCTCTGAAGTAGAAACAATCCTTTTTGATGTACTTTGCAAGATATTCTGTAGTTGGATTGGAAATAGAAGTCTACCAGGATTATGAAAACAGAAGGGGTTAGTAATCAGGTAATTATTATCTCAATCAGATAGTGACAGGACAAGGGAGAAAGGTTTTAAAGTAATAGAGGGGAGATTGAGATTAGGAGGAAATTCTTCACTCAGAGGGTGTTGAGGCACTGGCACAGGCTGTCCAGAAAGGTTCTGGATGCCCTGTCCCTGGAGGTGTTCAAGATCAGGTTAGATGATGCCCTGGGCAACCTGATCTAGTGGGTGGCACCCCTGCCTATAGCAGGGGAGTTGGAACTAGATGATCTTTAAGGTCCCTTCCAACCCAAGCCATTCCAGGATTTTATAATAATGCTGATCCTGAGTTTTGTATGAAGCTTTGCTGACTGGGGTTGAGGACTTTTGCTAAATGGAAACACTGTCTCCAGCTGACACAGCATCTGGCTGGAAATTCTGCATTTTCTTCTTACTCTATTCTACTCTGTGGTTTGTAGGCTTGAAGATCAAAAGAATAGGGCCTTCTACTGTTCTCCAACTCTAATTAGCTAATTTCTTGTTTGAGTTCTAAACAGGTACCAGTTTTGTTCTCAGCAGATGTGTTGGACCTCTTGACAGTTATTTGGAGTTCATCAGAAACACTATTACAAAGTAAGAAATGTCCGAACATAGTTTTAAGTGCTATATAAAACTCTCTTATTTGCTTTCACTTTTTTGATCCATATATGATTGAATTGACTTTCACAGAGCTCTTGTTCTCTGAGCATGAACCAGAAGTATATGCATTGCACAGTTGTTTTAATAGTAACTTGTTCGATGCATTTAAAGTGATAGTCACGGAAAATTTGACTGAGATCTGTCCCATATGTGTTTTGTTAAAATAGGTACTATTTCTTGTCTGTTTTTAACATGGCACAACTTATTGTCAAAAATCTTAGACCCAAATTTACCTGTAATTCGAGGGATGTTATTGTACAATCTATAAAGTAAAATCAAACGTAGTTGGTTTTGCATAAATTTCCAATATTGATGATGTTCAGAGTACTGCAGGTAGCTGATAAAGCATTTGCTGGTTTTCCATCTTCTTGTGGCTTGTGAAATGTATGGGTTCCTCTGATTAAGATGTTTTTTACTGCAAAATAATTTATGCACGCCTTAGAGTTTTTACTAGACCTCAGCTACTCTTATGGGAAAATCACAGCTTCTGAGATGTCAGCATTTTGTGTGTTCATTGGTTATTCAGTAGTGCTCTGTCCAACAGCTGCAAAAGGATTTCACTATGTATTAGTAAGATACAAAGGAAAATCCTGTCTTGCATATCCCACATAGTATCTTTTGTCTAGTATTGCCCTAAAAAGAATATTAGGTATATCCTGCTACACAAATTCGTAATAAATCAAGTCTTCCTGTTTAGTTCACTTAACATCACCTTCAGTGGAATTATGAAGGAAAGAAAAACACGAAAGCTTCTAATCAAAGCAGTTGTTAAGAAGATATAAAAACAGAAGAAATGCACGTGTAAAGTACAGCATTTAAGAGCTTTTGAATTTGCAGTTTTTTGATGCATCCTCCATGGCTTTTATAAACGCTAATAGGAGTGTAGCATTTAGAGGGAGAATCTCAAGAGGTAGAAAAGATCTTTGGAAGATAAAAGCTTAATTCACAGAATTCCTGTTCCCAGCATTTCTAATAGTCAAACACAAAAGTTTTACACCAAAATCGCCCTTTACAAAAGATTAATGAATACATTTTGCACTTCTAAAAACTGGAACTGTTGAGGTCTAAAAGGGATGAAATTATCCTTAATTTACAAGATTGCTTATAACATATAAGATGTTATTCTTTCAACTATAAAAGAATCTTATACATTTATTTATATATTTTGACTGCCTATATAAAGACATATGCACAGCATTTTTTATCTGCTGCAGAGATGTGTACATTATATGTTTGGGCTTCAATATCATCAATATTGTGTGTGCCAGTAGTGCTAGCATATTGGGCTAGCACTTAGGAGTTGTGGATATTGTAAGGAAGAGTAAATAAACTGAAACAAGATGAAGGAAATAAGATGACTTTAAAAAATAAAAATAATAAAAAATAAGAATGGGTGGAGGCGAGAGAGAGAGAACAAATGATGATGAAAAATTCCAGGAAATCCAAAGATGGAAAAGAAAAAGAGCAGTATAGACAAAAATACAATGAAACAAATTTTGAGTTGAGATCTTTATAAAATCGTTGAGTTGATGTGTTATGTCAAACATTTCATTAAAAGGATAAGAAACCTTATACATTTTCTTTGCTACTGTTAAATTGAACACTTTAGGAAAAAGAACTCTGTAATGGTAGTTGTAAATTTTAAATCATGGTTGTTCTTTAAAGAAGACCATTATTTCAGTAAGATAATAAAAGTGTTTTCTAATTCTGACCTTGCTACCTTAATTCCTACAAGAAACTTAGAAATGTCGGTTTTGCGTGATTGGAAGTTGGGAATGACTGTCTTTATTGATAGAATCAATAATGCTTGTCGTGTATTTTCCAGAAGTATTTGCTTCAGTGACTATTTCAATTGAGTGAAGATATTTTTCTTAATTTAAGAAAGGCAACTGGTTTCTTTTAACAGAAGAATAGCTGTGTTAAGTGTTTCAGACTTCCCTTGAAAAGAAAGCCTTATTTTCTATGTTCAGCTAATATGTAGTAGCTGAAATCTGAACTGATGCTACTGTTCTAGTAAAATTTGTTATTGAGTTAGCACATCAGTCAAGAAAACAATTTAGCTACAAATTTGACAGTAATGTTATAATGTGCAACCTTGGAGAGACTTGATTTATTGTTGTAAGAATAAATGAATATGAATTTGATCTAGTAATATTCTGTAAACTTCCACTGCTGTTTTTCACATGCTATTTGATAAGGTGAAAATAATAATGCATCTTCACAGAAAAAAAAAATTGCAGTATTCCAAGAAGTAAACTAATAATTTATAACCATAATGATTCAGAGCATTTAGAAAGGTTTCAAAACAGTCCTCAGTAAGCAAAGCACTTCATAGGTGCACAGGGGTCAAAAGTACATTTACACGGATTATAACTAGTATTGGGTTACGGTGTTGGTTCATGTGGTCCATCTCTACAAGATGTGTATAAGCTGTCTTTTAATTCTAGAGTTGAAACTGATAACTGTTTTGCATAACTAATTCCATGTCTTTAGGGTTTCTGGCATAAAACTGTTTTGGTTTTGCACTGCAGTGGTAGTTAGAAATATTTCAGATATTCTTCCTTCCTCTTCCCCCCCCACCCCCCCCTTTTTTTTTTTTAAGAAATACAACAACTTTTACCAGAACTTTGCAATTATTTTTTAGCAAAAATGCAATTAAAAAATTGCTTTGGGAAATGTTCCAGAAGCCTAGGTCTCTTTATTTTTGTTGTTGTTTTTATGTTGTGGGGCTGAATTTGTTAAGAGAATGATTCTTACACCCCCGTTTTTGAAATTTACTTGAAATAATTTGGCTTCTTCCAACTCAACAGCTATACTATAGAGTGTCTCCTACTGCTGCTGATTCACACCATTTGTTCTCTGATACACCTCAGAAACATACTCCTTGTGACTGGAACTCTCGTTATACTCTAGTCTAATTTACGGATTCCTTCAATTTTTCTGCAATTCTGAGTTTTCTCTACTAGTCTGTCACTACATCCTTTTTCTGTGCCTGTCATTTCCCAAATGTATTTTGAAAGGGAATGGAAGATGAGCCTTTATAAACCTCTGTATCATAATATCTTTCCATTTATGAATGTCTAGCCTGAAAAATTTATTGCTATAGGAGCCTGATGCAAGAAAGGCCTTAGAATTTTGGGTCATGCTTTTGTCTGATTCTTTGGACATACCACGTAGCAGCTCTGTTCTAGTTGTTTGTAAAACGTTTAGTATTTACCTAGTTCAGAAGCATAAAGTATGGACTGTGATGTCTCGTTATTTTGTAATGGCTGCTTTGAAAATGAAGTACTGTGTAGTTTGAATTACCACAAACTGGATTGTACCATAGATCCTAGCATTAAGCAGAGCTTCCCCTTCCAAATAATCACAGCAGAGTTGTAATATAATATGCCTTGCCATATAGAATAACAGCAAAAGATTCAGGAACAAATTGTAAAGCTCAGGAGATCTGACTTGACTATTCCTAATATCAGATCATCTGATTTTTAAATATAGCTGTCAGTAGTATTTTAATATTCTATTTTCAACATTCTGTAGAATTTCAAAAATGGATTGTTAGATTACATGCAAAACCATCATGAGCTATGTATTAGACGAAGCCCTAATGACAGAAAAACGTATAACTGGTGAGGCAAGTCTGGGCAGACCTGAATTTTCTTGGTATGATTAAAAACATTAACCAAGCAGTTCCGTTGGCAACAGTGATGTGGGACATGTGGTTTGAAACTAACCTCAGGCTGTTGCTTATTGTATCTTTTCAAGAGAAAAAAGGGAGATCAGGGAATCAGCTCCTGTAAATTGTTTGCCTTTTTATGTTTTCTACCTTTTCCAGATGATCCTCTTGCTGCTGCCTCAAGCTAGGCAGCTTCCTGAGATATGCACTAACTTTACAGAGGTAAAAGTAATTTTAAAAGGAAGATATAATTTTAGCAAGAGAGTTGGCTAATAGTATGTAATTTAACTTGAACTGAAGTCAATATTCCTGGGTGCAGAAGTATCGCCCTTTTCTATCAGAAATGAATAGCATCGGGGTTGGCAGGAGCATTTTGAGTTATCCCATCGCATCCTTAATTTATCTGAAATACACTGTGCTTCACTGATATAACGGTGATCATAAGAAATTCATCTAGTAATTATGTGCAAGGCATATAAATTCTCTGATCCTACCCTCTGAACATGGGCGAAGTATTCATATAGGCAGTAGCTCCTTAAACAAAGTTCAACTCCTAACAATCTGCATTTTATATATATTCTTTTACCTAAGGGTAGTAAACATGAGTTCAGTTCTGTTTGTGTGCTTGTATTCTTTGCAAGAGAGAAGTTTAAAACACCTTTCTCCCTCTTTGCCTGACCTTTTCTTCTTCCAGTGGAATGCAAAACAAACGAACAACAAAAAGCACTGTTTGTTTGTTTCGTGGAATGTTACAGATGCAGTGTGACTGAAGAACTGATACTGAATTGAATGGCTATAAAATGAATGTCTGCAGTCCTAAATTTTTTGTTTCTTACTGTTTGCACCATTTTGATTATCTGGTCAAAAGAGATAAAAGATTGCTGAAATAGTAGGATTTATGAATCTTAGCTATAGAAATACCTGATTTGTTAGGTTATTAAATAGGAAGGCTTTACATAGTATGCAATTTTTAATTTGAGCCATAGAGAGTGGGATGAAATTACTTGTTTAATGGCTGTCAGTTGTGCCGCTGTTTAAAACAAAACCAACCCGAAATAAAAAGACTTTTTCCTACGCTTCTGGTACATGCTCTCTTCTCTGCTTTTTTTTTTGTGTACTCATACTTTTTGAAGGCAAATGTTGGAAAATATGTTTAGACAGGGTAAAAACTGAGTTAGTCAGTGGTAGCAGATGACTTTCAGTGATGATTCTGACTGTTGTCCTTATTTGTTGCATAAGCCTTTGAAAAGTCTCTGCCTAGTAAGGTGGTTGGTACTCCAATTTCATCATCATGATTTTTCACACACACACAGCACAATAAAACCCTTAAACTTATATAAAAAAACCCAAAAAACTCAAACCTTATGTGACAGTAGGTGGCAAAAGGGGAATACAAACCATTTAGATTTTGGGCACAAGTAAAGTCTTAAAATGGGTGAAGTTTGTCGTGACAAAAGCTCTGTTTTATAGATGTGATTTTTTTTTTCAGTGTTTTGTATGTGGGTTCCTGGAAGCAGGTAAATGGTTCTTTCAAAGGTTCAGAGTAGAATGAACAGATTCAAATAAGGTGGGTATGAAGGCTTGGGAATAGCACGTGAGAAATAGGTAAGGAGGCCATCCTTCATGAGTTCTGGTATTTAGAAGAAAAAAAAAAGGTAGAAAAAAGTGGTAAGATTAAATGTCAAAACCCACACTATTTTGGTGAAGCAGCCAGGAAAAGAACAAATCTTTTTCCCAACAGGGCTTTGACATTCTCATTTTATTTTTTTTAATTCACATACTTTCAAACACATTTAAAACTTCATGGGCTCAAGAACATGACAGATCCCTCTGAGGACTCCTTTGCAGAGTAGAATGCGGAGGCTAGCAAAGGCAAGCCCTTCAAGGAGTCCCAAGCAGCTCTTGCCAGTTTCCTTTTCCAAGTGGGGTGGAGCTGCCACTTCAACATAAGAAATAGGGGTAAATAAAGTAATGGAGCTGTTTGTATCCACAGCCATATGCTTCCTATCCCCACAGGCTCAACACCATCAATCAAATGTGAGTTACAGACACGTTGTACCTCTGTTACATATCAGGTAGCTATTCAGGCATTACCAGATGTAAATTAATTTCCAAGCTTGAAATAAGGAAAAAGCAAGGTAAAAATGTATCTGTAAACTATTTGCTGTGTCCTTGGTTAAGTCTGTGCAACATAATGTGCCTCAGCTCCACTTGCAGCATGTGCCCATGCAGATGAGGGGTTCTTTTGGGGTGATCAGAAGACAAATATCAACAGTCAAATTAGTTGAGAAGTGATTCACAGTCTTCTGGCTTCTGCCATCAGTATGAGATCCTCATGCACATCTGGTGGACAAAGCTATCTTAGTGATTTAGCTGACCATTGAATCATTTTCCTTCTGGAGAGTTGTGCAGGATGTAAGTACATATGTTGCTGCTCCTAGTTTACTCAAGAATGATAGTTCTTTTCTAGGTAAGGGCTTGAAGCAGATGCCGTGATTATCCTGAAATTCTCCAAATTCTTCTTGTCTGGTGAGGACCGTTTTTCTTGAGAGAGAAAAACAGGAAGTTCATTCCCTGAAAAACTTAGAGGGCTTTCCATTATTTAATTATGACTTTAAAATCTAAAACTGTCTGTACTGCTGGGTTACTGCTGTATCGGATTGCACAGAACCTGTAATGGGGACTCAGCTTACCATCAAAGCTGCAAATTATACTGATACAAGTGAAACATATCAGCGAAAGTTCACCTGTGCTAATACATAAATGTATGAGCATTAGGGGCTTGTGCTAGCACAGCTGCTCATTGTGGGAGGCGTCTACTTGGCAAAATACACATTTGTGATGGCTTAGTTAAGATTTGGGGCACAGGTTGCTTGTTTTGCTGTTGCTTGGAGGCTGCAGCCAGGTGTCATGCATGCTATCCCCAAAGCACCCAGCTGATACCTTACAGTTTACTATACAGTTATCCAACTACTACACCTATATAATTTTGGCAGAATTTAGCTCCCATAGCATTGATATTCTTTTGCCCACGTTTATAAAAAGGAAATGTTAGTCTCCATTTTGGAAGATATCATGCATTTCAAGTGATTAAATGAAATAACCTTTGTTTTCTGTGCTGTGCACTACTCATTTCTCTGAAGTAATAAGGCTGGTACTGAATGCAGTTTCCATACAAAAAGAGTTACTGTGTCCTCATTTAATACTTCTCTTATTGCTGTTACTTCTGCTTTCTATTGATGCTTGGCTGGTTACAATCTGACACTTTCTTCTCTTGGTCCCAAAATGCAGTCTTAAAATGAACTGGTGACATGCAGTTCTTCTGGAGCCAGCAAAGCGTATTATAGTTTTAGATGGAGCAGACAAAGCTGCTGTATTTACGATTGTTGTGCTGGAATGGGAAATAGTGGGATTGTATATGTAGATATATTTAATGTACAGAATATGTGAATTTCAGCTCCCATGAAAATGCAAGTAGAGGCAATAGCCAGTGAGAAAATACTGGAAAAATACATGGGTAAACAGTTTGGCTGCTGATCTGCTAGGTAATTTTTAATTTGAGGGTTTTTGGCTAGTTACTTTTACTTCTGAGTGGTTTGTTCCATCCCTTATGCTTTACTTGCTTTAGAGTGTAATTTTTTTTGGAAGTATAGTCCTTTTTTTTTTTAAATGCACAGCTGCATCATACTGTGCCATTTCAGTCAAGGTCTACATTATTCCATTTTGTACAAATTACAGTAGATTTTGGACAGATCACAGAATGGTTAGGGTTGGAAGGACCTCTGGAAATCATCTGGTCCAACCCTCCTGCCCAGCAGGGTCACCCAGAGCATGTTGCACAGTCTCACATCCAGGCAGGTTTTGACTGTCTCAAAGGAGACTCCACAGCCTCCCTGGACAGCCTGTCCCAGTGCTCCATCACCCTCACAGCGAGGAAGTGTTTTCCCATATTCAGCCGGAACTTCCTGTGCTTCAGTTTCTGCTCATTGCCTCTTGTCCTGTCTCTGGGCACCACTGAAAAGAGCCTGGTATCCTCCCCTTGATGCCCTCCCTTCAGATATTTATACACATTGATGAGATCCCCTCTGTTTTCTCTTCTCCAAGCAAAGCAGGCCCAGTTCTCTCAGCCTCTAGAAGTAACTCTGAGTTCTGATCTGGATTCAGAGCACTATTAACCAGGTACTAACAGCAATTTTCACATGTTGTATTTTCTTTTTCCACACTGTAAATATATATGTATTAATATATAATCTGAACCCCAAGGAGTACTTTGAATGCAGGGAGACTGTGAGATTCTAATTGACATCTTAGTTCACATACATGATATGGCTATACTGGTGCATGTGATATGCACATATATAGCTAAGTCTCTGTTTATACTGATGCATCCCCATTTGGGTTTCAGATTTAGGTTATGGCCAGTAATTTAAAACTGGGGTGGTAGAACTGATTTTTCTATACAAACAGAGGTCTCCCAAATCCAGGAAAACAGACAGGCAGGCATTTGTTAACAAAACAGTAATGGTATAGTAATAGTATGCAAATGTACGGCTAGGTTTTGAGATATGGATGTGATAATTGCATGTGGGGGAAAAAACCTATTGTCTAGCTTTTTACTGTGCAGTTTAAATGGGACATGTATGTGAAGAGTCTTAGCCAAAAGAGAGCATTCATTCTTACTTGTCTGTATTAGGAAGTCAATGAGAGATTTGTCTGTTTCATTTTGAATTTAGAGGTTGTTTTATTTACCCCAGAACGAATTGTTGCATTACCTACTCTTTGGCAATAAATCTTTTTATTTTTCTATAGACTTTTTAGACCTTCTCATTAAGCAATGAAATGATTATTTTAATACACTGAATTCTAACAGGGAAGATTGTGTGATGAAAAAGATGGAAGAGCTGGAATCACATTATAGGACTGCACCGAATTTACGTAAAAATTGAAATTGGCAAGAGATAAGAACCTACTTTAGACTACTTACTATAATAGCTATATAATCTCTGAAACTTGATAAATTTTTTTTTTTTGGCGGTAAATAATCTCAGTGCTTACAAATCTAAGCCCTTTAAAATATGGGAATTCAATATAAAGATAAAGATCATTAGTGGATTTTTACCTGGTGTAATATAAGTAAGCAGGAAAACAGTAGGAGCAGAGTCAGGTTTCATGCCATCATTCTTAGCATTTCATGAAAGATTTGTGACATCCCGGACTATTTTTAAAGAAAGTGGAAACAACCTTCATGTCTTCTTGCTAAAACTTGGGGTAAGCTGTAAAAACAAGCTGTTTTGCAAAAGAAATAGCAGAACAGAAAATAAAAACTGAAACTACACATTTATGTCATGAAATGGCCACTGAGTTTTCTTTTTTTGTGGTTCTGAATGTTGCATTTCCTCTAACCAGAGCAGCACCTAGTGGCTGGGGAATGCACAGCTCTGGAAATAGAGCAGGGTCCTGGTGTTTGGCAGACAGGGAGGACAGACTTCCCCATCATGCACAGAATCATTCCGTAGTAAAGACTGTAGGATTGCTATCTGTCAGTTATATGCTACAGTAACTTACATAGCATTTTCTGCTGAAGTATCTCAAGTGCTTTTGATTGCAAACACCAAAATAAAATGCATAGAATTTGTAGCTCCAGATACCAAAGCATTTTGGGAGAAACACAGTGCAGCTCATATGGAGTTTAAAGTCATAAAATAATGTTGCAGATGGTCTGATGCTTTGGTTTTTGACAGGACAGGTTTTGCTCTACTTAGGGACCTGGTTGATGGAGTCACTTGGGGGGCAATTCTCAAGGGCAAAGGAGTCCAGGAAGGCTGAACATTCTTCAGGAAGGAAATACCGAAGGCACAGGAGCAGGCAGTCCCTGTGTGCTGAAAGGTGAGCTGCTGGGGGGAAGACTGTCCTGGCTGAACAGAGAGCTTCTCCGGAAGATAAAGAGTTTATGATCTTTTGAAGAAGGGGCAGGCGACTCAGGAGGACGAAAAAGATTTTGTGAGGTAAAGTAGGGAGGAAATGAGAAGGGCAAAAGCCCAGCTAGAATTTAAAATGGCTACTGCAATATAAGACAATTAAAACTGTTTTATAAAAACATAACAAAAGGAGGACTAAGAAGAATATCTATTCTTTACTGGATGCAGAAGGAAACATTGTGATGAGAGATGAGGAAAAGGCTGAGGTACTTAATGCCTTCTTTGCCTCAGTCTCTGTAAGACTAGTTGTTCTTGGGGTACCCAGCCCCCTGAGCTGAAAGGCAAGTAGGGAGCAGAACGCAGCCCTTATAATCTGAGGGAAATGGTTAGTCACCTGCTACACCACTTGGACACCCACAAAACTACAGGGCCAGGCAGAATCCCCCCGAGGGTGCTGAAGGAGCTTGCAAAAGTGATCACCAAGTCACTTTCAATAATTTGTCAGTAGTCCTGGCTAACCAGGGAGGTCCCAGAAGACTGGAGGTTGGCAAATGTGATGTTTGTGTTCTACAAGAAGGGCAGGAAGGAGGATCTGGGGAATTACAGGCCTGGCAGTCTGTCCTTGGTTCCAGGGAAGGTCATGGAGCAGATCACACAGCACGTACAGGATAAGCAGGTGATGGGATGCAGCCAGCATGGGTTTATGGAGGGTGGGCCCTGCCTGGCTAACCTGACCTACTGTGACAATGTGACCTGCTTAGTGGACAGGGGAAAGGTTGGGGAATTTGTTTACTTGGACTTTAGCAAGGCATTTGGTGCTGTTTTCCACAACCTTCTGGAGAAACCAGTTGCTCGTGGCTTTGGCTGATGTGGTGTTTGCCTGGTAAAAAGCTGGAGGGCTGGGCCCAAAGGGTCACTGTGAATGGAGGTAAAGGCAGTTGGCAGCTGGTCACAGGTGGTGGTCCCCAGGACCCAGTACCTGGTCTAGTAGTGGACTTGGAAGTGTTAGGTGATGGACTTGATGATCTTACGGGTCTCTTCCAACCTAAATAATTCTATGATTTATATCTAGTCTGAGTAAAGAGACTAGGTTTGAAGTGTTGTTCAGATGTTACATGTTATTTCATGCTTGTATGCTGCCTTTGACCTTTGTGAAATATATACATAGCTACGTTGATAGTTTAAAACTGATTTTCCATTTGACCCCTGAATACCTTCCTTTTCTCAGTCAGTTAAGATGACACAAAAATTCAGTTGTTTAACTGTTTATCTAGGTAGTATGTCTACTTACATTAAAGGGAAGCATCTCATAAGTTCTTACACATCAGTTCTGTGCTGGGATGTAGTCGCTATGCATCTCCCACCAGCTCAGGATGATACAGGCCGTTACACTGGGGAAAGAGTTAGAAAATGCCACTTATACCCTGTTCCTTTATTTGTTTCTTTTATCTGATATGACTTAGCCTTATCTGCTTGAGGTTGTAGATAGTCCTGCAGATTGTAGTGAAACAACTCACAAGAGTAAAGTGCCTGCAGAACCACTCTGTTTTTATCTTGGAAGCTTCTAGCATTTTAGCAAGATAAAGGACTAAGAATAGATTTTCCAAAAGAACTCAGAGAAATCATATTAAAAACCTGGCACTAACTGTCACAGTGGGAACTGCTGAGTTCTGCAAGTTTGACCTCATCTCAATGTTGAGGTTGGAACTAAGATTTTTTTATTCTTGATTCCAGTCGTGTTTACACAAATGTAGATGTTGGTGATTTTTGAAAATCTAGTCACATGCAAAAAAACTAGAATCATAACAGGCTTTTGGGGCTGTGTTAGATTCCTTTTGGAAATTAATTTGCTAGTGAAGTGTAGTCTACCATGTCAACTATTAATAAGGAATAAATGAGGGTAGCAATATACACATTTCCTACTTCAGCCAGGCTGTGAGTTTTTAAAGGCTCTGTGAAATTGGCTCTGATTCTGAAGGTTTGCCCAATTACAGTTCTGTGCAGCACAAGCCAGAACCTCTGATTTAGAATTCTCTTTGAGGGAAATTTTACATTTGGAGTAGTGGAACTGTAGCTGTTGATCTTCATTTAATTAATACTGACAATGTTGCATTCATTCAAATAGATCTAAACACAGAAATGCGTAATTTTCATGCCAATTAGACCGATCAAGTGAGGTTAGCTAATGAAAGAGTGTATTTAACTCAAGAAGGAATTCAGTATTTGTTTTAAGAAAAAAAAAAAAGTAGTCCTCCACTGTTGTAGAACATGCAGTACAGATCACACACCTGGGAAGGTGCTAAACAGTGGTAAAATTTTAGATATCTGGAAACTTGGGTGAAACAGGAATAAGACAACAAGCCTGCAATGTAAATGGATGGCAGTAGGTCTCAGTAATGGTTGGTGGCTAGCCAGCTCTGTTTACTGTTGGTGCTAGCTCAGGAGAGGTCTGGTAAGCTCTGCAAAAACCTGAGAATGCAGAGTAGGTGTAGCTGTCAATTTTAATCATAAACAGGGAGAAACAGGCGTAGTATCTGCTTGCTAGAACATTGGGAGAGGCTGCGAAGTTCACAGTGGCTGTTTTAGTTTTTTGTCAAGAGAGATTATCTCAAATTTAGTTTTTGAGAATCTCTGCCTGCTGGAATTCTGTAGAGAGGCTGAAGTATGGAGAATGATCATCCATGGGAAAGCAGGGGACTGGTACAATGGATATTTGGGGTTGAGGTGTGTGCTATTTGTCAAATTCTAGACGTGAACTAAGGCAGAGAACTGGTGTGATTGTTGTTACATAAATTGGTAGAGAAATCCATCTGTTATGTAAGTGGGGCGCAAATCTATAAATGGCAAACAGTGTCAGTAATATTTCCTGTGTAGGGGGTGTGCAGTCTGGTTGCATCAGTCAGTATGTATGCAACAAGTCTCTTGCATTTATGCTCACCTTTACTGGGGAGTGACTAATGATTGAGGCATATTCTTATATTACCCATGCCTATGGGTAAGTTTACAAGAAAAGACAAAGCACTGGATATTCATCCTGGAGTCAGTATGAACCACGACCTTCAGTGTAGATATCCTGTTTCTTTTACTGTGTGCTTATGAGTCTAAAATTTACCAAGTATTTTCTAACCTTCATAGGGAAATCTACAGTACTCTGCAGCATGAATTTCATTAAAGGCCGCTTTCCCCTGCAGAGAAGCTGTCTAGCCACCATAGTAAGGCTAGTTTTCTAAGGAGAGTGAAATGGGTTCCTATTGAGCTGCATGCTGCTTTGATTAAACAGCTTCAGACACCTGAGCTACTTTCTTTAAATATAGGCAAAGTACCTCTTAGTATGAGACCTTTAAGTGACAGCTGGAATCCACTGACAAAACAGTGGAAAAAAAACCACATTAGAACAAACAGCAGAAATGGTCTGTGGGAGAACGTAGATGGTGTCTGAATGTGAAGAACCATATTTACTATGTAGGATAGCTAGTGAAGTGTAAGAATTGAGAAGGCTTCAATGTAACCTAAAAGGTGAAAAGGGTTGGGAGGAAAAAAAAGGGGGAGCAAAAAGTATGTTTCAATCATGTTTATTTTGTACGTTAACTGATCACCTAAATAACAGACAAAATATTATTTATTTTCAGGTTCCTCTTTCCCCTTTTTTGTTTAGAAAGATAAAAGTTTTTAGCAGTTTACTGCTTTATATGAGTATTCAGATCCCATACTTGGAATACAAAATAATACTTCTGATTTTTGAAGCGGTGGTCTAGCCATGCAAAGAAACTTCCATAATTTTCAACAGCTGCTTGTAGGTTTCCTGGCAGTTCACCACCTAGAGTATGTGTTGTGAGGGGTTGGTTGTGTTTTGAAATGACAAGGCTTTTCTTACATTCTTTATACTGGTTGTGCTCTACCGCACATTTGTCTGATTTCATAATTAGTTGTATGCCATGTATTTCTGGCAATACTGTACCACAAATGAAAGGATGAAAGCACATTGTAGTTATAGTGCATTTGCATTAGTGAGAGTATACACTCAGTATTGTTGCAGTAGTTTTCATGAATAATTATGTGCTGTAATAAATAATCCATTTCAATTCATTTTGGTACTTCTATCAGAAAAGAAACTGACTGAAAACCTCAAATATATACAGTATCTTTCATAAATGTTCTTTCAGGTGCTTGCCATATCTGATCATCTGTGCAATTACTGAAAGGATCTAAATTTTATCTGAAAGAGGAAGAAACAGCCTTTAAAAAGGCAAAAGTGCAGGATAGTAGAGCCAAATTTCTGTTATCTTGAAATATTTGTGGGAGTGATCAAATCCACTCCATGCATTTCAATATAACTTTTATAATAGCCTAGACCTAATTTTCTTCAGATTTTTATGTACTCAGGTGTTCATGGAGTCTGACAGGAAAAAGAATGTGTTTTCTTATGATTTTAGTAATTATTACCATTCTGAAGAAATAGCAATATTTTTGTAAAGCATACTAGCTTCCTGCAAACTATTTTACCTAATTAATCCTTGCCTCACTTCTGAGAATGGTTGTGTTTGCCTTTCTAATTAATTTTTGCTAAAAGGATAGTATGTTACAAAGCTAGATTTACAAAGGACCTAACGGTAACTTTGTCAACAAATTGAGCAAGGTATTCCAAGTATACATAGCAGCATGAAAGATGACACTGATGGTCTTGTGAAAATGAAGTAGCTACTAAGAGTTGGTAGAGAAAAACTTAAGGGGAAAGGGGAGGAGTGAATGTACACCAGACGTTCATTAATTCTGTATGTGTGTAGATGCCATTACTCTGTGTTCTGAAGGTAAGTTCAGGAACCGTCGTGTACAGCCTGAAGTCATGGGAATGGAGGGCCAGCGATTGTGCGACATGAACATTTTGAATAGTCGTGCATGGTTGAAGAGTGATTATCCATTGTAATGAGGGAAGAAAGGATGTTGGAGAAGGCTTAACTCTCAGCTTAAAGTAACAGCTATTTAGCCCAGTATGTTGTAGTACGTGGTGAAATACTTCCTAAGAGAGGGAGGTTTTTTTTGAAAATGGCTCACCCATCCATAGTTTTTTAAAAAGTGTAATTTCAAATATTTTTAAATAGCTTGTATTTTATATAGTTCTCAATCTTGTTCCTTGTGGATTTCTAGGCAAATTGTAATGAGATCTAGGTTTAGCTTCCAGTTTTTCTTCAGGCTGTGTAAACTTGAGGTATGGTCTTGACCAAGTCACTTGATCTGTCTGTATCCCATCTGTAATGAGTGTTACTACTTCCATTCTCCAAACTTCTATTTGCTTAGACTGTTTGCAGTGTACAGTCTTCACCTTAAAATAGTGTAATGGAGTTTGGATCTTAGTGTTAGCTGAATGAGTACTAGAAACAAACCCAGTCTCAGATTGCAAGTCTTTAAGCTTCTATAATGGCAGTGGGAGTTCTACAATCAGGTAAAAATATGAATTATTTTTTTGTTCCTTCACAACAAGTGTGAGTTTACAGTCACAAAATCAACTACCTTATTGTACCTATGAACGGAATGTGGTCAAGAGGAATAACCAAGTTTTGTTCGTAGATCTTGAAAACTAATTGTACAGACATTTCACACTGCCTATTAGGATAGTGCCAGCAGTTGGTTCTAATAGTTGAAACAGTGCTACTCGTAATGAAGACTTGCCTGCAGAAACTAAAACATGGAATGAAGTAGCTATCTATAGTGGGTACTGCCCATAGATAGATGCAGGAGTTTACACTGGCAAACCTACAACTGAACATCTGTACTTTTTTCCCCAACAGTTAAAATACGGTGTAATTGGTATGACTGCAAGATGCTAAAAGTAGTCTTTTTGCCATCATGTCATTATTCCACATCCGTCATTTGGAGCATGCAAGAGAGGAAGGTACGATTTTAAAGGTCTATGATGTTTGCTTATGCAACTTAGTTGCTGTTTTTAAGTGGTCTGGAAATATTAACAAGTGCACCAGTAACATTAAAATGGCTTTATAACAAGGGCATTCTTGGAAATATTCTTGAAAACTACCCAAAAGATTTCTGATTTTAAGAAAGGAGCATTAATATAAAAACTGAACCTACACAGTTAGTTTTTCTGGTATAGGACAATTTACAAGATAAAATTAATGTATACCAGATTGTGTGATCAATTTGTTACAGCAGACAGTTTCGGAACTGGTAGAGTTTAGAAATGTCCATGAAAATTCACAAGGTCTTAAACTTTTTAATTAACTAACTTAATTAAAATTCAAAAATGCACTTACAATTAATTATTATCTTTAATTAAAGATAATTAAATCTGATTTGACCGGTGATATTTGTTCAACTGGAAATGTGCAGATATCAATGTGCTAGGATATTTTTATTAATTGCTGAATAGGCAATATTCTTTATGGTTTGTGCATAATTAAAGATTAATCTTGATCACCCTCCCTATGGGTTGTTTATATAGCATAATAAAATGTTGCATACTGATACCAGATCTGATTGTGTGCGTTGAAATACTACATTAATGCTGCCGTGTTTACATACTGTTTGACATACATTAGTAATCCCTGTTTCTCAGCATCATTTATTAATGTGTATGGAGTATAATACACTTAATGCATTGCTGTTTCTTTTCTTAAGCTATCTTTTTTAGAATTGTCTTAGTATGTGATTTTACTGCCCTGCAATAGGTAGTGTGTCTCTTAATACTAAAAGGCTATAATTTACAGATAAATGTATTTAGAACTGTAGGTCTTTGAGAAATACATTGGTAGGGTGGAATGAGGAGGGAAAAAAAAAAGGACAAAAAAAAAACCAAAACTGTTTTCCCTGCATTACATTTAATAATCTTTAAATATAATTTCTTCTTTAAATATAATTTCTCTGAATGCTATGGAGCCTCTGGAATATGTTTCAGAAATGGGGGGAAAAACTATTTAATGCACGCACCAAGTCTTAAATAATACTGTTATATTTGCGTAAGTTGTGGTCTGTCTGTCACATTTACAGGTAGCTCTTACCAAGGCCTACTCCATTATCTGTTCAACTGAAGTATCTTTTGCATCTGATTGAGTTGCTGTTCTTACACGCACCTGAAGAAGTCCACTCAGCTATAATTTAACCAGGAAAAAAATCAAATATAATTATTGGAAAATAACCTTTTGTTCATTTTTTGTCTATAATAGCTCTGTTGGGAAAAGATAAGTGACTAATCAAAGTAAAAGGCTGCTTAGGAATGAAGCAATATAAAGCTCATCAACAACAGAATTCAGTGATAGACCCTGAGGCAATTTCCAAGCTATTACAACTGCCTGTGGAGACTGCCAAGCTGCAGTAGCTAGAAAAATATCTTTCACAGTTTGATTTGAAGTCCTCTGTTTCTCTGTCATCTCTTCTTACTTTTAGGAGATATTGTGTAGTTAATGAAATGCAGTAAGTAGTATATTTACTGTGAAATTTTAACTAAATATATGTATTCTAACAATCCAGTAGTAATGCTACTATAGTGTGTTTATTTCCCTATGCTAATTTTTAATAGATATTTGAATTTTAAATATAAATAGAAGTAATGGGCTGACATAGAGGAAAAAAAGGCTAGTATAAAAAAAGCTTATTGCATATCAGCATTTTATTATGATTGGAAATATTTGTAAATATTACAAAAATGAAGAAAATTAAACACCTGAAGCACTACCCTGAGACTGTAAAATGAGGATGTCAAAAATAACACTTATTGTGAAGGAGCAATTCTAATTCCTCTTATGCCATAAAGCAAACTGATTCATTTTCTCTTATGTGTTTTAAACAAAGCTAAGTGATGTTTACAGATCCTCAAAGCCCATACATAGTACAATTGCTTGTTTTTTATTTAATAGCATATAAAGACAGTAATCAGAATATGATACTCATACAAAAAGAAACTATAGTCTTGCCTTTGCCCGTAATGAAAGACTTCGAATCTCATTTAAGAAAGGTATTGCAAGTAAGTTTAACAAGCTATAGTAGGTAGCTAATGTGGAATGAAATACATGTACAGTAACAGTGGCAGATACATGTACAACTTTGTGTCGTACAGGAGCTCTTTCCAAAGTATGGCCTTTCCCCTTTCTCCTCCCTTTTCATTGTTGTGCCTTGGTATGCTGGCAATATGCTGTCTGCTTGTAAGTGTGATGGAATGTGGCCCCAAGCGATTTTAATTCTTGAACCGTTTGGTACAAACAGTGGCTAGAATAAGAAAGTTACATTTAACAGTATAATTTAACAAGATTAACCTGTAAATAATTCATCTTACCTGGGTGATGTAGGATAACATCAAACCTTTTGATGCAGCACTTAGAGAAGGAAGGCTCAAAACAAGTAATGCCATTCAAAGTCACAAAGCTAATGAAAAATCTCTGTTCTAGCTGCAAACCAGTGTGACACACAGTTGAATAAGAGAAAATGTTTGGTGTTTTCTTTAGTTAACATTTTAAACCTGAAATGAAAACAGAAGTTACTATTCAGTTTTATGTAAAGGTGGTTTTAATATAAATGGAAGTTTCATATCAAAAGTTGAAGTGCTGATTTTTTAACACAAGCTTCATGAAGGTTTTCACTCAAAATACTGTGCAAGGGCAGTTGACTGAAGCAGGCATGCCCAGTTATGAATTTATGAAGAACCAGTTTATTTTGCCACATTTTTTAAGGGAAGTACTAAGTTCCGAAGAGAATCTTGCAGGTTGGGAACACAGCAATAAGAACACCTATATGGTGAAGGTACTTGTACCAGTGTTTGCCACTTGTGGAACGTATTTCTTAAAAGATGCTACCCCCCCCCCCCCCCACTTAGTTTGAGAAGCAGTCTTCTGGAGCATACTGGTTCTTTTCTCTTTGCTGAATATAAATGCACATATTAAAGGACTAATATTTAATATGGTAATAAACCCATTGTTTACCAGCTCTGGCAGACTGGTGGGTAAACTTTCCTTCAGTACAGACATGGAAAGATAAATTCTATACAAGAATGAATATTGAAGCTAAACTCCATGCGAATGTAAAAAAGAGTTGTGTATGTAACTTACTTATCTGTGTGTATACAGGTTGGGCCAAGGATTAGCCAAGGAACTCTGGACATGATAAAAGTGTGAGGAGAACTAAGGAGATCCCTAATCCTGTCTTGCTGAAATTATGATATCTAAATATTTCTCTTATATGGAGAGAAGTGCACGTCATATCATCACCCTCTTTGGATAGGACCCACAGTACTCAGAGGTGCAAAGTGTGTATAAATTTGGGGCTTTACAACTGTAAAGGGGTTACAGCTAATGTAATCATGCAATTGAAGGGTCCTTTCCTTGTGTCTGAGCATCAAACCTCTGCATGGATGTGAACTACACTATTGAGTGTTTCTGTTGGGCAACAAGATTGCCTCTGGTCTGCAGAGCATACCTTGACTCTAGTCATCTCACTGTTCAGAATCCTGTTAGATTAAAGTGTTATTAGTTAACCTGATGAATCACTGGGTTACCAGTTTAAACAAATGCCATGCAATGTGTTCTTTTCTCCTTTATATGCTGAGACCTATTTTCTTACTTTCTGAGACAGATAGCTTCCCCAGAGGTTACATATAGCAGTATCAACTGTGTTAAGAACCCTCTAATGAGTCATTGAACCTTATCTCTTTACCTTTGAGCTCTTCTAGAACCTTTTAAAAAGTATCTGCTATGTTTAAAATTTGGCATAGTAAGATGGATTTAATGGTGTTAGTGAAATTCTTTGAAGGACTGTAGCAGAAACCAGGAGCATTCCTGTGGGCTGTTCATTCTCTACATATAAAAAGCTACAGGATCTTTGCTGCCTGTATAGCATGGTAACTTTGATCAAAACGTTCTTTTATCACCCAGTTGAGGTTTCATCAAAGATGCTTGGGATACCAGCCTGTAGTACCCACAATCAGCTGGATCTGAAGGCAGTGCTGCCTATCTAAATTAGAGCAAAAATGAAACAAAGAATGTTCAATTGCATTTGTCTTGCTGGTTGCTGTAGTTAGTCATCTTTTCCATCATAAGTATGAATTACCTTGAGACTTTGCACACAAGAAGATACAAGGCCATGGTGGTGATTTGCTGGTTTACATTCTTTTTAGTTCTTGAATAGCTCTCAGAAAAATTCTGCAATACAATAGAAACACAATATACAAGTCTTATGTGCAAGTAAAACCCGTGGGTGCACATCATAGCTGATAATTTGGTAAATATACTGACTCATGCAAGTGATTTGAACTGGAACTTCTCAATACGTGTATATGGTCAGCTCTCAGAAGGTTTGTGCTGTATAATTTTGCCTGAATTTCCAATGAATGCAGAATTCTGTATTTTCTTCCAGTATCTGCTTTTCTTTTTCCTAGGATTTAAGTTCTGTTTTCAATTTAGAGCAAATTGAGACTATGGCCTTTTTCTCTTGCTATTAACTTGTAAAATATTTTGCACCTCCAGAAGGCTCCAAGAAGACAGTCCCTATATTTCCTGAGCAAAGTGACAGCAATTTTATCTGAGTTAGGTGGAGCAGTAGAAAGTTAAGACAGCCTTTTTGCTTGCAGTTTCAACAAATACCCATTTTAGGAATCTTAAAACACTGCCTCTTGAAAACACCACCTCTTGTTTAGCAGGGTAGCTAGCGCTGTTTGAGTTGGGTCCCTTCAGGTTAGCACAGGCACTAGTCAGTTACACTCCAGCCACTTCTGTACCTACTTCTACACCTGCCTTTGGTCTTCCTCAGGTCTTCTCTGAAGATTAGTATAGAAAAATGCTACTAATACACTTAGAATATTCACAATTTCCCATCATGTTTCAATATGCATAAAGTGAAATCTCCTCCATTATTTTATCCTTTTATTACTGGTGGATTATGAATATTGAAATATGACAATACATACAGCGTTTTAATTGCCCCCACCCCGGCAACTGGTGTTGTCGCAAGGGGAGAGAAATCTGGGGAATAGCAGCACATCTAATCAAGCATCTGCCCTTCAAACAAACAAAAAACCTACTGGATTCTTTTATATGGTTGCTGAATATAAGAAGGGGGTATCTTTGAATGTCCTTAATTCTTGCATTGCTGAATGCTCTTTCATGTGCTCCAGCAGGGTGTTTCCAGCTACTTCACTTGGCTAGTCATGTTAACCTGGCCTATTTTCTGGGTCTTTGTTGCTAGCTGTAGGGCTCTGGGTGAACAGGCTAGCAGCTGACTTGTATGTCTGTAATCTCATCCTGCACAGATGAAGAGACTTGTCTACATCAGGAAAAAATGGTTTAACCAAAGACTGAATATAGCCCTTTATATAAAAAGCAGAGAATAATTGTCAACTTGCTGTGCTGGATGTGCTTGCTGTTTAAGATACTTGGTTCTACAGTTCTCAGCCTCTGATTCGCCTTTACAAACAGATCTGAAGAATTGGAGTTTAAGAATAAAATACAAAAGCATACTCTGTAAATTTCTACTGGTCAAACAAAAGATAATTCAAATCACTTAATATCTTGAAAGAATGGTATATCAACCTCAAAACAAAAATAACAGCTATGATAGCAACTGCAGTTAGCAGAAAAGGCAAAACAAGAGCTGTTGTAACTAGAAAAAAGACCACCTTAAACTGCTGCAAAAAATACTCAGCGTGAAGCGGAAGGCTCACATCCAATTCATCCATATTATTAGAAAAATGGTTCATTAGCCTGCCAGTGGGAGTTGTATCAAAGAAACTCATTGGACTCTGTAAGATCTGTGGATAAAGGAAAAGAGCAGAATCAGATGGAAGTCTTTTGTCTTTTATTGTAGTTAGGATTTATGTAGTAATGCAGACAATAGCTTTGATCTTGGCCAAGATTAAAATTATAGGACAAGCAAACAATTTTATTACAGCTTTTACAACATCAGCGTTTGTAAAAGCAACTTTTGAAAGTAAAGTAATGCATTTGAAAGTAAAATAAATGTCTTCGTCTTTTTGCGTTGATTTTATAAGTAAAACAAAACAAATGCATGAGTCAGGATATCAAGAATTGGAGTATTTTGTAGCAAAATTGTACTACCTCCAATTAGCTGTGACTTGTGCACCAACAATAGCAACTTAAGTTGCAGATTATAGGTGCTATTACAGATTTAGTGAACTGGTTACCCCCCCCACCCCCGAGGTAGTACTTTCCATCAGGTTCTTTATTTCATAAAAAGGCCTGGATTCAGGTATCTAAAATGTAGATGTCTGCACCTAAGCGTGTTATCTAAGCTCTCGTTACTATCAATGAAGTATACACTTCTATAAGACTGTTCATCTGACATTTTTCAAGCATTTTGTCCCAGGACAGGATGAATCTTGCTTAGGAAGCTTGTTTTTTTTTCCAGCAGCTGTTAAGGAAGTCTCTCCAAATAAGTATTCAATAGTATTCTCTACTAACCATAAAGAACAAAGTAGTTACTTTTACTTTTTAAAATAAGTTGTTAGGTATTGTAGAAGGACCCTTTAATGTTGTCTTTGTTAAAATAAAGCCTTTATTGATGCTTAGTATGATCATGGTTGTCAAGCAGATTCTGTGGACTAATCAATAAAAGTATGTTCTAGGGCTATTTGAGGTCCTTTCAGCAGATAAGGTTTTGTTTAATTACCCAGTGTTGTTGTTTTCTTTTTAAAAATAATTTTTAAAAAGCCACGATCTAAACTTTAGCTCTTCACGATAGGAGTGGAGAAAGACGGCAGCTGGAATAGAAGGGAACTCATCTATACTGCTTTCTTTTAAAAATAAAAAAAATAAAAATTGAGGTCTGAGGAAAAAAGGTGTATAAAGCAGCTTTAGGAAGTCTCATGCATAGTAAATCCTTCTTCTGCTTCAGGTAGAAAGGAAGGCTGGATCCATAGGCTTTATACAGTGCTCTTGTATTACACAGATGGCACATTTTTTGTTACTGTATTGAGTTATAAAACTTCCGTAATAATTTTGATGTGTGAGGTAAGTACTATATCAAATTTTGCCATCTAAAAAATGTATTTTGACCCAAATTGTGTGCTCTCATTTTAATACCTCACTTTCCATTTGATAAAACTGCTACGTTTCCACTTTCACCCATATTAAGTGCTTAAAGACTTGTTTTTCTGGATAAAAAGGATTCCTTCTGGATTCCTTTCCTCCACTAAACAGAATAATTTATTTTTTCATAGGCAATACACAAATCAGAGTTGCAGAGAATAATTCTTTTAAGTTTTTAAAGACAGGTGTGAACTCCATGTTGTTGTAACAAGTTTCAGATGGCTGTGATATACTGTTGCTGTATCTCTTCCTTCAGGAATAATAAATTTGAATGTCTTTGCACCCCTCGTACTCTGTACTCTCTGAAATACTGTCAATTGATTTGCACAAGAGTTTCTTTTAATCCTTTTGTATGTAAGTGGTATAGTTTAACATAAATGGCTTTTAATTTATGATAACCATCTGAAATCAAAGTTTGATTTTGTTCCATTAAAATCAATACACTGCAATTTCCAATACACTTAATCTCTTATTAAATTAACCTAGAAATATCCCCACCATATTGAAGTTCTGCTGCTGATTTTATGATAATGCGCTTAAAAGTCGAAGATGTTGCAGACTGTGATAAGTCTAATATCCTAGTGAGACCCAAATGTAGTTGCTTTCTCTTCACTCTGGCTATACGGTGTTTCTTTTCCTTTGCAAAGAGAAATATTTCGGTAGAGAAAATCATTGGGGGGGGGGGGGGGGGAGAACAGGGGAGAACAATATGCATTTCAAGTTTATCAATATTTATAAAGTTAATGTTTTTGTAAATACATTACTTAATATTGTGTTTTTGTTGTTTAAAAAAAGTTAAAGCAGGGTTATTGAAACAATAACTCTGTTTTGATACTGTATAGTTCAGTTTTGAAAAAAGAACTACTGATTCTTGTCTTCTTGAACAGGTTGGTTTATAGGAGCTGCACTACGTTGCTTTTTTTTTTTGTGGGACTAGATGTGGTGATTTTTGTGCCAGTGTCAGCCAATACTAAGCATAATTTAGCACAAAAGCCAGACAAAAGAACCTTTGTGTTATTTCATAGGAATATTTTTCAAATGTACTTGCTCATTTGTAGAATCCTTGCTATTGCTAAATGTTGCTATATAGCAAGTACTCCTTCCAGTTTTATAAGAGTTATTGAATGACTAAAAAATGGTGGTAAATTGCATGCACTTACTGAGAATGATGAATAGATTTAGGTCTGCATACCAAACTCTATTGATATTCCATTTTTCCCTCTTCATCCTTGACAAAACATAATATCAATACAAAGAAAGGCACAACCCCAAATTTTGTTCTATGTCAAAGTAGTTATAAACTCAGTTTTCCCCTCTGTGTTTCTGAATTGAACTAGGAGGGCAGAATTTTTCGTAGTGTGATGGATTCTACTTTTCTTATGGAATTATAAACTGTCTTGAAATTAATTCATTGAATTAATTCATTTCCATAATTCTGTTGTAGACTACACTTAACCCAAACTACAGCCTTTCTATGGTAATACTGTTTCTATTTTTTCTTTAAGAAAAATCTGGCAAGGAAGATCTGTTGAGACAAACTAGTACCATTTGAATTATGCTTAACCTTAAAATTCTGCTTTGGCAGATCTCTTGCTGTCATCTCAGAAATACAAATTCAGTGCTTTCATGGCTCCATGCAGATAAAGACTCATAGGATTTTTGCTGCTCGAGAAGCACATACAAAGTAGATGAACACAGAAGTATTTAAATCTTTTTTATTTTTTTGGCCTCATTTGAGGTCAGAATTTGCCATTTGTTCCCTTGTGCTCTTTTTCAGTATTCTTAGCTAATGCCCAGTTTTATTCCAAGGGGACAGCAGTAGACAACAGTACGTTCTCAAGTGACTGTGTTTGCCTTTAATGACTGTACCTCCATGAAGTGTACTGTTCTTCTTTGCAGTTGTACATTGGAAATATGCACTGGTGGTTAAGTGCAACCAAATACATTAAAGTGTCCATCTGAAATAGAAAGGAAAAGATCAGTTAAGTCAAAGTATTTCCATCAGTGTTAAATCAGCCAAGTTTATGCATTAGTTGTTTTTTTTTCCTTATTCTTCTGTGTTCTTCATGTTTTCAAATATTAGTTCGAAAACATGCAAGGTGAATAGAGCATCTAGGGGAATATTCTTTCAGGATCCTTCTATGCTGACTTCTTTTTATCTCTCTAACCTTAATGTTGAATTAGTTGAGTGTTTGTTATGTTAGCATTTACTCTAGGATATAGTCATGTATTTGATTCATACAGAGCATTGTTTTCTAGCTTATCTTTTCAGTCAGCATATGTTGATTTTTTTTTATACCACCTGCTGGCAATTTGCTTTTATAAGGCTAAAAAGAAAAAGATCAGAAAAATAAAATTGAATGGCATTTGCTATGTAAATACAGAAGGAGAATAATTAGGGAGAAGGACAGAGGAATATTTTTCTTCCAGGGCCATAAGTAGGTAGATATGATAAATTCCTTGTATAATTCTGAATTTAAACATCTATGCTTCAACTACATACTCAGAAAAATAGGATTGTGATTTAATTGAATGAGGGACTTAAAGCACTGTAAGTAGCTCAGCATTATGAATCTGTCTATTTGAGCATAAATCTGGTTCTGCCTGTCCGTTGAGGCTGTAAAAATTTCAGAGTCCAAGACTTAGTTGAGGGCAAAGGGAAAATCATGTTGAGCTAATGTATAAGTTAAAAATAAAACAGCTATCAGTGAAGACAACTAGTTTAAGCCTTTTGAATTCTTTTTCCTTCAAGGGCCTCTTTTCTGCATTGTTTGGAAATAAGGTTTTCAACATGTGCATCAACTGCTAATAGGGAATCATCCAACAAATATCTCTGTTGGCATAAACAGCATGTGCAAAGCTGATCCGTTGGTTCTGATAGCCAGAAAGGCAGAGACCTCTTTCATCTATCTAACAGGAAGAGGTAACTGTAAGTTAGAGGATAGACAACTATACGAAACACAGTATTAAGGGAGATGGTCCTGTATTTATAATTACTATTGTTCCATAACTTACATTTTGTGGTCTTAATCAGATGAGGATTTACTTAACTAAAATAGTTCTGGGTTTCCATGGAACAAATATATCAAATCACACGCAAATCTTATGAGGCTTGATTCTGTGACTTGATCATCTTCATTTTGGTGTTGCTTTTGTTGGCTTTCACACATTCATAAAAACACTGTGAGCTGCCTACTGATGTTTGATGATAATGGTAATGAGGAAGTATTCCCTCATAGAGCTAGCCATAACTTCACTGATGTGTACTGAACCTTAAGGAAACTTGTAGCAAGTTTAAACCTCAATTTCATGTCTTTCTAGTTATTTCAGTCAGGTATCACATCTTTTAAATCCAAGAGTCAGTGAAATAAAAATTGTAATGGGACATGTCTCTTCAGCACAGTGAATTGTTAAAAAGGGAGTGTGGCTGTCTAAAGCTACAAAAAGGCTACCTTAACTTGGGGAAAAAAGAGTAGTGTGAAATCCTCAGTGTGTAGTAGTAACTTGCATTTAAAACTATTTCAAAGCATTCTACAAAATGGACATTTCTCAAGAAAACTGTTACATATTTACTATTACTCTGTACTTTGTTCTTAGTATTTTTGATCTGTTTCAGCTGAAGCATGAGTTTTCTTTCAGTTTTCAAAGTGTTAGTCAACCAGTACTTTTCAGAGATCCTTAGCAAGTGCTAAATATAAAAAGGGCAGATAGAAATTGGATAGGAAGGCTCTTCATGACTTCATGACTTCTTCGTGACTGCCCCTAAATTTAACATTTTTTTGGCTACATCACAGTATTTGATCTCAAATCTTTCTGAAGAATTTAAACCTGTCTTTCCCATATCTGAAGGAAGAATTGTAGCTATTAACTGTTTAACTGCAGTGTACTTGTGAAGAAATTAATATACAAGCTTCAAACGGAAGTTGGAAGGGGTGAGAAATTATAAAACTTCTGTTTAGTTATGTCCTGATGACAGCTGCTTCTCTAGCCAAGGCAGAGAAAAAGACCTCACAGAGAACAGCTCAGGTCAGTGGATGACTGATCTATTATAAGCTGACGCACAGATGGTTTCAGTTCTCAAGTTTGAAAGTGGGTCATTTTCATTCCACCAAGATTTTTGAAAGAGAAGGATAAAATCTGAAGGGGGACAAAATGACTGTGTAACAAGGTGCTGTCTCGTTACCTGATTGCATCACTTCTGTGACTGATGACATTAGCATTTGTTCTGATTATTAGAACTACTACATCATTTGAAATGCATACCTGTCAAGTAGTTGAATTAGCTTAATCAGTTGTAGTATAATTTTTCAACTGTAATTTTTTTCATCTGCATTTTCAATCCCTAAATGCAGATCAAGGAATTGTCACTTAAAGAAAATATATGACTAACTTCAAAACACTTCAGAATGTTTGTTCCTACGCATAATCAGGATCTTATATGATTGGGGGGTGGGAGGGTGGGGAGACACCAAAAAACTCAGTAGTTAAATTCACCTTTTGGAAAATACTGGCTTAAGCAGTAACTCCTCTATTCTTTTTGGCTTTTTCTTAAATGGTATTGTAATGTCTTGTATTATAATATGAATGGTAATACTTCAGTCATGTCTCCTTGAGGAAGAATTTCCATGTCTGACTACAGACTGCATACATGGATTGCATAATTGCATCTGAAATATGAGTTCAACATTATTTCTTGGCATTTGAGTAAAACCTCATACATTTCTATTATATATTGCATCTGTGCTCTGACATAGTACGTTGATCTGTACAGATACATTGCCAACATTGTTCTTCATTTAGCTCTAATGTTTTCTGTCTGTAAAATTGCAGCTTTTCCATGCTGTCAAATCTGTGGTATTCTCTCTAGCTCTTGCATAGGTGTTTTTTTGTGTGTCTGTGTGTGTGTGCGAAGATAAATATCGTTGCACTTTCTAGCATACATTTTAGATGAGAAGCACTGGATCTAAACTTTTGAGCTCTCTTGCAAACCAACAAGTTAGGTTGACCTAATATTTTACTCAGGATTTCTCAGATATGACTGGTAATGTGTTATCAGTGTGCCTATCACTTTGTTGAGCTAAGCCTGTTTCTAATTACCAATAAGTTTTAACTGTGCTCTTTTAAGGCAGTGTAACAAGCCCTAAAATCTGAGTTGAAGGAGATAAGATTTCAGGAAATACGGCCGTGTAAGTGCACAGTCAAATGCAAAATGCACAGTCTTTAAATCTAGTGTGGTAGAGTCTAGTTGTGACACAGCTTGGTCTTAGAAAAATGTAGAGTTATTAACAATGAAGAGTAGATTTTTGTTATGTTTACAGGAGCGTCCTGGAAGTACAAAACCTAGATTGTACTGTTAGATAGCAATGCAAGAACTCATTTTGAGTTTTTGAGCATGTTTCTATTATAGCTGGCAGTAAATTTAACGATTGTCCTCTCTAAGACTTGTACGCTGTTGCAGTTAGTTTGAACACTGCTGCACAGCAAGAAGAATAAAATAGTGATATGTAATGTTTGTGAATACAAGATCAGAAAAGTTGAAAAAATCCAGTATTCTGCAAACCAATCAATATACTAATTCTGCTTTGCAAATCAAACTTAAAAATGAGAGAGCTGTTAATACCATCTTGTTATGCTATGGGGAATATGCAGTAAATCCCATTATTTATCATACCGTAGTGAATTTGATACTGTATACCATTTGAAGGCAAGTGTTCACATTCACTAGTGAATATAAATTAATACAGACTTAACTCGTGACCATTTTTACTCCTTAAGATTCATACATTCAAAACTTGTTATGTTCATAAAATTTGTGAAAAGTTAATTCCAAAAAGACCAAGTTGATCCTTACCTATCAATTTTATAGACTTTCAATTAGGGAAATCAAAGTTTAGCAAACTGAATCAAAAGTTCTTTGAAAAGTCGGGGAATAATTTATGAGAAAAGATTAAGTGAGTTAAATATGCATGGCTTAGTTAAAGAACAACTCTGTGGTTCGTGAAGTTGTGCAGATATACATTTAACAGATGCAAACAGCACAGTGTGAGTGGAATTATTAAAGGTCTGCTAATCATCTGACTAGAATAGGGGAGTGAAGTTTTTTTTGTGTGTCTGAAAATCAGAGAGACTAGCGATTTAAAAATTTTAATCTTCGGGTCAGCATAGCATGCTTTGGGTAATCTTTAGCATGTTCAGGTAGGATAAGGGTCAGGAATTGAAAATCATGAAAGAGTCACAGCAGTTTGAAACAGATCGTGTTTCATTATTTATCATAATTTCAAAGATGTTTTTGTTTTTTTAAATGGCTGGAATTAGCATAATTAACTAAGGTGCTTGGAAAATATGAATTAGATGTGAATGTAGTACTAAAAAAAAAAAACAAGTCACGAAAATTTGCAGGGCAATTGTGTAGGAAACTACTTAACTAATAAAATTCATAGTCTTACTCTGTCAGTTCATGTGAAGACATCTTTAGAAGTAATACACAGAGCACATTTTCACAGAGCAACATCTCATGAAAAGAATTCATTATGCAAAATGACTCCTCTAGGAAATTATTAAAATGAAACATTAATTGAGAATTTGTTTCATGAGGACAGACAGTCTTAATTTTTGAGCTAAATGGAGACCACAGTGGAATAGGATGAAATTGTTGTTTTTTAAAATCCCTGGAGTGAAGTCACAGAGTGCTAATATTAAGTTGAAATGAGTATCAGTTTCCAGTGCTAGAAAACAGTTTCACGGGGTTATTAATGCCAAATATAAAGCTCATTTCCTTTCACAAAGTTTTGCAGTATTTTGGACCTGCTGCTATAAAGTTCTGAGCAATCTGACCCCACCCCATTGTGCCATAAACATGAATTTCAGGTTATAAATATATTTTACGGTATTCTTCACTGTTCGTGCCAATTGGGAACAGGACATTTGGATTGGTTTCAATGTACACAAAAGCAATTTACAGTTTCTGCTCGTTTTTGTTTAGGACCACATGCTAGTTTGGCTGAAGGCACATGCAGATTGCTGAATTTTGAGAATAATTCTTCACAGCCTTTTTCATTTTATGTGTAGAGACTAGAGATTGTTCCATAACATTGAAAGAAAGATGCAGCAAACTTTTTTTTTAATTTCATTTTTATATTTATTTCTCTGTTTTTGTGTATATGCCCAGCTCCTACTTGTCATTTTCTATCATGTTCTGCTCCTCACATCATTTTTATTTTATCATTTTGAGAATCATGTGTGAAGTAAAATGATGGGACCAGCACAAAATTTTTGGATCTGATGTGTACTGGTTCTTCGAGTTTGCACGTATCTCCAGTCATGACTAACTCTAGAAGGTCACACAAATAAGAATCTTGCAGTATTGCAAGATTGTTGATTGGCTACAACTGAAGTCGTGATTCCTTTTTGCCTTTGAGTTTGCACTGTTGTAATATGACAGTGGTGGTAAGCTATCCACAGTGATGTTACATGATAGATCCTATTAAGGGTGAAAGCTAAGAGTGTGTAACAGATGAGAACGCTCCCACAACATCCATTGGACTAACAGCCAACTCAAGGGAAAACAGATGATGATGATATATATTCAGTATGTTTGTTTTATGGTTGTCAAACTGACCTTGCAAATGTTAATTATAGGAAAACTGTGTGCTGAAATGTGTAAAGATCTTTTGACGCTTACAGACAGAGCCTATCATGCGGTTTTAGGAGTGTGATAGACAACCTGAATACACCACTTACTGATTAATTATATAGTGAGGGCTAAGAACCAAGACATCCTTTGCATTGAATGCATGCTGTCTGCTCTACTTCTTGAAGTCAACTGTTATTTGCTACACATAACCAGTATCCTCCTCATACTGCTACGGGGGATGCACAGAGCATCAGGTAACACAACAGTTTGTGTTACCATTCAACAGTGCTGAAATGTCATATTATGAAAGTTTAACTCAGCTCAGGTTGTGGCTAAAAATTATCTTGACAATGTATTGACCCAGTTAAAAAAAGAAACAGTAAGACTATTTTATAATGAGATAGCTAACGAAATTTCAATTGTTCTGTTTGTTTCTGCATTTTATTTTTCAGTTATAAACAGATGTGACTTACTTTTGCTTTGTTATGTGTTATGGATAGGAATAATTTTTTTTAAAACTTGGTTCATATTTCTGAAGAATTTCTTGCATTTACTTGTCCATCTGCCTCATGTGGCGCTGTGTTAGTCATTATTGCCAACATTCCATTTCCAGTGTTTCTTATCCTTCTTCAGATTTTCCTTGGAGCAAAAAAAATTAAAAAGCACATCATTAATTTTAACAATTCTTAAGGAATTGTTTAAGCCTGGTGGCAAATTCCCTGAGAGTTTTCCAGTCATGACAAAATGTTATTAACGGAGGTGAACATGGAAAGTGTTCCAACTCAATGTATTTGTGTGTGTGTGTGTGTGTATATATATATATATGTGTATATATATACACACACACACCTGTGTACCTTATGTATTGAGGAATTGGAAATATCATGGGAACATGTACAGAGCTATCAGGCTAGTTTCAAGTTTAAAAACAATACTTTATTGACCTGATATTCATTAACAGTACATATTATCAATGGTTCTTAGTCATGGTCAGCACACATTTAGGATATTTCTCCTGTTATTTCTTAACAATCTTGTAAACTAGCTGAATGTAAAAAGAAGAATGGGAAAAAAAAAAAAAGAAAAAAGAGGGGAAGAAAAAGGTAACTGTGGGCTCTGGTCCTTAACTGTCTTAGTTTCAGAGTTCAAGGTGATCAGACTTAAGAGCTCTTCAACAAGGAGAGCTGGAAATGAAAAGGACAGTCTTTTCCCTCTCTCTTCTCTAACCTTAGTGCTTCTCACCCCATCCTCAAAAGAAAATGGGGTGATCTCATGATGGGGGAGAGAGTGCTGGGGATGAGGACTTCTGTTTCTGTTGTTTGTTTTTTTTTCTTTTTTCTTTCTGCCAGGCATCTTTCTTGCTTATTTTGCAGAATTTCTCTGGTTTTATCAGATACTGCTTTTTCTGCAGGATAATTTTAGTTTTATAGGCCACCTTTCCTGCCCACACTATTTGCTTTGTCCTTCATGCAAATTTTACTGCTTGTGGATGTTTTTCTCTACCCCATTTGTGCAGCTGTACCACAAATCTGTTTGCCTGTTTGTGGTATGTATATACGTTAATATAAATAACTGTTTTAATGATCTGTGTCTAGGTTTAAAAAATAATGTTAATTTTAATCTTGCTTTGTCTACTGCTTTAGGGGAGTGCATTTGTAGCGTCTGCCTTGTTTACAAAAGGCTCTCCATCTTTTTTTCTCCCTCCTTAGAATGTGCCATTGTGACTGTGCCATAGTGATCATAAGTATAAATTATGTAAAGGAGTACAAAGGGTATGTTTTCCCTTTTGCATTTTGATTTTCAATACCATGTTTCTTTAAGGAGCTATAGTATATTGCATATTACTATCACCATTTCTTCTTGAATACTTGCCATTTATGGTATTCAACTGAGGACAGAGGTGCTTAAACTTAGGAAATCTTAATTTGAGAGAATTTAGTCTAATTGTCATTAACTTTTCCAGTGATATTGCTGACCTTATTCCAATGTCTCAATGGTCTGATTTAAACAAACAAACAACTGAAAAGTCTGCATTTTGTTTATTCTATATTTTGCTAATCTTTATGCTTTGGTATTCATCATTTACCAGACATAAAAAGAAAGAGAAAAAAAAGAGAGAAAAGGCAAGTTACTCCCTTTTTTGGTTTTACCACTCAGAATGTTCTCATTTCCTCTCTCTTTTGTCTTTCTGTTGCTATACCCCCATCATGCCCAAAAACATCACCTGAGAGTCTGGGTTGTATTCCTTTTACTGAAATTAGTGGGATTTTTTTTCCCAGTGGGTTTCAGAGTTAACCCCCAGTCTCTTTTATTTGAGTTAATATCTCATTTATTTATCCTGATTTCTTTGTGATATTCTCTGCTTAAGAGTCTTCAAACTGTAACTAGAGTCAGCTTGCCCTAAAGCTGTATTTTTAACAGCTGAAGTGTGTGCATTTGTGCATCCGTGCAGATAATTCATATTTTAAAATACATACCTACATGGATATACATATATTTACAAATGCTCCAGGAATCCTACTGTTTCCTACTTGTTTTCTAGTGTTTCTCTGTCACTCTAATTCACTTGCATGAAGTTATATATCTTTTTCCTCCTCAGTTTTATATCACCTGCATATTTGATCAAAGCACAATACATCTCTTTCCAGTCTTCATAAATATTAATTATGTTAATTGAATGATAAATTAAATATAAATAAAATTAAAAGATTAAATATTAAGAGATCTGGTGTTGGTGGCTAGGAGACCAGATACCCAGAAATTCTCTCCTAGTTAATGTTATACCATTTGTAATTGTTATGTTAATGGCCCAGCAGCCAATTATGCATTTCAGACCACTGTATTCATGTTCATGTCACATTGTATTTACTCCCTAAAATAGATTGTTGAACTATACTAAAACAATTGATAAAAATTAGTATAGACTTCTAATGATTATAGTACATGACCAGAGAAGTATACTGACTAAAGCTGATGCTTGTTCCCCAGTTCTAAGGCTGCTGTCTTTGTAGCTTGGTCTTGGCTATATTTTTATGCCTAATCATCACTGAGGGGGAAAAAGAAGTATCATATTTCTACACTTTTTTCCTTATTATGATTTCTACTCTTGGAGTTTTCACAATGGAAAACCTAGTTTGTGCTTTACATTTGGCATTTTATGTAACCAGAAGATATTATGTATTTTTTTTGAAAAGCTGAGCTTACAGCTCTTATTCAAACCTGTATTCAGTGTTGTGGAAAGGATCTACACGTTCTTTGTGTTTGCTGCTGAAACATTCCTGCAATTGTATCACATGGTCTCATATGTTCAGGTAAATTGCAAGTGTCTTGACAGTTCTGTTGTCTTACTAAATCTTCTTTAAAGCTAAACTTGTAGCATGTCTTAATATGAAATTAAAATGCAACTCCACGAGGTTAAAAAAATAAATAAATAATGATGGGTGAAAACTAGGTTCCTTGTCTTTGCAGCATGTTTTCTCTAACAATATTTTCTGCATTTTTTTTTTTCTGTGAAAGGTTGATTCTTGGGGAGTGTGAGCTGTAAACCATTTGGGGTAAAGCAAATACTTTTTTTTTTTTGAATTGTTTCCAGGTTCTAGCCTCCTACCCTGTAGTAACTCTCAATCTGTTTTTTTTCTCTTCTGTGGGGATCTCCTGTTCATCATTTCAGTAAAGAAAAACAGCTGCTAATTGGGAAAAGGGTGAGCATTCAATACTCCAAAGATTTTAATATTTCTCACCTTGGTTTCCTACTGTAGCAAGGTTGCATTAGGAAGAGTGGGCTACACAACAAGTGCTGTGTCCAGTAGAAGACAGATGTGGACATACTGGGTTGAGTCTACTAAATGGATGCAAATGTTCTTCGGCATTTAGAGCATCTAACATCTGGAAAGGTGTTATTTAATGCTTGTAAGCTTTTTGAACACTAACCTAAAGGTGTTTCTATAAGAGTTTTTTCATACTGCCTCATTCCAGTGTTCATTGTATAGTGACAAATCACTGGTAAGTACTTGATAAATATTACTGTTGAAACAGGTGAGACTAAAGGATAATATCCCCTGCACTTGGAGTAAAGCAGTGAGAACCTGTGTGAAAACTCTTTTCAAACCTGTTACTGACTTAAAAAAAAAAAATCGGGTAACTTTTGTACACATGTTCTGAAAAAGGATAAAAGATCTTAATTAGTTTCTGCACTAAAAGAAAGGTAAGCAGAAGAGTATTTTGCTTTATTCTACATCCTGTTTAGCAACCGTCTCTTAGCCATCTGTGGCCAATTAGTCTTCTTACAGCTACAGACCAAGTAAAGTGCTCCTCTCTCAGCTGTGCTCACAGATTACTCCAGAAGGTGCAAATGTGTAGCAATTTAATATTCCCTAGATTTAATCAAAGGATAAGGACAAAGGTGTTGCTGTCATTAATACTTGTATGCGAGAATCGAACCTAATGTGCAATTGACAGGAAGATATGGTCCTCCCTTCCTAAATACCATATAAATAATGAAAGAACCAACTTCTCCTGTTCCCAATTTTCATAATGTAGGAGAAAATAGCTTACATCAAAGGAAATTTATATTAATGTTGATATGGTAAAAAAACATATAATGTTTTCCAGAGATGACATGAATAGAGAAGATTGTTTCTATCACGTAAATGAGGGTATAAAAATAAAGAAATGTGAGGAGAATGAAGCAGACTAAAATATCAATATTTATGCAAAGATGGCGCTCCTGTGTGGAGGCAGGAGCTGGACTCGATGATCCTTGTGGGTCTCTTCCAACTCAGGAAATTCTGATTGTATGTGTAGAAATTAAGCTTGCTTTTCCTTCTGATAATTTGTAGTTCATGTTGGTACTGTTCCATCGTTGTGTTTTCCTTGTTATATTGAAGAGTGAATCCCAAAATGGGTGATTGATTTATAGACAGTTGTAATTCTAGTGATATGACTTGCAGTCTCAGCCGTTAGCAGAGGGAAGGCTAACTGAATGGAAGACCCTTTACTCAGCACAGTTCTGATGAGCATACTGTAACTTTCACATTTCATCGTGAAACTAAATAGTGTATAGTATGTCCAGTTTAAGAAATTCATGAATATCACAATGACTTAGTTAATCTCATCGCTGTAAATAACAGAAAGTGTAGAGGTGGTTCCATGTATACATTATAATGTCTGTTTTCTCTTCTACAACCTTATTTACAGCAATTTCTTTTGCAAGACTCCCAGGAATTTTTCAACACTGATTAGCCTTTTTAAATTTTGTAATAGATACTGAAGAGAAGGGTGTTCACAAAAGTTTTACGAAGTGGCAGTAGGTAAAAATAAAGGTAGCTGTAGCTACCAGGTTTTGTATATTTGGTATCATAATATCCTACTGGAAGACAGACTATATTAAAATCTACAAAAGTAGATTCTGCTGTGCATACAATCATTTCTATGAAAAACAAGTTTTTTTAAAAAACTTTATTTATGTATGTTCAATCAGAATGAAATAGCAGAATGGTTGCCATGTATATGTGATGTTTCATCTACCAAGATTTCAGAATTTCCGACAAATGAGGTCAGTGGCTACCTGACCTGAATTTAGACAACTGTATTAGAGAGGAAATTGGTTCTATTATATAATTTCCTGAAACATCCTCAGGGAGTACACGGTTATGATTACTTAGTGGCTTTAAATCAAGGCAGCTGGTACAATATTTGTAATATTTGGCAGTTTAAAAATATTTTCTTAAACATAAAATTATGGATAACATTTTGGCTAATGACTCTTTAGTATCATGATTGAAGTCAGGAAAGAAGAACTGCATGTTTATGTAGCACAGATTCTACCAAATGGCTGTGTGAAGATACAATTACAAAGAATGACCGCTGTTGAAAGGATTATTTGGCTAATTCATAGATAGGATAACAGCTTCTATTCAACTTTATTTTTGAAGATTTTTTTCTTTTGGAAAATTGAATAATTTAGATGAAACTCGGTTGAACAACTAAAAGCAAAGTAGGTCATGCTTTGTGTAGGGCATCCTACCCAGTATCAGCTAGTGAAACATTCTTGAGTTAATTGACCTACAGAGTGCAAGCAAATGACCTACCTATGCAAGCAAATGAATCAAGAGAAAAGAAATCTGGGCAATAAATGTGGAGTGGAGTAATGTTACTTGGACAAAAATATACTGCAAGTGAGGTTAAAGAAGCAATGATAACAAAAGCAGAAGATTTTATACTCAAATGAGATTGAAAATCAAGAAAATACTATACTAGTAGTCCATCAGAATGAATTTGATGTAGATGTCAGACTAACATTGCTTTAATATTGATGTAACCCCTGTGATACTGTAATGAATGGATGAATAGAATGGGATATATGCAAAGATTTTGTTGCTAAATAAGTGTTTAATGTGCGACTTGAATTTTACAGTGTGGTTAGGCCATGAACTAGGAAACATTATTAAAAAAAATAAGGATAGGCTAACAGAAAATGTGAAGTTGAGGCTGGCTTACTCTGTATTGCTACTGTGAAGATCTCTAACCAAGTTGTCCATCAATAGTATAGAGATTGTATGTTACTCCCCCACTTCCTATCAAAGAAAATAAAATGTCCCCTTGCACATAAATAATCCTAGCTTGGTAGAGCAGTACTTATTAGATAATAATGTTACAATTAGGAGAGCTATAATCTAATTTTTGTTCTAAGGGGCAAAGCTTACAAAAATATACCAAAGAAATATGAACATCAAACCAGGCCCATTCTGCTCTTCCTTTCAGTTAAATTACACCGAGGAAACATTTTTATCTCTCAGTATCAGTTCTCATAAAAAGGTTGATTTGATATTATGCAGATTAAAGGGTAAAAAATAAAAATCCAGAAAAAAATAACCCAGGTAGTATGACACTGTGTGTTGCAAAACTAAGCCTGAGTTAGAGATTCTCTTTCAATTCCTTATAGCTTTGTACTCATCTGAGAGTTAATCAGCACAGCTTTACTGATTCCATTTCTTCAATTTACCATGGATATTTCCTGTCCTTCAGAATTTCCTCTGTATCTTCATTATTTTTGTGAAATGTGTCTGTTGTGAAAATCCTGTCTGGCAAAGCAAGACAGGCAAAAACTCTGCCCCAAGTTATTCTAGCTTAAGATTCAAATCTGAACAATAAGTTTGAATCTCCTCTTCAGTGTACCTGTTTTCCCCCTTTTTTGAAGCTCTCTGATTTTTGAATAGAAAATGAAGTTTTTAAGCTCAGTTATTCTTGTGAGGTCTGTTATCACTTGCAAAATGCGTTTTGCAATTGCCATGAAAGAATACTATACGCAGCTTCAGAAATTTCCAAAAGGTCTCACACTGCCATAGTCAGTAATGTGCTGCCAGCCAGCAACTCTTGGCATGTGTTCAACATGCTGAGCTTTCATAACCAACTGGTAGCTTTTTAATCAAGCTAAATGTGAAAAATCAGATATTCCTTTGTGTGAAGAAAGAACGATTGAGGATATGTAATAAAGAGCCTACATTAAAAAACAGACTTTAGAATTTCCACTTCAACCTTATAGTGAGTAGAAAAATTAGACATTAAAAACAAATGAACTTTAAAATGCAGTTGGGTTACATTATGGCATCCTTTGAATAGCTTACATAAGCTTACTTCCTAGATACAGTATTTTAAAGGTTTTTGAGGAGTTTGTGATTCATGCCAAGATGGTAGGAAACAGAATTCATGCAGCACTTGGGGAAAATGAAATACTCCTGAGGGAAATACTCTTGAGGGAAATAATCTAATGAACAGCTGATTTTGTAAATTCATCTTGTGCATGGGGGTGGACAGTGTCTCTATATAGTCTCTCACCTGGTAAGGCTGCAAAATGTACATTGTTTCATCAGATGTATTGCAAAATCCTTGCAGTAACTTCTTTATACCACATCAGTCTTACATATTTTTTTTCTTCATATTAACTGATGTATAAAAATACAGCTTGGAATCAATTCAAAGCATCAGTTTGCGTCTTCAAGCAGTGTGCTTAAATACTTTGTTGCATTGTGAGCCAGATGATATGTTTGCGAAGAGAAGCTCTTCAATTTTTATATTGTAGAGAGAAAATTTGAAAAGAAAATTGGCAAACTTTGTTTTTCTCTTTCATTCACATGCACAGCAGTTGAGGCTGACAAGAAATAGTTTTGAAAGAACACCACTGCATCAAACAATCTATAAGTTTAAACTAAAAACAGCATGAGAAAGGGAAAGTCTGATGGGAGATTGTGTCATCTTATAACATAGCTGCAGGAGGTTGAGCCAAGGGCCTGAGAACCCTATGAAAGTGCCAGTGAGGGGGCAGAAAGAAGAAAGTATGTGCATCTTATGCAGAAGAAGAGAATTAAGTTCAGAGAGGTGATAAAACGTTAATAGGCTAGGAGTTTATATTGCGTGGAAACTTAGCAGTAGATGTTGTTAGTCAGAACAGTGTTTTTAATATTCAACATGTACTACTCTGTAGGCACTATGAAGATGTATCATTTTACAATTCAGTTTTGCAAACAAATTCAAATGGTTGCTGAGATTAACCTCTACAGAATTTACTACAGGTTTTAGATTTCTACCACAACCCACAAGAAAAAACGTCCTCAGTTTATGCAGAATGGCAGCTGCAAAAACAGCTTGTACCTCTTTCCTAACTTTTAAAAAGACAGAATCACTTTTATTTGCCCTCAGATCATGAGCCTCTGGAAAAGGCTAATTTCATATAAAGGAAGTTTTTATGTAGTCAAAGCATTTATAATATGGGAACTTTAAAGTCCTAAAACTAGGATATGGAGTAGAAAGACTTCACTACTTTTTTATTATTTATAATTGGTATCTAGTGGGCAAAAATAAATATCATTGGGATTAATAAGCAAGTTAAGGATATAGCAGCTCTAAAACATGTAACATCAAATATGCACAACCTTAGTTAAGCCAATCAAAATGCAAAATGGCTTAATTCCTATGCATTGATAAAAGTAATATTTGTTATAATTGTATTTTGTATCTTTGTATTAAATTACATCCACTTTAAAGTAATTCTAAATACTATTTCCAACCAATAATAGTGAGTGCAAAATACTAGAAACATACTTGAAATGAAAATAGATGTACAGCAAGTATATGATACATTTCAATTGGAAGTTTTTATTACTTGACAAATGCAAATTTTCAAAAATATGAAGTAGATCAAGAAGGACAAAGAAACTACCAGTTTTTAAAGGAAAACTGCCTAGGATATGCTACATTATCTAAGAAATCTTCCCAGCCCTCATGTACTAATAAATTCTAAAGCTCTTCTAAAACATTTAAGTGTTGAAGCATTTAAAGGTACTATGCGGATATGAATATAGGCAGAAGCAGTGGCCAGACAGCAGGGAGATTCTATCAACACTCCTATCAGGAAAAATTAGGGAGAACTCAGCCATTTTCAGTTGCATTTGTAATCTACCAGCAGGTGAATTAGTATGCTCAGTGTTCCAGCTGAGCTGCTTTGTTTTGTACTGTTTATTGCTTGGCTGTCTGGTGTGAAACAACCTATATAAGGACTGTGTGAGGAATCCAGAAGTATTTGGTAGGGTGCATCGACATCTACTCATGCCTATTAAACCTCAAAGAATGATGATTCTGGAGAAAAAAAGATGAATAACACTGTTTCAATTCTGAATTTTCATTTCAAAATCTTTGTAAAGTATATTTATTTCAAAATATCAAATAAAACACTTTCATAATACAAATCATCACTATATGGTATAAAACTTAGATTATCTCATGAGTTACTCCACTTACTCTATTAAAATATTTTTTTCCATTGGCCATAAATCTTGAGGCAAGTGTTTTTATATACAGTTGTACTGTAGCAATTTCTGTGCCTAATTAATATAAAGGTTAGGTCATGTTATGTTAATTTAGACAATCATTGTATGCAGTTCTAGCTGCAGCATTAATATGAACAAAAATGTCTTGATGTGAAAGTCAGTCCAGTGCTTACAGAAGTGAAGAGTAAGAAGAACTGAGGTTAAAATTTGTTTATATTATGTCTTATCCTTCAGTACAGCAATCAGTTCCTAAGTCCTTCAATTGAGAGCAATGTATATGGAATGAGGTATATATGTGGTGCAAGGGAAATGATTAGATATATTCAAAGTAGAGAATTCTGGATTAGGAATCCTGAGTTGTTTTCATGATTGTTCTGCTGATATGCTGTAAGCCTGGGGACAGCAACATTACTAATTTCAAGCCTTCCTTGTGAAGTACCTTGATCTTATTTTATGGAGATACTGAATTCTTTCATGTTCATACAAGTGAAAGAAAGAGCAGAGCTGGGGGAGAGTGGAACAACTTGAGTGAGTTTTATAGGTACGAAATAAACACATCTCTGAATTGCTTGATTTTTTTTGAAGAAATATGTCTTGCAGAAGACCCATGTTAAAAAATGATTAATATATTCTTGTCAACAAGCTCAGGGAGATCATTGCTAGCTATCCTTTCAGTCTTTGAAAGATATGAAATTAATGGGACTCTTTACGTGCTTAATGTGGAAGAGGTGGTTTTGTACCTTACTGAACTGAGATCTAAAGCCCATCTGTTTTAGTCACTGAAAATTCCGTGAGGTCTAACTGTTGTGTCAGTCTAGCTTCAGAGAGTGGAAGCAGGAGACTCTGTGGAGCTCAGGTAATAGACACAGATTTATGAGGTGGGAATCACAGTTGTACCATGCCATCTGGGATAGTATGCACTACCTTGTACCAGATATCATATTGATGCAGATCTCTGTCAGTCAGATTTGTACAGCATCCACCACAAAGTGTTAGTGCATAAGCTGTGTGAAGCAGCTACAAACTTCAGGTTTGATTTTATAAGAAGGGAATATCAAATGTGAACACTAAGAAGGTATTATCTCTTTTATATACAGTTGCAAGGCCACTACTGGAATACTACTTTTAGGTCATCTACCATTTAATGAGGATGAAATCTTAAAAATAAATAAATAAATCAGAAATATACTTTAACAGAGAAGATTAATAAGTTAAGTGGTGGCTTGATCTTGGAGTATTGGTAGTGATCACAGGGGAAGGATTTTTCTCATAGTAGGCAACTTCAATCTAATAGGTAACGATACAGCAGCAGCTGGTCTTAAACTGGTATTACAAGCAGGATGCAAATTCTAACAACGTAATCAACTGTTGAAACACTTAGCTGTGGAGGTGGTTGGTTCTCTTTTATAGCAAGTCTTTAAATCACGGCTGAATTCCTCTCCAGGCAATACAGTGCATCTCAGATATTGTGGACTTGATGCAGAAGTTGCTGGTGAGATGCAAAGGAGGTCAGGTCATGTGGCCATTGTCCCTTCTGATCTAAAAGCTTCCGAGTTGGAGGCACAGAATTCTCTTAATATCTTAATGCTAGCCTGTTTCTCAATGTGCCGAGAGATTCAGCTAGTCAGAAAAAAGTTCAAAACAGCTGTTGCTTAAATGTCATCTGATTGTATTTAAGCAGAAAACAATTTAGAGGAATAAAGTACTATCTAGACATCCTAATCAAGATGTGTCCCTATTGTACTGGACACTTAGTTTGTGCAGTAAAATACAGTCCTGGATATTGGGAATTGCTTGTGGAAATTGAAAGGGATTTTAAATCACTCATTGAAATTTTCTGATACGGTTCCAGAATGAGTTAAACTATTTTTAATGACCAGAGGGACTAGTCATTTCTGAAGAAGGGAAGAAAATTATGGCCTGGAGAATAAACATGATGAAATTGGTAATTTTTTTTTTTAATGAAAAGATTCAGATTGAGCAAATTCATCAATAAATACGATGAGCAAATGTTTAACCTTTAGGTTTGGTTTGTGTTCGCATTCCAAACTAATATAATTAGAGAAGCTTAAACATATGTGAATGTTGAACATATGTTTACAGAGTAATTATGTTTAACATCAGGAAGTTCACAAAACATTTTCTATATTCTTGTGTTAAGTACTCTTTTGCATTAGTATTTTCTAAATGTCATGTTGAATAGTACATTAAATTCTAGGTTCTTTCTAAGTTGTCTGAAGTGACTGTTTTACAGAGAAAAAATTTTTCTCAGCTGTAGTAATTTCTTGCATTTAACCATTGTTATTACTTCCATATGTCTTTTTACTGTGACATTTTCTTCTAGTAGGCCAACAGATTAAGGCATTAATAAACTGCGTGACTAAGCAAGTTTCTTACTGTAGCTATACTTGTGCGTTTCAAAGTGCCAGCTTGTATAAACAGTCCTTGCTACTACACTTTCACCTTTGTATAGGATTACCTTTGTTCAAAGCATACCGAGTCAGTCAGTGATTAACAAGGGATTGGCTAACATAGCTCATTGCATTATGCAATTTTAATATTGCACCTCTTTTCACCAGTGGAGGGTAGGGGGAAAAAAAAAGGGCAAGTTTCTGCAATCAGCTTGTTCATCTGAACTCTCCATAGGCCTGAGTGCTCACAGTCCATCCCTCGAGCAGGCTTTTGCATGAATGAGCAAAGCAGTATTACTAGAGCAAAAGGAGCTAGACACAGCACAGCTGTAACAAATGGTGTTGCCTCCAGCTCTGCTGAACCCCATTACACTGCACTGAATGTTGCCCTGCATTAGTGGCGTCCTGGGATCAGCCTCAGCCCACAGGTGGCCCTGTGAAAAGGCGGGGAGTGGATTTGGCTGTGTCCTGGGCACCACCACTTGGTGCTTGAATCCTCGCGTGGCGAAAGCTTGAGGTGAAGGTTTGGGCCTTGGTCCCTATACTGCTGCAGAGGGGTGTTTCTGCATGTCTTCCGTTGGGGTCAGGGCTGCCTGGAGCACTGGGGAGCCCCTGCCCCAACAACAGCCTAAGGAAAGAGGGCCTGGGCCAAACATGTGGGAGCCGTGGGAGCGTGCCTTTTACTCAAGGAACTAAGCACTTGCAACCAGTAAATGGAATCCCCAAAGCCTTGCCTTTCACTATTTACCTTTCTATTAATGGAGCCTAATGTTATTACAAACTCATTTATAGCACTTTTTGGTGTTATTTATTTATTTAACAGGCACACAAAAGGAAACCCTGAGCCTATTGCAAGAGCTAGCCTGCCATCTGGTGGCCGAGGCTGCCGAGGCACAGCACTGTCCCCGTGCCATCACCCCCAGAAGGGGCGACAACAAAACAAAACAACCCGAGGTTGGGCCGGGGCCCGGCGCCTGGCGCGGCGGCAGGCGGGGCCCCTGAGAGGACCGGGCCGCTTGGCGGCAGGTGCCGCGGGGCCTCCCCTCCAGGCCCGTGCCTCCGGGCCCGGCCGGTCCCTCTCGGGTGCCCGTAGCGGGCGGGGCCGGGCCGGGCCGTGGGCGGGCGGCGGGGCGCAGCGCAGCGCAGCGGGCGGCCATGGCGGCGGGCAGCGCCATCCAGATCCCCAGCCGCCTGCCGCTGCTGCTCACCCACGAGGGCGTCCTGCTGCCCGGCTCCACCATGCGGACCAGCGTGGACTCGCCGCGCAACATGCAGCTGGTGCGCAGCCGGCTCCTGAAGGGCACGTCGCTGCGCAGCACCATCATCGGCGTCATCCCCAACACCAGCGACCCCACGTCCGACTGCGACGACCTGCCCTCCCTGCACAGGTGCCACCGCCAGCTCGTCCCGGCCGTCGCCTCGCCCCGGCTGGCACCTCCGGGGAGCCGGGCCTTGGGGACGGGGCTTTGCTGCTCGGCCTCCCTGGGGCTGCCTCTCCCCTACCCGGAGCTTCTCCGGAGGGGACGCGGTGGCAGGGACTGGGGGGCTGGCGCATGCCAGAAGGTTGGGAAAGCAAGACCGGGGTGCAAGAGAATAACGCGATTCGATAAAGTTTAGGGTCATTAAGGCTCTACCCATATTGTTTTTTGTTGTGGTTTAATAAAAGTAACACAGGTAGAGACCTAGGTTCCTAAAAGCTAATTATATTTCTGTGGGATGAAGTACAAATAGAACTAATATGCTTTATTCCTTACAAAACTTTGTTGCATTAGTGGATTCAGTAACGTTTTGCAAGAATGTATTTTAATTCTGCTTAAGCAGGTAGTTTAATCATAGTTTAATCAGGTAAATGTGAACTAAAACATTAATTCTGGATGAGACAGACAATTTCACTGAAGAACAGTAGTTTACAAACGCTCCGTTTTCTAGTGCAAATAGTTCAAGCAGAAAGGTAAGCATTCCTTTCCTGTTCCAAGATCCCTTAAATTATTTATGAAAAAGTTACTTGTTCCCAAAAAGGATGTGTGTATTATATTGCTATTGTTAGTTTGTCAGTTACCTCATTCCTTTTCAAGTTTTAAGGTTTGGTTTTGTTAATTTGTGTGCAAAAGAGGTCATGTAATTCTGTTACCTTTGTTGATAATGAACTATGACCTCAGAGGTCCTACAGTTCAGTTTCTTGTTGGTAAGGGACACGTGAAATGTTCTGTGGAAGGTGCCGAGTAATACAAAGATTTGATCTGTTTTTAGGATTGGCACTGCTGCTCTGGCAGTTCAGGTGGTTGGCAGCAACTGGCCCAAGCCGCATTATACATTGCTCGTTACGGGCCTCTGCCGATTCCAGATACTGCAGTTGCTGAAAGAGAAGCCGTATCCAGTTGCTGAAGTTGAACAGTTGGATCGACTTGAGCAGTTTACTAACCAGCATAAATCTGAGGAGGAGCTTGGAGAGTTGTCAGAGCAATTCTATAAGTATGCAGTACAGGTAAATTATTCTAATCCTATTTAGTGTATCGGTGTACTTCTGCTTGTACTTAGACTTTTCTTTGTTTCTTCTTTTTGCCTTTCTCTCCCCCCTCTATCATGTTTTTCAGTGACAGGTAAAGTTTCAGTTCTGCTAGAAAATAAATTTTTGACATAGCTTACGGTTTCTGTGTTGGGTTCCAGGGTCTCAGTACAGTTCATTGCAGGATGGGTGTAAAATGCATATATTAGTATTACAATAGCTTGATAGTGTTTCATATATGGTAATGCTATAAGTATACTCTTGTAAAAGGAACACTTGAATAAGTGTTTTTTCCAGGATTCATGATACACATAACTGATTTATTTACTTTTAAGTATACGTTATAGTATTTATTAATTTTAAGTATGTTATTAAACAGGAAAAAACATATAGAATCTTGATTATAAACAGTTGTCCCCAGGGTATATTGAATTTGTGTTTAAAGGAAGCGGAGAAGAAAAATTATAATAGCCTTAAGGTAACTGCAAATATTTGTAATCAGGATGTTTGGGGGCTACTAAGAGATGTAGGCATTGAAAAAAGCACTGGAAACTATGATGATACTTTTGAACTTCTTGAACCAGTAGAAAGCCCAAAGTCTCAATTGTCCTATGCTGAGTTAGTGCTTCTTCTGCGTGCAGTTTTTTTCTATGTTTTTGGTAAAGCATCTAGACACATTTCGTACTAATACTTAAAGATGCACTGCTTTTTAGGTCAGATAGTTGCTTACATAATTTAAAAAGAAACATCAACAACTAAAAATATTGTTCATTGTGTGTTCATTACAGTTGGTTGAGATGCTGGATATGTCTGTTCCTGCAGTTGCAAAGCTGAGACGTCTTCTGGACAACCTGCCTAGAGAAGCTTTGCCAGATATACTTACTTCTATCATCCGTACATCCAACCAAGAGAAGCTTCAGGTATTGTGTTTTTAAACTATTTAAGGAGAATTAGGTGTTGGCTATTTTCTTATAGTTAATCACTTTTTAGATAATTTTGAAGTTGCTTACACATGATATTGAACAGCAATAATGTCGTGCTAGAAAGTATTTGTGTTACAACTGATAGTGAATATATTTAACAAATTTCGTGCTGTTTTTAAAATATTTTTCCTTATGTCTTTATGTCAGAATTCACCTAAAAGTTAAATATTAGTTAGTGCTGGAAACGGATTATTTTATACAACAACCAGAAATAGAACATGGATTTCCCAATCCCGTGGTAAAGATTATAAATCTATCTTCAAATTGTGTTGAAATCTTGCTTGCTTATCAGAGTTGACAGATCACTATATATTTAATGCTAAGAATTTCAGGATCAGGTTCCTTTTAATCATTTTAAAAAAAACATTTAAACTTGTGGCTTTTTAAATACTGAGACACTAGTGAAATTCGCATCTTATGTCACAATAATGTTATATAAAAATAATGCTTATGTTAGGATACTTACTAGTCTATCTATAGTTAATTGCTGTTTTTGTAAGTTGTGTTGTTCCTTTTCTTTTGTCGCTGCCAGTGCTATGAACTCAACTTTCAATTGAAAACGTAACATAAATTGTTTCAGAGTACAACAGATAAAAATAAATGCAGTACTTTGAAGAGAAGTTGTGCACTGTAGCACAACCTCCTGCTAGAGGAAGGTATATCAAACAACAAATTTACCATGTCCAGTTTTTGTCTGAAGTGATAAAGAAGAGAGCAAGTAGTGGAAGTTGTGGAAATAGAGCCAGATTCTACCCATTTCCGCACATTAACATAATTAAACATGAAAATAAAATAATGTATAAAGTCAAAAAAAACAACAACAAACCAAAAAAAAAAAAGAACAACACCTTAACGCACAAGGTGATTTTTTCTGGGTTAGCTGAGGAGATCAGGCTGTAGTTTATTCAAGAGAGAGCTCTTTTCTGAGGCTCTGTAACTGAGAAATAGAATGCTGGTAGATGTTTGACACAGAAAATGTAACTGAACTAACAAGGCACTTTAAAAACGGGACAAACTTTTGTTCTTTGAGGTACTTTGTAGTTTTGGCATACAGACCTTAAGGCTAGATTTTGTATGCTGTAATCTCTTTCATTTTCTTGCTACTTCCTTTTTTCCCAAACCATCTATTTCATAACAGTGATCAAAAAACAGTAACAGCATCAACAGGGTTTTCCTTCCACAAAATCCACATTGATAATCCATTAGCGTGAACTTGTTGGTTTCTTATAACTCCATGCTCTTAGATTTTAGATGCTGTTAGGCTGGAGGAGCGGTTCAAGATGACTATACCATTGCTTGTTAGACAAATTGAAGGACTGAAGCTGCTTCAAAAAACAAGAAAACCCAAACAGGATGATGATAAAAGGGTATGGACCTTTATATCTGGCATACTTAAATATCGTAAATAAGTATAAAGTTGCACTTTTAAACAGGCTAATGAACATACATGATTCTAATCTGTGCAAAGTGTTGATCTGTGGCCATAATATCTCATGGTCATTCTGTATCAGCAGAGAACACCCAGCTGTCAACTTCGGTTGTTCAGGTACCTAACAAAGAAAACATTCTTTTAAAGTTACCCAGGCATCATTTCTTTTAATCTGGGCATTTTCTGATTTTGAATAAATGCTCTTCTTTTTTTTTTTCTTTAAAGAATCATCTGATGACCAGTATACACACATGGTATGTGCATACTGTGCAGTGAAAGATGTACATTTTATTAATAGCATTGAAGGTGAATGACACCTTTTGAAATGCAGATACGTGTTTGAAATGCAAATGTGTGTTGTGAAATGTAGCTGGCTAAACTGGGGCAACCTAGACTTTTGCTGCATCTAATTATATATATGCAATTTAGAAATCAGAAAGTAATTGAGAAATGAACAGGAGTAAGAGAGATGGCTTACCTGTTTTGTATGGATTATTCTTATTCTGCCCAATATGATGGGCTGCAATGCTAAGCCATTCAAAATATCACAGTAATTCTTCTCAGTTTTGTCCTGGTCGTCTGTTACCTACTACATAAGACGACAAATACACTTAGCGAATAACGTACAGTAAAATAAAAACTAACTTTTTAAAAGTTATACCAGCAACACCTTTTCAAGTAATTTAGTAGATTAAAATCTGACTTTTTCTATTAAGTGGGCTTTCCCAAAATCTTGCATGTTTTTCTCATGGTTTCTATTCAAAGTCAAAGTACCCACCTTCTTTAAAAAAATGGTGCTATTATCTGGCTCTCTGTTATCTATTTCATAGGTTGTAGCTATTCGTCCTAATAGAAGAATCAATCACATTCCAAGCACTACAGAAGATGAGGAGGAGGAGGAAGATCATGATGATGTTGTCATGCTGGAAAAAAAGATAAGAACATCCAGTATGTCAGAACAAGCTCTTAAAGTTTGTCTTAAGGAAATAAAGAGGTAGGAGACTTTCAAATGAGGGTTTCATTTCTTTCTTTTAGAAAGAAATATTGCATTCGCCTTTTACGTGATTATGTATTTGTGTTGGTTGTGTTTTAGAAACAATTTTTAGAATTTTGGTAAAGTGCTACTTTTTGCTTATAAATTTGATCATTTTGTCTTTTTGTCATCCTCTCAGATTTTCCAAATACAAAGTCTTCTACATGTGGATTATATATTAATAAAGCATTAAATTGTAAGCTCTAAACCTCGATGTTATGAAGTGAAAACGTAAAAGAAAAGGGGGAGACAAACAATACTACTGCTGTTAATAATCAGTGGTTCAAAAGATCCAGATACTAGTCTTTTTTCCTCCTTCTTTGGTGAGGAGATAACTGGTATCGGTGGTAGATGTGATAAGGTTAACAACCTCCTCAGTGATAATGTATATGTATTGTGTTGCATGCATTGTGTATGCAACGTATGCATAGGTATATGATACATTTTTTTTTTTTCCTTTTTTGGTTACATAACGCAAGTAAACTTGTTTTATATTCTGCAAAGACAATCTCCTAATTGATATAATAGTTACTTTTTTTAGTATTGCAGATGTTGGAAAGTTAAGAGGGTTTGCTAAATATCTTTCTTGTAGTACAGGAGAGTGTCCTACTTTGCAGTTAGTTCTTCATTAGCCTTATGAAGTCTGTGCATGTACTTCCAGATTAAAGAAGATGCCGCAGTCAATGCCAGAATATGCTTTGACAAGAAATTACTTGGAACTTATGGTAGAATTGCCATGGAACAAGAGTACGAAAGGTAAATGCTTCTTTTATTGTATGTCTTTTGCACGGACATTTTAGGACAAGTACCTACAATGCAAAGACTGCATACTTAGTTCTCTCTTGCAAAAATTTTTTTCATTGCTTCATAGTAAAAATGTTATTAGTTGTACTAAAGCCTTTCAGCTTACCTTGTTTAAGGTAAGATCTGTATACTGAATATTTTAGCCAAGTTTGGTTAAGAACAAGAGGGTGAAAAAGAAAAGTTGTAGGTTTTTTTTTTTTTTGTAGTAAAATTTTTGAGTACAATAGAAAAAAACAAGTATCCTCTCAGCTTTTTACCACAGTTTTCAAAAGCTTTGAGCAGAGATTGATATTATTCATATAAGAACAGGATGCAAAAATGGAAAGCAAGAAAAAGGTAGAAAATCAAGGCTGACGTTTCTTTCTGACCAACATGAGTAGATTAATTGGGCAACATGACTTTCCAGAAGGTGTTCTGCTGGGGTAAGGGGTTTTAGTTCCTTCTAGCTTTTGAAGAATGAAGCTTTTAAATGACTTTTAAAACAATCTGATCTTAAACAGAAATTTAATATACCACACCATCAGAAACATGTCTTTTGCCTTCTTCGCACACATGGTGACAAATCTTGGTCTTTTTGAACTAGAGCCTTGTGTGTTCACGAATTTTCTTGTAAATATTTTCTTTAATCACTAAATTGTAAAAAGGTCTGCATACAAATGCAGTATTACTCAAAGAATCCCAAAGTGGGTAAAGTGTTTGTTGACTCTCATGTCCTATTGGAGAAAGGTGCTCTTTAATCTTGCAGAATTATGCCATGTCACATGGTTCGAAGTTTTTCCTTGAAGCAAAGTTGCAAAGTTTGTTTTCGTGTTCATGTTAGTGATACTTCAGACTTCATAGGTACAGTGAATAAAAATATACGTGAATAGAAAAATGGAAAATCGAATTAAAAAAATCCAGAAAATTATGGTCATTAATTTTTTGTTCAGTGTTTCATTACCAAAAAAAAAATCACATGGCTGATGGGACTAATAACTGCTGTCTATATGCGAAACATGCACAATTATTGGTATGAGGAGGTTTGTATGTGCAGCATGTAGAAGTTGAAAGGTAGGTATGTGCAGAGTTGATAGACTTCATTGCTTCCTGCCTTCTCTCTTTATATTATAGACGAAAGGACAGAGTTTTGTGCCAGAAATTTGTGCTAAGCATTAGTTAATGTTTGGTGAGGCCTGACAATTTATCTCAAATTATGGCAATTGCAAAAGCTTAACTGTCCCAGTCCTAGTATCACAGGGGTATTTTATATAGTGCACAATCACTTAAAATGTTGTATACCAGGTAAAGCCTGCCATTCAAGCCAATAGGATCTTGCTTTGTTACTCAGATGGTAGCATAAGTAGATGATGAAGAGGAGGTAAGGATGAATTTGTCGTTTGGTAAGACCTGACAGGATCAGACTTGTTTCTGTAAGAAAGCAAATGCTGAAAAATTTATACATCACTGAATTGCTGTTTAAGGACAGGTATAAAGTTCATTTGAACCAGATTTCAAATCTCCGACACAGTGGAAGGGTGTTTTGTTTGTGTTTGTTTTTAAATTCCATTATCAATAGTATCTCTCTAGCTGAAGTTTACTTTCCTTATTAAGGAAAAGAGGATTATAACAACTTTGTTTCAGTGAAACATTGTGTACAATTGTATGTGTTGGGAGGATTCCATTAATGAATGTGTTTGAGAATGTATTTGTTTCTGTTGTACTGTAGAATGAATTGTTTCCATTTCAAAAGGGAAATGTGCTTGATATCCTTTCTGTTGTCAATGATCGATAGATCGCCTTGAAATTCGTGCAGCTCGAATTCTTTTGGATAATGATCACTATGCTATGGAGAAGTTGAAGAAGAGAGTTTTGGAGTACTTAGCTGTCAGACAGCTTAAAAACAACCTCAAGGGACCCATTCTTTGTTTTGTGGGGCCCCCAGGAGTTGGTAAAACTAGTGTTGGAAGATCAATTGCAAAGACTTTGGGTCGAGAATTCCACAGAATTGCCTTAGGAGGAGTCTGTGATCAGTCTGATATTCGAGGCCACAGGTAACAATTTACTCCTTTCCTACATGTATTTTTTTCCTTTATTATGGAACATATTGATTATTTTAATTGTTCAGCTGATGTAGAGAGATTTTACTCATTTCAAACACTGGTAGTTATTAATTGATTTTCATTGGTATTCAGTAATATAATTCAGGAGATGATAATGGGAGAGTACATTCAGTGTTGAGATAGGTATTTATCCTTCTGCTATTGCCCTTTATCGTAACAATGGAGAACAGAATAATCACAAATGGATCTAGAAATGCAACACAAAAATCATCAACTGCAAAGTTCACAAATTTGTGACTTAAGAAATGACATATGCTTGGGATAATTAAAAGTGCATTTATATTTCTAAGCCATTTAATCTTCCGTTTTATTTTGGCCCTGTGTACTAAAATTCAGTAGGAAGTCTAATGCAAACAACTTTCTTAATGTTGGATCTGATTTTTCTACTTTGAAGGGGAATGCAAAGATTTAGTTACAAGAAATAGTGTTTTATCAACAATTCAGTATGTTATAACAATGTTTGATACTAAAGCCAGAGTAAAAACTGTAAGAGTGATGCTTAAAAGTTGCTAGAGAATAGCAACTGAGTTATTAATAGTATTTCACACTTGTTGGTGTACTACTTTTCCGTTTTTTCAAGGAACTTAAGCCGAAAGACTTCAAAGGAGATTTTTTGGTTAACTTTCCTTAGGAATTTTGTTTTCATCTTACATCTCTTTACACATCTATTCCTTAGTCTTCTAAACCATTTGTTTATATTAGTCTGTTTCCCATACCTCACAATTGGAAGCATGACAAATGGGTAATGTAGATAAGTAACTGCTAAACATCAGTGCAGCATTTTTGGTTCCGTTAACCATCTTCTATGCTTACTGCATGCAGTGTAAGAAGTTTGGAATAATGAGTTTGTTAGGGCTCTAGAGATCTGTAAAACTATGTGATTTGTCCTTACAGCAGTTGGCAAATTATTGCAAATTAAAACTATCACTTCTTTGATGATGCCGTGTAGCAGATAATTTTGCCCCATGGCTGTGCTGCTGTTTTCAGCTCTCAGAATACACCGTCAGTGTTGCTTCAGTTCCAGATTATCCTGTGATTTCTTTTTGTTTTCAAGGCATAAAAAAGACTTTGGTATTCTTATCACTTCACTTCTGATTTTAATGAAAACTTAAATGCCTAACAAAAGTTTATTTTGTGGTATCAAACTTGTCAGTGCGTAAGCTCATTGTATGGGTGAGCACATTGGAGTGGTGGAAGTTCAGAGTCCCAGCTGGGAGGAATGTAGAAGACTTACTGGGGAATCTTGTGATGAAATTCTTGTGCATAAACTTCTAGGAATCCGGAATGTAATGTATTACTAGGAATCTAGAGTTTAATATATTATTGATCAGTCACTTCTTCACCCAGAACATGGGAGAAAAAGTATTGAAACAGTGGTTTTGTACTTGATGACAACTTGAAAATTCAGAGTTGTTTTGTAAACCTTTAGTTGAGCTCCCTTGGGAAAATGAGTGATACGTGTTTATTCCTATACACATTCTTCTGTCGCAAATCTGCAGGGTTTTGTTTTCCACTGTTGGACACACCTAGCTTGGCCTAGAGCATGTAGCTTGAATGATCATCTGTAAGTTTTTTCTTAGGGTAGGTTTAATCAACATACCCAGCAGCCACTGGAGGGCTAAATATTGCATAGTAGAAGGTTGTAGATACATTTGTTTTAATATATCATTTTTCAGTGTCTAGCAACACTGTGTCTGTGATTGTTTTGTAAACCTTTGCAATATCTGGCCTTCTTGCCAGTTTACTTGGATACTAATGGAAAAAGAAGCAAGACTGCCCTCCTTCTTCACTGGATGTTATTCCTGTAATTCACAAAGTGTCATTGTTTTAGTAAGTAAGGATTCTCATGTTTCAAATTACTTATGGTATGGATCCTAAAAGCAATTTAAACATAATTCAACTACCAGTTGCTGTTTGAACTGGAACCACTAGAGGCTGTTGAATACTAAGCATTTACAGACATTAAGTAACTTTTTCCAGAGCTCAGTACAAATCAAGCATTTCTGAAAGGGAGACCATGACTGTGAAACAGACATTATGAACAAAAGTAAAACTGTCATCAACTCTTACTCAATTGCTGGTAATTCCTTACTGTTTATTTTATTTTTGGCTTTCTGTCTTGCACTTACACCTAATACAGAAGGCTACAGTTATGTAATGACTTTAAAAACCGTCAAATTCAGGTGCTTGTGGCTGTCATTATAGTATTTTTGAAGGCATTATTAAATTGTTAATGCATGTGAGAAGCTAATCTTCATTATAAAAAAAATGCAAAAAATTAGCTGATGGGAAGTATTTGATAAGACAAAAGGAAAAACACTATTCAGAACTGACAAGAGTTTTATGTGGTTACTCTTCAACAAATGACTGTATGGTTGAATACTAGAATTTCATGGCAGCTAGTAGGAGTCCCTTGTAACCGACTGCTTTTGCAAGGTTTGTGTAAGTAAAAATCAAGTTGAATACTTTTTTTTTAATTCTACTTCAGTTTTTGTTCTGCATTTCTGCTTCTCAGATTTAATCAAGTTAAAACTACAGCCTTTCTGTAAACTGTTCTCTGTAATGTCCTTTTGCATGAATAGATCCTCCAAGTTAATCCCAGTCAAGTGAATCCGTATCGTGCTTCCAGCAGCAGTCATAGAAAGGAATTACAGAAGCTGTCTGAACGTGGAGGAGACATAGGCTCCTGTTTCCTGAGTTTTACTGTTAAGTAGGTTGATCGTCCAGTACTACATGTTGGGAGCCCTTCTTTTTCTCCTCAAAGCTCCCATTTGGGCTTTAAGGTGTAAGTTAAAAGTTTCTATTAACACTGCAGAAAAACAATAGTATATGTATCTACTAATGTACTAAACATTTACAGAATGTACTGAGTGTACTAAAACATTAAGAAAGAAACTGTGGATCCATTTCATTTGCAAGCAGATAGTGCCTGAAATGACATTCGCTTTGGCAGCATGTTACTGTCGCAGGTGAAAGGGGTGTACTGCTAGATTCAGCAAGCAAAGCAAAACGTATTGGATTGCAGCACAGAGGGCGGTGGTGTCTCAGTCAGTGTGCTGTTCTGTGTGAGGTGTAACTAGGGCAATCTGCAAGTGCCCAGTTTCTACCGTCGAAGCTTGGATCATGTGCCTGCAGCTGGGGTTTCTGTGAGTCTCTTTTGATTGGGTGCGGAGCAGCTACTACTGTTCTGCATTCCCCAAATGAAGTCATCATCTTGGTACAAAAACAGAACTACTTTATCAGACATCCTCCAGCTGTTGTTACATGTACAACTCAACTACACCATATGTAAAAGTTTGCTCTTTTATTCTTGTTGGTAACTTGTATTTAAAAAAAAAAATCTGTTACCCAAGAAGTTCACTGAGTGTAAGATCTCCTCAGTACTGATACTTTGTTCCGTGCATGAACTGTATGATCTTCTGTATTGCATGTGTGTAATTTTCTATTTTTAAAAAGGAAAGATGTAATTGCACCGTTCATTTATAGAAGTGCTAGTGAGATCACCGTGTATCTCTTTCTCTCCCCTGTGTGAAGCACTCTTTCGTTTATTATCAGCACTTTTCACTTTCCAGAAGCTTGGATAGTTTACTTCTGGCTTAGCTATATGCTGAAGATTTGTTCAGGTGCATCTGTGTGTGAAAAGGTGCAGTTCTTGACCAGTCATAGTACAGGCCTTGTTGTACTAGGAAAAAACAAACAAACAGTTTGACCCCTGCAGAATAGCTTTGTTACACAACTATGAAGTGTAGATGCATCTACGCAAGTGCTTTACAAATGTAACCTTTGACCTTGGGAAAAAAAAAAAAAAACTGTGGTGTTTTGCAAGTAGGTTCATAAATAATATCTCCAGAGGCATTAGCTTTGTTATCTTTTCCTAATTCTGCTGTTTGAAAACCACTGTAGTTAAAAACAATTTAAAACTTTTTGTCATAGAACAACATGAAGAAATTGGGTCATGTTTTTGTCCATAATACTAAGACTGCTTTAAGGGTTCTGATTCATTAACATTCCTAGTGTACCTTGGGAGAGCTGATCAAGTTAGATTTTCCACCTGTCTTTTCTATGATAGGTAGCTCCTGATGCCAGGCTGTGCATCTCTAGTGTTTCTTAAGGGTAACTTTTCACTGATTTAAAAATAAAAAGATTACTAAATTATAGACCTTCTGTGGCATGAACTCTTAAGGTGTTTTTCAGCTGCTACTAGAGAGGAGAGACAGCCAGGAAACTTGATCTGAACTTCCTGTTTTAAATGGAAAGGAGCTGATTCTGTTTCTAGACTGAATGCATGGAGAGAAACAATGTGTCAAAAAATGAGCAAAGGCACATTATATCAAAATGCTAATGTTAGAATATCATTTTTCTTTCTTTTAACCCTTGTTAAAATAATGAAAATAGAGAATAACATCCTTACAATCGGTGGCTGCTGCTCACAAACAGCAATGTTCATTTTCACAAGTTACAAGGCAAAGGTTGATGTCCAGACAGATAAAAGGCCATATCTGCTTGTAATTTTAATGTTACAATATTGTAGTGTTTTTATATGTAAATATCTGCCGAGTCTCCCTCTCAGAGGACTCTTTCATTGAGTTGTGTTTCATAGTAACTGTTTAGAAATAAAACAGGCTGTTTGTATTTTTAAGGTAAAATACTAGGTTATTGTTCTTTGTCGTTAAACATATGGCATTAGCATTCGTTACTCACCTTGAGGATCGTGAGTCTTTGATAAGTAGCATAATGAAATAGGCATTTGTCCATCTCTGATAAATGAAGGTGTATCACAGATTTAGACTGTTACACATGAGAAGAGTAAATTGATACCTAGGTATTTGTTATCCTAAAATTTATAGGCCCAAGTTTCTATTGTGTAGATAAACTTGAACATGCTTTTATCTGAAATGTAATATGTTGATTAAACATTTACATTGAAGTTAATTGTTTGATTTACCAAATCTAGAGACAATTTAAATTGCAAATGAGAAGAAGAATGTACAAGAGGGAGGAAGAGAAAGACTAGTCAATTGTTAAGTAGTGAAAGGAAGAGCAGAATACTTTAGCCACCATGTACTTTTATCATCTATTATCCTTAATTCTGTGGAGACGATGGTATTTTGCAGAACTCCTCCATATTTCTTGCAAAAAGTTCCTTTAATTTTGGCCTTTGATTTCTTGAAGATCTTTTGGGTTGTATAGGTAACCATTTCATCCTTTTAGTAACAGTAGATCCATTTCAGTTGGACTGTCGTTCCTATTTTTTATGTGGTAGCTCATGACCCAGGGCTTATTTTGGATAGAATGCATTTAAACAAAGAATCTTTTAATAATTTGCTGTAACTGTTGGAATCTTTTTCTCATCTCTTGCTTTAAAAGCCCTTTGATTTTGATACTCTTGATATTCTCTGATCTGTTAATTTCATGTGACTTGTTACAAATTGGCTTGAGTACCTGTCTGTTTTTCTGTTTTTCCATCACTGCATCTTGATGCATTGTTTCATCCTTCCTAGTGCTTGGTTTTTGTGCAATATTAAGGAACTTGAATGTGTACAACAATTTTACTGAAAGATTTTGTATATATGAGAATCTTCTGCAAGTGTTCACGTGTCATTAAATACCCAAATCTACTTTAAACTAAAATGACTGTGAATTGAAGTCTGGTTTCAGGGTTGAGGGGGAAAAGTGCATTTCAATCTGTGAATAACAATTTCTGCTGTTTATCAGGGAAGAAAATCCCTGTTTTTTTTTAAGTGTTTCTTTTTGGAAAAAAAAAAGTTTTTTTTAAAGCGGTGAGGGGTACAAGGGTGTGAACGAACACGTGCTATTCAGAAAATCTTTTGGTACCTAGTACTTTTATTTTTGAACTGTTTTGCTGCAGTCAGATGGTAAAGGCAGAGAAAGAGCTGGTTGTTCTCAGTACTTTCCCTGGACTAGAGAAACCCAGTATACCTCCATTCAGTTTATAAGCCAAAGCTGTTTTTCTATAACCAGTCGGAACACAGTTATCTCAAAAATGTATAGAATTTAAAAGGATCAGCTAAAACTTAGTGTGTGTAAATACACACGTGTGCTCAGTGTATTGTCTTTAAGCATGTACTTGAGAATAGTGTATCAAGCAAGTAAGAAGGTTTAATGTTTACTTAAATACGTTATCTTATTACTGGTATAGATAGAATATTAAAAATATTCAGGCTGCATTGTCTGTGAAGCATATAAAATTATTTACTGGTGCAGTAAGCACCCTGTTGAAAAAAACAGAAAATTGGTACAGTGATTAGTTTGGTTGCACTGCTACGTGATTCACTTCTGTGAACTTCAGTTCTGCTTCTGTCTCATAATTTTTTGATAGCATTTTATGGGATCCTTTCATGCTTTTGGCAAGGTTGGTGTGTGCAGATGGAGAATGAAGTGACATGCTAGTATAATAGCTCCCCCGTGCAGATTCTGGATCAGTAATAAATGTTATATAGTGTACTTCTCAGTGGAGAGGAGTGCACTTGTTCACTGCAGAGTACAGCTCTACAAAAAAAGCAGTGAGGTGACGACAAACTAGTGCATACTGCATTGGTCTGCTCCAGTCTGTAACAGCTGTCTCATGGAGGTGGTAATAAGCAAACTAAAATTCTATTGTACTTCTGCCTATTTAAAAGATCTTATCAACTTTTATTTTTGCTCAGATCCAGAATTAAATACAGTAACTGCAGTTTGTGCCCTCTGTTGTCAAATATTATATGGAACTAACATAACTGCTGTGTGTTTTGAGAGTGGTTGTTGGTGTTTTTTATCTAGTATATTTAAGGTCTTCTCTAGTATGTTTTGAAATTACTCCCATGATACTTTTGGTTTCATCATTCTAAATGTCATCCTGTTTATTTTGGACTGTGTTAAAACAGATCATGCGGCAAAGCAGGCCTGTTCTGCATATCTGCTCTCTGAGTGTCATGAGATAGGTACTCTAATTCAGCACTTCATGTATCTCTTTCTTCTGAGTGGTCGGCATTTTGTACTGTTAATTATTGTATTTTGATTAGTTAAACACAAGCAGAAAAAGCTATGATAAATACAGCAAACAATTGATATGTATGGATGTAAAATATCTGTATTTATTGTGAAAAAAGTTTTACTAGCTTTGCAGAATAAATTCAGATACCTTTTTGTTCCACTGTGCTGTTCCAGATCCCATTTCATGTTGATAGGATTCTTTTTACGAGTATCAGTTAAAGGAGTACATATCAACATTTCAGCATATTTGGAATTTGGACCTAATTTGTAACGTGCTGTGTAAACTCTATTGTGATGACAAAAACCCAGTATCATCTTATTAAAATTGTAGTATTAACGTTCCCAAATCTGTTTCTGCTTGCTCGTACAGTAGAAGGATGCTTGTACAATCATGCAGAATGCCTGTAAGCCATAAAGTTTCCATATTCTTTAGTGGATATGTAGTTCATCTTTCTAGACCAACTAGTGCAACATGGAACTGGAATTTCCATGTTCTAATATAATTGCTTATATTAGTTTAGATGCATATTCCGTATTTCTATCTACTAGTTCCGAAAAGTTGTGCAAGAAAGGAAGAATTGTTATAAGGCGCTTATTATTGCATTTTTGAGTTTTGTTTTCAATGTTTCTACTCCTGTTTCGTGCATCTGACTCCTCTTTCCCCACATGCATTTATTTCTCACAGACGCACCTACGTTGGCAGTATGCCTGGCAGAATAATCAATGGGCTGAAGACGGTTGGAGTTAACAATCCAGTATTCCTTTTAGATGAGGTTGATAAACTGGGCAAGAGCTTGCAGGGAGATCCTGCAGCAGCCTTACTAGAGGTAAGAGATATCAAATTACAAGTATTTTTTCATTTGTAACTAAAAAGAATTAAAATATTGGACTTGGAAAATAGGAATTACTGGAGGAAAAATAGCATGAAGTGTTAGCTTTTTTACTCAAATACCAGATACTATGTTTGAAGTTCATGAATTTCTCTCAATTGTGCACAAAGCAAATGCTGTCATACAGTATACTAAGAAAGATGTTTTTAATGTCAGTGATCTGTACTTAAGCTCGAAGATGTATGTTGTACTATGTGTTCTGTATATTTAAAGACTCTTCAGGCCTTAAATATATTTGGAGGATTTTTAAGGCATTGGTTTTTAATGACCAAATGCTGCTAGCTATCTGAAAGAACTGTTGACCAGCCTGAAGGTAGCCAAATTTTTTTCAAGTTTTCCCTTTATTTCTAGGAACAATTTTAATACAAGCTTATTTTGGAGCTAAGCACTGTTCCTAGCATGGAATATGAATTACTTGCATGTTCTTTTAGCAGCATTTCTTTAATTTATGTTATGATTAACTTGCTGAAGCAAAATTTTTCATGTAAGTCACGGTTTCCGACTCCTTGACTGATTATGATGTGGCACATGGCTTTGCTTTCCATAAGTCAGCTATTATGTTTGCCTGGGAGTGTGCTTTTTCTTTAACTTTGGGACTCAGATCAAGATACAAATGAATCTAATTTTGAAGTACGTGGTATAGTTTTACCACAAAGAGTTGAGACTTCCGTAAAGATACAGGTAAATCCGGGACTTTGGTGAAGAAGATAACTGTTGTAATATCTATCAATTGTTGAGATATTATTAATTAGGATTACAGGAGGCTATTATGATGAAGATGAATTTAGGCCTGGGCTTTGCAGGTTTCATTTATCAAAGGAGTCTGCAGTACAGAGCAGTAATGAGTTGCCAGAACCTTGCTTGTCCCTTCTCTTTCCCTGGCGTATGAAATACGATGATATTCCAGTGTAATTCCTTCTCCCACTGACTTGCATATTTAGCAGTTTTGTTCTAGTAGTGTGCTATAGAGAGGAAGAAGTATCTTCAAGGGTATGGGGAAGAGATGAGGAGCCTTGCCCTTCCTCATCATCTTAGCACTGAAGATTGTGCACATCTTTCTGTCCTAGCACTGCTGAAGAGGAAAGGAGGGGATGAGGAAGGTAATGGCACAGCAAGGGTTCACTAAACTGGAACACTTCAGACTGTTCACTGTTAGCGTACTTAATGATTTTGGTATTGTGTATATTTAGTAGTTCGTTAAACTGCTGTACTGTTATCCTGTACGTTATATGTTACTGTTACCCTTTGTACGTTCTCTCTGACTATAGAGGCTACCATGCCATCACTGAAAAGCTTGAACTGCTTCTGTGATTGTTCTTTACCTGTTTCAGTCAAAATGAGTTGGATTAGTAAAATATTTATCTAAATTTTTTGAGCTAGCCTGGCACATTTTCACTGAAATGATTTAGCAAATAATCCTATAAGCTTCTCAGTTGTCAGACTGAAGTATGGTTAACTTCTGTAGCTGGGAGGTTGTGGCTGGGGATAAAAGTAAATGATTCTAGTGGTATTTGCCTACAGAGTCATTTTATTGACTCTTTTTTAATGGTAGTGTTTAATATAGTGTTTAGAATATGAAAAATGCTGTGTTAGAGCAAATTAAATTATTATTTTTTAATTATTTGTGTTTGAATTTTGGGTATTTTTTTGTTGTTTTGGGATGCTTCTGCTTTCCATATTTTAAAGCCTTATTCTCAGTGGTACTCAGCTCAGCTTCTACTGTGGATTATTCCAGTAGAGGCTTGTTAGGTTAGCTTCCAACTGTCTGCTTGGGCTGCGGTCTTTATGTAAGTTATTGCTAATTGACCAGAAGTTGCATCTGGAGAAGTAATTGCTCTGCTAACCATGTCGGGGCTGCTCTCACATGAGATGTGTATATCTCTGCTGCTGTCTAAACATCCTGCAGCAGGTGCTTTACCTCTTGTAAAGGAGAACTCATGCCTGAACGTGACAGCTTTTCGTGGTGTACACTGTTGGAAAGTCCATCTGGAATGAGCGAAGGGGGCTATTATGTAAAAGAACAATAGCAACTGGTCACCTAGATAGCATATTTGTTTTTCAGACTGCTGATTCTTGTTTGGTAAGTGCCATCATTAAGTATAAATTGCGCGTTCTTTTTTTTCCTTACTGTGTAGGTGTGTTAAACACTCACTGACTGTCCACAGTGTGGGAAATTGCCATGCCCTATAAGCTTGGAAGCAAAGCTTGATGTTTTATAATTGCCGGATATGTGTTTAGGTCTAGTGCTGCTGGAGAGTTGTTGCTTAGGCAAAGCAGAATGTCTTCTTATTTCCAGTTACTGTTCATCAACAAGGGAATGCTTTAGTCTAAATTTAGATGACCTCACTTTAAAACAGAAGAAAATAGAAATGGATCCAAGTGCTTGATAGCGAGTATTTGTATGCAGGAAATTAGACCAGGAGCATAGCCAGGCAATTAAATGTTCATGGAACTGATTCTGGATTTTGTGGTAATAAAATGCTGGTACAGAGAAGCCTTTGTAGACATGTGAGCTATTGGCCATAAATTAATCAAGATGTTTTGTTCATTAAATGTTCTTTTTGTACTTAATATTTTTCTATTAGTTGTGTATCTGAAAACTTTTGAACTTGAACTTTAGCACAGATAACTAGCTAAAGAACAGTTCTATTTGCTTTGGAAAATCTGTTTTGATTGTGTAGGCATGGTCCTGTTTTATGTCTTAAGAAATTGATACCGTAACAAAGAATTATTAGTCCAAAGAAACTCTAACCCTTGTAGAAAATGTCAGATAATTCATATTTTTAGGTATTCCTTAGATAAGTTGTTTTTTATTACAGCTTGCTTTACCTTTATCAGATAGCATTTTGCACACAAGTACAACTATTTTATAATAATACGATGTTATAATGAGCAGCCTAGCACTTAGTACAAATTGTAAGAATTTCTAGTTAGAGACTAGAAGGAGAAAGAGATAAACATGCATGCAGACACCTGCTATAAAAAGTGATAGTTTGTTCTGACCATAAAACATTTCTATTCTGAAGATTTTTAACTTTTCAAAGATTTAACAGAATTTAAGAGTAATGAAAATTAAGAATTGTTTCTTTCCTAACTAGCTAAGAAGTGTTCAAATTCTTTTTTTTTTTTTTTTTAGAATTATAAACACTGTTCTTGGCTATAATTCAAGTTGCTAAGACAAGGCATGCATTCATTTGGGTATGGGCAGATAAATTATTTTGACAGTAGTGTGCCATTTCTCAGGAGATGCATAGGTCCCATTATTTGAAACATGAGAATTCATGTGAGCATAGCATTGATAATTCATCATGTGGGAAGAAAAAATGTGGCAATACTTCAAGGGGGGATGGAGTGAGGGCGGTACATAGGTGGTGGTAAACAACGCATTTCTGAGTGCCTGAGCAGGAGCACAGTGAATTGGAGCAGTCACTGCATTTACCCAGGTAAATCAGTCCCGACTGACCAGGTTACTATTTGTGATGGACAAATGACTGAATTTGTGCATAAAGGAAGAATGGTGAGTGTAGCTGACCTTGACTTTAGCAAGACTTGGGCCAGTTGCACCCACAACATTATTCTTTTCGAATTGCAGCCTGGCTGGGTGGACACCTAGACAGGTATAAAACTGGTTGGATGATCAGGCTCAGACTGTAGTGATTAGTGGGTCTGGCTCTGTCTGCAGGCCTGTAATATTCTGAGTACCACAGGCTGTACAGGGACCTGTCCTCTTTATTGCTATTATCAGGAACCTCGAGGAGGTGATGGCATGCACTTGCATCACATCAGCAGATGTCACCAAATTAAGGGAGACCGGTCACAGCCTTGAGGGCAGGGCTGCTATCCAAGGAAACCTAGACAGGCTGGAAGCATGGGCCAGCAAGAACCTGACAAATTCAGCAAGGATAAGTGCAGAGTCCTGAGCTTGGAAAAGAACAGTGTTATGCCAGAATACAAGCTGAGGAAAGGCTGTCTGAGCAGATCAGTTGAAAAGGAGCTGGGAATCTTTGTTAATACCAAGGTGAATGTGGTCCAGCAGCACATTCTTATCAGCCAAGAAGGCCGACAGCATCCTGGGTTATGTTAACTGGACATAGCCCATAAATAAAGGGATGTGATTGTCCCCTTACTTGGCACTTGTTAGGCTGCATCTAGAATATTGCACCCCACTTTGGGTTCCCCAAAACAAATAAGATACCAAGAGATTATGTGGAAAATTAATTTGAAAGCCTGTTACTAATATGCTAAGTGAAAATTCCAGCAGTCTTGAACTTTTTTAGTGTAAAATGATCATTTGAAAAATAAACAGGAAGAAAATCACTGCGAGCTGAAAATACTTATTCAGATATATTTGCCATCACCTTTGTCTTTACCTCTGCATAAATTGGTTAGAAATGTCAGTTTCTGATACTATGAACTGAATGTGATAGTGAATTTTAAGGTGAGGAAGAACTTTGTTCACCGATTATTTTTATGTGTGACCCAGCCAAAAGAGAAGTTGATAGTTTCATTTATGGAAGAAAATGGTGGAGTGAGTTTTATTTTGTTCATTCACTGAAGAAAAACTACTATTTTAAAAATAATTGTAAGTATACTAACAATGAAAGGAACTGTTACCTTCCAACAGTATAAATCAGAAGGAAGGGTAGAATCTTGGATGCAGAGTTAAATGGCTCGCAGTGACCTCAGTCCCATGAGAAGTGACCTACACAGGACCTCTTCAGCCTTTGGCATCAACTGCCGGTCTAAAGAGTTATGCTGGCTACAGTGGTTGGAGCTGTTGCTGGTATTGCATATTAGAAAACTTGAAGAGCAATCATCAGGAAGTTTAAAAAAAAAAAAAAAAGGGGGAGAAGCTGAAAGAGAAGATTCAGAAAACATTTTAAGCAAGTAAATTCTTAAAATCAGCAGTGTTCTGTAGCGGAGGTACATTAGTGGTCACAGAAACGTTTGGTAGCAATATGTGATATATCCCTTGTGCTGAGTTAATTAGCTTCCAGCAGTTTCTGATATGCAACTTTATAATTTAACCTCATTATGCACATTTTATGTTAAAAATAATTGTGCTGTTTGAATTGTTCATGTTGAATGCAAAGCGATGGACAGGTAGGATCTATTTCAGTACTGCTGTCAATAGGACAGAATTAAAGGTTCTTTTACCAACTTTTTTTTTTGGTATGTGGTATGGAATCTAGTTTAAAGTAGTCAGAGCTAGGCAGAGTATTGAGGCTTTAATAATATTCGTATTATATTTTGTGAATGTAAAGTCAGATTGACAGATCCAATTAAAAAAATGTGTATAGTTTATTTACGTCTAGTGGAGCAAATGCCTCAATTTTATTTTCACTCTTGTTAAGGTCTTGGATCCAGAACAAAATCACAGTTTCACCGATCACTACTTAAATGTAGCCTTCGATCTGTCCCAAGTCCTTTTCATAGCTACAGCCAATACTACAGCTACTATCCCACCTGCGCTGCTGGACAGGATGGAAGTCATTCAAGTTCCAGGTAACACTAAAGTGGTTTTTATTAAAATGGCTAGTGCAAGTCCTTAAGGTTGGGTGTTTTTCCTGAAATAAAAAGCAGTTCTTTAAGCCTCCTGGGAAACTAGACTTTATAGCCAGAATCATCAAAAGAGACTGTTCACAATGCCTCCATTACAGACTCCGTCATGAGACTGGAAGGGTTTAGTATAGCACTTACTGAAGTTCAGTTTCAATTATATGGAGATACATTACATTCTCTAACAATGTTTTCACTAATTGATGTGTTTGTCTGTTGGTGGGTGCATCTTTTTAAGATTCCAATGAAGAAAGAGATCTTTGAAAGACTAAAATTATATTATTCTTCACATGAAGTTATGAATAACCACAAAGTTATCATACCAACAGCCCTTTAAGTTGTAGCTGGTTAAAGACTAATTGCAGCAACTGACTAGGTCTGACATTGAATTAAGTACTGGCATGAAACGGAAAAGCTCCTCCAGAGACCTGCATAGTTACTGTAAAGAGAAGAATCTCTTGAGCATTTTCTGTCAGCCCACACATTTATAATTCTGTGTGAAAATTGCTTAGAAATTATTAGGACTTGAGAAAATGAAGCTGGATGTGAGCATCACAGGAGTTAGAGCCCATAAGTATTATACTTTGGTAAGTATGCAAAGAAAAATAGCATAGCTCTGTAATGTACTTAGGATATGCTTATTCCTCTTTCTCATTGTGTATTTGCTACAGCAAAGTAAGTTCTTTAGGGTGTCCAAAGCCTACTAGTACAAAATTTTTCAATTTTTAGAAATACTGTTTATGAACTAATAGCGTGAGAAGAAAACTTACTGCATTGAACTATTTTCTGAAAATATGTTTTCTAATCTGTGTGAAGTAATTCAGTAAACTAAGGACTAGATCTTCAGAGAAATACAGGAAGTGTAAATTTTAGGCCTCGCATAAGCAACCTGAAGTGGGAAGCCTGCATCTGATATACAGTAGCCAGTCTTTTGTCTGAGCACGGGCTAGACTGGGGGAAATCTTGGTCCTACTTTTTGCTCTGAAGATTGTGTGTTTTTATATTAAATCACAATTTGATAATACACTGCACCTATCCCTTTCCTTTCCTAATGACAGCCCTAACAATTAAGATAACTCTCCAGTGTGGCTACCACCTTGCAAGGCATCAAAATGACTTTCAGGATTGCTGAAACAGTGACTGATGCTGTCATTGTGTGTGCGCACGCACGTGCATGCATATGTGCATACGAAATCCAGTTTTCTAGACATATACAGAATATGCTTTATGTTTTATTCTGTCACATTAAGCTCTCTTTAGAACCCTTTAGATAGGAACTTGTGCATCTAGATGGCAAGTACCTGAGCAGAATGTTTCTTAAATAGGGGAATTATTTCTAGACATGAGTGACAAGCAGTTTAGGTACCTAGAATTTAACTACTATAAATGTAAATGAGAATGTTTTTCTGATTCTTCTGAAGTCTTACTTTAGGGGCCTGAGTAATTTTTTGTGATCTGGAGGTAAGTATATTGTTTGTTTATTGTTTATTATTATTATTAAATTCAATCAGGTAAAATTATAACTGGTATGAAATTTGATGATATTATAGTATAAAAGCAAAAAGATCAGTAAACATGCACTTTTTCTTCTGAAGGATACACTCAAGAAGAAAAAATTGAAATTGCTCATAGACACTTGATTCCTAAACAGCTTGAACAACATGGCCTTACTCCGCAGCAGATACAGATTCCACAAGTAACCACTTTAGACATCATTACTAGGTAAATCCGTTGTTCATTGCTTTAAGTTTTCAATAACTTCTTTTTCTTGTAACTAGTGAATTAATTTTAGAGCGATAATACAAAGCATTTCTTAAGATCTGTTGTCCTTAATACCTTTAGAAGTTCAACAGTTGGTAACTTGTGGAATTGCTCTTTCTGAGGTCAGTCAGGTTCTGCTCTCTAAACCCAATCATTCTTCCTTCCCTAGAGAATTCCTTGCCTTTGGCTCTAAGAGTGTAGCTCTGGATCAGTTGTGTTGGCACAATTGATAAGGCAGCATGAATAAATAGAAGCACTTGATGCTAGTATTGCTGCAGTGTTCAGTGTGAATCCATGGTCTTGGCAGCAGACAAGCTTTATTTTAAAGAATGAAATTTTATTTCTGTCGTCTTCATAGAAAAAAAAAACGTAATTATCATTTTGTTTCTTGTGATTTGATGGGCCACATTTGTCTAAAAATTGGAATTCGTTTTAAAAATTAAAAATGCATTTTTAAACAGCTTGTACTAATTAGAACTACTGTTTTAATTGGACAGGAGAGCAAAGATACTAATCAGAACATCTTTTGAACTTGAAAGTGACTTGTTTACAATGGAAGAAGTGTATTAATGAATTGATATATTTTATGACCAGGAACAGCATTTTGGCATTTAGTAAATGTTTTTGCCTGACATTTCTTCTTAATTCATAGATTAAAAGAAAATATTCTTTTCTAGTCGGCTCATCTAATTTCAGTGAATTTTATTTTTAACTTAAAAACAGTACTCTCTTGATTTTTTTATGCACTTGAGAAGAGTTCAGTGTTATTGGAGTATTGTTTAGCATTTCACTGAGGTTCAACTCCAAGCGTTACTCATGTCTTCTTCCCACTCAGTAGTTTTCTTTCTAAACTTCTATCAGCAAACAACAGTTACTTTGATACTAGCACATGACATTTTTTATGTTTATTACAGCAGCCCAAGGTCTCACTGCTTTCTACGTTTCATTTTATTAGGATGTATTTTTTAAAAATAAAATGTGTTTACATTCAAAAGAAATCTCTCTTACAATTGTCTCTATGCTAGATACACTAGAGAGGCAGGAGTACGCTCTCTGGATCGAAAGCTGGGAGCTATTTGCAGAGCAGTGGCAGTGAAAGTGGCAGAAGGACAACACAAAGAAACAAAGCCAGATCGTGCTGAAGTGGGTGAAGGAGAAGGTGTGTATTTTTTGCATGTTTTACTAAAAAGAAATCTTCTAACACTGTAGTCACTAGTTAGCTGATTTATCAATGTTTTCTTCTTTTTTTATGCTTCTTGAAGGGTTTTTAAAGTTTTGTGAATAGAGTAACATTCTTACGTATGTTCAAGTAGTGCTGAATTACAGCTTGGGACGCAAATAGAGTGATTTCAGCCTACCAGAGTGGTAACTGAGAAGTACAATGGATCTGTTCCATATCTTAAGTATGCAGTTCTGATTTGTGTATATTTTCATATCTTGTTGGGCTTTTTTATGCAAATCTTTCACTTTTCTCTTTCTTTAATAAAAGGCTAAGCAGTAGCTTAGTTATTGTATTTGAAGAGTTTCTTTAACTGTGTTCTGCATGCTCTACCAGCTCAGAACTCAATCACATTGTTTTGCTGTATTCTGAAATAAATGTCTGCTTGAAGACCTCTGAAATTAGGAAGGTTCTTTTTATGCACCGTTGACTGCAACATAATCATCACTTGAGGGGTTATGGCCATTTGTAAAACTCATTGGTTAGAATAGTATCCTAAGAAATATGCTTCAGTGATCTTTAGTGATAAAGATTTAGTACTTTCAATTGTTTGTTTGTTTGTTGTTATTCACTGTCTTGAAGAATGGGAAGCTTAGATTTTTCCTTTAGCTCTGCACAGTAGAATTTGATTATTTTACTCTTGACAAATAGTAGAGTTTGTATTTGATCCAAACATGTAGTAGCACTTGATGCTTGTCATCTTTATTAAGTTTGTTCTTTCCCATGTATACAGAAGACAGTGACTTCATATTCCCAGTGATCTGTAATCTTTGTTGGCAATTGCATCAGTTGAAGGTAGATGAGAAGTATGAAAGGACAGAATCCCAATCCAAAGCTGAACTTCTAGAATATGGATGGATAGTCTCTAGAATCATCTAGGTTGGAAAAGATCTTTACGATCATCAAGTCCAACCATCAACCTGACCTACTGAGTCCCATCAGTAAACCATGCCCCTTAGTGCTGCTTTAGTCTTAATAAAACCTAGCAAATGGGGTGTTGGATGTTTTGTTTGTTTCTTAAAGACTGCAGTGAGTCTGACTGACACTTTATGACAAGAAGTACTGCCAGTCTTTTGAAGAACAACTGTGTCCCAAAGGACACCAGAAAGCAAAAACTGCAGAAAGGCTGCTTACGTTTGCTCCAGAATATTCACAAACATAAAATACTAAATAGATATCAATTGGTTTGATCACAGAATCATCTAGGTTGGAAGAGACCTCCAAGATCATCTAGTCCAACCTCTGACCTAACACTAACAAGTCCTCCACTAAAGCATATCGCTAACCTCTACATCTAAATGTCTTTTAAAGGCCTCCAGGGATGGTGACTCAACCACTTCCCTGGGCAGCCTATTCCAATGCCTAACAACCCTTTCCGTAAAGAAGTTCTTCCTAATATCCAACCTAAACCTCCCCTGGCGCAACTTTAGCCCGTCCCCCTCGTCCTGTCACCAGGCACGTGGGAGAACAGACCAACCCCCACCTCGCTACAGCCTCCTTTAAGGTACCTGTAGAGTGCGATAAGGTCTCCCCTGAGCCTCCTCTTCTCTAGACTGAACAATCCCAGCTCCCTCAGCCGCTCCTCCTAAGACTTGTTCTCCAGACCCCTCACCAGCTTAGTTGCCCTTCTTGTCCTCGATGTCCTTCTTGTAGCGAGGGGCCCAAAACTGAACACAGTACTCGAGGTGCGGCCTCACCAGAGCCATTGTTGTGAAAGATTCCACAACCAAGCCAATGTGGGGGAAAAAAATACTAACTTTTTTCCCACAGCTAGAATAAGTTCCGATTGGTATTAGAGGACAAATAGAGAGACTCATTATCTTTTCCTTCAAAATAAGGCAGCTTTCAGGTCTGAACGGTGACCCCTGACTTCAGAGAGTAAAACCTGGAGGAGGAATTATAACTGATATTTGTACGAATACAGTGTTATTAATTAGAAGAGCATATGAAAGAGTCTTACTCATAGTAAAAACTCCATAATTTTTCTCTAGAAATCTGTTTTTTGATGGTCTTTTAGCTTTTCCTTGCTTTTTTCCCCTAAGTTGGTATTCATTTCTGAAAATTAAATCTTCTTTTACATTGTTGAGTTTTTTAAGATCGTCATAATGTCTGTGGAAACTGCCTGTAATATCAGAAGTTTGAACTTGGGTCAGTTTAATCAGTGGTTGCTTAACTGGATTCAGCTCAGTTTTGAAGGTAGAAAGTAGGTAGACTCTCACAGTAGCAATGGTTGTGCATGCATGAATGACTGTGGTTTAAACTTTCCCATCTACGTGCATATTTATTATTGTTTGCCATTTAGATTGTATGTATCTTGTCTCTCTCCTTTGTGTTGGATGTTTCTGAAGTCAGATACTGAGTTTGTCAATACTTCATGATACCTGAATTAGCTCTTGAACCAGAATGCTGAGCCTTTAGGCTGTGGTGGCTGTGCTTACTGGCAGCAAGAAAATCAGGTTGTCTTGGCTACTGGGAGTCGTGTTTTTGAAGTATTTCTTTGCACTGAAATATAGTTGTATCTAAGATGTGTTTAAAAGGCCTAATATGATTGCTGAATAAGAAACCTAGTACCATTCTGCTCCTCAAGCCTTCTGATTAAATAGAAGTAGCTTCAGAGCACAACTCCCGATACTGTCAGAAGGATCATTTTACTATTAATGCACAGCACAAAAAGGAACTATATTAGACATCTCAATCCAGTGAGAGAGGTATTTGCAATGTTAAAATTAGCACTGTACTTGCAACTTAGGAGAGGTATTTACACTGTTAAAATTAGTACTGGATTTGCAACTTACCAAAGCTAAGAGAAAACAGCAAGTTAAGTGATCCAAAAGAGGACGAAATGCTAGGATTTTTGGTTGACACGTGATTTGGAGTAGGCCCAAAAGAAATGGTCTGTGAACAGTTGCCTTTGTGCCTCTGGACTTGGAATTATTCATAATAAGAAGCTGTATTAATAAAAGGGAGTTCAAGGGAAAAGTGGATCTATAGTTAAACTTTGGTGTTACAAAGATGTGTGTAGAATGATGTAGTCAACAAAATGTGGCTTATTTTGTACTAATGACGTGCTCATACCTAGCTGTATTTTTAGCAGAGTGTGTCACTTGCTGGGAATGTATGAGAGTGAGACATGTTTTAAAAATATTGTTTAGATTTTATTCAATCTGTTGGAAGCAACCAAGTATTTAAAACAAAACCTGGAAATAATCCTCAAACAAATACTTGCAAGTTGACACAAATAATGTAGCCTAAATTTCTTTCTTTGGTTGTATTGCATGTTTTTTTCCTGTTGATGAGTGGACGTGTGCAGTTGTGTGTAGAGATGGTGAATTTTTATTTCATATAGTTAATGACTCTGGAGGAATACTTAGTCAAGTTGTTGTATCTTAATAGCTTAATTTTAAATTTTCTAAATTTTTCTTATGTATCTGTATAAAAAGACAATTCAGTTTTGCTTTAAACATCTGTCAGTGACTAATGTGGGATTAAGACTCTGCAGTTAATGCATTTGTACATCACAAGATTTGAATATGAGAGAGTAAGTAAGCTACAAGCTCACCTTGTGGATTCTAACATGCTAAACTATTTTTTGTATCTGATTTGTAGCACATCAGACTAGTAATATTGTGCCTGTGCTGTTTATTCAGCTGAGTGCCTTCTGGCTTGTGACTTTATAATAAAAGGTGAAAGAAATGAGGTACTAGAACCACAAATTTTCCATCATTATATTGATTAAATCAGATGATTAAATTAAAGTGGAGCAACTGTTTCCAAGTCTTTGTAAACACGCGGCTTTTGACACTCTTCAGTAGTGGGGTCTCGAAATGCAGAATATTGGCAGTAGCAAAACTGATGCAAGGAGATAAGCTGTCAAGAGATGTTTAGCGCTTTCCAAAAATCTGTGCCTGAAATACACTGGCAGCTTTGTATTGCCTTCATTGCTCCTTTTATTCCTGAGCTTTATGACAAAGTTGGGAAGTGGAAGAGTGTTAGTTTGCATCAGTCATTGAATTTGTACAGTGAACTTCAGGAAAAGCAAATGGAGTCATTTTTCAGACCTCTCCAGGGAGGCATCCTTGTGTACAGCAACACTACCTGCTATTTTACTGAAACACTATCTGAGGTTTATGAGACACTCATCTAGTGTTTGACACTAAAGAAAATTCCAGGAGTCACAAAAATAGGTGAGACTTTCCTATTTTGGAGCAACTGCCTCAAGACTACAATGCAGTAGCTGGGATCAGATCATGATACAGCAGTTGAAACCCAGAGTGAAAAATGATGTATCGAATTCAGACTTGAAAAGGAGGTTTAGGAAAGTTTATGTTTAGTAACTAAAAGTGATTAATTGAGGATCCTATCTACATTGAAACCAAGGTTTTGAAAATGCTTAAGTATTTCTATAACCCAGTAATGAAACACAGCTTGTTCTACTACCTGGGGATGAAACTACACTTGTTTGTGAGTTTATATGCAAGCATTACTAGTGCTTAACTAAATAAATCATATGAGGAGCTGAGAAATTTTACATGTTGAAGTTTTCTTCATCTCTTCCAGTTACTTGCTTCCATTATATCTCTAGAAGAAAGCAGCAGTCTTAAATTCCTAAACCTTTGTTTTTGTGCCATGGAATTCCTTTTTAGATGAAATCCTGACATATATAGTAAGTAGTTCATTGTCTGTGTGTTCTTGCAGGAATCCATTTTCTTACAAATCCAGTATTTAAATGCAAGGTTTTGTTTCATTTTGGGAACTGCAGATGTCTGAGGAACATTGTCTCAGTCTTTGCTGAATAGCTGTACTGAGTAGCTGTGAATTTTACTTTCAAGCATTATCTGTTTTTTTGTTGTTTTTTTCCCCCCCCCCCCTTCTTTGACCTAACCAAAAAAGTCCTCTTTCTGGAAACTGAAATTTTACTGATTCATTTTAGATAAATGTGTCATTTAACTTTTAATATAATTTATGGTCATTCCTCTGCTATAGGTAGGGAAACATGTATATGCCATCATTAATGGAATCTTGATTACTTGTGCCTTTATAGATTCTTCACAGTCAGCAGTAATGTAAAGGTGATGAAATAATACATTTTTTTCCATCAAAGAAAAAGTTAGTGTTTGTAATATATTTGAAACGTGACTTTATGCTTTTATAGCAAATCAGTTTATGTCAGAATTTAGGTTAATATTTTTTTAAAAAAGGATTAAAAAAAAAGATGTCTGGAATTTGTTATTCTTACAAATTATAAAGTGGGGTCTCCCAATTAGATTATATAAGCTCAAAGAAAGAGGTTTTGATTCTTTTAATAGGGCAGGTGGCCTCAAAAACTAACTTACTGATTTGTTTACGAGAAGTCTGTCTGCTTCAGCTGCATACATAGAACCAGGTGAAATATAAGAGCAAGCAGAAATGGGAAATTGTGTTTGTTAGGTAGTAAAATCCTGCTATAGAACAAAAGTAGTTTCTTTTAAGGTCAGTTTTGTTTTAAAATATGAATTGCCATATCAAATTATTTGGGTTTTAAAGATCTGTAGTACTGGAATTGGAATCTGAGTTGCAGAAATAGAATGCAGGGTTATGTTTCCAAGACTTGTTAGTATTTGTGTATTTAAATTTATTATGTACAGAAATAGTAGTTCAACAAAAATATAGAGACATGCTGGAACAACAGGGGGACCATCTGACTAAGGCAGTGTTTACAATAAAGGAATGGAATTTATGCATTGAGCAATGAGATGTACAGTGGAAAGATTAATGGCTGTTGGATAATAAATATTAGATTTGAGTGCTGAATGAAAGCTGAGTTGGTACTGTTATAGTAATAACGATGTAGAATATTTTCCCTGAAACTGCATGGACACATTAGTGAGAATTGCACTGTAAATAAATTAACTGTAAAAAGGTTTTCTTTATATGCCAGGATTAATAAAAGGGTAGTTTATATCTCATGAAATGAGACATCCGCTTTTCATCCATTCTGAGAATTACTTCTGTAGCACAGAACACCTGTTAATGTTACATTAAATAGATCAGATCATTGATCTGTATTTTCCCATAATTGTTTAAAGTCCTGGATCTTCAGTTAGTGTGCATGAATTAATATGCAAAGAAAGACAGTTTCTTCATTGAATGGGAAAAAAATCAAAGAAAGGAAGCGACTGTAAATAATTTTCCAAAATACACTACAGAAGGCTTGGAGCTCAGTATACGTTCCTGCATAATAAAGACTTGCTTAAAATTTATCTTAGGTTTGTATATTTGGGGTGGGAAGAAATATCTCCGCTGTATGGATGTGTACAATGCTTTTCTTAATGGCAGCCTCAGGGCAGGGAGGCACTGCTGTAAAGCTCTGCCACAGAACCTTAGAAACATCTGGATTGTTCAAGTATTTTTCATTTCTCTGATAAATGTTTCACTAAAACATTGCTTTGGGCTCTCAAGAAAATGGTAATGAGTCCTTTGCATCTGGATCAAATTCTGTGGGGAAATGACTCCCTGCTTGCCTTCTCCTTCTGTATACAGTCACTGAAGTATATGTACAGTGTAGGCCTACTACAAATGATGTTTAAGTTCTTCAGCTTATTCATGCAAATAAACAGCTGCACAGTCTGATTTGAAACAATTCTGAGGCTTTGATATTTGTATGGTCTGCATTACAGTTCACTTTTGTACAGAAAACACATTTGTATAGAAAAATAAAAATTTTACCACGAAACAATCGTATGGATAAGCAATACAATCATACTTTAAATGGAGGAAGGAAAGAGCATGCTTTTGAATGCACAAATACTGCTCTAATTGCTTGGTCTCTTCGTAGTGACACTTGAGTGTATTGTATTCAAAAGTGTCAGGCTAATTGGGTTTTATAGCCCATCCTGGAGAGTGCATCACACCTATACATATTTCTGAAGACAAATAATTTGATCTTTGAGGAATGTTGCTGCTACTGTTTATTGTTCAAGACACGTTGAAATATCCAACGAAAGAGAGGAGCAGAGCCCTGTTAAAGGTTAATATTACAAGATAAAATCAGTAGATGAAGTTAATTGTACAGAAATTGTTTGGAGCTTTTCCACTGAGCAAGGACTTATATGCTGTGAGCCAACTGGGTATTGGAAAAATGAGGGACATTGATTTTGTGAATTAAGATTTACATTGAGTAAAGCCGTAATAGTCCTTAGAGACAAGCATTAAAGTAAAAAGTGTAGTGTGAAAATATCTGCTGTGTAGGTAGCCCTAAAGGTGGGCTGTGTTATATTGGGGCTGTGGTTCCCACAGGGGTGGGATGAGCTAGGCTTCCTTCCACAGGAGCTGTCTTCGGCATGACCTGCAAGCACTGGTTTCTGCAGCTGGTCTGTTTGGCGTAGGGGGTGTGCGAGCTTGGGGTATGGAGCCAGGAGGGCAGAGCCACGAGGTGTGATGTCCTTGTTGGATACTACCGAATGAGATGTTAAGGAACAGGATGTGGACTAGCTCTAAGTAATGGATGCAGCTGCATGGCAAAGCAATGTGTGGAAGTCTGTCCAAGATGCGCCTACTTTATTTGACAGGGCTTAATTATTCGTCAGAGGCTAAGCATTTAAAATCCTTTTATAAGGAGACCACAGAGAGCACAGTAGCAAACCCCTCCCATCATAAAAGAGAACTTTAATTATAGAACTTCCAGTAAGATTTCCACATTCAGCTCCATTTTCTGTATTACACTACATTAAACACGATCACTCCTGCGCTGTTTACTCCTTACACTGTTTTTATGCACAAATCTGATGAAAAGTGCAAAGTCCTAAATGAACTTAATGTATTTTTGCTATTTGGCCTGGCTTAAAATGTATTTGAGCAGGTGAGTTGTATGTCTGTCAGTGGTCTAGACTTAATAGTATCATTGCTGAACTCTTAGAACAAGTTTAGTCTTAATAATTAAATTTGATGCCATATTACCTTTAATTTGACAAGATTTTTGTGAAAGATGCTTTAAACTCGTTTTCATGAACTTTTCTAAATATTTCTTTGAGTGTTTTTTCTTGTTATGGTTTTTCTAATTCCTGTGTCAAGAAAGGCTGCCAGAAATCCTAAAATAGATCTTCTTCTCTTAGATTGCAAAGAACATGTCACCGAAGACACAAAAGCAGAATCCATCAGTGACACGGCTGACCTGGCTCTGCCACCTGAAATGCCAATTTTAATTGATTTCCATGCCTTAAAAGATATCCTGGGGCCACCCATGTATGAAATGGAGGTAACATCCTCATTTTTTTCTGCTTCACTGTTGTTTCTGTCTATTTTGACTAGTTGACTATTTTATTGCTATTGGCTGAGTTTATACAATGTTAACTTTAAAAAATACGTGTTAGAAACAGGATTGTGTTTGTGTTCCACCAGGCATTTTTTCACCTAAAGAATATATATATGTGTTTGTGTGTGTGTATATATATGTATACTTTCTTTTAATTGGGAGCACATAAATAATGTAATGGCATGACTTTCTGTTGGTAAAGATGCCTGCAGCAGTGCTTAAGAATGTGGTAGTGTTTTTTTTCACTTCATAACATCTTTGCTTTTGTTTGGGGGATGTTTTTGTGGTCTTGGGAAGGAAGCCAAAATAGAACCCAGGAATCCTGTCTCTGAGGCAGCTTTCTTAAGGACTATCCCACATACCTCCTTAAAGCCAGTCAGCATTCTTGGGTATTTAAACCACTTCACTTTACACCAGAGTTCTCAAACATTCTTCAAATTAATGCAACACTTAGCCAGTAAAAATAAATGTTATCGTCAGTCACCTCCAGCCTCCTAGTGTCTGCTTTGCTCCTCAGTAGGCATATTCCAGAATATTTCCTCCATCTGTATGTTCCTACATTTTATGAAAATGCCGTCAATTCAAGTAGTTACTTTGGGGTTCTTTTTTCACCCTTTATGTTGCAATTATTCTCTGCTTTACTTTAGATCCGGGGAAACTGGCCAGGTATAAGTAGGATATATAAAACTCTGACAGGAATCCAGTTGCTGATGGAACCCTAAACCCTTTTGTTATTTTTTTTTTGTTGTTGTTTTCCAGGGAAATAACTTTGTATCTAATATACTTCCAATGACAGTTCATCTGGCCTTTAGGGCTAAAATACTGCAGGATTACTTGTCTCTTCTAAGCTTGAAATGCAGATGCATATAAAGCTGTTATAGTGAATTGAACATAATAATCAAGCCAGTATTCTGATTTCTACAAATGTTGTATATTAGTTTTGTAAAGGTGCTAAAAACTAGATTAAATTGTGTAAATCTGTGCAAAAGTTCTGGTCACTTCCAACTGTAGTCCCGTAAGAGTAGAATTAATTCAAATAAGTATGAAAGATTGTAGGCCAAGAAGTGCATGTGACTTTCCTTAGATGTTCTGACTAGTTTTGAACTTGCTCTGGAGTTGATTATTCTTTTAAATTTGGTAGTGCAGCTGTGTTGACAAATAATCTGTGCTATTTTGTTCTCTTTCTACAGGAAAGTAGTGCAAGTAAAACTTTTAAAGTGTGCTTCTTAACTCCAAATATATAAATGCAGGAGTGCTGGGTTGGTTTGGTTTTTCTTACATGAACAGTTGCCATGAACATGCATATAAGCATTTGATGTTGGCCTATATAACCTGAAATAAGACTGACTGAAGCTTTTGACTTTTATATCGAAGGCTTTTAAAATGTTTCTATATTTAGTAGGCAAATTAAGGAGTGGATAAATAGAAGCAGAGATGAATCCACACAGCATCAATTCCCTGAGCAGTTTAAGATTAATTTTCATGTGCTATTTGCTGCATGTAATAATGAGGAAATATTTTTCAATACACATCCCTCTATAATTTTTCTCAGTGCAAGTTGCTCAGGTAGCCATGTAAGTCCTGTTTTAGTGAATTTTCCCCACTAACCTATAATTACTTTGATTTTTTTTTTTCAAGTGTCCCCAAGATTCTTCCAAATGAAGAGTATAACTCCCATCTCAATGACAAGAATTTCAGATTGGCTAGTGTTGTTTTTTTCTGGTTTTGTAGTCTGCAGCACACCTCTTTTCCTTCTATACCTAGCCTTTAAAGCTTTGCCTTTGACCTGCATTTTGCCATTTATAATTAGTTGAAATGAAGATACAGTGGAGGCAACCCCTGTGTCAGTACTTGGGTGAGACTAAGCAAATAGAACAGAAGACATGATGTGACTTAATTGATTTGTTGTCCTCCAGGGAATACCTTAAAATGAGTGATTCATCTTCTGCCTTTTCAGTGCATTGCTTGTATGTTTTCTGCAAAGGTCTCCCAGCAGAAAGGCATGACAGATTACTCAGCTCATACTTGTAGAATTAATTCATTTATCACAAATAAATAATTTTACATGCCACTCTCCAGAACAATGTTGGAATAAATCACATGTTATGGCTTTGGAAGAATAATCTTGACGACAGTTGAAAGTGTAAAAGACTTGATGAAACATTTCAGCACAGCATGCTTTGGGGGGAAGAGCTTTATGACATGTCCAGCGTGTTTGCAGTACAGTATTTCTCTTTTGACTTGGAATTTAGCATATTTATTTATTTATTTATTTGTTTTGTCTTCCTTCAATCACTAATTCTGCTCAGGTAGCAAAGCACTACTGGCTTTGCATGGAGAATTCATCCATTTCAGAAATGAATCAAATTAATTTTCAATTCTGTATTTCAGTAGCAGACAAAATATTTTAAAATGGCCTATCGCTTTACTTTACAAAGGCATATTTGTCTTTGCTCTATGCACTGCCTGACGCAGTAAAAACTCTTCCAGTTTCTGTTCTGCCTTGTAATAAATACCTAACTTGGTAGTTCAGAACACGCTGAATAACTGTATGATCCGTCATCGGGGTTTCTTCCACTCCTTGTAGCTCAGGAGAACAAAAGGACTTTCTGTAGATTCTAAAACTGTCTTTCACATAAAGGAAAAAAAAATTAAAAACTGGAACCTTCATGGAAAATATCCTGCCTCTCTTTTCTTCTCTTAACGCAGGAGACTGGCATTCAGACACTTGCATTGCTCACATCAGTGACTGGACACAGAGCTTAGATAAGTAGATCATAGTCTTGTATGGAGCAGAGAGCTTGCTTAATTACTTTTAATTACTAACGAAGGCAGTCAGATTCTCTATCCTTTCACATCTAGCCTGCTAGCACACTCAAGTACTTTAATTATTCAAAATTATTTGTAAATGTTTGCTATGAACATTTGAAATAAGTGCATGAATCATTGTGTTGTGAGACAGGAGTTCAGGCAATGAAACCACTTTTTAAAAAGCCCAAATGTTAGGGAACATTCAGGCTTAGAATTGATTTTTCATGTAAGTAACAAGAATCAGGACAGATATGACTTAATCCATCTGCTGGAGGTATATAAGCATTCAGTCAGGATTGACTAAATACTTGAAGTCCTTTGAAGTGAAAAGAAAGATTCTCATTGAACGGTTGGGGGTGGGGAAGGTTGCAAGAGCGATATATCCAGATGTTTGCCATTGCCTCAAGCTAAGCAGCCACATACAGGTCCTAACGCTGTAATTAATGTTTACATGTAGGCAGAATTACTGCTGCATAAAAAAAGTAAATGAGATCAGACACTTGGGCTTAACCCTTGTGTTTTAATCAGTACAGCTGTTTTGAAGGCAACTATCAAATTGTTTTTGCAATAGCTTTGTTAGGACTGTTTCTGAAATTGTTTCCTGTGTTCCCTTCAGGTATCTGAACGCTTAAGCCAGCCAGGAGTGGCCATAGGCTTGGCTTGGACTCCACTAGGGGGAGAGATCATGTTCGTAGAAGCCAGCCGCATGGATGGAGAAGGTCAGCTGACTTTGACTGGTCAACTCGGAGATGTCATGAAGGAGTCGGCACATCTTGCAATTAGCTGGCTGCGCAGCAATGCAAAGAGATACCAGCTGACTAATGGTAGGTAGGGAAAAAATGACAGATGTTCCACAGTCGTATTGCCTTACAGATGTTGTGTGTATCCATTGACCTCTTATTGTAGGAGGTGTGCACATTTAGGAAATATTAATATCACATGAAAATTAAACGTCCTAAAACATGGTATTTTTCAGTAATTCAATAGATTGCAGCATTGCTAAATAACAGTAGAAGTTACTCATACTTGTGGAAATGTAGCAAGTGTTAACAGAGGAAAGGTTTTTCCAGCAATCAGTGCTGTATGGAAGTTGAAATCAGCTCTAGCGTTCCTTGTTGTTTCTTCTGCTGATTTCTGCCCAGCTGAGGTTTTAGTGGCCTCGTGAGCAGGCTTGGTGTAGGCAGAACACGAGTTGTCACTGCAGTCTCCCACTCTGGTCAGTCCCTGCCTGCAACAGCCTGGGATTAGCCTCTGTGCCCAGATGCTTCTGGGAGTTGTGGCAGACATCCTTACGCATTTTTCTACAGCCTTTCCAGCAGCAGTTTTGTGCCATGTGATAGGTACTCAAGGCTGTAGTTCTCCTCTGAAATTAAGGTAAAGCTTCTGGTAAAAGTAGGTTTTTATAGTTTGCTTTAATATTTTGAGAATTATTTAGGCTTATATGGTAACTGTTGAAGTGCAGTGAAATAGGAATTTCATCCATATTAGTTTTAACTCTTTTTATTACCTTCTTTGAATTTCCAAAGATTTCTGGAAACATGCTTTGTAGTTTGATCATTGTCTGAATAGTCAAATAATAGCTAAATAATTGTCTGCCATCTATCATTATTTATAGAAGTTTAAATAGATTTAAAAAAAATATCTTGAACATAGGAAATGCTGCTAGCATTAACAGTGTAAACTAGAGAGGTAAACATATACACAGTTATGTCCTATAGGTGAAGTAATGTGAAAAGACGTAAATGAGAGAGCTACTTTATTATATTAATACTGCATTTTTTTTAAAGAGAGCTGCTTTTGTGTGGTATGGTCTCTGAAAATTTATATTTAAGGTTTGGGACATAAAACTAAAAAACTGTATGTAGGAATTCCTTAGTCTCTACATTAATCCCTACTCTGAATTTCCCAAGACATGCAAATGAGTTATGTCCCCTCGCCCCCCCCTCCAGTACCTTTGCAATATAGTGTTGTTTTTTTTCAGCACAGTTTAAAAAATAGTGGTAAGACTTAGTTCTCCGGTGGCCTTTCAGAATGAAGACCAGGAACAAAATGGGTTTAGATTTTTCACATTCAAACCCTTCTTTTTTTCTTTCAGCTTCTGGAAGTTTTGATCTCCTTGACAACACTGACATCCATCTGCACTTCCCAGCTGGAGCTGTCACAAAAGATGGACCATCTGCTGGCGTTACCATAGTAACCTGCCTTGCTTCTCTCTTCAGTGGGCGGCTGGTGTGTTCAGATGTAGCCATGACAGGAGAAATCACACTAAGAGGCCTTGTTCTTCCAGTATGTATCGTTTGAGAAAAGAGCTAAGTTGTATTAATTCTCCATATTGTAGGTGTAAAGTCTGTTTCTAGCCATTTACAAAAGCACAGTCTTGCTGGATCATTCCCTTAGCAGCAATCCAGGCTCTTTTGGTGTAATTGTAAGAGGCTGATGGAAGCCAGCCTAGGCTAGTGCTGTATACTCATGTGTCTGCTTTGCATTTAATGTTAAAAACAGCCTTGATGCTGTTTTCAGGAAGTGCACATTGTTAGCATGTCTAGTTAGAAGGGAAACCTAGAAATCCTACAATTCAAGATAGTTCCAAGATAAATATATTGCAATTTCAAAACATGTTACCTAAAACTATTAGTACAAAAGTATCTCTGGTTTGACTGAAAAGTTGGGGGTTTTTTTGAGCTCTCACGGTAATTTCATATAGGTTACTCTCAAAATTCTCTATGTATTTTTAGACTCTTACATGTTGTTACTTATATGTAGTTCAGCTGAATGATGTTCCCATAAAGCTCGTTAAAAGCATATGAGGGCAAAGGGAACTTTCAGCAAATAAAATTTTAGTTTTAAGTATCAAATGGAGACTGGCATAATTGATTAGAACAGATATAGATGATTTATCATCTCATACCAAATAATGGACAAAGGAAGGATGAGGTTGGAAAACAGTATTCTGTTTCATGCAGTAGAGTAAACCAGAGCTAACATAATTAAAGTAACGGACTGGAAGGCTCTCAGAAGTAGCGTTCTGGTGGCAGTTAGACTGACAAGATTGCCTGTTGTTCAAGGCTCTGGTGAAAAATAAACAACTGCCTTAACTCTGATTTGGTTTAAGTTTGCTGAGCTTTCCAAATAAATTGCTTTTATTGCACCAGTGACCAAATATTGCCTATTGTTTAAGGTAGGTGCAGAAACTACTTGTCTGTACTAAATCATTTTTTATAAATGACTCTTACCTTCTTTCTGAATGTTGGCTAGGATCTATTATTAGTAATTTTAATTCATGCGAGCATGCCAGTAACTGCATCTGCTGCCTGAAAGAAAGCAATGTGGTGAGTATGCAGTAGCAGTGTCCAGACTAGACTGTGATCACCATGAGGATTTATGGCTCTCTGTTACTTGATTTGCAGAAGCCTAAATAGTACTTTTTGCTATAACACGAGGCTTTCCTTTCCTTTAAAGCATCATAAAAGTACAGGTTTCTTCTGTAAGATGGTCTTAAAATAGGATTTGAAAAAAGTTTATGGGGAAGAAGCTACAGCTGTGACTAAAAGAAAAACTAATTTTACAACCGTCTTTACATGTGATTACAAACTCAAAACAGGTAGCTTATTGAAGTGATGCTTACTTTCCTAGAGCAAAGCCATCTTTGCGCGTTTGGGGTACAGGTTTGCATTTTCTTTTAACTCAAGTTATTTGTTGTGTAGCATTGCATCTGTAAGATTTTTCCCCCTTTCCCCTTCTAATGCTGCCTTTATTTTGAAAAACTTTTGTTCTTACGTAGGCATAGGATTTCAGCATGCTGTAAGAGAAAAAAATGCATTAAAGCCACCTTTATTTAGAAAATAATTTCTGAAAATGGATTACTTTTCAACTTTTGATACATGTACCTGCATTCCTAGATGAATTTTTAATCCAGAGAGATTTTTTCCTTCTGTTATTAACTGTTATGGAAAAAGAGTGCTGTAGCATAACATATTTGGAACTAGGTGATCTTTAAAGTTCCTTGCAATCCAAACCATTAAATATATTTCCCTTGTTAAGCACATAATGAGGTAAAACTACTGCTAAATTTTTAATTACTTCACTAAATGATTGGGGGAAGGAGAACCTCATTAAAATTTAACTCCTGCTGTGACTTCTAAATTTGTTACAATAATTACTTTATGAGAGTAGCATCATAGGTTGTTTTTTTACATATATATATATATATATATATCTCCTTTTCCTCATTAGGTTGGGGGAATTAAAGACAAAGTCCTGGCAGCACACCGAGCTGGACTGAAGAGAATTATCATTCCTCAAAGAAATGAAAAAGATCTTGAAGAAATTGCAGTGAACGTACGGCAAGATTTGACTTTTATTATGGCAAGCTGTCTGGATGAAGTTCTTAATGCAGCTTTTGATGGAGGATTTTCAGTTAAGCCCAGAGTTGAGCGTTTGAATAGTAAACTTTAAGTAGACAGGCTGAGATTAATTTCTATATCAAGTTCTAATAGAGATCAGTAACTATCAAGTATAAATATGAGGTACACTTGATTGTTTAAACGTGGGTGTAAGTGCAATCAAAATAAAAAAATTACTTTAGCAGTTAACAACCCAAAACCGCATTTTATGGGCATGTGCTACTACAAAGAATCTTGGGGAAAAAAAAAAAAAATTATTTCTTCATAGTGGGTTTCAAGTATAAAAAAGCTGAAGTTCTTGAGAAATATTTGCTTACTTTATCCGGTATGTATTTATAGAAACGTCAACAGCTGATTATATCCGTAAAGGGGGAAAAACCCCTAGACAGGGAATAGTATGCAATTTGTGTATTCAGAGGCCACAAACTGCAGCAAATGCTGCCTAGCAAGAGGAGCTAATAGAGATGGGATGTCACCCTGATTTGGTGCAGTTTTCTTACTTAGGAAATAGCATTGAAGCAATATACTAAGGAGCAGTGGCATCACAGGAAAAACATTTTTTGAAATTAAAAAAAATACTTAAAGGATTTAACCAGATACAATATAGTCTAAATTAAGTTAGTAAATCCTTTCAGCACTCACAAGAGTTGTAGCCTGTAGCAATGTCAACGTAGATATTATTTTTCAAACCTAAATATAGGAATGCATTAACTTTTGTCTAGGAAAGGAGATAATGCACTAAGGTTCACATATGCAAAGTTGTACTTACAGCACTGGAAGGAGGTGGAGTGTACTTGAAAACTTCATGAGAAAGACTGAGCACGGTAACATTTTGGAGGGACAAAGTACACGTCCTTAATTCTTACCCAATACAGAACTAGGAATATTGATTCTGGGATGCTTGTTTAGACTCTAAAATTGCTTAAATTGATTTAATGTCAAGAAGACTACTGGATAGTTAAATTGCATTAGGTACTGCACACTGTGAATAATGTAAGGTTTGAGAAAGTGTATCAGTATCCTATCTGAGCTGATAGCTTTGTGTCTTATCTTCCCTTGAATGCTAGAGAAGAAGATAGAAATTTAACCTTACGTAAGCTACAATTCTTGAGTTTTTCACTGTTTTACACTAGGGTCAAGCACAAGAGAAAACCCAGTATCATAGTCTGTTCTTGCTCATTAATCCTGAAACAAACTCAAGTGTGCTTATGAAGTGCAAATTGTATCAGTTACAAAAGCCTCTTAAAAAGCAACCAATAAATCAAAATTAGTAGCTTGTTTTGCTTTAATTTCCATAGATACAAACAAAGCTGGTTTACCTATTTACCTGGAACTTAAGAGTAATTGTATTAATAAATTCAGTGGGTATTTCTGCACCTGACTTATAAGATCTCAAAACTTTCACAGAAGACTTCATCAAATAAAACGTTTCAAAAAAAAAAACTTTGTTTTAGTCTTTTAAGAATTGATTATACTCTTAAGTCATTCACTAGCTAAGTTCCAAGGGTAAGAGGCAACAAAGAGTCTTTATGTTCTCTGCCTTACAGAATACTTGAACACAAAAAGTGCAAAAAAAAAAAAATGACAATCAGTAAAATAGCAGAAAGGAATGGTAACTAATATCCTGCTTGGCCTTCACTCAACACCAGTAGGGGAGAAAAAAGTGTTCTCTTTACCAAACTTAATTAATATCAAATAGCAATCCTGCACTACTTTATGCTAGTAAGAAAACAGACGTGCATGGAATTCCAGTGCAGTCTGTTTATACATATAGAAAAAATGCATTTTTTGAAAGACAGTAAATATAGTTTTGTTTGTTTGTTTGAAAAAAAAAAAAAAATAAAAGGCTTCTACAGCAATTTCACTTCAGAAGAACAGGGAGTTGCTCCCAAAAAAAGTTGAGCAATGACTTTCTGCCACACCACTCCACTGTCTTGTGTACATGGACTTTATCTAAAAGGTGAGGAATTTAATGCAACTCTAAAGATCTTTATCTGGATTTACTTACAGATTTTCATGTTCCCACTTGTCACCACAAAAGGTGACTTGGTTATGTTACTTTGTTGGGATATATATATATATTTTTAATATAACCTAAGCATTATCCATTATAACAACAGATAGTTACGTTTAAGTGTATTTTCTATTGTTTTCATGAAACACTCTAAAGAATAACAATCTGTGCAGCAGCAAACCAGAATAACGATCTTTTAAAGTAATTTTGATACACTGTGGATTATTCTGCTTTGCACTGACATTTAAACAGACCTGATAATAAACATGAGCGTGTCCCTCAGAATGTACTATAAGGTAACTAAACTTATCAAAGGTAAAAGGCAGCAGTGGTAGTTCCTTTCCTCTATGCACAGTCCACACTCTAAGTTGCTACAGATAAAACTATCCCACTAGTGCAATTCATGCTTTTAATCATAGTAGCCTTGAAACAATACTGAATAATGCAATGGTATAGATAGCAATACAAAACAGTTCATCTGCTTCAATTTAAAGCAATATTGCAAACAAAAACTAATCAGACATGTCAAAACAGAAGCCAAATACATCCATATTTGTCAAACATTTTCCTTTTAAGGCTTTTTTTTTCAAGGCAATGAAAAACAATGGAGGTAGTAATAGGGGATAAATATAAGATCTACTGCATTTTATCTATTAAAGACAAATTTGAATACTCTCCCAATACAGCAAAGAAAAATAGTACTTTCTAAAATAAATAGCTAATGCTAAGACATTGGCAGGCTTTAATACACCATTTATTTTAGATAAGGTAGTAAGCTGTACAGATTTTTAGTACGTTTTCTTTTTTCATATATAACAGAGCAAGGTTTACTTACCAGATCCTCAATCTACTTAGAGGAGATCCACTGAATTATGCTTCCAATACTTTTGAGGATCTGGGCCTAAGTATAATTTGTTTAGTCATTCCATCTGATAATGGGCATCAAATGTTTCATATAGGTTTTTGTTGTTTTGTCTGTTACACCAAATAGAGTATCAATTTACATCATAGTAGTAAGTCCAGCATATGTTAGTTGTGCTATAGCGTGTCATCTGTAAAACACAATGAAAAAACAGCCTGACCATATCAGTTAGCTTCTAAAGCTCATTATAAATGCCCTTTTTAGTCCCCTTCAGAATCATACTCTCAAGTTCCAGCCTAAATAAAAATCACTGTATATCAATGCAGAAAGGTTTCAAGATTCACAGTTCTTTTGGGGACACAACATGAGTACAAGCAGCAGCAATCTCAAGTAACTCGCACGCTTACACAGCCCTGTGACACTCCAGTTGCAACTATCAGGCTGCTTAGGGCAACCCGTACAGGTTCTTAGCCAGATTTCCTTACAGAACTTGAGCCGAAAAGCAGATAACCTTGGCAGGTAAACTTCAGTCCAAGCCAGCCAATGAGGAGTGAATGGGTGAGCTGGTGAGTAAATGTATGCCTATAAAATCTATTTGCGTATTTAGCTGAGTTTCTGTCAGTAGACAAGAAGACAAAACTTGGGTAAATATAGACAAGCTTAATTAGGTGAGAGTAATTACTGAGTTCAGAAGACTGCAAATAATTAGTTGTCTATTTGGTAAAGAAAAAAAAATGCTAGAGTGAAAGATTTGTTTTGAAACATCTATCTACTGTTACAGTACATCTTTTAACTGAAATTTGTGCAAAATTTCAACAGCCTAAGAAACAAATTATAACTATTTTTTTCTTTCATTACACGAAACCAATTGTTTCTGTAGTAGTGTATGTATCCAACCTGATGAGTTTTATGCTCCTTTTACCTGTACAACTACTTACCTTATGCACCAAAATAATATGAACAACACTTAACAAAGCAATTTCTGATAAGAAAGTTAAAGACAGTGCACAGTAAATAAACTGTATTTTAATGTGTTACAAAAGTAATTCATAGCCAGACTACCTCTCTGAACAGATGCCCATTACTACTAGGTTTGACAAAGATTTCCTTTAAATAGCTTAAGATGAAACAGCTTTTCACCTTATTCTTTTTTTGTCTCTGCGTCTATGTTTTGTAACACAAATACCATTATACATTCATGGTTATTTTTTCACATATAGGCAGTCTGCATAAAGCCCAGTATCCTACAAAAGCTTTTATGGCTGGTGAATCATACCTGTAAGAGATTACTTGCATCTGACTGTGTATCATGTCACTAAAACGATATACAAAAATCAGTTCAAGAAATTACTTTAGTAACAACCAAGAGACGTGAGGACAAGAAATTGAGCGAGTGTAGTAGTAATGTGTCAAACTTTGAGCTAAAGCAAAAAGCAAAAAGTTGTATTTTAATTTGCCAGGTATTCTTTTAATGAGAAATATAAAAAGACTGCAAACATCTCATTCTGACTGCCTTTTTTTTTTTTTTTCTCCTTTTTTTAAACAAATGGTCTGTTTTATGGTTACAAATACTGTGCAAGACAATACCTTCTTTGTACTGGAAAACCAACAAATACAAGGATGCAATAGAGTTTCTAAGCATCTCTAAATTTGAAACGTGATTTTTTTTTTTTTTTAATTTGGAAAAATCTTGGTAATTCATTTATGTTAGATCATAACTCAAAGTACAACAACATCTAGACCTGTTTTTAAAGGAGCTTTCTTTCCTGATACATCTTTGAACATAATTACTCCTTTCAAGTTCAATACATTCACAAAATAGCTCAGTTAAGAACAGTATCACCAATGAATTGACTACTGGAAAGAGACAAAATTTACCAAACATACAGAAATATTAATTTTACCATAGCAATTATGCATATCAAAAGATGACACCTGTAGTTAATTTTAAAAAGATACAAAAAAAAGAGAAAAACCTGAATTACAGAAAAGAAAGTCATATTTATTTAATGAAAAACTAGAAGTTAATAAAAATTAGCAAATACACAAAAAATATACACAAACAGCAGCAATACTATGTAGTGACTTACAAAGGAGGGGGGGAGGAGGGGAGCGGGACGCAGCGGCCAGAGACCAAACCGCTCAACATGGCTTGTCAGTCAAAGGGGGAGGAAAAGAACACGAACAAAAACACGAAACAGTATCCTTTTCAACAGTACAATCAATCTACAAACAAGTTTTTAGAATTATTTTACAACATTTCCTGTAGAATCAATTCTTAATACAAAAGATGCCCATTTTGGGTGTATATATATTTTCAGTGGTTTACTGTTGACTTATTTAAATATATTAGTGTTACTACATGCAACTGCTTCCTGTAATTTAACAGCCTTTCCTTTTATTTACCTTCATATATGTCTATCCTCCATCTACCAAATAATTTGTCTGACAGTCAACGATGGTTACCCTAGTTTCTGCTAAGTTAAATGCGACTGTTTTCAACACTGGCCTGAAAAGGTTTGATTGCCATTTCAACACATTGATATAGTTACATTGATGCCTAAATTGCCATTTTCTGCAAAGAGCTGTGCAATGCTGGTGTCAAAGACTAGACAGTCACTATTCATAATGGCTGTTGCAATTCCCTCATGGATAGATCGAGGAGTTGCTTCCCAAGTCAATCGCCGCCTATGACCGTTTAACTCAAGTCGATAAGCAAAGTTTTCTGCTTGCTTGCGTGTTCCTATCAGCTGTACAATCGCAAAGAACTGCTGGTGACCATCATATTTTTCCTGTTTCTCCAATACTAACATGAAATGAAAGCCAAAACAAGACTGCATCATAACCCAGTCAACAGCACCAGGAAGATTAATGTCTGTAGCAAGGAACACTATATCTTCTCCCTGAAGTGTAGTAATTGACTTATGTTGATGCATCAGATGTGGCATTACAGCATCCAGAGAACCTTGCCATTTACATGAAGCACCAGGACATGGACAGGAATAAGGCCTAAACTCACACAGCTCCTCATGGTCTGCTTTTTCTGTGTGTGGCAAAGTTATCTCACATCCGGAAGAGGCATATTTACATGGGAATAGTACAGAATTGGCAACTTTCTCCATAGCCAGGTTACGAATGGAGCCCAGCGGGCCTCGGCAAGTTGGACAGCACGTAAGTTTGGGGCGACAGTTGCTACAAACAAGATGGCCACTCTGACACTGAAGAATTGGTGGCAGCACATAGTCAAAACAAACAGGACACTCAAAGAGACTAGCCAAGTCATTATTGGAAGCTGTAGTGCCAGTCAGTGCAGGCACCCTCTGTGATGGCGTACACTTTGAAGTACCTGTAGGTAGTGCTGTAGCAGTCTGACGGCTCATTTCTGTAAGAGAAGAGAGGAAAAAAAAGAATGAGGATAGAGTAGAGATTACATCTAAATGCATTTTGTTTTCTTCTGCATACACTATTTCTTGATTTACAAAGAAGGTTCAAAAGAAACTAGATAGAAATGGAAGCAAACCCTAAATATGTAATGCCAACTGTGGATACTTTACATGTAGATTATCAGCTGTGCTCCACAGAACAGACAGATCTATGCCATGCAAATTTAACAAGGGATGAATTTCTGCTAGTTACTCTGAAGTGGAATTTACCTATTGGAAGCTGCAGGGTAAATGAGTAAAGATATGCTTAATGTAACTGAAATCCTTAAAGGTTTGTGTTGTTTTTTCTGTTGTTGTTTGGGGGGTGGGAGTGTTTTGTTTTTTACTATTGTACTTTCAAAACATTCCATCCAGATCACTTGACTGTAACAAACGGGTACACTACACTACAATTCTCAAGCTGAATTTTAAGTTGCTGTGTATTTAGTGAGATAAGAAACTAGCCATTTTTAATGAACACGCAAACTTCAGGATAGGACCTCAGTAATCATGTTTACTGTATAACCATTAAAAAAAAGTAACAAGGAAAAACACAAATAAAAAGATCACTACACTGCTTTTTCCCAGGATAGAATACCAACTCATTTTCTTATTTTTAAGTCCTACAGCTTAAGCACAGCTATTGCTTTCACTTGCTGAACTAAACCATTTGCGAAAATACCAGAAAAGAAACACAAAACATTTAATTGAATATCCCAAACAAAGAAATTCACAAGATGAAATTTGAGAATTAGTTTTAACATTTAAGCACTCAAGTATGCCCAGTACCTTGAAAAGGCACTGTTTATGAAGTTTTCCATTCAGTGGAACAGAACTAAAGTTCAATTTTTTCAAATGTCCTCAAACCGAAGTTAACGGCTGTCTGACCAAATAGTTCTCTCAAGGGTTCAACAGTGGTAAAAGTCCCATATTTCTTACCAAATATACATGCTACACTTTGTACTGCACCCCCTCAACTCTCCTCCTACTTGTGCAAAAGGAATCACTAGTAGTACCAGGCAAAATAATCCCTCAATTTTGAAAAAATGAACTTTACGTTAAGTAAAATGCTATCCAAAATTGGATTTCATTACACAGTGACATTCTCAACCACCTTAAGTGTTTCTCTGCAAGTACACCAGCTCTGTACCCATCATGTATGTATAAAGCTCTCAAAATAAACCTCATCTTTAATCTCCTTTGTATTTGACATGGGAATATTAGGCAATAGGCAAGCTTCCCATATTTAGAATCATTTCAACCACAAACAAACTTACTCATACTTGGACCAGATACCTCAACGCAGCATACTGTGCATGCTTTTGCAAGACACACGTTATTCAGGGCATCAAGTGAACAAACAAAGAGATCCCAACAGGCAAAATAACTTATCCCTTGACGTTCTCAAAGTAACCAACCATAAGCAGGCAATTTTACCCTTCTACAAAACCAGCTCTCTAATCCAGAGGCTAGTAAAACATGGGTGGCTAAGATTCGGTGTTCAGCTGCTGACTGTCTCTCACACACCCACTAGCAGCAGCATCTCACCCCTCCCAAGTCTCTTTCAACTCCAACTTGTTGGACACACAATACCCAGTTCTCATCTTTGGAAATAAAGCCATACAATGGTTTGCGTTGCTGGACCTTAACTGATATTGTCGAGATAGGAAAGGAAGGCTTGTTTCTTTAGCCATATTTTCCTACTGTAAGGCATTCTACCGAGATGGAAAGTTCAAGTTATCTGTGACAAATCAAATCTACGTTCTGGGGAAGTGATACTGCACCAGCTTGCTGCAGCACAGGGATTCAAATGATAAGCCCCTATGACAACTGATCACTGCTGCTATTTTTCCCCAACACCCGTAGGTGGGAGACTCACGATGGCACACTGCAGTTCTGTGGTCTAGGAGAACAAATTACACACAGAATGATTGTACACAGCAGAACAAACTCTTACCATGCCATTTGCTTGGGAAGAGCTTAGAAATTGCATGCATATTCATACATAAAATTCTAAAAACATTTCCTTTCAGAAATTGCAAACATTTCAGAAAAGCTTGTGCACACTTCATCTTACCTGAACCCATATATCCTGATCCAGGGACCCCCAATAACCCACAGATAACACTGGTGAAAACCAGGGTGTCAGACCAGTTTCCTAGGCAGTCAGACTAGCTTGGTGAGCTTTGGTTTGCCTAATTACACCTCCCAGAGCCCATACAACAGTTAAATTAAGCAACCTACAAGCTTTGCAAAAGACCTTATGCACAGAGGCACTTCGCACTTCAGCTTTCTAAGCTCCAAAAGCACTGAGGAAGATGAGAATTGTACAGCTGTGCTTTACCACTTCTGAATGGGACCAGCCTTTACGCACAAATTCCACAACCAAGGGCCATCCAAATGAGCGGGGAATGGAAATGAGCAGGAAATCTGTGAACCAGACCATTGAGATTAACAAGCATTGAAGAAACTGAATAAATCTATAAACTGTAATTTACCAAGCCTAAACCTGCCCAGAGCCTACATTTTCATCTCCCCTGTTAACATAAAAGATGAATAATGCATCATGATGGCAAATAAATTGATTGTTTATAGCTGTCTTAACAGATACAAGTTTATCACAAGTAGAAGTGCTAATAGTGTAACACAGTAAACCTCTATTCACCCCTGCTGAATTCCCCAAAAAATATAATTACAAACCAAGTAAAACTGGAAATAAAGTTTAAAGGTATTTTTAGTTATAAAAGCCTTGCTATAGGTAAAACCAAAACAAACCAAACTACATGCACTATTACTCTCTTCCCCCACAGTGGAGATAAGTCTCCAGGCAGCACTGACAATCTACAGTGCTGGGTGTGCGTCTGCAAAAAAACTAGTTCCCACAACACAAATTATTCAAATACTGTACAAATTTGTAAAAGTTCACCCAATGGGAAGAGTGAAAAGGGAAAAATGGTATTTTAAGAATTCCTTGTTCTAGATCAAGGAAGAGCAATGCCCTTGGCAGAAGCAGCAGGCACCAACCTCTCGTGGAAAGCCCCCTGCACCCCAAAATGCACCCCCCCGCTGCGCCATGGGCCAAAGCACCGCCCCAAGGCCCAGTTCCCACTGGGGCCAGCCAGTGGTTCCCATGGAGCCCAGCAAGGCACAGCCCCATGGCTGCAGCACCAGGTGCCCAAACCACCACCGGGGCAACCCCAGGGCAGAGCAATGGGACGGCACCAGAGCACAGCTGCACAGGGCTCCGGGCTGAGGCAGCACCGTGGGGGTACCAGCTTCAGCCAAGGCGTGTTGCGATCAGTGGTTCTGTCAGCACACAAACTGAGGCGACAGCCTCTGGGTCAAGAAAGTCACCTTAATAATGCTTTCCTCCTGCTCAAAAATCACATCCTGCTGAAGAAAGGCTGTGGAACCTTGTATCAACCCTGTAACATGCAAATAGAGGCCACCTTCCAGAAAGGTCAGTAACTAACGAAATACAAGCAATGTTTAACATTCACCACCATATGTGCAATGTGCAACATCCCCACCTGTTACGTGTCAAGAAAGTTTCCAGCCAAAGCAGGCATGGTTGAGAAAAGCCACAGAAATGGCCTTTAAGAAATTCACCAGGATTGCGCCCTGGAGTGCTGGACACAGGCCCTGGGCTCTCCCTCCCGCGGCTGTCCCCTGAGCAAAGCCACCAGCACGCACCCCTCAATGCACTGTGACCTGGGGCACGGGGCCTGCGGAGTCTGCGCAGCCCCAGCAGGGTGAGAAGAACCACGATGCGAACGGGAAGAGGTGGGAATCTGACTGGGGAAAAAGCTGGGCTGAGGTGCAGACAAGAGGAAAGCAGTTTCAAGAAAAGTTCATAAAGAGAGAAGATCTCACATGCCATGGCAGTAACGGCAGCGTACGTGAATAGATTGACACCCGCTCAGCTTCTCACCTTTCAAAGGCATTAACTCCAGACCCATCCTTGAAACTAAATCTCTCCCATCTCACCGAAATAGAGGGCACCTTCGACAGCTTCAGGTTAACACCAGCCACTTCTGAAATATCTTCACTCATTTTGAATAGACTTGGGGTTAGTGTTTTAAATTCCTTTCGAGAGGGTAACTGAATATGAGTTTTGGGAAAAAAAGGAAACACCACAAAACCCACAAAACTTCACATAGTCATCTTAATGGCTGGGACAGAAAAAAATATCTAATTATATAATGCTGAAAGAATGGTTCAAGGACAGAAAAAATGCCTTATCACAAGTTTCTAGATGTAATGCAATAAAATCTTCAATCACATTTTCGAACTAATTGAATCCAGAGACTCACATTCAAAATTTATAAACTCTTAATGCCTTACAGCGATCAACAAGATAATACAAAATCTTTTAACTTTTTCAACTGTACAATCATATTTGAAAATCAGACTTTTTTTTTTTTTAAATACCCATTACAGAGCACTGGAAATTAGATCACTTCATAACAATGTTCAAACTTGTGGCAAACACTGACAGTTTACTCTCTGAGATGCTACATCAGCCAAAGAATGTCAAAACCCAAAGGCTAAATGAACTGTTGAAAATAATGATTAGACTAGTCTAAATAATAACATGAAAGTAGATACAGAAAAGTTAGAGAACATCATCAGAAATTTGTATAATGTAATATCTGTAACATCTGTAAATATTACATGCAACAAATTAAAAAGATTCAAAACCCACTGATATTGCCCTGGTGGCAGAAGGAAGGTTTACTGAATGCAACAGAAGCATGTGTGCCTATTTAGAAAAAAGGATGGTGAGTGTGTATGTATACACATACATACAAAGTACATAATCTCATGCTCAAGTAACTCCAAGTGTTACTGATAAAGAAAACCCAAGTGAATATTATCTTAAGAATGAAGGTAATTAAAAAGCACACTTTGTTCCTATTAAAAACGGGCACCAGTGTATTTTAAGTAGGGAACTTCCTTGCCATTTTTAAAGTGGCACTAGGTTAATTTCATATTAAAAGTCCTTAGGACACCGTATTTTTGTTCCATGGCTGCTCAATTATGAAAAAGTCTTAATCTGCTGGGGATAGAGACTCCAGGACTACAGCACTATGTACAAGCCAGTTGCCCAACTGCATGTGCTTAATATTTCTGAAAATAATTTTCCAAGCAATTTATCTTTCCTCTGTCCCCTCTCTTGCACTCATATTCACCCAATGTACAGCAAAACAGAAGGGAAAGAGGTTTCAGCAGGCTCTATTGAAAATACCATATATTGCCCTCACCACTACCACGCCTCAGCACATACATACGGCACTAAGTGTATTATGCACAAGTATCTCAGAGAGCAACTTCAAAGTATTTTTTTTTTTATTTCTGTTATTTTTAAACTCATTTGGGGGCCCAATTTTTTTCCATTTTGAATTCTGGAAAACTTTAGATCACAAAGAGCCTGGCATGGTTAACGTCAAATGTATGGCTCCCTATGGAAACCCGACGCTGTTAGACACAAAAGTACATTGCTGCTCACACAGCCTCTGTGCGTACTGACCTGCTTCAAAATTTTAGAAGCATTTACAGATCATGACATAAATTATTAATCAACTACATAACCCAATTTAGTCTCCATCTATTGTTTTTAATTTATGAATTAAGAATTTTTCCAACCCTTCCAGACACCGTTTGCTTTGGTGCCCTTAACGATACTCTGTTATTTCAGACACCTCAGGGCTGCTCTCCATAACAACCAAAAGCCAGAACAACCCAATCTAACAGTGTATTTTAAGCCAATACAAAAATTTAAAAAAATAAAAAAAATAGGCAGATCTCATGATTATTTCATTTTGGAAATGAAAATTAATATTCCAAATTCATTTCCAAATGCATTTTGGAAAGTATCACCTCTCCAGCTCACCTCCTTGTCATACAAGGTTACTGTAATTTCCACTACCTTGTAGTGACCCCATCTGCCTGAAATTGCAGGTACTTATTTCTTGCCTCCAGAAAGCAGCTCTCTATGAACACCTCCTCCTAATAATCAGGAAAGGAAACCCCCATGGATTTACAATCATGGGACCGGTCATGCTCTTTGTGGCTACATCTGCAGCGAACCACCAGACCCTAAACCTCAACATGTGTCTGATGCTATCCAGTCTGTCCTCTTGCACAGAATGCTATCACCAGTGAGTCACTGCTAGTGGGCAATCCAGATCGTCTCCAAATTCAGCACACGTTACGTAGCAAATGCAAACAGCACTCTGTAAACAAAATCAGTATATTATTACGCCCATTAAATTATAGTGACCTGTTTCTAATCCAATACAAAAACTTGAGCCTTGGCCAGTGTTGTTAATATTAATCATTAATATTCTGGCATAGATAGAAGAATAGTTGAACATCCAGCCAGAAGGTGGCCTATTTCTAGCTGCCAAAGATTTTCTTCCCAACAACCTTATAATGTACAATTAGGAAGGAAGAACATCCTATAGAAGATGTACAACAACCACATAAAACGTGGCATTCATTTTTAAATGCAAAGAACTTTATCAATTTCAAGAAGCGAATAACCCATACTCTGCTAGCCTGGGATATCAGACTAAACTGTTGGGATAATTCCAGTCTTGCAATGAAAGATGAGCTCAGAAACAAAGTACACAGACAATAAATAACTAACTGATAAACCCCCAAATTTCATTCTACAATGAAAACTAGAAATGTCTGATCAATAGCAAAAAACTAAGTTTTGCCCACTCACTGTACTACACAATCAGAGAACACCCCAGCTCTCACAGGTCTTATAGTAATGCTTAGAACTAAATAAGAAAACATGTTTCTTTGTCAATTCAGACCATCAACAAATTATTATAAAGCAATACATGACATTTATCTCCCCCTCCTTTTGAGCTTGGAAGGAGAAAGCTAAGGGAACTATAAAGGACGTTTCTGAAAATTCAAGCTAGACCAAAAGCAACTTATCAAATGCCTCCACTAGAAAAAGAAAACAGTGATACGTTAAACAAACTGGTATAAGCAACAATAGCAAAAATTATTGATATTTGGCAGTCTATTGGAATAAAATAAAGTTAGGCTAGTGAAACAACTTTTTCCATTACATATAGCTACAAATACGGAAGAAAAAAAAACATTCTTTAAATACAAATCAAAAGCAAATGCTTGCATTAAAAGGCTGTGGACCATTTCCACATTGGAGTTTACCATAGTTTTCCTTTTTCAAAAGGAGCAAATAACTTAGCTTGCTGATACTGCAGAACACCCCCACCTACTACAGAGGCGTCAGGATGGTGATACAGAAACGCTGTTCAAAGATGCATATTCTTGCACTGTACCTTAAGTGGGGTTCTGGGACCAAATCCTCCTCTTTTCTCAGCTCACCAGCTCTGTGTCCTCCACATCAATACCAGCAGGCAGCAGCCAGAGCATTCCTTGACAGAGGACACCTGAACCTCCAGCATGCCTGCACCTGGAACCTACAGCATCACAAACTACGGTTTGAATTCAAAACACTGCTTGTCCCATGCTAGCCTCCTCTAGACACCACACTGGAAGTGCTTTTCTGCAGTCTGCCAGAGCTTGAGCACAGTACTGCTGAGATAAAGCAGAAGTACTGATTTCAAAATAAAGATCACGGCAGAAACCACAGAATCTAACAAAATAAAGACAAACTTCATATGAAAATACAAACAACTCTACAGAAACAACAAATATCAGGGAAAACAGTTTTATTTTTTAGTAACATTTTGTTTCCTTTTACTGTGCACACAGCACTACATCAGGATCCTCTTCCAGCAGTAACTCTGAACACTCATTTCTACAAACGCAGGTAAACAGTTACCTTTTTAAAAGTTCCAGGCTCAGCATGTTGCAATAAAAAGGCAGGCAGGCATACAGGGTGGCCAGCTACAAAGCAAGTTATTAACAGCACCGGAAAAAAAAGCAAGTTATTTTTCATGCTGTAACATATGCCACCACCCAGAAGCATCTAAAGCAGGAAGCATTTAATTCTGCTTTTTGAGATATCATAGCTGGACTCTGTATACAAGTTAAGAAAAAAAACAACAGCACGCGAAACAACTCTGTAAGCATTAACAACAAATCCTACCAAGTGTGGCAATTTGGGTGCTGTGTTTCTGTCCTCAGTCTGACTTTGCAAAAACTATATTCTTCGCTGTATACTGTAATTGCCATGCAATATTGCATCACCATTCCTGTGTCTGTGGCAGACACAGGGAAGAGGGTGTGGTATGGAAGTGCCTACCTTAATTCAATAAAGCGCAACGAAAAGAAATACCTGTACTCTGAAGTGCTTTCACATGCAAAGTCTTCCAGAGATAACTATTCCAGTTCAGATTCCAGATCTGTTTTATGCTCAGTTACTTTCCTGCATAACTAAATAGGGAGCAGACCATCAAAATAACCAGACCTGATGAAAGAAAAAGTCGTGGCCCACAAGAGACCGATCCCAATGCAGACAGCTGCTTTGCAGGAGGAGGAGTCAGAACACAATTATGTATATAGACTATTTTTTTTTTAAAGATCTCTCTATTTTGTGCATTGCGTAGGTTCATACATATTTCCATCTTAGATAATAATCTATTCCTGTGATTTTTAATCTGTTCTGAATTGCTGTATGCAGGGCTGCACCCTGGAACACAGTGGAGCCCTCTGAAGAATGGGAACATGGCCTGTGGAGGGTGCATGGGAGGGCTTCGGGAACTGAGAGCAGAGATCTTTGTGCCACAAGGTACATCAAACATGAACTCGTGCATAAGGAGAACATCCAAGTACCGCAGATCCCACAGCAGTGGCACTGGGGGCCGATTCACAGATTTGATTCTTTCCTATAAAAACAGATGCCCATCTGTACAGGAGGACTGAATCAAACTCCAGTGTTTTCAGTTTTCCCTTTTTCAGTCCCTCTTACCAACAACTGGAACTTTTACATGATCTGAAATTAATAATTCATCAGAACTTCTGCAACCAACCTACCCAGAATCTCTAACTACCTCAGTCATTTTGAGGGAGAAGTTGTACAATGTCTATATTTTAAATCCAACTATTTAACCTTCTGAAGTGAGAACATTTAGAACAATGACGGATAAAGACAACATCCTTACTTTCACATACACACACCAAATGGATAAAGCGTATAACATTTCAGATGTAAAGGAATGAGTCCGTACTTTTAAAATGGGCATTTCTACATTTTTAAAATAAGATTTAATACTATGGACAAGTAACTCAAAAGGAAAACTCTAAAAATCTAGGACGGGATACTGGCTTTTGTATTTTGATTATATAGTGCAGAAAATAAAAAGCAGTGAAATTGTCTACTTTATAACAAATATATCACCTTAGTAAAAGAATTGCATAAATACGGTTGCATTTTCACATTCTTGATAGCTTTAAACCTTTCACTATTTCCTTTCTTTAAACTTCCATTATCTACATGCCTTGTGTTTCTAGCGTCAATTCTCTTTAGTACATGTGCCTCCACTAAAACCAACACAGTTTACTTAAGTGACTTATTTTTTCCCTGCTCATTAGTTTTAAATCAAGTGTTTCTGTGGTACCGTAGCACAGGGATTCGACTGTCACCATTAACAGTCTTTTGTTTATTTTTAAATTAATTATAGCAATGTTATTTGCATTCTCAAACTTGACTACTGGTAAGTTACCACGGTCGTATTTGCGTCCAGAGCACCAGCGCTGCTGTCCGTAGCCCTGCAGAACATGCTTCCCATGAAAACGCAAGTTAGAACGTGGCTTTATGTCACAAATATAAGCACTCTTCAGCCAGCATTATCAACCTGAGGCACAGCAACCATATGCTGTGAACTGCTGACTTCACAGACCACCACGTTACACAAGAAGATTCAGCATTCCTTGAAACCTGACAAGCAGAATTAGTGGTACTAGAGCAGTCTGCGGCATGGGAAACCTGCGTTTAGTTCCTGCTCTGTCACAAGTTTCTGAGTCACCGCAGGCAAGCACTTCCCTGCCTGTTCAAGGTTTTAAAACACTGTAAGTAGCTGCAAGTCTCAGACACCAATGCAAAAGGGAATGAATTAACACAGTAAGGATACTAAATTTACTCTGTAGACCCTTTTCAAATTTACTTCAGGTTAGTAGTTAACTAAACGTTATTACATGCTAAGTGACACTATGTTAAATCATTGTTAAATTATTTTAACATCTCAAACTTTAAAGTCAACAATAGCCAAACTGCAATCACTGCTTACTTTCCAGAGAAATGGTCCAAGTCCTGCTCACATATGGAGGCTTCTATTCCTTCCAGTATTTCTACATCAAGAGACAAATTAGAGATGAGACATTTGCAACACCCTTCTCATTAATTTTATTTTACCTAACCTGAAGACTTTCTTCCATCAACTCCACATTGACATTTTATGAAGAACTGGTAATAGAAACCTCTCTTTAGAGGAATCCTTGTATTACCAAAAAATTCTCTCAACTTTCCCTGTAAAGATCCAACAACCCAGCTTTTGAAGCAAATGATTCATATTCAGCAGAAAAAGAGCTCTCAGGCGAGAGAATTACATTTATTTTTTTATATTCCCATTAAATTTGCTTCAGGTTTATCTAAATCACAAAACAAAATGGGCTATTTCATGTGTTCTTATTGCCTGGGAAATGCTTCACGGTGTACAAAATTAAAATCCAGCCATAATCACTCCGAAGTCAGGCTTGAGTCTGTATCAGAAAATGAAACACAAGATATTACAAATGCTTTGGAAATGACAGGCACAAATACATCTTTCTGCCACTTCATGCTCCCTTTCTCAGCACTTTCTAGATGCAAACATTACTACATCCTTCTCTGCAAAATACCATCCCCTCTTCTGTTATGTAGTTAAAGCAAAACTTAAGTCTATGTTGCAGTGCTTGATCTGGAACACCGAATCCTAACAATGACTCATTAAAGCTTAACTGTAACCTTTAGTATTTTTTTTAAAGTTTTTCTTTTACAAGAGTGTTATAAAAAACGTGTTAGGTCAGAAGATCAAGCATTCAAGAATTAGTTAAGAACAAAGTTACATAGGTGACTCTCCTCTGCATATGAAGGAACAACCTTCATGAAACAATATTTTCCCCCCACTCAACTCTTTTGGCAGAAGAGCATGTGTATACACACGGAAGAAGTATAATTGCACAAAGAACAGCAGTTTTTCTTTAAATTGAACACCTGATTTAAAATAAAACCAGGGCAGCAGTTGTTTTTGACATGCATAGAAACGCTCTTAAAATTACTGCTTCACAGGTGCTGTTTTAGAAGAATGTCCATCTAAAGTTCTGTTATGAAATGCATACTTTTATTTGTAAAACATCATTTTTAATGGTATTAATGACATACTTGACCTAGCACAAAGCCAAACTAAAATTTTACAGTACACCATCAACATCTGCCAGCCAAATTATCCCCTAGTCACACCTGTGCAACCAGTCTTCAAATTACACCCTTGGCATACTTGCATAATCACACAGATATCAGCCATGAAGAGCTAAGCCATACACAAATCTCTCAACTGTATCGACACTTCCACGCTCCAGAATGGAAGGAAAATTCCTGTGAATTGAACTCATTTCATAACTCTAACTTCATAACTCTATATATACACATATATATGTGTGAATATTTTTCAAAATCAATGTATACATAGAGATCATAGTTATATATAATTCAGTAATCAAAGGATCAGCTAAGAAGAGCATTTTCACTGCTTTTTACTGTAAAAACTCACATCAATTAAAAAAATAGCTTTAATTAAACGAGAAGTTTACCACGTGTACCTTAAAATGAGATAATATATGTGTCAACACCCAAATGTATATAAAAGTATGCTGCAAATATGATCTCCAAAACAACACTAGATAAATTAAGAAGATACCTGATCCTAAGACTAGCAAATTCTGAGGCCCATGTCTGGTCAAAAAAAACCCTACCACCACCACCAAAAAGGTCCATTTTCATAGACTGGAGCCCTGGAGTAAGGTCCAGGTGCTAAGCTGATACAATGAGTTATAGACACTACATTTTTAAAGAGAAAGTAGCAGTATTACACACTTTAAAGGCTATTAAATATCTTAATAGCACTTTTAAGAACTGCTCAGTTACATATTTGTTAAGAGCCTTCAGATACCATTACAAACAATTAAAAGAAAATGGTTTATCTACAGTACAAAGAACAATCCACCAGATACAGGCTCCATGGCTCCAGACACGTGCACACAGTGTGTCAGAGTGCAATTCCACCATTTCTGCAAGAAACAAAAGCAAGCTGCCACCGAAAGGGACGGCTGTGCTGCCTGTCTTTCACGTACTGGTCTCCTCTCTCTTTAAGGTAACACATTGAGTAAAATCAGTCTTGCACAACTATGTGAGTGCTTACACTGGCACAAGGAAGACATCAAAAACAAGCCGGCAATAGAGGGCACGACACTGGGCTGTAAGCCTGCACTTAGACCGAACCCCACATGCTCCTAGGAGAGAGGATGACTTCTCTTGCAGCAGCACTGGCTCTTATGTTACCATGTCGCAAGCTGTTCTGGGAAGTGAATCAGATAATAGTTACCCATTTCTCACAGGTGATTGATTAGTTTTCAACTAAACCTGGAACTGAAACAGGCCTGTTTCACATTCACGTTGGTGCCAGCTTCACTGCCAACGATAACACTACTGTTATCGCTGGCATCCTGCACAGAGACTGTCTTCAGGTGCTGCAGAACCGTACCCTCAGTGCACTCCAACTAGCTCAGCACTACATCTTCTGCTACTTCTTGTCTAGCACTGATGTGTCAACAGCAACTTATCATGTCGTTTAGAAATAAAGCTATCTGACTTCAAATCACTACCGACATCACATCGTGACATAAAGCAACATGTACTGAGATTTACAAACCAACTTTTAAACCTAATTATTTCAGTTATCAATCCCTTATAAAATGTGGAAAACACAGACACTCTTCTCATAACAGATCTGTAATACAGAGTCAAAGAACAAGATAAGCCTTTAAATACACCTACAATTCTAGGCTAAACATCCAGCGATTTTTACATAAATGAATTTATTTTCAGGCTTTCCCTCCTCTAATTTAACACCAAGTTGCTTTAAAATACTCTTCCTCTAGTCAAAACCTTTTCAATCTTTTGACAATCTGCACATTAGAAAAACTTAACATACAATTTTCCTTCATATATATTTTTCCTTTGACATATTTCATCTGAACATGTGTTTGAGAATAACTCTTAAAAAGTGGGACATTGTAAATGCTCCTCCTTGACAGCACTCAAAATACAAACACTGAAAAGCCACTTCAGTCTTTCATCAAAGACTAAATGAATTTTTGCTCTGCTTAGCTCTGTGTGTGAGAAATGTAGGAAAGAACGTCAAAATATGAATTTATAGATTTTTATACCACACACACCAAAGTTCAAAGAATTACTGTTTCACATTAAAGGAGCTGATAACTACTTCTCTAAGCAACAGAAGCTACTGTAACACACTGCTTTTCATGTCTCAGGAAGGTCACCAATTCTTATAAGAAAAGATACAAACAACTGTTTCTAGATAAAGCAAACCAAAAAGGAAATGGTTGACAACAACTGTCAACAGGTGAATTTGCTGCTCTAAATCAATTTCCCTGCAGAAATATATCTACAGTATTTTTTTTAATGCATTTCCGGATGGAAAAAGACAAATACAATTGTCACCATTCAAATAATATTTTACTTCCCTACTGAAAGCACAGCCCATCTCAGCTTCCATGCTCAGCTCTCAGCCCTATGCTTCTACAAAGAGAAACGAGTCAAAATCAGAAATGCACCATTTGGTTAACTGTAATTATCTAGCACTTTATCAGATTAAAGTACTATGGTATTAGTAACCAAATCTCTCATTACTCCTGTAATACCATAAAGAATCACCATTTTATAGATTAACTCAAACAGGAATATACTTAAAATAGTTGTCCAGGGCTTTACAGAAACACAGCAGGCTCTCTGGACTAGAACATGTGTGTTGTATGTGTGCGCGTGTATCTACATTTTATGAAGTGTGGCACAAAACTGGAGAGCATTAATGGTAGCATTAATTACAGGTTTTGTCTTCTTTACCTAGCATAGCTCACATCTGAACACTGTGTAGCATGGCAGCAAACAACCCCAAGTCAATGACTTGGAAAGATCTGTTACAAACAGTTGGGTACTAAGAGGAAAAACTCAGGTAAACCTGCAATACCAAGTCACAGTGACCAGTATTTGTCTCTCTCTCTCCATTTCTAGTCCACCATGTGATATCATACACAGAGAACACAGACCCAAATTGCATTTCTGTCCTGACACTATTTAAGATGTTAACAGTACATGCACTTTGAAACACTGTAAATTGCCTACAAGTTTTCTTATTAATGAGGCAAAACATTTTATTAAGGGTAAAAATGTCTTTACTTGCAGTGTATTTCTGCTAGTGCTAAAAGGGATATCTCCTACTATTTCTTTATTCCCACAACTATTTTTCACTTTTCTTCATGCCATTTTTCCTTAAAAACAAAAAATAGCCAGTAACGTGATGTCCTCCATATACGATGTTCATGCTTAATAGAGTAAATTTCAGAGAAGAAATCCTGAACTGTGGGCCTTAACTGATGGGTGAGATAAATACAGCTTGCTGGTGCCCTCACAGGATACTTCGCTGCCACTGGAGCACTTAACCAGGGATTCAGGGAACTCTACGGTCAACAGCTGGAAACACCATTTTTACCTCAGCTGTCCACAGGCTGGGAAGGTGCACCACAGCTGCATAACCTAGTTCCTTATGTGTGTCCAGAATTTCAGATACTGTTGATTTACCTTGATTATTCTGGTTCAGCTTAGTTCCCAAAAATGAGACAACCACTAAAGCAAAATACCCAATGATAACGTATTTGGCACAACAGTCCAACTTTTAAAGCTAACAGTTAGAAGAGCAAAAACAACGTTACAAGCAGAAAAATAAAACAAAGCTCTTTTAATTTACAATTATGAACGCCACGTTTCTCATAAGAGTTGTATGTATAGTCTTCCAAGATATTTCAAGTGAAGACCAGAGCTCATAAAACTGTCCCGCTCAATTTCTTTGAGCATTCAGACCAGTACGAGTTGCTTCTGATACAAACTCACCCATGCTCCCCTCTCTTGTGCATTACAAGCAGGTGTCTTTGATATCCGACTAGTACTACTTTCTCAGTTCGCACTAAGCAGACAACAGCAACAATGCTCATGCTTCAGTACAGAAAGCACTTCTGCTATTTAAAATATTTACTTTCCTTAGTTCACACCTACTTAGCTGGAGCCACTGGATTTCTGAGCTAACTCCTCTAGTACAGTCTAATAAGACTACGGTATTAGAACCCTACCAACACAACCGATAGATTAATGGACACCGTAACCTGTGCATGCTTTCAGGATGAAAATACTCATCATCTCATCAGTATTAGCATTCTTAGGTCACAACAGGCTCCTAGAAGTATACAAGTGAAAGCTCTTACCCTTATGCTTTCCTGCACTTCTCACTACTGTGAAAAGCGCTGAAGGTAATTACAAACGTGAGTTTCCACTGAAGTTTGTGTAATTATCGTTTCTAGCACTCAGTTTCAACATCAGTGTTACAGCATAGAACAAGTGATAAAACCCGATCCGATCCAATTTTTTCTTTAGGTACACTCCCCAAAGTTATTTTCTGCAGCACATACCTAGCTCAGAGATCTGAATTTCACCCTAATATCGGCCTCAGTGTTTGAGCACCTGTACTCCAATACCCCAAATCTTGAAGACCAGCTTGAAGATCTCAGGGCTGAGAAGAGCCCCTTCCCTTTTTCCTCCCCCTCTGGAATGCATCGTGCTTGCCTCAGAGCTTAGGAGGGAGATAGAGACAACTGAAACTATGTTCCTGCCTGTGGAACGTCCCGTGTCCTTCATGACCTAGTCTAATTAGCTACGAGCCTCCTAATATCCACTCATCTGCCACCTTAAACAAATTAACTCACTTTATCTATTTACTTAGTGCATAAGTAAACGGCTCGTTACAGGGGGACGGCAGCATTCACCAAGACTGCTTGAAAGAGAGACTGAGAACACCGAAGAAATACGGTACGTTTTACAAGCAAAACGTGACTTGGTAATACGTAAAAGGGCCACGAGCTCACCACTGGAAAAGTCACTTAGCTCTCCTCCCAACTGCGTTGTGTTTCCCAACAAACGCTATTGTTTCCAAGCCAGGGTTAACCCAGAGGGGCGCAGGGGCAGGAGCCGCGGGCCCCCCGCCGTTAAACTCGCCCGGCACGCAGCGGGGCAGGCGGCGCGGCCCCCGCCGGGCTGGAGCCGAGGCGGCGCGGCGGGGCAGCCGGGCCCGGTGCCTCCCCCGACCGCTTCCCGCAGCGCCTGGGCCGAGCGCGCAGGCCCCGGGCCGCCCCCCGGCCCCGCCGGGCCCCGCTGACCTTGGCCGCGCCGCTCCGCTCGCACAAAGCGCGGCCGGGCCGGGCCGGGCCCACAAAGGGGCAGCCCCAGGCGCGCAGGCCCGGGCGCGGCGGACCCTCGGCAGGAGCCGGGCCCGGCCTCCGCCCGCCGCACAATGGCCTCCCTCCCTCGCTCCGTCCCTGCGTGTCTCCACAGGCCCGGCCGGGCAGCAGCAGGGCCCCGCCGCCCGCCCGGGCTACGCTTAGGCCGCGCCGGGGCCTCGGCCCTGACGCTCCCCCTCGCCGGGGCCTCGCGCGGGCAGCGGCCTGCGGGGCCTCCCCTCCGCGCCGCCATCGCCGCCTCCCCACCCCGGGCCGCTCACCTGCGGGCGCCGGGCTGGGCGGGACCCCGCTGCGGCGGCCTGGCTCCGCGGATGGCGACGGGGCTGCGCGGCTCTCGCCCAGACGCTGGTGCCCGGCCCGAGCCCGCGGCGCGCTCCCTGCCGCCCGACGAGACACCGCCACGGGGGCGCGCCAGCTGCGGCGGAGCTCTGCTGCCTCCCTGCCTGCCTGCCAGGCGCGCTCCCGAGGCGGGCGGGCGGAGGCGCGCACCCGGCAGCGTCCCCGTTCTTCCTCCCCCCCCGCCCCCGCCCCCCCGCGCACGCGCACCCGGCGGCGCCGCGCGGCCCGGGCTCGCCCCGCTGCCGGCACAGGGCTGGCGGCGCCGGGGAAACAAAGGCCGCGGCCCCCCCTGTGCTGCCCCCGGCCCGGGCCCGGCCCTCACCCGCCTCTGCCCGCAGCCTTCGGCGGCCCCCGCGGCCAGGCCCCGGCCGAAGTGACGGGGGCGCCGCGGGGCGGTCGCTTCCACCCCCCGGCTCCGTGCGGCCCAGCAGCACGGGGGTGAGGGGCTGCTCCCGCCGCCGCCTCCCCCGGCCTTAGCGGCACGCTGGGCCCCGCTCCGGCGGCGCTCTCAGGGCGCGCGGAACTTTCAGCGCTGCGGTGGAACTAAATTCAGGGGAATGCCTGGCGTGCCGGGTGCAGGGCCGGTGCTGCACCAGGCCCTTGGTTCGGCTACTGCAGCTATTCAGAGGTTTGCCAGAGGAGAGCCACTGTTAATTTTATTTTCAGTAAAATATTTAAAAATAAGTGTCTTTTTTTTTTTTTTTTGACTGACCAAGCACTTTCTTGGTTGGTTTAAGTGGTTATCCAGATGGTTCTCCATACCCTACTCACACCTTTCAGGGACCAGACAGCACAGCTTTTTGTATAACGTTCTTACGTCAGCTCTGCCCATTCTGCTCTTATTCAGAGGTTTTTATGACTAGCTTTAAAGCAGCTTCGTAGAAGTACATCACTGTAGTGATGTGGCACAATATGTATCCAACCCCCCTTTGAGAACCTTCCCAAGCATAGTACTAGCTATTTATTGCCAAAGAACGACAACTGCAGAAGTAAAACTTATTTGCACATACTTTTTTCCTGCACATCTTGAAGCTTTGCAGTGTGGTGGCTGAGCCTTTTCCTTAAGCATTCACGAGGAGCCATACACATGGCAAGGACTGCTAACCCACCATGGGGTTGACTTATTGAATACTTAAGGAAATACATCATGATGAAGTATTATTTTTGTTCTGAATATGGACACATTCCCAAAGGAACATGTTATCAATATTAGAGGCTTTTTTTCCAACTTTGATTTCAGTTCAGAGTAAGGCCAATCATTTGACGTATTTTTAAACATACAGAAGTCTATACAGTACTGGAAACTTCAAAGGTAGTCCTTCATAGACAACGAGGAGGAAAAAAACCTTCCCTAGCAGTGGCAATTAGTATTTTTAGATAGGAGAACCAGAATGCTTATCATTTCCAGCAGTCTGCGTGGTTTATTACAAAGTATATCTGTGGTTGAGGCTTTAATCCTGCAAACATGCACTAACATTTTGCTTAAAAAAAAAAGTTAGTCTCACAGTCCTGTATCAGATCGATGCCTTGCTGTTTTATAAGTATTATTAAACATTTGCCTTTCACTGAATAGAAATTACTTCCTTGAGCAGTGAAACTAATTAAGCCCAGTTTCTATGGGACTTTTATCCTACCTCTCTCCTCACCACAATATCCTCCCACTTTGCTCCTGTGTTCTTGCTGCTGAAACGCCTCCAGCTTCCCCATGTGTGAACCCTTCTCAGTGCCCGGCTCGCTCATGCCTGTAACTAACAGCTGTCCAAGAGGGAGCCACCCAACGCAGCTGTGTGCATACACCCACTGGTCCATCACCCAGCTCACCTCTTCGCATCTTGATGCTCTACAGCAGGCAGACCAAGGAGTTCACGTTCCCCTCCTTTCAAGAGGACCCCGTATTTCAGCCTAGATCCACTATATTATAACACTTCAAGAAAGGCAAAAGTTGAGGCTTATTCCTCTCAAACTGGGGTGAAATTAGGCCACAGGTTCAAAAGTTAGTAGTGAGGGCTTAATGGAATGGACCCCGTAGCAAGATTGCATGGGCCCCATTACAGTAGGAAATCAGGGTAAAAAAAATGTCCGAAAGGCATGTCAAAAGGTCATATAACCCATCTTCCTGCTCCAAGGTAGAATCAACTGTGCCCCTTCTTTATTCCTGACAAATGTTTGTCTCAGCAGCTCATAAAAAAAAAAAACCTCCTGTAGTAGAAATTTCAAAATGTGACTTGTAATGCCTGTTCTGTAGTGTTTATCTTCCTTACCGTTACATTGTTTCTCCCCACATATAACCTGAGTCTCCCATTTTAACTTCAGCCCATTCATAGAATGCTTCAGTGAACACAAAGAGTTTTTCCTCTTCTCTATTTCTGAAGACTCTAATCTTCAGTAAATTACATCAGTTCCCTTCCATCCATAGGTCACCACTGCAAGGCCTCTGACTATTCTTGTCTTTTTTTCCCTGCAACGGTTCCTTTTATTCTTTTTTTGACTATCGTTCTGGGAACTGGACACAGCACTCCCACTGAGGCCCTTTTAAATGCTGAGTAATAAAGGCTGACTCTACGGACACGCTGCTAAATCAGCGGTATCAGTCAATGTTATAATTGCAAATTGAGGTTAGTCTTTTTAACATCAAGTTTTAATAATTATTAATTTAATGAGAATTTTTGTATGCATTGTTTAGTAAGAAAAGAATTTATTATCACTATGGAAGTGTACAACACCACTGTGGTTGATAAAGTTATATTCATGTAGACCTGTAGTCTAACGGGATTACCATGTTTCCTTATTAGACAAAAGCATCCATAAGTCTTAAGTTTCATACTAAGATGTATAAAACTGTTTTTTTCTCTAAAATTTAGAAAATATTCTTTCTTAAAAGTACTATTATTTCGTATTTATTAATTAAAATGGATAAACTGATTCACACTGTTGCTTTAATATTTTTGAAATTCACGTACATTATTTAATACACATGAGACTTTAAGTGGCATTGAAGTTATTAGTTTTGTGTTTATGTAAAACTCATTCTTTATTTCAAGATTGAAGATGATATTACCAACTCTATTCTCTAGATAACAGTGTATTAGCAACACATGGTAGCATTCTCTTGAGCTTTAGAAATACGATTGCTAATGGTTGCTAAACTGGATACTCAGATTTTGTGGCTGTATCTGGTTTCTTGGGCAGAAGCACTGCTTCTGAGCATTCGTAGTAACACTTGATCCTGGTAGCTAAGTGCCTAAGTCCTAAGCAAAGCAGCCAAAAATAAACTATTTTGTAAGCTTGCATGTAATATCACTGAAGCCAGCAAAAATACACATGCTTAAGTGAACTTTCTCCTTACAGCATTTTAGAGTCTCTAGAAGTAATGAAGAATTGATTTTCACCCAGTTTTGAATATCCTATTTTTAGTACTTTTTTTTTTTTTTTGCATTGAAATTAGAACATTCAGCCATTAAGAAAAATGAGTACATAGGTCCAACAAAACACAATCATTTTGAGACTTGAGTAAGAGAAGTACCTGGAAGTAACATTGTACACTTCTTACAAATTTGTGACTACACAAATTACAAAAGGGGATCTAAGATAATCATTCATAAAAGTACTAAATATAGCATGATTTTACAAGAAAAATACTATCCTTCATATGGAAAATGATACATGCTATTTACAAATATAAAAATATTTTTATCCTTTTTGTCTAAACAACTAATATCTTCCTCATACATATTAGTGCATTGGATGCATTACTTAGGATTTCTGCAGTCCATAATTTCCCAGTATCACAGAAACAAAAATGACAAACTTTCAAAGTTTGTCTCAAACATTCAGTAGGGCTCTTAAAGACAATAATACTGATTAAGATGGAAGACCAGTTATTGATCTCTGCTATCTTTTTTTTTTTTTCCTCCCCATTTATATTCTTCATTTCACAGGCTGCAAAACACCTACAGGTCCCAACCGGTTTGTTTAGGAATTTTCTGATGGCAAACAAACTTGCAAATGAGTGGAAGAATAGCACGACTACTTAGAGCAGGTCATTAAAAAAATAAATACAAATCTTACTTTTTCAGGTAAACACTGACATCTGTTTTCATCCCATCACACTTTTTCCACAGAAATAAAATTCTGAACTGACAAGAACTTCACTAAAAAGCAGTCTGGGGATACGCTGAAGACCTTTATATATAGAACGTTGAACTAAACGTCATTTGTAAGGAAGCACAGATTCTCTGAAACATGTATGATATCCTACTCTTAACTGCAAAGCGTCATATATGTATAGTATTGTCGACTCCTATAATTGTACTGATAAATACTTAATATGACAAAAGGCCTGTTTTTCTTCCTGCAAGGCTTTCTTTAACATTTTTGATATTGAAGTTGTTCCTTCAAATTTGGTTTCTACTACAAAAAGGGAACAAAGCCTTCAAAAAGCAGAAGCTGAAGTTTCAAAAAGTTTTTTAAAAAATCCCAAACTTGATATTTTAAATAATAAATATTTCATTTTGAATCTAATGTTATGTTAGACTGGTTGGATTTGACAGTCCTGATGTACCAGTTGACTCCATTGGATATATTCATAGAAAACGTATGTTATAATCTATTGTTAATTACTGAGCAGCTATGTAGTAAGTCTTCAAACATTTAAACACAGCCTGAAAAAATACCAGACTCTACTTAATAGTTATTATAATTGACTAATTTAACTGATCTCAGTTATTTTGTAGAGAAACATTTTCTGCATTTTATTTGAACTTCATAAATTTGATTTATTTACCATTTATGTTCTTTTTCAGAATTTATAAAAACCTGAAATTAAAAGAAGAGGAAGAAGGCAGTTTTTATAGAAAGATAAAGGGAAGAAAGAATAATTTTTAGGTTAGCCATAGACACAGAGTTAGGAATACATAAAAACAATATTATTAAATTGGAAAAAAATTGCTAAATGCTTTAAAAAAGTTATTCTGGGGAAGAAAAGGTGCCTTTACACTCTTTAAAATCAGATATACATATTACGGAAGCATTTTCAGAACTGTAGATTTCATACAATACCAGATCTACTAACTCTTCAGAAGCACTGTATAGTTAATATAAGACTTGCCCTTTTACCCCAGCCTCATCCTTTCTGGTAACAGCCAGCAGCTTGACATTTTGTAGATACCCTAGCATGCAGAAAACATAGAATTAGCTTGCACATGTGTTTTTTTCTTCCCTTTATGTAATATTTATTTAAAAATAAATCTTAAAAACCTATCAACTAATGGTAACTCTAGCAACTCTGATACGTTATGGAGCTCCACAGAAATATGTGTGACCATCATATCTCTAGACAATTGTTATCTTGCTATTTTAAGTGGGAAACAAGTGGCTGTCTGCCCATATGGGTGAAGTAATTCATCTAAATTCTGCTTTAGAACAACAAACTCTGATTTTTCAAGACAGTAGTACGCTATTAGCGACACAAGAGCCAACACAAGCACTGTCCTCCTGAGAATCAGTATGAATCCAGAGAGAGACTTAAGACCATCAAGTTCTTTTGCAAGAGTCCATAACTAGTCATTAGACAAAATACAATTCCAGTCAGCACTGACCTGTTTTAGATTACAACTGCCTAACTAAATTTAAAAGCCTTTAAAACCAATTAAAATCTCCCGAATCACCCAGTTCTTATATATGTAAATATGCAGTCTTCATTTGACTCCTGAGTAAAGAAAGAAATGTGTAATTATATAGCATTTAAAATTGTTTAACATTGGAAAATTTCTGTGGACATGTAGCACACAGAACTATATATAAATTCATAACTGTGTAACAATTCAGTAAGTCAATTACAAGATGAAAAACTGATTTTAAAATAACATTAAACTTGCGTAATAACTTTCTCTCATTTTGAGATTTAAATGTCTTTAGTAAGGTTGAACAAGATAAGGTGTTTTTGAGGGTTTTCTTTGGCAAGGTTTTTGGAGGTTATGCCTGGGTGGAACAAATTAGTCTTGCACCATGACCTAAGAACAACATAACTGGGCAGTGGTAGGCAATTAGAAACAATACCAAGAAATAAGCCATCTGTTAAACAAATAAATAAATCTGTTTACATCAGAGACAATTACCAGATCTATTCTTTTTTTTTTTTTTTGACAGGCAAACTGTATACACAGATAATCAAGTTCTAGCTAAAGCCTAAATGTTACATATAAAGTTCTGAACCAGACTCAAATACCTTTAATTTAACCCAGAAGCAAACAACAAGCAGTGTACACAAACATCTTCAGCTACTAGCACAAATATGTAATTTTTCCAAGAGGTGCTGAGTCCCATACTGAGCTTCATTATAAGCAGTTCCTATCTGAATTCTTGCAGATTTTGTTATGTTATATTGCTACTCGTGGTTCAGGCAAACAGCCAACATTTAGAGCCTTCCTAAAACATTTCAATCAGGAGGAGACCTGTATAGGATTTAGGTGGGTCTTTGGCATAAGCCTATTTATTTAAGAAATTGCTTCCCTGAACATACTGAAGGGAAAAGGAGAGCAGCACCGCTTTCCTTGCTTACAAATTCTTTTTGTCCTTTTATAAAATACTTCTGAAAGAGGCTCATGGCTGCTCTTCAAGCTTTCTGATAAGGAAACACCCGTTAATCCCCATTTCTATGCTTGCAACCAGTTTCCTGAGGCACATGATTAACACCTCGCTCCGGCCCTGCCACATTCACCAATTCCCACTGTTCCGGCTCTCCCACCACACATGAATGTTACATTGTTCCTGTTTAGCCCTTACTTACTGACTGTGCCCAGGCCCATGACTGAGCACAGTCACGAACATTTGCCAGAATAAGAGCACTTTGAGAATACCTCCAAAGAAAATGGTCATGCTTCCACCCCCCACCTTCCTCTCACCATACAAACAGGGACAAAGTGTCTTGTTCTTCATCTTCTTCATGAATCAGTAAGAATGAGAGCACCAGCGTGGGGAGGCCTGGACAAAGCAGCGAGGTTTGCATTCAGCTTTAAGGGAAGGGAGATTAGGGAGGTTTGGTTCGTCCTTGTTAGTAACAGTTTTTCAGGAGACCTGGGGTGGGCAGCAAGATCATACACTACAGTAAGGGTCACTTGATTCCCATTCCTGTCCATGCTTTGAATGTGTTTAGAAATCATTATCATTCACAAGAATGTCTCGTCACCGGAAATACATCAGCAAGTCACGCACTGGCTAAATATAACACCGTACATCAGGTGCTCCGGAAACAGTACAAAGTCAGGGTCTTTATTACGAGGTAGCCTTTGTCATGCAACATTCGTCTTCATTTTGCTGGGGGTTTAGTCTGAGCAGACACCACCGAGAGCGTAATGAGGATTACAGAATCGGAGGGGCCGCCTCACTGAAGAAGCTGTGGGCCACAAAGAAATCTGATTATGTGCTTTATCCCTGACACTTCTGATTTACCAGAAAAGAGGGAAAATTACCAGAGACAACATTCTGTTTTTCACACCTGAGAACAGATAAAGCTTGAGGCATTATAATGTTCTTTGATACGTGTGCCTATTTTATACTGCAATTGGGGTTTTTCACGCTACTGTGATACCATTTACCATCATAGCACCCCTCGTTCCCAGCCCTTCGCTTCTGCCTGTACTGCACAGGAAAGCTTTTGACTCACAGGCTTCCTTTTACTCAGTGAGCTCATTAAAACACCGTTATCCCTGGGCTCAAGTGATTTTTTTTTTTTTTTTGAAAAAAACAGCCTGCTTTTCAACAAGATAATTCAAATAATATAATATGACAAGAACAGGTTAGCCATCCCATTTGGTGTGGTGACACTGGACATAAATAACACCACTGTAATGTTCTCCACTGGATTTTTATTATTATTATGGTTGTGTGTGTGTTTTATTTTTTTTTCCATCTTTTTTTCCTCAGTTGTGTGGAAAAGACATGTCTTTGGTTAAAGTGAAAGACTTTTTTTTTTAATGATTAGGCTTCATCCATTAAAGATTAAGCATATGCACAAAAGCAAACCTAAAATTATGTACACTCTTAGATAGCTATAAATAAATCTATGCTTGTTTTGATTATTTCATGCATTTACTTAAAATGAAAAGCTCTCGGGAAGATCATACATTTACAGAGCTGCCTGAGAGAAAATTTATAGCTTGTCAGCTGCATAAAGATATCATCTTCCAAAGTATTTTTGGGTGACACGGTAACAACATTCAATAAGATGTTAAACAGAAATCCTTTGCTAGCTCTGCCTGTGTTCACTGTGATACTGTTTAGAAGTTTATTTTTATTGAAATGAAAGAAAGTACATCATCTGAAAATAGAGAAATACACTTTTTTTTTTTTTTTAATTATGGTGCAAATCCTGCCCTGTTAGCCCAGCGGGGATGAGGAGAAGCATTATATAGTACATCCATTGCCACGTGGATCCCACAAGCCAGGACTGAATTCCAGCAGGCACACCCCAGGGAGGCACTTCAAGACATGATAAAATACCGTAACCTTGTCTGCCTGCACAGCCTTACATACAGTGCTAGGAAAACCTACAGTATCAACATCTTATTTTAAATAATCTGCAATTGAAGGTATATCCAGTAGAAGCCTGCAACAGTCTCAATTTTTCTATTTCTTAATGTATTATTGTAACCCATGCTTCCTTAAATATTTATGAAAGGAGTACCAATGGAAAAAATAATTTGTTCAGAAGAACATAAGCTCTACAACATGGGAATTTCTTGCTGCAGAACTGTTCTTGCTGCTGACCATGGAAATTTTGGAGTAGTGGTAGGGAAAGCTACTGCCATCACAACAAAATCAATCATCTCTGTATGTATCCTAAAGTACGCTACTTGGAGACCAATTTCAAATAAATTAACTCCAATAGTTTCAACAAACGTGTCTGTCCCTTTAGTCATCACATTGTAGACAATTTTCACAACCAATAAATTTCATCTGTGAGCTTCCAATAAACAACCCTTGTAAGTGGTACAAAGGCAAGCCCTGGAATGTGACCTATCCTGGTAACCAACCAACACAGCGTCTTCCCCAGCTGCACACCAAAGCAGCTGTAAAACTGCTTTTAGCAAGAAAATAGAGTTCATATGAAAAATCCAACTAATTTTCCCCATCAAAATTCTCCTCATCATTGACTCTAAAGTTCATATAGTGCTGCATCTAAAGTAATTCGTATTTATTTAGAACAGAAATTTCCGTGCATTCCTGAATGGCGGAAAGAACTTGATTCCAACTACTAAATCTGCCACCTCTCCTCATTTCCTATTTCATTTTGACTGTTTTGCACCCTTTCGCAATGACTGCTCTCTTGCAGGGTTTTAATCTACTGTTCAGGTTCAACTGCTAGAATTGCGCATTGTGTTTTTCAGGGTTGCAGATCTCCCTTATTCTCCTTAGCTAGGAATTCCATTAAGAACTACATCAAGCTATGGCCACTTTACCCTCTTCCTCCTTTTTTACTCCATTTTATGGTGTTTGCCATAAGCTCCCCCCTTTTCTCCCAACATTGTCATCACCTTCTCGATTGCTGACTAACAATTAGACATTGAAAAAGCAAAAGGGTATCTGGGGTTGCTACCAAGGAGAAAGTACCCCCTGGGAATGAAAACAACCCAGGGCTGCTGCATCTGCTGGATTCTAATGGAAATGAATTTAATTTATCTAGAGGATAGACAATGGGCCTTATTAGTGCCAGAGGCCATCTGAAGTGTGCACATGTTTATAATAAATCCTCACAAACTATTTGAAATTTCATTCATCTTTGGAGCTTTCTAGCTTTGATATAACATGGTGCTTAATGAAGCCATAACAAAACCCTTTCACTATGCAATTTTTTTTTCCAATATGGCTTTATGCAATGCAACCTGGCTACCAGCACCAGTGAAAGCTGTGTGGCCGTGGTGGACACCTGTTTATGTCAGTAGTGCTAAATACACTGTCTCAGCAGCCTAAGCTTGCATGCCTCAAACCCATAACAGTATTTAAAATACTATACCCAAGACCTGCTTACCCTAAACAGGGTGATAAAAAGATTTCCTCACACCCAAGAAAGGAAACAAATTTCTACTGAGTTCATCAATGCAAATTAAGCACGGAGGTTATCAATTACAACCTTTCATGCTGATGGAGGGCAAAAAGCAAGCAAAAAGTGACTCTCGCTCCTAAAATTCTTCACCTGAGAGAAGCACTTTCCTAAACCATTCCCAGTTTATTACCTTCGCCATTCCCATTTTCTTACCTTGAGTTTTGAACTGCAGTTGCAATGACAGTGCATTTTGATCTGGCCTAAGGGTGTTAAAATGCTACAGAACTAGCTAACTTCAGACAGAAGCCCTAAGAAAGGTTAATTTCTCTGCTTTCCAGATCAGTTGCCATATGCAGTTTTTGTGTAGCAGAAGAAATTAACTCAGACCAAGTGCAATAACTGTGCTCTTAGCCATATAGAGAAGTTACAACGATAACACAAAAATATCATCTGACAGATGTTATTTCTTACTACAAAAGAATTAACTCCAACATAAACTATGAGTAATGTATTCTGTATGCAGTATATTGTGTTAGTACAACATTCATTTAGGCAGGCCTTATTTAGGCAGGCCCTTTTTAATGTGCCCCCTTTGTACATGCTTAATACACACAGTACCAATCTTCCATATTCTAGACTACCCCAAATTCAGACAGACAATTAACAACAGAAGCAGAACAGGACTTGGAACACTGTCTCTATTCCTAGGAGCAGATTCTGTGTGTCCCAGGGGAGGATGGAATAGTTGCTACACTTCCCCAATTGCAATTTTTCCTTTGTTTCCAAAGCATGCAGGAAAAGACCACCAGCACGTTTGATTTGCTACCTCGACAGTACCCACAAGAGGACTAGGAAAAATCCTACTCTTCATGACTGTAATTCATGGAGTAGCCCAACTGAACAACCATGACACTAGAACGCTGGTGGACTACTACTCATCCTTTTGGTGTCACAACTGAGACTACACAGGGAAAAGCAGTCAAGCTGCCATGAGCAAGCCCCATGGCTAAGGCGTACATACATGGCTCAGATGCAGATGGCTCAGTTTCTGTGATGTAAAACTGAATTCAGTTTTTTCCCCCTCTACAAATGGCAACTGACCACCTCTCAAATTAGAGGATGCTAAAATGTATTATGCAAAACCACATCAATTGGATTTTCAGATATCTTGATCATGCTTTCCTACTTTTACTTGCATAGCCTTAATAATATCAAGACCAGCTTCACACCAGGCTAAGTTACACAGCTAATTCTTCTTTTATTAAAAGCACCCATGCTTGTAATTCATAATCATATGCCAGGGTTGCAGTACACCAGTTTTTGAATGAGCATACAATTGGAAGGAGAGTTCCTGCCCCATAGAGTTCATTATATAAGATGTAAGAGAGAAAGGAAAATTCAGCCAAAAGAAAGTGGCAAGACAATAAGAGCTAGCAATATAGGAAGTAGTTACAGTGTACTGACATCCTGATATTTATCCTCTGTTTTGTAGGTGTGACAAAAAAAGTTTACTGGGTTTTGAATGAAAACAACAGTTTTGCAGATGTGCAAAACCTATTTTGAAGCACAAAAAGCAAAACAGAAAAACGTGAATATTTTAACTGAGTAATTAAAATAGAAATGCACAGATCATACTGTGTTGAGATTATTGAAGGAAGTATTTAACCACTCAGTACCAGAGGTAACAGTTAAGGACATGCTGTGAATGGATTTAAGGAGGAGGATAGTTTGTTTGTTTGATGCAATATATAAAACAGAACCATATGATCTCAGAAAGAGATCATATTCCCAAAGTCACTGTCTAGAGGGGGGAAACACATTTTAGCAAGACAGCAGCAGAGAGAAGTACCAGAATATGTTCATCTATTATGAAGCACAGATGCGTGATCTTAAAAATACTTTTTTTTTTTTTTTTCCTGGCTGACATACCATAGCCATTGAGAAGCAGTGAATTATAGTGCTGAGAATCAACCCTCCCAGTGTGGCTTTGGAAGGCATTTCACATTCACTAGTTACACATTTAAACAGAAGAATCCCCTGGCATCACCGCTGGCTTACACACAGCTTCACTTATACATACTCCATTCTTCATGAGGTGCCCCCACCAGCCATATAACATTACCTAGTGGAGAGAAATCAGCAAGGCTTCTCTGCTCTTTCTTAGTAAGACAAGGCTTCTCTTTCCTCTGGGTCCTACCATTTCCTTTTTGCTACTTTATGTCCTGAGGCACAAAAGAGCAGCAGCTGCCTTTCATTGTATTCCTCTGCTGGCTGTGGGGAGTAGTTTTCATGCTTGATGCGTATAAGACCATCATTAGGAGAGATCCATTTTAGCCATAAAACCTCTCTCTGATTTGGGAAAAGATAAGGTTATTTCTTTGGTTACATCTTTGTGTTATGCCTTCTCCACTTGCTGAAGGTCTAGGCTGAATTTCATCTTCTACAGAAGCAGAGCTTTGTATGTTTATGCTTCTGCATTAACAGTTACATAGAACTTACACAGGAGTGCTTCCAGCTTATAAAAGGCCTTGGAATTCCCAAAGCATTAGAATTGTGTGAATAGCAGGAACATTTGTACCCCCATTTGTGCTACAGGAACACAGCCCTTTACTGTCTCTGCAGCAGACATGCAGGAAGATTTGAGGGCCAAGCATGAACAGATGAGCTATAGCCAAACAGATCTCCCAGGCTAACTCATACATTGCATCAAGAACTGCAGGTATTTCTGTCCCTCTGATGGTGGTGCAGTGGTGAACAAAAAGCTCTGCATTCTACTTCCAGTTCCATGGAAACTGCTGTCATAATTCTTCTGTAAATATATGCCAACATTCCGAGCTGTAATTCATGGAAATTCTCCCATGGGCTTCAATAGTTGGTACAGAAGATCTGAAAGCGTTAACAGTGTTCATCAGTAGTTTGGGGCATTAATCCTGTCTGATCTTCATCAATTCAAATGTAATTGGTCAGGCATCAGATCTTCAGGAAGCTCTCCAGGTACTTGCTGATAGTCCTCAGGAAAAGTTCTATTTTATTATATTCCTTTACTGAAACATTGGCAACAGAACTGCTTTAAACCTTTTGCGTTTTTCAGGGGAATTTCTAACAAACCCTGTGTTAGAATCTCCATGGCTTTAGCAATTTGAGCCTAATGAACAGACTAATTGCTCAAGTCTTTGAATCTCTCAGCTGGAAAGAGATTGCTACCTGTAATTTAATTTATTAACTGTGCACATACCTTTAATTCTCTGTAGAAATTAAGTAGAGGATAAGAAGGCGAATAATCTCTCTTAAAGCCATAAATTTAAGTGGCTATGAATTAACTCCCTCAGTTACCACATAATCCATCATATTTTGCTTCTCTTATCCTCACATTACAGAAAAACCTGACTAGAAAAAAAGGAAACAAAGAGAACTTGTGAAAAAATAGTTAGGACCACTGACACACATACCTGGATATGTGCAGCAGGAAATTAAAATCATTGTCACAGGCAGGTTTTCACTTTACCCTACTAACCTTTATAGGGAATTTTGCAGGCAACTTCCTATTTAGAGAAGAATAGAATATAAGAGTCTACACGGTGAGAAGGGACCTTCCAAGCTAGACTGAGACATTGTACAGGGAGCCACGTATGCTCCTCTGTATTCCAAGACCTCTGTTGAAGTTTTTGCAAGTCTGCATTACTTGAGAAATGAAGAACGGGGCAGCATCTGCACCTCTTGCCTAGAGCATAATTCAAAAAGGAAAATAGTATTCTTTTTAAACATACAACTGAAAAACTTACAAATGATGAAATAATAAGGTTTTGGACTTCATATAACCTGAGCATAGTCTCCTTTCCAGTTACCATAATCTAATTTCACCCACAGTAAGATTTGAAATAATTTCATTACTAGAGAGGTAAAATATACTGCACATCTGTAAATTAATCATGAGGGATGGAGGGAATATTTTCATGTGGCTCATGAAGGAAGATGGGGTTATGATAGACATAATTACTTCCCACTATTGAATAGTGCTCTCCAGTTCAACATATCCAGAATTTTCTGGCTACACAGCACTTACAGCCCCTACAATGACAACAGCTCACAATACAAATGAGTTACTCCTTGGTAACAACTCAGCGATGTTACAAAGGACGTGGCTGTCAGACTATCAAATTCCTCCCTCACAGAAGGGCCATAAGGCAAATCTTCAAATCTAAGCCAGCATTCAAGCACGGAGGAACAAAAAGCATACCCTCTCAAGTCTTCAAGGAAACATGGAGTCAGTACTTATCAAGACACAGTTTTCTTTGAACATTATAATGCTTGCTATTGTCTTATTTTAATTCCCCGTATGGATTCGTTATAACCATTGTCCTCCTTGCTCTGCGTCACCATTCTAATCCCACAGTGACTGTGATGCTGCTCACATTCGGTAATTACTGTACCACTCTACAGTGGAAGCGTGTTAGATTGCCAATGTTTATATTGCGATTTACAGTGCAAGAAAAAGGCCACAAGTGAACCTTATCTGCCCATCTGTCACCAAAAACTCTGAATCGCATGTCAGAATTCTGATTTTCCCCCAAAATACAACTTGTATTTCTTCAATATTTTTCAAGCAGTCTTTCCCCCCCCCCCCCCCCTCCCCAAAGGGGATGGGGTATCAAGGGTTCAAAAATGAAAGCCAGGGTGGATTCAAGCACACCATGCAAGAACACCTAATCTCTCAGCATCATACAAAGCAGACAGATTCAGTTATGTTACGGTACAGATAACCTTCTCCATTATTCCAAAGTAAAAAGTGTTTGTTTAAACTAAATATAACCATAACAAATGCATATTTCTTCATTTTATAAGTCAAACTGAAGAATATTTAAAGCATTGTAAAAATTATTATTAGTAAGATAAATGGCATTTTCCTCTTAATGTGTATTTTGTGTGCTTTGACATGATCTGGGAAACCAACCAGAAGAAGAGAACTAAATAGATTTATTTACACGGTGATACTCTGCCAACAAGCACTGGATACAAGGGCTAGAAGTCAAGTTCCAATCCTCTGAGTGAAATCCACAATAGAAAATGATGTCACCACTTCACTTTTTCTGGAAACATCGTCTGTCTTTTTTGCTACCCATTTGTCAGCACTCCATCAAGCTTCTGCCACGCTATAGTAAACTGTTAGCTACCTCAGATTATTATTAATGTAACATCTTGCACTATTTGGCTTGATAATTTTGAAGCCTCATTAGCAAAGGTTACATCATTAGTGAAGACAACTCATTACAAAGAAAAGCTGAGCTTTTATACTATGTAGTAATTTCACAAATTATATTAGTGATACCAATCAAACTACTTCTGCACTTCGTACAACTGTGCTTGTATTAGGTATTTTGTCAGTATGAAGAGAAAGTGTAATTATCAAACATTCACTCTGTGAGCAGTGAGATCAATAACATCTGGTCTCCTGTCCGGAATTCGAGCACTTGGGACATCTGACCACTTACTATCGCAAACATAGTAAGAACAACAACAACAACCAAAATAAACGCCACTTAATTGAATACATTAGCATAAAATGCTTCTTAAGGAAACATACTCAAGACACTCTGCTCCTATCACCAACTGCAGACACCTGTACGTGATACACACAGGATAAAAATAATAGAGATCTATGGAACTGCCTGCCATCTTTAGCATACTATGCTTCTACACTCCGCTGCGGACACAGCTTGAAGCCTAGCACTTACTTAGTTTTATTTTTCAGGGATTCTAGGAAGTCCTAAGAGGACCTCCAGATGTTGTCAGAATGCCTTCAATTTACTCTGAAATGCGTAAGCCAACTGCACTTCAATTGCTGCTAAATGTTTTCCACCATTCTTACCCTGCTGGCATTACACTCCCTTTGCAGAACCTGAGCTTAGCATGCAGCAGCCATTAAACTTATCTTGACCCATGCGAGGGGCCAGAAGAACTGAATACACTGTCTATTTTAATTTCTTTACAGTCAGCTTGTGGAAAAAGGTCAGTATGCAGAGTACGGGTGTGTCAAAGCCCATTGACACAGATGGCAATGTTACGTAGGCACACAGGGGTGGAAGTTTGCACAGGAAGTTGCAACTCCAGGTTATTTTTTGGAGACACATCACACACACCAGAAATCCCTGCAATTAGCTTGGTTGATCCTAAGGAAAGAAGGGTTAAAAATGGTGGAACCGTATCTACTTTCTCCATCCACTGCTTTCAAGAGCAACATCATGCAGCAACAGAGATACTCTGGGCACTGGCACCACTCTTAGGTGGCCATGACCCCATAACCCACCCTGCTTTAAGCTAAATTCTTTCTCAAGTCACATCAAAAGCCCTGTCCACCCCGCTTACTGTCTAGTCTGAACATATCCCACAGTATATATTTTGCTTTCAGAACCTTTTTTTTTTTTTATTATTATTTCAGCTACAACCTTCCTCCTTTACTGATATTCCTTGGAATATATACCAGGTTTAAAAGAAGAGTCATTTATAAAATGCTAATAAGTAGTCTGTAACTCTGGAGAGTAACATACTGCCATTAGGCTCTGTGACAGAATGCTTTCTAAAGCACGCGTATGCATTTTTCACAAGGTATGTAGAATTAATCTTTTTTACCCTAGTATGCGCAGAAATAAAAATGCAAGAAGGCAAGTTTCCCAAAACATGCTTTTGCTAGAGTTTGATGGATTTGCCTTTATTTCACATATGGAAAACAGCAGAATACATTGTGCCTTCCCTGGTATATGCATTTGTTCATATTTCCTCTTGAACTCCCCTACTCAGGAGGGAGTTTCCCAAACGAAGACCTTCCAAGTAGTGCTCCATATCAACTTTGACCCTGAAGCATCTAGCTGACATGCCAGTATCTTCCAATGGTGACATATCTATTCCCCTGATACATGAGCACCTTGAACTCAGTGTTATGTACTCCAAATTGCAGGGATGAATTCATCAAGATGCAATGCTGCTGATTTAGTAGGATTGCATAGGGTTGTATTTGGGTTGTTCAACTTGGCAATATTTTCATCTCTATTTCGAAAGCATACCGGAGAAAGGCAAGAAAACCCCAGACTACCCCATTAGCTTCATTTCTATTTTTCTCCACTGCTAGTACTCTGACAGATGTTAGTAAAAAAAAAAAAAAAAAAAAAAAGGAAAAACTGCAGCACGCCAGAATACTATTCCTTTGGAAAGTGTCATTCTGCCCTGTTTCTTGCATTCTCATTTTCAATACTGTTCATATCTTTATCAGCAGGTCTTCTGAATACCTGATGCACTCTGAAATAATTACATTTTTCTTCCATTTCTGTTTCTACCCCCATACTAATGTCTTAAGTTACACAGGTAAAGACAGAATATAATCACAGTACAGACACCAGAATCTAACCATTCCTATATACAGAACTTCCATAATGAACCCACAGGTAATTACCCACAGGTAATATCAGTATACCAGTAAAATCCTCTCCTGAAGAACTCAGTCACATCCTTGCTGTCCCACTGAGGCCAGTAAACACGTAAAAAGACAGTATTTGTCCCGTAATAAAAATACCCCACCATGCAAAACCAAACCTTCCAAGTGCCAGTTTTCTCCAAATATATATTTAAATACATATATATTTAAAACAGCAACATTTAGTCTCCCAAGTACTTAGTTCATACTTCCAGATTTAAAACCTAATACTAGCAAAGCAGTTTTGAAAACATTATCCCAAGCTAATAAATAAATAAATAAAAGGAATTTTTGAGTTGAGAATTCCCCTCTTGAAATGCAGCATGGATACTTAATACAACACCTCATTTGTTTTCCCAGCATTTTTAAATACAGGACAATTGTGCATTCACATGTTCATTGAAATTTTATACTTTGTTTCCAATAAAAATATTTTTGTACAATTTGCTAATTCTCCAGAAGGCTTTCAACATGCTTTGCTGGCCAGGTTGGACCATCTGCAAAAGCATTATGGTATTAGCCTATCATTTCATGTTCCTGTATTGTTTGTCCAGTTTATACTAATGCTGCATGAGCTTAGAGAGGAAGGGAGAAGGACAAAGTGTGATCCATAGCTGGCACATCCGGAGTCCCCCTTTTTCAGGGGAACTATAAAAATCATTAAGTTTTTTATTATTAAAGAAATATCGCCCTATTCTTGTGGCAAAAGCAGCACCAAATCCATTAGTTTTGCTCAGTCACAGAGAAACAGAACAATTCAGGTCCAACACCCTGCTCAAAGCAGGTGCAAAAAGACCATTTGGAACAGGGTTTTTGTCCTGTCCTGTTCACCAAGGACAAAGATCCTATGACTTCTCTGGACATCCCTTCCAGTGTCTGACCACCCTCACAATTAAATCATTTTTAATTCATATCTAGCTGAAGTTTCTTGTGTTCCATCTATTGGTTTTTTTGCCCTATCACTGTGCAACCCCCGAGAACAGTCTCTGTCTGCCTTTCCTATACCTTCCCATTAAACAGCTGTAGAAAGCAATAAGGCTTCACCTTCTCTTCTTCAGGTTCAACAAATTCAGTTCTCAGACTCTCCCCTTGTATCATGTGCTTCAGCCCCCAGGCTATCTTGGTGGCAGTTTGCTGAAGTAACTTCAGGAGAATCGTAGAAAACTTTGGGTCAGAAGGGAAGATCATTTAGTCCAACTCCACTGCCATGGGCAGGGCCACCTTGGTGCTGCAGAGCCATTAAAGGGTTTCTATCACTTGTGTACCAGACAGATATATCTCAGTTAATTGACTGAAAGGTTTCAAATTCTTTCCAAAGCAACAGTAGATTGTTATTTTTTTAACCAATTGATCATAATGTATCATACTTTCACATTTTATGTCCTCAATCTTGCACAAAGATTTTACATGCTACAATACACATGATTTAATATGTATCAATACAAGAACTGTCAAACTTCTGTTTTCTAAAGTTTTTCTGCTGGAATGAGGAGCTAGAAAGTAGGACACTCGCTGCGTAAGGCTTACCTTCACTCACAATAAAAAGAAATATTAACAAGGACATCAGGACTTTGAAATGTGTCAAAGTTTTGCTGTCCTAGTTTTAAAAAAGAAACAGCAATGCAGTGTCTGCTACATTGAGACTGACTCCTGGGAGCCAGAGGGAAACCAGATGAAAAGCAACTTTTTTTATTTAATGACAGCACAGGTTACTAAATTTAAACCTCCAAATAGAGACATCTTACAAAGATTTTTAAATGATACCTTATTCCACTTTAAAAAAAGTTTCTAAAAGTGCTATCCATATACAGAAAAATAACAGCACAGGGATTATGTCACTTCAAGAATACATAAAACAACAGTCAATGATTGCGCACTTCAAAAAGAAAGAATGCAAACAGCCGCCTTCTCTCAGTTAGTATTGACAAAAGCTAAACAAAACCATACGCCTCCTGCTCACGCTGTACCTCACAGAGCATGGTTCCAATGGGGCTCATGCAAACAGGGCAGAGGAAAGGCAATGGCCTCATGCAGGCTGGAGTGCTGGACCAAGTACTGCTTTTCTTTCTAAGAAAAGACTGCATAGATCCCCACATAATACTGCACCTGTATCTGTCTGGTAGTAGCAGAACGCCTCACATTTTCTCTGGATGGTTTCTGAAGCACTCAGAGGATCTCCATGGTTCCAATAGGGAGCCAGGTCATGTCCAATAAATAAATTGGGAGCCCACTTAAACGTGCACTCAGCCAATAATACAGCTTTCAAACTATTTTTTTTTTTTTTAAACTAAGGGACACCTGGAGCAAAACAGGGATTCAACAATCTTAATTCCCATATTAAATTACTGACTACATTCCTCAGATATTTACCTTTCAGATACATTAGCCTACACTGGAGGCACAAAATCTTTGACCTCATTTAAGCTACTGCAAAAACAGAGACATAAAGATGACAGTGAAAAATATACCTAAAATTAGAAACTGAGATATTCAGACAGCATGTGCTAAATGCTGTTTTATTCACTGTCAGAGAGGGAGTGTTGGAATCAGGAAGTTCCCCAAAAACTGAAAATGAGAGTGGCTTGAGGAGTGAGAAGGAAGTGAGAATTAGTCTAACTAGCTCCTCAGTCTGCCTGTAGGCAACATAATTCTTTATATTTATTTTGTATGATTCTCCAAGGAGTCTAACCCCAAACAGTGAAGATTTTCAGCCCCTGGCAGGTGTCTAAGGCTACTAGGTTATGGTGACAGGAGTTAAACAGACCTACTGCAGCCTTCTTGCATAAAAAGCCACAGCCTGCATGGAAGCATCTGACCTTTGTTGAAAGTCATACCAGTGTAAACACAAGTGTTGTCTTTCCATAACAAGTACTTGCATAACCAGGGCAATCCTCTGATCAGATGAATTCATGTACCTTCACAAAATACATGGAAGCAAGACTGTAGCTGGAAATGACCCAACTCAAAAAGAATCTATTTATTCTCCTTTCATTTAAGGAAATATTCAGAAAGATTGTCACTTCCAGTCTTGTGAGTAGTGGTTCAGGAAAAACAACCAGCCCTCCTAATTTTCTTTCTTAGCAAAAGAGGATTTATTTTTATTTTTTTGAGTGTCTTAGTCTCTCATATTCAAATCTCACTCATTGTAGCAGGCTGGAGTTGGTGTTTCCTCCAGCTCATATCTGGTCTTTGTTTGCAGTCTCATTTTCTACCCTTAATTTTTGCCAAATAAGACGTTAGTGGCACATCTAGTAATTTTAGACTTTTCTAATGGATAATAATCAATACAGTTAGTGAAACTCATCTAATATAATTACAGGATAATTAATGGGGGGAAAAAGGGCTTTTGTCTGAAACACTAAGATACCTTGGGGGAAAAAAAAGTACTATCTATGCATAAAACTTCAAAATAAACTTTTTTTCTTTGAAATATTGCCATGAGTGCCAATATTATTGTTTTTCTGAAGAGCAATGTAAAATATGACACTCTATAATGACCTAACTAGTAAAAGCAACCAAAATGAAAACGATATATGTACACACATTTTAAAGAGCTACCAATAGAGGAAGAATGCACTGTTTTGAACTGTCCTACCTAACTTGTCTTCCTATATATATATTTTTTTAACTAAATATAAGAGGCGCACAGGCATCTGGCTTCTTGACACAACATAGTTAAAATGGATCTCTGGTCTTGCCCAGCTCACCACACCACATTGGAAACTTAATCCATTATACCTCCGAATAATCTAGAAGAGACCTAGAAATAAAAATACTAAAATGAATTCAAAGTAGTCATTGGAGGAAATGGGCCGGGAAGAATTTGTTCCTTTTCAATACAACATTTAGGAAGAGACAAAGTAAATACAGCACAATCTCAATCATTTAGATGCCAAGAAAAAGGATCAACTATGTTTGAAACAAGTGATTTATTATGGTTTATGTAGTCCACGTATGCGCCCACATCCCCCTACAGGGATTTGGATACCAATGTCACGTGGACTTTTACCTACTACAAGCTGGGAAGGAGGCCAAAAACAACCTTTCCACTGGCCTTTGATAGCTATGTTTTCTATCAAGCCAAGGAAAATTGCAGAGGGACACTCAAAAAGTAACTGTATTTTTATGCTTCAAAAATCTGGACTGATTATTTTTATAAATAAAATTTTGGAAATGAAATTGTGTAAAAAATCTCAGAGAAAACCTTCATATCAGGTACAAGAGATATTCACATAGTTGACATGCATAGAACAGATCCCACATCAATGTTCTGCACATCCACATTGCTACACCGTGCAAAAAGAAAAACCAAAAAAGAAAAACCCCGAACTTAACACAGAGCCTTCGCACTGATATTTACTGTTTGATTTCTGAGCATTTTTTTCCCCTCTTTCCTGCCAATAGTAAATATTTCTACAGTTTCCACCAACACTGGAACTTTAAGTTGAAGTGAAACACTGCATCTGAACAAATATATCAATAGCTGGCCTGACTGACCAGCTGGCTCTCAAGAATCCCTCTGGCTTTCTGGCATAGTTAGGGTTTAGTCTTTTAGGATCATACCTATAGCTTTTAATATTTAGAACGGTTGTAAAACATACACTACTCCAGTTTCAAATTATTTAGAAAATTTATTTATATTCTCTCTATTATGTAATGTCTAAAGGAGATCTGTTCCCCTATGAAGAGGCAGCCAGGATAGAACTTAAATATTCTAGATCACTGCAATAGCATTGGGCATTTATGTTTAAGTAACTGATTCATGCCCCAGTAACAAAGTCCCAAAGCCTACGGGAAGTAGGACAGAGCATGCAGGATTTGTGCCCGGTCTGCTGTGTCTAAGTCAAAGTAGCTGAATAACACTAATTGTATCCCTTATGAGGATGCAAGAGTTAATTAAACCTTAGGTAAGATTTCCCACAGTCAGAAGATGATACAAAATTGATCTTTATAGCCTGTAACATATTGGCATATCATAGTTTTACAAATTGATAAAAACAAATATTTGTATTAGCTCAACACAAAGGACTAAAAAAGTGCAAGGGATCAGGATAGAGAACTGAGTACAGTAGTTTATCACAGAATCAGCTAGGCTGGGAAAGATCTTCAAGATGATCAAGCCCAACCATCAACAAACCCACCAAGTCCCATCACTAAATGGCATCTCTCAGTGCCACTTCCACATGTTTCTTAAATACCTCCAGGGACAAGAACTCCAACACTTCCCTGGGCAGCCCAGTCCACTGCTCAACCACCCTCTCAGTGAAGAAATTCTTTGTGGTATTCAATCAACCTCTGTAACTTAAGACCACTTCTCCATGTCCTATCACTTATCACATGAGAAAAAGCTGCCACCTCCTTTCAGGTAGTTGTTGATGGCAATGAGGTCTGCTGTCAGCCTCCTCTTCTCCAAGCTAAACCACCCCAGTTCACTCAGCTGCTCCTCCTAAGACTTGTTTTCTAGTCCCTTCACCAGCTTCACTGCTCTTTTCTGTATACACTCCAGCAACTCAATATCCTCCTTGCAGTGCAGGGCCCAAAAGTGAACACAACATTTGAGGTGCAGTCTCCCCAGGGCCAAGTACAGGTGGATAATCACTTCCCTAGTCCTACTGGCCACATGACTTCCGATGGGTCAGGATGCCATTGGCCTTCTTGGCCACCTGGGCACACTGCTGGCTCATGTTCAGCCGGCTGTCAACCAGTGTCCTCAGGTCCTTTTCTGCTTGGCAGCTTTCCAGCCACTCTTCCCCATACCTATAGCACTGCATGGTGGATGCTCAAAACAAGAGAAGCTTAATACAGGCTGGAGTGCTTATGTTCAACTAGACCTCTCCCCACCTCCTTACTACCCAACATGCTTTTATTACATACGAAAAGGGCTTCCAATGACGTTTATGAACTTCAAAATGAACAAGACTTGACCATGCAACTTAAATTCAACCAAAAATGCTCATCACTTCGAAGTTACAGCTACTTTATAGTAGTAAGGAGTTACATTTACAGATTCACAGATTTCTCTAGGTTGGAAGAGACCTCAAGATCATCGAGTCCAACCTCCGACCTAACACTAAGTACTCCACTAAACCATATCCCTAAGCTCTACATCTAAACGTCTTTTAAAGACCTCCAGGGATGGTGACTCCACCACCTCCCTGGGCAGCCCGTTCCAATGCTTAATAACCCTTTCGGTAAAGAAGTACTTCCTAACATCCAACCTAAAACTCCCCTGTCGCAACTTTAGCCCATTCCCCCTCGTCCTGTCACTAGGCACGTGGGAGAATAGACCAACCCCCACCTCTCTACAGCCTCCTTTCAGGTAACTGTAGAGAGCGATGAGGTCGCCCCTGAGCCTCCTCTTCTCCAGGCTGAACAAGCCCAGCTCCCTCAGCCGCTCCTCGTAAGACTTGTTCTCCAGACCCCTCACAAGCTTGGTCGCCCTTCTCTGGACTCGCTCGAGCACGTCCATGTCCTTCCTGTAGCGAGGGGCCCAAAACTGAACACAGTACTCGAGGTGCGGCCTCACCAGAGCCGAGTACAGGGGCACAATCACTTCCCTCGACCTGCTGGCCACACTGCTTCTTATACAGGCCAGGATGCCGTTGGCCCTCTTGGCCACCTGAGCACACTGCTGGCTCATATTCAGCCGACTATCCACCAATACTCCCAGGTCCTTCTCGGCCAGGCAGCTTTCCAGCCACTCATCTCCCAGCCTGTAGCTCTGCTTGGGGTTGTTGCAGCCCAGGTGCAGGACCCGGCACTTGGCCTTGTTGAACTTCATGCAGTTGACCTCAGCCCATCGCTCCAGCCTATCCAGATCCTCCTGCAGAGCCTTCCTGCCCTCGAGCAGATCGACACACGCACTTAGCTTGGTGTCATCTGCAAACTTACTGAGGGTGCACTGGACGCCCTCTTTGTTCACTAATTAGTCAACAGTATCAATGCACTTCATGGATAATAATGCTCATAGACAATAATAAATATTATCACCAAGGGATATTTCTTTCATGAATTCATGACAGCGTTGCCTTTTCATTTATTATTTAGTACGTCAGTAGAGTTGCTCAGATTTGGTCATAATGATCTAAATTAATTTACTCTTGCAGGAAATAAACTGGAAATGTGCCAAAGGCTAACAAAGCAGCCTATCATATTTATAACATCAAATGGCGAAGAACAAAAATCAATTCATAGAATCAGAGAATGGTTTGGGTTGGAAGGGACCTTAAAGATCATCTAATTTCACCCCAACCTGCCATGGGCATGGCCACCTCCTGCTAGATCAGGCTGCCCAAAGCAATTCAGAGTGATAGCTTCCACTGGCCAGGCTTAGAAGTTATTTTGCTGTTATATCTTTGCCATGCAATTCTGAAATATTTTCGTACACCTCTATTACATATTCTATTATTTTTACACTGTAGTGTAGCGTATTCTGCACTTGAACACTTCTATTTTTTCTTAAGATACTTAGTATTAAAGGGCACTTACTGGATCTCAGTTAGTTGGATTGACAGTAAATTTTATCTCAGAAGAGTAATGCAAACAAAGTATTCAATCCTCCAGACACCTATTGCAGTGCATTGGAGAGAGGCCAGTTCTCACTCACAATGTTCTTGGACTAAATTGAATCCAGATGTTTACATTGAATAAAATATTAACAAATGTCTCCCAAGGGCAGCCAGTCATTATTGAGTGCTTTAATAACCTAAACCAAAAATTCTTTAAGGTGACAACTAGCTTTTAGCCAGAAAGATACTTTTGTTTATTTTACTTTATATTTTTAATAATGTAGGGTATATTATTCTAATTTAATTCCAGCTTGTCATCAACAAAATACTTATCTGGGATAATTATGAAAAGCTGTAGAACAAACCATTTATGAAAGCAGTAATAACTTAGTTCTGAGCATATGGTTCCAATTTTGTTTTTCTTTTTTCCCCCCATAAACATAAGTTACTTGTTGTAGCTTTATTTTCATAACACAAATCAGATATCTTTGAGAGAGAGATCTAGACATAAAAGAAACACTGTATATGTATTTCAAAACTTGGCTCCAATAGCCCACCATTTCATCCCTGTAACAATATAGTCCTATTTAACAGTCTCCCCATTCTTGGGGATTAAATTCAGAAAAAGGCTATTATTTAATAGGAAGTTCCTGGGAAGATATTTCATCTATACATTTCTTGGGAAGATTATTTGACTCTCTCTACACAAACAAGTACTGCAGCTTGTATACACACAAATCTCAATTCTAGGTTTCACACATGTCAGTGCAAAGTTGACCTGTGAGGACTCAATAGCACGTAAAGAAATGAATATTCATTTTCAGTATGTTTGTTCATGCAGCAAGGTAGAATGTGATTCTTATTTACATTTCTACTTCCATCTTGAGTAGTTTGTCCTAATTTGCTTCATCAGGAACTTACAACATGCAGGAAACATGGTTCATTTTACTTCCATGAAGTATTTTGAAAATTAAAAACGCATACTAAATTTTCTGTTCTGTAAATGTATATTTTTCCACTCACTTTAAATGCACTTACCAACCTGACACCACCAGCACCACCCCCAGTCCAAATATAAGCCATTTTCCTGTCTCTGAAGACGAAAGATGCCCATTTTTCTCATATGCAGAAGTATCACCCTGAAATGCCACTAAGTTTTAGTCAAGAAAACTCCTTCATTACTAAGACTCTCCAGGCATTCTTTTTTCTTCCTCCTTAAAATGACTCTGACAAAGCTCTTCCCCTTCCCCATTCCAGCTGTTGCAACCATTTTTCATGCAAGGAGTCTCTGGCCTCCTGTTTTACCAGGTGTATTTACCACATCAGAGTGGTGAAACATGGCTGTATCACAAGGAGAAGTCTGACCCAGAGACTTCAAAAGAAATTAGTTTTGCGTCCAAGAGAACTGTTTACATTATGTGTGTTAAAATGTAGATTTTCCAAAAGCTGGAAATCCCTGCAAGGTACAGACATTTCTAGAGAACCTTTAAACACAAATGCTGTGAGGAGTTACTACTAAGTTCAAAGAATGATCAATGTCAGATACACCAGAGAATTTAACAATCCCATTTTATACTTCTCTAAAATAAGAGATGGAAATATCTGGGACATGTTAAAAGCTTTCAGTGCATTTGTCACAAAGATACAATGGAATGGACAAAAGTGCATCAGCTACATCTCTCAGCTACTATTCAGACAGAAATACTTGCAGGACTTCCACACTAGGGACGCAAAGGCCAAGCCAACAAACATGCTTGGTGAGGCCCTATTCAGTGACAAGGCAGGAGAAGGTATCACATTAATTTGCAACCTGAAATTAGGCAAAGAGTCTGAATGCCTTAATCTGTTTTGCAACAACAGATATGCATCCTAAAACTGTCAATGATGTAAGAAGTAGACTTTCTGGTCTTGCCTTCTGGTTTACAACCAAGGAGTTTTTTTCAGAACTGTTTCAGGGTAGCAGGCTGACAAGCCTCCTTGGCCATTGACATATACATGGCTACTACCTTCTCTGCTGCTGAGTTTCCTATCAGTTACTGTAATGATTGACCAAGTATGTCAATGACAAAAAGTCCAGTGTTATACTTAATTGTGGAAAAGATGTCACAGAGCAGATTCTTCTTTCTTCTACATGGACTGGATAGTATCACTGAAAATATTCCATTTACATATATTTTATATTTTGGAGATTCTTGATACTTAGCTAATGGAAAAGCAGTAGGTCCTAAGAATGTACTCAGACACTACAAAAATAACTGTAGTACACAGATCTGTAACAACTGGATTACAGCTCACTCCTTCCAGGCCCTTCTCCTCCCTTGAAAATCCTGGCATATTAGTCTAAGGGAGTTATATACTTCAGGTTCCCCATGTTTTTCCAGAGGAGTTTCTAACTTCTAGGTGTTTGTACACAAACTACATACAAAATGTCAATACAACCATAAAACCAGCACTACCTCTCAGAAGAACACTTAAGCCTAGATGGAAATTAAGAAGATAAGATTAATTCAGCTGTAAAACTCAAAGTTCCAATTTCCACAATTGTTCACAACCTCTGCTGAGCCAGATCCTGAAGCAACAACCAAACTACTCTGATTTGCCTAGGATCCATCAGTATATCTGATTATGCTTTCACCTACCACTACAGTATCTCCATACTTTCTATTTAAAAATCAGTAAAATCAAAGGTGTATTTCAAAGTCTTTGTCATTCTTCTTTCTTGTAAAATCAAATGCTTGAGAAAGGTTTACTTAAGGAATATAAATGTTCTTTATCATCATAATTATTTGATGCTGCCTGGGTTTTCTTGGATTGAAGTGGTTCTCTAGATTATATATGTAATTCTAATAGTAAGAAGACCTTTCCAATGAAAATTTTGAAGAAGTTCCCAAAGATGTTCAGTGCCTGGGTTTAATCTGCCCTGCAAGCATACTTCAAAGCCAGAACCACTTAAATGAAAAAAAACTGTATTCAGGGCTTTCTGATCTCCATCATCCCGGGGACTGCAGCTGGTATCTTAACATTTCAGAGACTGAAATTCTATCTTCAGTGTAGCTGTGGTTTGATCTATTAACTACTGTGTCCTGTCACCAACTTAATGAAAAAAACTTGGAAGACAATATGTTATGTAAATTTAATCCATGTAGCAGCAGCATTATCTAGCCAAACATTACCCCTGGAGAAATGCATATTTCACTAAGTGTGACTGCCACAATAGAAGATGTTCTGAACTTTGTTTAGAAACAATCTAAACAGCCACATCATGTCTCTAACTCTTGTCCTATAACTGATAATGAACAATTCAAGCACAAGACTGATGACAGGAAACATCCAGAGAAAATGTTTTGTGTGTACAGTCCTCCTGAGAAAGAACTGATGCTGGTAAATAGGAACCACAAAATATGCAAACTTCCTGTTTGTAATGGTAGAGCTGTCACAAGGGAAGAATCACGGGCACAAACAGTTTGAACTTAAAATAATAAAGTATGTTAAACAGAAAACAACAGGTTCAAATACCTCCACACAGTGTTTCACAGCCTAAAGAATGTTGCTTTAAAGTCAATACAAGTTTCTAAGCAAATAACTGGAATTTATCTGCAAAGTTATCCCAGATGGTCCTTCTTGGCTTGACACCACAGTAGCTGCCTCAATAACAGGCGTGATAAAACTCAGTCATCGTATTAAGATAACAAAGCAGCTTAGGGAATATATTACCATTTGGAAATTCCCTGGAGGATTCCCATGAGCCAGTTAAATGTCAGATATTATCAGTGTCTAAAAGAGACCAGCATGCCCTCTTACAGATGTGCTGGGATGAGTGTAGGAGCTTCCTGGGAGACACAAGAAATGGAACTCCTCCCAGAACGCCAAATGACTAAGAAGTGGTTGCAGAAAAAGCCTTAACTTCAGAATATGCATCTTTGTTAATAGTCCTTCACAAATAAAGCCTCATACAAGAAACAAAGACTCATTCACTCTGAAAATTGCCCAAGAAATGAACTCTGAAACTAATACGTTCAGAGAGGAAACAAAAATCCTCCTAAACTTTGACCAATGAGTAGCACCATTTGGCTAAGCAAAGCACTTGAAATGGATATTAAGAAGTCCTTTAGCCTTCATTCTTAATTTGTGACCTCTGACTCTCCCTCAGATCCTCCTCTTCTGCTCATTACCATCTCTCATTGCATTAATTTAAGAGTTTGCTCATAAGATCCTCTAATGCTAGTTCTGTTCATACCATACGCTCTTCAGCTCCCAGTAGGATGCTATGGGTAAATACTTGTGTACTCCAGAAACACACCAGAATCTCTTCACATGGCAATCACATGAACATTCCCTAGCCAAGAACAGACTGGTAATAAATATTAACTTTATCCAATGGCTTGGTAAGAATTTTAGAGCCAAATTCAATTGAATACTGGCCTTTACAAATTTCATGGGGACTAAGGTATGCAATTCTTGTGTATCATTTAAAGGAGCTGGTAATTACTCAAGTACTGCTTAAAGAAAACTGTGTAAGTGCACACTGAGTGAGAAATAATACCTAATCTTGAGATTATGTGGTAGGAGAAAGAAAAATTTCAGAACTTTCATTTTTCAAAATCAAAGTGTTTAGACATGGCAGAACTATCATCTTGTATTCACCATCATCGCATCATTTACCATGCTGTACTTTTAATTTCAAACTTGAAAAGCTACACTGAAGCTATTTCACCATCAAAAAGAGAACTGAATTTGCCCAATTGAAAGTTTCAGAATTTAGACACAAAGAACTGTGTTTATGGATGAAATTTTTTTCTTTTGTGACAAACAGTTTCTTTGGAAGTACAAGAGAGAAATATTCTCGGTAAATTAAATACATCTTGGAAAAAATCTTTCAAAGGCTTCTTAACTGAAGTTGCTTAGGCTCACAAGAATATTTTAAATAGCACATAGACATTTGAAAGTCAATGGGAACAAAGCATCTTTAAGTTTTATTTCATAAGAATTAGCAACAAATAGCTATTGAAAAGACAGTTTGTTACTAGCATAGAAATACGGCTTTTTTTTTTTTAAAAAAAAAAAAAAACAACTGTGCTCTTGTAAAACCAAACCAACACCTGATTCCTTGTTCAAACACTTTCTGAAAGTCTGCAGAGCCAACGTAGAAAAGGTTCGAAGCATTAGAGGTGATTTTAATCCCTTTAATGAGGTAGCAGTAATTGCCTTTACTGTTCTCTTCTAATCAGCAATGTGCTAACACACTTGCTGCTCTGCCAGGCAGCTGTGAAGTGTACTCTTCCTTTTCCCAGGGCCTTGATTATTGCTTCCTCCAGTGACCACAACAATCCATTCTGATTTTCATTAGGGATGGCTGTGGAGTGGAATCCTCTTCTACAGACAGAGCCACATGAAACTAAAATGCTAACATTAAGTTAAGTGAATTCTTCAGAGCATTCGATGGGCACTTTAAAATATGCAAGACAACTTAAACAATCAATCACCTGCAATTTCAGCAGTATTTCCACTTAGCCAAAACTAAAAGAAGAAGTGCTATTAAGAAAACACAGGTATATTCAGAGCCTCTAAGTCCATGCCAAAAATCAAATCCCACAATGTTGTCTTCTATGCCCCAGCTCCCCAAGCACAGAATTTGCAAAACAGTAGGTTAATTTTGGGTGAATCAACTCTTCCTTACTGCAGCTTTCTCTTACTTAAGATGAGGCCATCCACTTGCCTTGGATGAGAATATTTTAAATAAACCCATTCATATGGGATTTATCCTAGACTCTTCTGCAAGTCCTAAACATTTATGAACAGTATGAAGCACATACCAAATCCTATTTCAAAACAACACAAATTAGCTTAAATAGCTACATTGACAATGCCATGGATGGTGTTAACTAGATCTGAACTTTCCTAGAATGCAAAGATCTTTGAAATCACTTCTGCCTTTTGTCTTCGAAATGAGAACCTCTTTATTAACAAGGGTTTTGTATCTGCCTCTGGAATGGAAGAATTACTGTTACCATACCCAGCTCTGCAGCCCTACACACCGACTTTTCCAATAAAGAAATAATACAGAAAGCACAAAACCATACCAAGCACCAGCCAAGAATTGCACATAAACATATTCAGAAACTCACAGTTTTTGTCATCTCTGACAACCAAACACTGTGCAAGTTACTTGACCAGATCTGAAATCTGATATACTTACACAGTCTAGCCCTGGCAGGGAGTTTTCCCCTTTCTCACGCTAGGAATGTGACTTTAAACAAAACTACATAGCTGAATTACGCTCCCACATAATCATTTAAAAATAAACTAAATTTAATTTTTTTTTTGTGAATTCATTTTCAAAACTTTTCTGTTGATTTGTATGCTTAATCCCTCAGAGAAGTACCATGCCCAGACTATAACCTTCTACATAATTATTGACAATTAGCAGGGCTATCTGTGTACTAGTTATCTAGGACTTTGTTGAATACACGTACACTACAAAGCACATCTCAAAAATAGAAGCTTCCATTTAATCTCCTCTGCATTACAGGGAAATATTTGGCACTTGTTCATAATACATTAGCTTCTAAGTAACATAATAACAGAGCTAGCTGTCTGACTCCAGGCTATTTCTGAAGCTGCTAATTTGATTTTTTTCCAATAAACAGAAGAGTTTCCCCATTATACATAATATTATGTAGCTTTTTTGCTTGCAATGAATTATCCCAGGTTGCCACATAACTAGATAAACTGAAAAGACAAATGTTGTTTGTGTCAAATAACCTTCATTGGTAGCATCCACTACGCACAATGTTGGATGTAAAGTGACAGTATAATGATTTTTTAATAAACATACTTTATACTTTTGACTGATTTATGTGACAGTAATGTGTCTTATGTATCAAACGAGGAGGGGTGTATGCTCAGAGGGCCACACTAGCACAAAGTTGTAGCACGGGCATGGCCCAGGGTGGCTGGACAGCTGAAAGTCATGCAAGTTCCATGTGCAGATGAAGTTGTTCTAGATTAACACTGTTTTTATAGATAAATTTACTTGGCATACAGGAGGACATTCCCATATCTAAGGAGAAAAAGGAAGCCAAAACCCTTTGGAACCATCAATATAACCGTGTCCATTTAAAAAAATGCACACCAGTACAGCATGCAAGTGTTTTTATGTCAATAATGAGCTTCCAGTTTAAGTCACAACTTCAGGATAACTCCAGTACTGTACATACACATTCTGTCCCATCTCAGACTTGCTCTTGAGCTCAATGGAGCAGTTTCAAGGAGAAATGAGGGAAATTTTTTTAAATTTTATGTCTAAAGAGCCAGTAAAACAGAGCTGAGGGGCTTTTAAAAGAGAAAAAGTGAGAGTTCTCTTGCCCAGTGTGTACATGGAAACTTATTTGGTACTTAAACATTTCAGATTTAGGTTTTGGTTTCATTATTGGTCATTGCAGACTCTTTCGAAACACAGAAGACTGAATTTAGAATTGAATTCACATAACTTTGTTCTTAACTCCTCTTACTGTAAGAATAAGACTAGCAATCAATCACAATTTAAAGAATGCATTGCTGTATGACTGACTTGATCCTACACTTTGTTCAGTTAAATACTCTGAAAATGATGTGAACTTTTCCAGTGATGACGCAACTACCCCTGCCCCCAGACCATCAAAGAAGAACTAACATTAATTTAGTAGTTTATTAAATCACACAGATCGTGTAAGCAGGTTTTTGGTACAGGTGCCAGTTTCTCCTAGATGACATGCTGCTGTTTAGCTGAGATTAGCCAGACTGCCAAGGATATGCAAGTATACATATTTTGCCTTGTAGGAAGCCATAAATCAAAGATGTACAGTTTCCCCCCCAAAAAAGAGAGATATAATTGTTGTTAATAATCTCTAAATGTATCTTTGATTGATATGCAGCTGATACTAAGAATGTATTTGCATTTCAATGATAAAACCCAAAATAACCTGAGAATTTACTCGGACTTGCTGATTCCACATTTCAGATTTTATTTGGTATAGTCAAACTATTTACTTTTCAAAATATCAATCTGAAGATTGATAGGTTTACTGTTATTTTGACAATTTGTTAGAGTTGAAAAAAATAATTCAGAAATAGTCATTTTCTGGTCATTCAAATCCAAAACACGCAACACTCAATAAAACCTTGGAAAACAAAAATGGACAATTTGAGAAACAAATTAAATGATTACAATACTCTGTTTAAAATGATAATCATCTCCTTGAGTGTTAGAGAACAGAGTAAATAAAAAAAAAACAGGAGTCCCTCTGATTACTACCTTAGGATTTAGTCACAAACGTTCCACATGTTGAGAGGAAAGGATTCAAAGAAAGGAAAAGATCCATAGCCTGGACAGCAGAGATAACAGTGATGATGCCACTAGTGGGAGAGTAAGAGTGGAAAGAATTGAGAGAGAATTTTCCTATAGTGAACAGTTTCCTACATGACCCTTTTCTTATTAACATTGCTGGTACACAGTCCAATCCTTGAAGACAACGGGTTAGCAGTGCATAAATATGATAGCTCACTCATGCAACAATTCTGAAGCTTTTAGTACTGCTGTCCAAGACGCTCCTTTTGTAAATGAGGTCTTCGGCAACCACATTTAGATTTCTTAGTCATTTTATCCATCAACTTAAAGTAGTAATATTTAAATAAATACATTCTTTATTCCACCTTTCATATCTGCTTTCATGAAAAGAAAGCAAGTAATGACTGCTACAGACATCATTCATAATAGTTTATTTCTTGTGATCTCACATAAAAGTCATTCTCATCACTGCCTTCTGAAAAAAGAGCATCACCTCCTCACCGAAGTCATTTCTAGAAGGGCCAAACAACTGCAGTACAAGCTGACAATAACAGGACATGCATAAGCAACATCTCTTTCCAAGTGATGAGTACCCAGAGAAATTCCACACTTATAACAAGCTGGGAACATTTTTCTTGTTGGTCACGAGGATCCAGTGCGCCAGTTCAGGGGCAGGAGGGAAAGAAGTACGAAGTACTAAACCATCTACTTCCAACTCCCAAGGAGACTTCAACTACACATTTTTTTCCTGTAGCTCTTTTTGTTCTTTCAACTGGAAGATAAAATAGTAGTATGAACATTGATGCCACCTTATGCTGCTCATATTGACCTGAGAACCATAAATATTTTTTTCACAGCCACAGGCAATACAGGACCTGGACTGCAGCATGTCAGTTCCACATATTGGCTGCTCTAGAATTTTCTCAAGCTAAAGGGAGACGTATATTTCTGGTAGGATGGAAACAAGCAGCGGGTAATCAAGCATCTGGAGATGTGTAGCGTATGTTAGGAAGGGAGTTGAAGAATAATAGATGGAAGTTTCTTGTTAAAACAAAAAGAATGCATGCCCCCAGGCTTCAGTAAAGAACAAGACATCTGAATTCCTATTGTCCTTAAGTAACCACTGCAGCCATCTCTGCAGACATCTTCATGGCATTAATATCATGCTATTATTCAGGTATTTCCTCTTCCGAGTACTTAGTCTAAAACTTCTAGTTGTAGGTTTGGTCACCTGCACTTTCATGTATAGGTCACATAAGGAAAATGAAATTCCCTAAAACCAGCTTAATTGTGTAAGGCCTCCAAGAAATGTTTAGTTGGCATCATTCAGTTTATTCCGTGTTGTACTGAGAGAATTCTGCTAATAAAAGACAAAGTTGCCTTCATGGCATGAAAAAAAATAACCTTATTTCAGCTTATAAATGATTCATTATTTGAAAGAAAAAAGGTGCCCTGTATGCAGAAAGATCAAGCAAGAAACCAGAATAACTCTCATACAAAATTATTTTAATAGTTAGGGTACCGTCACTTCAGTAAACAATTGTGTAGAAATCTGGAAGCATTTTTTGTTATAGAAAATGTATTATGAAAAAGGTCCTTTCAGGCTGGGAAGGGAGTGCTGGATTGCAAACCACGTTATGCAAGCTTGCTTCTCTAGAAGCCAAAAACCCTGCCCCATCAATTGCATAACCAGCTCCAAGGGAGAGCTGAGCCCTGTTCCTTAATGAAGGAGCCCCGATGGAAATTCAGCAAGCTACCAGCCTTCCCCAGGCAATAAACAAGGCATTTACTGTCACTTGGTATTTACTGGAGCCAATTGTGTACAGTTTGATTCCCGCCCCCCCCCCCCCCCCCCCCTTCTCATTTCACAGTGTAAACAAAGAAACAACTTACAAAAAAATGACACTAGGCAGACTGTCTCCTGTTGACACCATCCTGATCTGGGAATCATATTGCCCCTTTGAAATGCTGAAAAAGCCTGTAGGCTGCGGGTACGATTCTGAAAGGAAGTGGGAGAGGCAAAAGCAAAAACAAGATGCTCTGCAATGGAATGCAGTAAAGAAAAACGAACATTTCAACCAAGATTTAAATTCCTCAAGTGTGGGACAAGACCTACTGATCTCATCCTAACAGCTGAAACCAATACATAAACCCCACATATATAGACATAATGTCTATATATAGACGGTAAAAATCATGCTTCACTACAGATCAAGATAACCATTTGGTAACCGTGTTTTTACTGTATTGTACATTCTAGATTGTAGCTCTCAGTCCTGTTACAGGCCATGCCAAACTGTTTTGTTAGGTTTGTACACGTAAAAAGTTTACATAGCAAAGTGTAACTAAAAATAATGGGATAACTTGCATTTTCCACGTACACCTGCACTGAGTCTCAATCAGCATTAGTATTATTCTCCCTCTGATATTAGCACTGCACTACTTAAGCTTTCTGTGTGTATACTGCTCTTGCTTTTACTGTTCTCTGTGAACTGATTTAACATACAGGATGCTGCACTGTTGCTTTCCCATTACAGTAAAAAGGAGAAAAGGAGGATACAAAATCCAACGGAATCTTGACAGTCTGTTGGACAAGTCTGGTGAAGGGATGACACTTCACTTTCCACAGCCAAAAGCACATGAAGAACTACTAAGAATATTGGAATTTATGTGCATCCCTCCCTGACCACCCCACTGCCCCCCCCCCCCCCCCCTTTTTTTTTCCTTTAAATTTCTTCCCTTAGCCTTCCAATCACATCCAGCTTGGAAAGGCTGACTAGAGATTTCACTGAGACGCCGTGCTGAAATTAAGAACGGCAAATGTTGAGATAGACCGGTAAATGTTGTTTAAATGTAGTTTTTCACGCAACATGGCTTTACCCTTGATATAATGGCAGAATTTTTATGGCTAGTATTGTATTTTTCTAAATATTACACTTGTTGATTACTGGTTAGGGTAAAGATTTTATTTATTTTTTATTTTTTACATATATATAACAACATTCAAATTTGCATAGTTTTTTTTATAGCAGCAGTTTACAAACAGTATCTCCTGGAAAAGTCTTGTGTTATTCATATAATACATTGCTTTGTCAATCTTTTTTTCCTGCAAAGCACTCAGCAGAACTGAAAGATCTGTAAAAACTTCAACTGTTTTTCTTTAAAACCACTAGTATCCGAGTTACATTTCCTTCACAGATTTACAGAGAGACTTAAGTATGACAAAAGTACCCACAACTGAAGAAAGCAGCTGCACAGTCACCCAACAGGAAAACACACACCATTTTTTATATTGTGTCACATTTTACTCGAAAAAAAGTGCTACCAACTAAATATCTAGTTCAATATTTCTAAGTCCATATAAGCAATCGACTGCAAAAAGCAAAACAATGTTTCTGTTCATAATATAGAGCCCAGCAATTAAAGATCTGTGCACTAACAGGAAACACTCAAAGAAAGGCCTTTTGATTTTTCAGTTATTAAGATTCCTTAGGTATGATTCATAAGATTAAAATTGATGAAATTCAGAGTCAGCACAAACCCTCATCTCTTTCTTGGATCAGCCTGCACAACTCAAAGGATTGAGCAACATATCCTAGCTGCCTTTAAGATAGATTCAATTACCCTGGCCATGACTCAGGATAGCCTTGATTATAAACAACTAGATAACCAAACACAAAGATAGAAATTATAAGAGATACATTAACAGGAGCATTTTTGCACATGATACACAAGGAGTGAGATAGAACTATCAAGAACTATCAAGTGCCATTAGTGAGCATCTACAACCAAACCAGCTCTGAGCACATAATATTTTCCCCTTCACTATCAATTTTCCTACAAGTGATGTTACAGCATGCATACGGGTGATTCCCTTTGTTCTGTTGCTTTATTAAAGTGACTGCTTTACTCCCCTTTCTTCCCGATTGCTTAGAAATCCAGCATCTTTTTTTTGAGATATTAAACTTCCCCTAGAAGGATGTTTTGGCCATACCTATTTCTGTAGCATCCTAAAAGTTACTTTAAACACTGATGAAATTAAGTAACACACGACTGATCGACCAGAGCTTAGCAAGTGAAGGCCTTTTCAGCCATCACCTTTGCCCTCACATTGTTTTCTAATTAGTTACTGTGTTTGAATCTATGCCGAAACACACACACAGTTAGCTAAGCATCCATTAAAACTTCACGCAGTAAATTAATCAAGTTGAGCAATCCTTTTTCACTCTGTTAAGCCAAATATATATTGCCTTGGCATTATGGAAACGCTTCAAGTAACCAAAGTGAAATACGTGCATTATATATAACTCTGAAATGTTTTCAATTAATGGAAAAGTTTTGGCAGAAAGAACACTTACTTTCCCTCGAAATCAATGGGAAGGAGTCAATTAATGCAGTTTTGAAAATTCCCTTAGGTGTACAGATGAATATTCAGTTACCAAATACAATTGTAGTCAAAATTTTCAGTGAACTAGAGTGGCCTGGATAAATTGCTTATTTATGATTCACTGTAGTAGCTAATGTCATGTAACACACTCTAAATAGAGGCACATCTTCTGAGGCAAAACATATCCAAATGTATTCCTTGTATGATTTTAAACAAGTTAATAGAGATTATATCATCCCATGACGTGAACTACTCATGTTTTTGATCCAAAGTATAAAATTCCCATAAAACAAAAAAGACATTAGGGCAGATATCTGTAGATACAACACAATTGGGCTACTTCATAAATAAGCAACCTGCGACCATTGCTCTTAATCTACAATATTAGTCTCACCCTACTAATTGCCTCCACAAACTCAATTACACCAAATTCAGTTTCCATCTAGGAACTCTCATTAAAACAAAAGAATTTGCAGCTGTATCTACTTACAGATAGATTTGCTTAACAGTTATAATCTCAGTCAATTTCCCAAGATTTAGTACTTTTATTAAAGATATTTAATAATCAGTTTTGCTAATAAAGAAACAGAAATGCAAGTGAGACAAAGTCAATTTTGACATTTCCTACCAGTGAGGTTCCATTATTTTTTGAAAAATATCTTTATCGGTGTAGGTGACAAAAGAATCTCTCACCTAGTCATTTACTTATACACAGATGGGTCTTAATGGCATGATCTCTCTTAATTCTCTGCCTGCAGCATTTTATCTCCCAGAATGCAAAATCCAGACCTTAGGACTACCATCCGAATTATTATGTGAACGACAATTACTTATCATCTACACGTCAGGCTATGTGATTTTCTGGTCATGTTTGGCTTTAGACTCTATGAAAGCACAATATATCATTAACTACATACAACATGTAGGCTAAGTATGAACACAGAAGAATGATAGTAGCTTCTGGAGAAGCAGAACAATAACTCCTTGCATAGCGAACTATTTAAAAAGACATAACTTAATTATAATGGACTGCAAATAATGAAGAAGCCCAAGTTAAAAAGCAAGTCAGAAATCTGCCATGCTTGACTTTGAATAAGAATGAAGTTGTTATATCAAGGAAGCATCTTGCCTCCGTATAAACATCAAGTTTTTTTGTTTTTTTTTTTTTTTTTGGTATGACGTATTTATATATACAATTACAATAAATATCCTAAAACATATGGATCCAACAAATACATGAATATTGCATTCCTTTCTTCCCTATATGCTTTAAGAACGCAACAGTATGCCTGTGAGCCTGCCAAGCAAGTCTTCTGAACTCATTGGTAAAGAATATACATATTGAATAAAGCCTCATAAATTGAGCACCAATTCTCTATTACCATGTTCAAACCAAGTTGCAAGAGGAAACTACTAACAAACAACTCTGTAGTTCCAAAGCTGCAAAATTCAAGTCATTTCATGCTTTCAGTGGACCTCTTTACACTTTGTAACATAACTTACAGAACAAGGCTGGTGTGATTAAGACTAATAATGTGCATAGCAAAATGCATAGTATACCTTTTCCTATAAAACTCAAATGTAGAGAACTATAGTGGTTTAAGATTTAATGGCACTACCAGCAAAGTATGGATACGTCTAAGATATATTTTCTTTAAATCTCCTACGTTACCACCAACAGTAGCACTTGCAGGCACTCTTTTTAATAAAGTAACTCATTATTAAACTGCCAGACCAGACTTTCAGCAGATGGAGTTAATTAACAAATGTAGCATACCAGGCCGGCAAAGAACATCTCAAAAAGAGTTAAAAGCAAAATGGTAATACATGGAACATTGATCAATTCCATACCATTTGGTAATTGTGTTACCATTAAGCAGATCCTGTCTTCCACAGATTTACCTTGGTGACTAAACAAGCATATGATCTGTGAAATTTATACCTACTGTGATTAAAAAAAAAAAAAGCTGTCCGTTGGAAACTTTCATAGGCTATTTCCTGTTGATTTGTTCTACTTAGGTATCTAGCTAGTTTTTGTTGGCAGAATTTGCTGTTGTTGAACAACTGGAATGCTTCAACTTTTACATTGACAGGCAGGTTTTCTGTATGTGTGTGTGATCTCCCTATTTTACATGTCCTGGCTGTTCTGAAAATGACAAATCAGGTTGAAAGGCTGCAGATGAAGATTATTTCCCTTCCATAAAGTATATTCTGGTATTGTTGTGTCTGCAACTGTGCACCAACATATGTACATAGAAACCAACACATACAGCACTCTGTTTTGTTTCTGAACAAAAACATGCCATGCTTCTCAACCTAAGGTTTGTTCCACAACAAACTTGAAGAGATTCAGAAAGAGTTTCAACAGTCACCTTCTCAATCACCTCCAAGCATGCAGTTCTATAGACTAAAATTTTAATGAGAAAGCTCTTAAGTATTTTCAACTTTATCAAAATTTTAGCTTCAACAATTACAACTGTGACCCCCCTTTGGGTTCCCCAGTACAAGCAAGACATCGACAAACTGGCAAGAGACTGCCCAGCAGAGGACTGCCAGGATGGCTGAGGCCTGGAGCACTTGCCCGGTGAGGAGAGGCAGCTGAAAGAAGGCAGGTGCAGCCTGGAGAAAAGTGCAGGGCTTTGGGGAGGCCTAGCAGCAGTCCCCCAGCACCTGCAAGGAGGTTATTGAGGAGCCACAGATAGGCTCCTCACAGCAATATATGGTGCGAGAGTGAGAGAGAAGAGACAAAAAACAATCAAGAGAAGTTCAGACTGGATACAAGGAAAAAGTCTTTCAAGCATGAGGCCAGCTGAACAGTGGAACAGCTTGTCTCAGTTGTTGGAGGTTTTTAAGACCCAGCAGGATTAAGGCCCTGAGCAGCCCGATCATGTAGCTGATCCTGCTTTCAATAAGAGGTTGGACTAGATAACTTCTGAGATTCCTTCCAACCTGAATTAACCTATGATGATACTAATTTTGAAAGCACCACTGGGCCCTGCTTTGTACTAATTGTTGACCAAGTTCAAAAGCAGGGAGAATAAAATAGTTATGACCTTTTACCAGACACACTTAGGCTTCACAAAGAACATAAAGAACTTTGGTACCAATAATGGCAAAATAATGAAAGAAGCACTTCATTTTAAAAACGGAGAAATAATTAACTAGATGCCAACTATGCTACTCTGAAAAGAGGAACTGCATAGACATGACACTGCAATATTCATGGAAACAAGGGTTAACATAACAAAATTCTTGTATTTGTACACAAGCAATTTCCTTTCGCCCATCCTCCCCAAAGGGAGGTTCTGTAAAGTCATCCTGGGGTTTGAGACACAAGCTTGGTGCTTTATTTTTGCTTCAACTACAGTATAATTTACAGTTACTGTGTTTATGGGTAATCTCAAATCCTAACTTGCATACATACAGCTGTAAAGTCTACCAATACAGAAGGATCCCTAAAGCTACACTGTTATATTTACGCAGATACAAGAATATTCATAGACTCCACATAAAGTTTTTTCAGCATATAGTAAGTTAGTTACATTTACCTCCAAAAATATTCTTATCCAAGAATTGTTTTATGCTTATAACTTCATAAGCAGTGAACAACCATAGATCTTTAGAGGGATACCTTGAATCTATAAATGAAATTCTATGCTATTTTTTTAAATTCAAGACCATTTGTTTGCCCTTGAGTATACAAACAGTCCCAATTAATTAAAAAACAAACAAACAACAAAGCAAAACAAAACTTTTTTTTTTTTTTTTTAATTCTTTCAGAATAGAATCTTATTTCAAATACATAATGCAAGTACTTTATGTAAGGGTCAGGCAAGAGGGCTGGGACTGAAATCAGAAACCTAATGAACTGAGATTATAACAAAACATGGTCACAAGGAGTCAAAGGCAGGACAGAAAGAATTAAAAAGTTAGGGGGAGTAGGAACAGAAGATCAAGCTTGTGAGAAATGGCCAGATTAATCTATTTCTAGAACATTAAACTATTTACAAATGCAACTCATACTGCTTGAAACAGAATTACTATAATACTCTGAAAACTGCATACCCAAAATTAAGGGATTTTGTAATCTCCCTGTGTTCACGTCGTCATTATCATAAAATAGCAATAACAGCCTCTTATCTCATCAGTTCATAGCAAAAATAAAGTTTGTAGAGCAGTGGACTCTAATAATGAGAAAAATATGAAATTGCAGAAAAAATAATTGTTCTATCTTCAAAGTAGAGTTTAAACAATGTTTAGTTAAAAAAAGATAAAAGACTGTACAGTACAGTTATAAGAAAAGGAAAATATTTAATAGTGGTATATTAAATCAGCAGCATTCATTTTGTTTAGTGAGTGAAGAGAACCACAGAAACAAAATCTGTAATTAGAGTCTGGGATTTTTACTACTAGAAGGAAAATAAATGAAGTTAAGAAATGTAGATGGCTTGTTTTCAACAGCCCCCACACACAGTTCCAATGACAGACTCGGTCAAGCTGTGATAAATTGGGGGAACTCTGGTAACACTTGACCAAAAAAAAAAAAATGTTGTGTACTATGAATCTTCTAAAAACCGTAAAATGTACATATAATAGTACTAATAAATTAATGATTCTTCAACTTGTTGCACTGGGTTTAGTTTAGCTCAATAAGAAACAGCATAACTTGTGAATGTAACAGCATATTTGAAAAGTCTCTAAAGAAATTATATTTTGATAGGAGTTTTTTCTTTTTTTTTCCTATAAGCAAGACTGAAGAGTGAGTGTGATAAGATACAGAGTAAGATATTCTTCAGATAACTTTAAAGCCTAATGCTTTCTACCTGAGCTTAGCAGAATTTCTTAGCATTGGATCTGCACAGGCACAGGATTTGGGGCTGGGTTCCATCCCACTGCTCAGAAGCCAGGGCTGCAAGCTGCTACTTCTCAGAGGCTTGAGACTTGGCCGAAATGCAGTGAATTTCCACAGAAATAGCAGAACAACTGTACTTGATACAAAAGTCTATTAACCACACCAAAGCTGTTGCTTCCAAACAAGCACTCCTGAGAGCTTTCCCTCAATAATTGCTAATTGATATTGTGACATATTTTTGCTATCTCCATTTTTGGGGGATACTTCACATTCAAATAACTTCATTATGCTGTAGGCAGCACGTGTATGTTTAGGCCCAATCCTGATTGCTTAACTTCAGAAATCCCCTTACAGTTCTATAGCATATTACAATTAAACCAAGTCATTGAAGTGGAAGCTACAGACCTGTCTTGTGGTCACGGCTCATCAAAGTGCAAAGCAAGATCATGTCTTTGTTCAATATCAAGTGATAGAACCATCGATTCCAAATATCAGTCCTGCTCCTTAGCCAAAATATACCATTACTTCTCTCCTCCCCTTCCTATTCCTCACTTCTTCATTAATAAGATGTTATCATTGTAGAGTCATGACTTCTCAAGTACCCTCTATGACCTACCATTTATTCTCCTTAGCTCACTAAGGCTGGTGAGCAAAATGTTAGGAGCTTGCATACATTACTCCTCAAAACAAATAAATAAAAGGAATAAAGTAACTTTGCAATGTTTTCCAAGCTGAATTTTCAGTGATATGAACATACAATTATATGATTATAAAAAAACATGGGCAGATTGGACATATAAAATTTTTTTCACTTCCACTACCCAATTGAAAAGCTTTTTCAAGATTTTCCTTCCCTCTTACTGATTTTTTTTTTAAATTATTGAATACATTTTCATAATTCTGTCTCTAACTTAAGAAATTAAGCTATGTCGTAATGCTTAATAAAATTCAGGCCAAATAGAACTAACATATGGTAATACCAAAACCATCAGCCACTCGAATAACACAATTACTGGCAAAAAGTTCAGTCATTGAGACTATTTTTTCGTAACTAAAAACAAACAAACAAAACAAAAAACACCAACAAACCAACAACCACAAATGTAGACCCATTAAGATCAGCTGAATGAGAGCTGCATGGCTAGGCTGCTGATCTGTGATATCAAAGTCAAATTTTAAAGTATTTATTAGACTTTGTTAGTGAAACTGAGAAGGCCATAAGCTTCCCAAACAGCAATAAACAGCAATTTCACTGTCGTGGATTATTTCCAGAGATTGCCTTTGTGGCCAAGGCTTTTCCTTAGCTTTTGAGCTTTTTTTTTTCCTTCCTTCTTTTTGAGAGAAAGAAAACAGCTCCAGTGAATAGGTTACAATGGCAGATGAGCATCCTGGCTCAAATAATGAAACCTTCTAATGATTCCTAGGTAGACACGTAGGCTTTCCCAGTGAACTCCTAATTTTTTCCTATAGCTAGTGCTGCAGAACCTTTCCAGCTGGTTTATGATGAACACATGCCCCCCCCCCAAGAGCATATGCCCTTCGTTACAGTCCCAGATTAACCCAGTTTGTGTCAACTCAGAACCCACACGTTGCACCTTTGCAGGCTCTGGGAACACCTCGAAGAGCCTCTCTCTCTCTAAACAAACAAACAAAAAACCACCACAAAACAAAAACAACAAAACTCTCCTCTTCCCCCAAATGCAGCTCCCACCAAACAAAAACAAAACAAACAAAAAAAACGAACCAAAGAAAACAAACAAACAACGACACCCCCTAAATAAAACCCAAAACACACAATTTATTTAGAGAACTATTACAGAATTTTATCATGCAGAGAAGGGAAGTTTTAAATTTTTTTTTTTGGCAGGTGCAGTAGAATCAAGGGTAGAAATACTAAAAAGATTTCCTCTATTAAACTAGTTAAACCAAAAAAAAAAAAAAACAAATAAGGTCACTTCCAAATTAAACTCTAACTGTACACCAGTTATGACACTTCCAGAATTTAGAAGGATGCGTCTGCAAGTCTTATCTTCTTTAAATCCAAAACCAATTTTGTTTCATGAAGGAAAGTAGTGGTACACTCAATATCCCATTTGCAAGTGCATTGGCTCTTGCAACGTAATTACCTGGCTCGCTAACCTCACATATCCAAGAATTTTTACATGGTAACTTCATATTAAGCAATTCACAAGAAACAGAAGATATCACAGAACACTTCTGTAATCAGATATGCCGCTACACTATAAATTATTTTTGTGCAATAAAAACCTATACTAATAAATACTGAGGCAGCTGTTAGAGGAGCCCTTATGGTTAAACAGATCATCATCTCTTTATCACTGGTTAAGCACAGGGAAATTCCTCAGGAGACAAACCCTTGTAAGAAGCTTACCTCCCAACTGCCAGGATAGGGAGATTAATGGCACCGTCAGTCACACCAAATCACCATGATTGTTGCTTCACTTTTATGCAAGCCTTCTGTTGCTTGCTAGTTATTTCAAAACCACCATGGCTTATTTTTCTAAGCATAACAATAAAAAGCATACAAAAGTTTCAAAGAAACGTTTACACTTACTACCATACTGAACAGCAGTCACAAAGGAATGGTAGAGGGGGAACTAAAGGCATGGAAACTGACGCGAGCGAAACAAAAGCTCATGAGAGAGACTGGGAGTTTATGACAAGGATCTTTCAGGCCAAGAGAGCTCTGATTTCATATTAACCTAAGACCAAAGCATCAGCACAATTTAACGGGCCAAAGACATTCAGAAAGTCTGTGTGGCATACTTTATACTAGAAATGGTCTTTCTCCTTTGGAGAAGCACCATCCTGTACCAGATTTAAACAAAAACAGATACTTTGAAGTAAGCTGAAGCACCTAAGTCAGCCTCTGCAATGAGATCCCGAACCATTAATGCCTGCAAGTGACAACTATTAGCTCTGACGCTGAGTATCTTAGGATTCCTAAAGAAGCGAGCACATAAGAAAGTTTAGCACCAAACACATGATGGCCCCTTAAAACAATATCTTGGCCTGCACTAACAATTGCGATGAACAATGAGCACTGTAACATTCCCCACACACTTGAAAGTTCAGGCTGCTTGTTCCTACATAGCTTGCAGGTTGTACTGGAACCTGCATCTCGCAAGTTTACCAAGTCCCTGTTTCATTACTGTGAAATTAGTCCTACTTTATTCATCTCTGAGTACAGGAGATCCTGCAATGACCCGTAGCCACATTTGGAGCAGGCACTGTTGCAGTTTACATGGAAGTGCTGCACAGCCACGTAGCTGCAGTTGTGCATTCCTGCGGCATATGACACATCGCTCCAGACAGTGCGAATAGCAGGCAACCTGAAGTATATTTACCTCCCACTGTAAATCCACATCTGACCTTCCTTTATGGAGGCAGCCACATTTTGGTGATGCTATACAAATTCAAAAGATGTGCTTTTCAAAAATATAAGTGCTAAGGTTCTACAGGCACACCATCCAAAGATCCTTAAATATAACTGAAAACACGCAATGCTTATGTACCTATACACTTTCAAAAATTCTGTAGAGCTCCTGTTTCATCTAGACCTTTATTGCCCTGTAAAGCTCCTGAGTGCTTTTTCAAAAAAAGTTGATCTGTTGAAAAAAAAAAAAAGAAGAAAAAAAAAGTTGAAAGTCCTGAAGCACTATCCATTACAAATGGATGAGTTGACAGTAAGAAATTTGTTTATATCTTCATGTCCACAAAATAAGTCTAATGTAAAAAAGAATCAGAAAAAGAAAGCCAATAACAGAAGAGCTGAGCGATAGCTAGCTACCTACTGAAAAGCAGAAAACAAAAGGATAAGAAAATTGATCTCCACTGGTTTCATTTCCTCAAACACACATAATATTTCTTCTTAAAATTATTGAAAAAGTTTATTATATTAACTACCTAGTCACAACAAGGAAAGAAAATGCAGTGTACTTGGAAAGCATTTATAAATCAACAGATAACAGATTTTATAAGATGATGCAGATTATATGTTTTTTTTCTGCAAAATTTTGGAAATATTGCAAAGGTAATGGCCTCATCTTTGCAAACATTATTCTCTCTAAAATATTTGTTTCTATAAGTCAATAATAATATAACATTGGAACAAATATACACAGGCAAAAGTTCATTCAAAGGTGCTAATTTACATCAGGACTGATATGCACATACCTAACTTGGAGAGAAATATTATATCTAGCTACCTCAAAGGGTATTTGGGCACTTGAATATACCAGTGAGAACTATAGTAAGATTTTCAACAATTACTTTTGCTTTTAAATTCATTCTACTATGTTTTACAGTTTTCATGTAGACTTAAACCAACATAATGGAATAGCTGGTTTATCCAACTACCTGCTAGCTTATTTATAAATAACTCATAAATATCTACTTTTTTCACTAAAATATTATGATATACCTTCCTACTTAAGACACAAAAAGATGATTAAATCCAACATGAAAATGGACTTGTGTAGACATAACAAAACATCACATTAAAAAACTGACATTGTGAATTATGAGTTGTTCATATGTTTTTCCATCTCAAAATTCTATGTTTTCATTACTGGTTTGTTCCTCCAACTCATCAATACATCAAAACACAATAAAACACATCATAGGCTTTCAACAAAATAAGTAAACACGTACATAGATAAAACAACAAGAAACTGACAAAAAAAAAAAAAAAAAAAAGAAAAACACAAAACTACTAGTAGAAAATGAGTGGAAAAAAAACCAAACCTTACCTGTATAACATCCATCAAACCCTTCACATGACTGTGTAATCACAGTCATTTTTTTAAATTTTCATTTCAGAATAGAAAGTCTCCCTGAGAGGACCTCTTGCTCTGAACTTGCAGGCCACTTAGCATAGCAAAACCTTAATTCAGGTGGATCTGTTGGGTTTTTCATAATACCAATTACCAATTATTTCAGTATATATTCTGTTTCCCTGTGAGCTAACTTACATTGCCAGTGTATAGCCTTAGGAGTCATGGGGGTGTGGGCTATCACAGGTATTTTCAATATAATCATGGCAGAAAGCTTCAGAGAAAAACCTGGTTGAAGAGTGAACACAGGTAAGATTGCAGCCCACCACAGCACAGGTTGTATTTTCTTCTCCACAACTCTGTTAAGAGATGGTGAAATCCTTTCTGCTCTTTTTCTGTCATAGCAGGAATGTCATCAAAGCAGCTTTGTCCTTTTGCAAGCGCAGGGACTGCAAATCTTCCCCTGATGAGCTGCATAATGATAGGTTCTGATACTGACATTCGGACACTCAAAAGCCAAGAGCTGTGTAAACTATGAACGATAGAGTATGCTTCAGTGGGCCATTTAGAAAAAAATACACTATGTTATGAAGCTTAAGTTTAATCAACATATTTTCAGTTTAAAGGTGTCCTCCTGGTTTTTTTTTTCTGTTCTGCAGGGCCAAAAGTTATTCTAGCACCTAAGCCACATATATAAGCTCTGGTTTAAATTTCTTTGGTTTGGTTTTTAGACAACTATGCCTCATCTTGACTTTCTACCAATATTCACGAGGCATGACAGGTACATGACATTCATATTTTGACACAAATATATATTTTTCTACTGAAAAACTTGATGAATACTGTTTTTAATATTTTTAATATATTTTAATATTTTTTATTATATTTAATATGATTTTTAAATATTTTTAAAATATGTTATAGTATGAGTTACTGCTCTCTGTTAGCAGCCAGCATTTTGGGACAGAACTATATCATTTGATATAAAAGTTGTTCACCATGACAACTTCTTCAACTATGTGATTTCATGTCCTGTAAATGCAAAGTGTGGGAATACAATCTCCATAAAATTAACATGGATTTCCTGGTTGTTATAAGCAACTGCTATACTGTGTGTCTTATCAGAAGCTCATCACTCAGCAGAAGTAAAATACTACTTCCCACAAGTCTATCTACATCTGTGTGCAGAGAACATTGCTTTGTTCTATCTTCCACCTCTGCCCTAGAATATGATAGCTTCCATTTCAATTCTATATTTTATATATCGCTTTTTTTCTTCAGAAATGTGCACAACAGAAAATATGGATCTATTCACAATGTTGCTCAGCAATAGTGTCAAAACAATTAGTAGAACTGACAGTTGGCAGAAAGGTGGTTAACTCAGCTCAAATGTCAGTAAGAATAAAATGTTAAGCCTGTGTATTTTACAAGCCAGCTTGTATTCAACAATAGGATACAATTTAACACCCAGCTCCTTCCATAATGACAGTCCGTGCAGAGACACAGTGAGGCAATAGGACCATCTATGGTAGTTTGGTAAGTTGTCATAACTCATGAGCACAATTTATTCAGAAATATAACCATTGAATTTTCAAATATATTGTCAAATTTTTACTTGTGGACTAGAACTCATTCCATATACACACTCAATGTGTTTCAGAGACTTCTGCTAAATACTGCTTATCAAATTTCTCACCCTTTGCACACTGATACCTGATCAGGCCTTCTGCCCCATGTCTGCATTCTCTAACCACAAGACAGCCTTAAACAAAGTTCTGGCAAACAGACTTTGTGTTTGTTTCACTCAGGAAGAAAGTGGAAAGAAATCTTCATAATTTCAAATCTTCCTTTTTTAATTCTTTTTTTAAACAGTTTTAGAGCAGAGCATAGAAAGGCTAATCACTTTATCGTATCATCCATTGGACTGGAAAGACCTTTCCAGTCAGAACAGCGCACAATCTCTACTGTTTGTTTTAATACCAAAAAGATATCTTCCTTGACCAACAGCTTGCCTTCCTTAATTTAGTGGAAATCATCTTGTGAATGAATGTTTGTGTATGTTTACAGCATTAGGAAATCCTATCTTAAAACTTTCAAAGTATACCTACTCTCCATTTTATAGGAGGGAGAGAATACATGCAAGCAGCACCAGTATTTAATCCATTACCACTACAACTAAATAGCAGTTCCCGTAATGAGATGGTACCACATATGCCTTAGATGGGGAAGAAAGATCTGCAATCTATTTCTGTTTCAGCCACTACAGCACTGACTAACTGCTGGTAAGTCACTCCACTAATGCTCTGCTGCTTCTTCCCCTCCCACCTAACGGTTTATGAACAGATACACACAATTTAGGGCTGACTCCTATTATGTCCTTCTTACTATGTATCACTCACTATTAACGCACTATGATACAAACGAGGCAAGCAAGAGCTCATCAGTGATGAGAGAAATAAAGGGCTATAATATTTTTACAGGAACATTATAAACTCATTTAAGCTGCTTTACTATTTGTATATAATTAAATATTACATTAAAAGAAATCCTAACCTCCCCTCTCAAATAGCTCCTCAAGTAGCAATTACTTTCACCTCCTACCAGAAACATCTGAATAATGTCCATGGAAGGCCCTGAGACTAAACCCACCAGATGGGCTAGATGAGATATTCTGGACTTTTGCATGAATTATTTCACTCCATCATAATTTGGAAGGCTCATAGCTGCTGTAATACTGGAAAGCCTGATTTGATTTCTGTTTATAAAGTTGAGCTTTGATGGATGTTATAAAACAAAGGATAGGCAGACAGCTTCTATATCTTCTCTGCATTTTTGTTGACAGCAGAGATCTGAGGGCTCTGACTCATGACCTAGAGCAGTTTAAACCAATATGCCAGCTGTGACAACTGAGAAACCAGCACACAGCACTCTTGCAGTAGCAAGGGTAGCTAAAGTGAATCTCCTGCAAATAACACCAGTAACATTTTAAGCTACTATAATACATACCAGTTACGAATCAGAGCCCTAAATAATTTCTAGTCAAAACTAATATATTGGAAGTTTTCATATAAAACATTTGTGTGCATACTGAATCAGCACAAACTCTACAAGTTTATTTAATTTCCATGCTAGTATTCTCTTAAACCATTTAATTTTCAGTGCTATCTCCTTACTCATGTACTCAAAAAAACAGTTTCTGGCTCAACTCTGTAAAGGAAACAAGTTTAAACATTGTGAAACTGAGTATTGATGTTATGTGTTTCAGACTATGTTACTAAGCCCTGGAAATTTCTCCTTAGGTTAGGTGCTAGCAGCTGCTAGACCTCCATATGTGCATGCCAAGAGAACAAAAAAAAAAAAAAAAATTGGCTAAGAAGTTAAAATACAGAAAATTCTATTTCTGTAACGTAAAGAGTATTTGGGTAGCTGCATATGCAACAGAAAACATTAATTTGTTTCCAACAAATGTCAAATATTACTATTTTAAAGCCCCTTCACTTCAGAATGTCAAGAATGTCATTATCCATATTCTTGGTGTTCTGCCAGTAGGAGATCTGGCAAAGGACTCTGATGTGCTCTTTTTAATTCAAGGCCTCTGCTGCAAAGATCTCCCACAGAGAAGTATTTATAAACCACAATGTATCTCCTCCTCTCAGAAAATATTGCCAGATCTTCATGCTCTGCCTTTTAGATATTCCCAATTTCCTCCTGTCTTTGCAAGACACACAACTGACTGGGGCTCATTTGGATTCAAGGTGCAGCGATGCACCTCACACAAAGAGTCAGAGTGGCTTCAGTGTCATTTAGTCTTGCATGCTCTTAAGTCACTGTCCCAGTGAAAGGGCTGGCCCCTTCCTGCCTTTGCTTTTGGATTCTGCTTTGCTGCTTACCTGGGGTCTGGCAAAACTAGACAGGCAGCTCTGCCCTTGTCCTGTTATGCGAGTCTCTGGGGTATCTTCTCTGTTTTTTAACATAATCCCTCTGAATTTCTTTTTTCTTTCTTTCTTTTTTTTTTTTTTTTTTTTGATTTCTTATGCACTGATATCTTAATTTTTGGCAAGCAGAATTGTCCAAACAGAAGATTTCTGGTTGCAAAGTTGAATTCAAAGAACTTATATCAACTTACTACCAATTTCACTCTCGTCTCAAACCTGAGATATTAGCAAAGAAAAAGTAACATCCCTGAGCCAAGAAGCAAAAGTTAAAGCTAACATATGGCAGTAAGAATACCAATAAAGGGGTAAAATGATACAGTAAGACATACAATTGAACTTGTGCACTAAGACTGAGTAAGTGTACAAATATTTATTAAGTTCATATATCATCCCATAACATTCTGCATTTTCTTTGGAGACCAAAAATGCAACTGTTTACCTTTAAACTAAAGAATTAACAAGTGGCTCCCTCTACAGTTACAAGACTGTTATCACTATTAATATTTCCAGAAACTTTGAAATGGTTTTGTGGCCAAAAACACTGTATAAAATTAGAGAATTGAAACACTCATAGTTTGCGCGTACCTTCAGCATTTGTTTTAAAAAGGAAGAGAGGGGTAATGTGCCTATATATTTGTGAGCTGGCTTTTTTTTTTTTTTTGTAGTAACAAATTGAATAAAATTTTGCTCAACAAACCTTTCTGTTAATAATATGAAGACTCTAATTCAAATAGTGTATGCTTATTCAACAGCTAGGTTGAAAAATTATAGGTTACTTTGGGTTTAAACAACAGTGATTCCTATACTTAGTGACAAATGAAAATGTAAAATTAATCAGTATATTCCAGCAGAACTCTGTTTTTGGAGCATAGTTTTCATTTTTTTATTAAAAATAGATACCATTTTAGTACTCTTATGTACATCAAAATTACCAGTCCTTAAACTATTAAAAGATGTACTCAAGTGGAGACTGGAAAAGAGGAACCAATATATTCAAAAACAGCTTTCTTTTCAAAAATGCTTCCTTTGAATTATCCATTAAAAATTATATAGGAGAACCCTGCAGAGTTTAGATGTAAATGCAGGCAGCAAAACTTGGTTTTTATCATACACAGCTGTGAAACTTCAGCAGTACAATGGAGATCCATTCTAAGCATAAGTGCATACAAACAAAGGTGAAAAACATACATATCTAAAATCCATCTATTTTTTAAAATTCATCATCTATTAATTTCGATTGAACATTGTGATATTTCTACTGTGTCCATAGATTTACATACCAACATATTTGTGCAAAATTGAGTACACACCGTAGCCGTCAGGAGCACTAAAATACATAGAACATAATTAGTTGCACTGCTGCAAGACCCTTGGGTTTATGTTCTGTGTTAAAAGGGAGAATCTGCACATATCAGAGACACACCCAGTTTTGTAACCAGACTCCTCCAAATACCAGGATCCCCTACCAGAGTTTATACAGCTTCTCACAGCAGAGTATGTAGTCTTTGAATCTGCAAGGTAGTTATTATTCTAAATAGCATTTATTAAAATAACAGGTCATATGCATGAATTGTAGCAGAGCTGCAAACTTCCCAATAAAACAGAAGCATTCAGAACATAAATCAGACCCAGATCTAAAAATAGCATTGGATGCAACTACAAAAAATTCCAGCAAGTAAGGCATTCATAGCAAACACAGCCTGAGAGCTTGCGAAACAGAAGGAAACACTGTCAGAATTAGAAAGACACTGCGTGATTCACTGTTTTTCATGGAACTTTCTCAGGCACTTCCTCTGCTGTTGCAAAAGGCAGTTCAGAAATGCTCTTCCAAAAAAACAGACTATCCTAATATGGCACTGACAGAGAAAGGAAAAACAGCAGCACCAGCATGGAATTCTAGGACTTATTTGTAGCTTTGTTTACTTAAAACCTGATAAAATTAGTTGTATTACATAATGCATATCTTAAAATGTAGAGGACAAACTTCTTTCAACAGTGAACTCTTCAATTTACCAAAAAATCTTGTCCTCATACCAGGAATCAGAGTCCAAAGACTTTATCCCGGAAATGGAGATTCTATAAAATATTAACGGATGGAAGAGGATAACTCTGTACCACTCATTGATAGAAGATGGTTCCTGTTATCTTCCACTCAAAACACTGCTTTTAATCAAAATATTTTTATTTAATTTATTAGCACATAAAAGGAGAAAAATGTATCTATTATCAAAGTATTCCCCTCTTGATTCTGTCATAGGGAAGTGCTGGGAAGTTGCATTTGTCTTACAGAGCCTGTAAACGAGGAGCAGTCACAGGGAGTTAGTACAACACTTAAATCCTTAACTTCTCTCTGGAAAACACAGAAGAGAATCCTGTGTCCCCAAAACCTATTCCCCAAGCTAACATAATTTGATTAGGTTGAGCTGAGATTTTTTCAGCAAAGAAAGGCTGAGTAGCACAATGTATACTTTAAGAGCAGACCTTAGAGAAATAAAGATTGCCACATACATATATTCTCACAGCAGCTCCTAAAAATGAAAATGTGTGAGGTCAGAATCCACATATGTGAAAGAAGATATGTTCTTCAAGAAGTGTGTTCAGACATGTACACAGGCTCCAGACAGTTTAAAGGAGCCAATAGCTACCACCAGACCAAACGTAACAAAGAGTAGCCATTTCCCTTTACACCAAGAACAAACAAACAAAGCCCCAAAATCCTGCTGGCATTCTGTCTACACTTCACCAAGTAATTGTGCGACTATGAAGTGATTAATCTATTCTTGATTAAGTCCAAGTATGCATATCTATTTTGGAATAAGTACATAATACTTAACATTTTTTAGGCATAGCTCAATCACTCAGGACAAGAAAAACAACTCCCCAGACCTCTGCCTTCAGTTGTGGCAAACCAATTTTTACCAATAGAGGTATTAAGACTGAAACCCATCACCTTTAATACAGATAGCTATGTTGTTTACACAGCATTCGCAGCATTAAATCATAGACGTAACAGGAAACACATCTGATTATCTCTTTTATCAATTAAGTAAAAACAGAAGTACAATTTTGACCTCTGACACCTCTTGCTCTGTGTGGAGGTGCTCAGCAGGGTAGTCTACCTACAGTTTGCCACCTCAGTTTAGTACTGACATTACTATATTCTGTCAGGGCTACCAGTGCGGATACAGAGTTGACATTTAAGCTTACCTAAAACACATACCTACTTTAGAGCTGCTCTGTGCATGGCTGAGGGATTTGCAGTTGCTGCCTGTTCCACCACCACCAGGCAGGGGTTTGGCTTGTGCTCTGCCGTCCCCTACGAGTTTCCCAGCAGCCTCTCTCCCCTCAGGGTCTTGCATTCGCCCTCGGCCTTGACCTGCCTGCTTTGGCTGCAAAACTGGACCAACACACAAAAACCCAGCTCAGTTGCTGCCTAGGCTGCCATATGAGGTTGCAAAGCCTTCTGCTGAGACATTTTGGCCATCGGCCATTTCCCAGCCTTCCTGATTCCTCACGCTCCTTTTCCCTCCCTCTCCACAACAGCTCACCTGAGGTGAAACAAGATGGACGCCCCCAGAGGCCTCTCAGAGGAGCAGGGCTGCCTTGGTGCTGGTTGTGGAGTGAATGATGCCAGAGCCAGCTGGGGAAAACTTTCATGTCAGTACTGGACATCTGCCTAGACAGAACAGATACTGGGATGTAGTGGGATGAGGAGAATTTACAGAGGAGGCCACTGCTGTGGTAAAGCTTGGCCCTCAGTCACCACTTCCACCCACCGTACTGCGTGGTTTTAGGTAAGTTGGCTCTTACTTGTGCCCCATTGTCTCTGTTTGAAAAATGGGAATTATTATGCTGACCATCTGTGCGGAACATTTTGGGTAATAAGCAAAAAAAAAAAAAAATATTCTTTGCAATTCTGTAATTCCTCGCATCCTAGCCCATTTTTTTCCTTGTTTTCCACCCATTAAAATTTAAGCATTCTCTCAGATCTGTCTATAAAAATAATGGGACTTACATAGTAATATTTACTCTACACAATGACACTCTGTGTGCTCATTCTCTATGTTAAACAAAAGGTCATATACAATTACTTTGTTAACTTATCATTAATTAATAATTTTTTTTCATAGGCAAAAAGAACACATGGGCATTTGCTATATAGCCAGTGAGTTACCTGCTGCCGGCAGGTACTCAAACAGCAAACTTGTGAGTGGACCTTTATGATGCTTCCACGTTAATGTGTAGAAAAAGAACCTTGATTTTGCTCCGTTCATTTCTGTAACAGTCTCTTCCTAGAGATTTTACCTACTCATATTACGGTTTCCATCTTAACTTTTTTTCATCAAAGAACAGCTTTCCCAGATATCACAATATTTTGACAGCTTTTCATGTTTTTTTTTTTTTTTCCATACGAGTTAACTTTAGGAAATATACTAGTATTTTGCAGTAAATACAACTGTCTACTTCATGTTTTCAAACTGATTTACTTTTTCCTGTTAGGTACAGTCAACTCTGTTTTCCAAGATGATGGGAAAGATGCGCACGACATTAATGCTGGTAGGAGAAAAAAGCCCAGATACCAAATTATAGGGGACACTGGGAAGCACTTGTCCTGGTTCCAGTTAGGACAGAGTTAATTTTTCCTCATAGTAGCAATATATAGGGGTGGCTGGCTGGGGTAGGGGGCCGGCTGCTCGGGGATAGGCTGGGCATCGGTCAGCGGGTGGTGAGCAATTGCATTGTGCATCACTTGTTTCTTACACATTATTATTATTAATACTATTATCATTATCACTATTATTATTGTTGTTATTATTATATTCCTGCCTTAATAAACTGTCTTTATCTCAACTCACAGGCTTCACTTTCCCGTTTCTCTCCCCCATCCCAGAGAGGGAGAGGGGAGGGTGAGCGAACGGCTGTGTGGTGTTTAGCTGCCGGCCGGGTTAAACCACAACAGCACTGTACAAGGACACTTGATGGAATTAGCTCAGGTTCAGCCGGAATGACAAGTTCAGGCTCACCATCAGTGTATTACTTGCTTGCAAAACCACATCACCTAATGTACACTTCTTCTGCCAGCAGAGAACCCAGCAGTATCTGCAGTGTGAGCTATCTAGGATCTGGAACACTGCAGGAAGCAGAGAGCTCCAAGATCATTACTTAGAGCTGGATTATGTTGGTCCCAGACTGACACATCCAGAGCACAATGGATATCTGAATTGCAGTTCTCTCTCTACACGAGGATCACAACACAGCTAAACCACAGTTACATGTTAGTTATTACACAGACAACTACTTGAATGTACTCAAGTGATTGCGATATTTTACTATTTTAGTATCGAGTTGGGCAACCACACGGGTATGCAGTGTGTTTTTTATTGCCCCTTTTTTTTTTAATCTTTTGCTGGTAAACTCAGGGCTATTCTGCCAGGTAAAAATTATACCTACCTGGAATTATAAGCGTCTTAGCCTGGACAACAAGGAAATTCTGAGCAGGATCAAAAAAATATTCCTTTCAGTAGAAATATCAGTAAATTGAAAGCTGTATTAGCAATATGTACCACCTCAGAAAATTAGTTTATTCTAGGCATCAGGAACATTCTGGTTACATTCAGACTTATGGACATCACACTTGGACTTTACCTTCTCCTTTGATCATTCCACTCTGAATACTTTGTACCGTTGATAAAGGAATGTCACAGGCCAACTTCCATGTGTAAGAAAAGCATATTTTCTTTGCCATAAAAAATTCTAAGAAAAAAGAAAACTTGTTCTGGTGCATTTTTACTTATGTTAGACTGAAGGAGGCTTTCTAGGCTGCTCTTCTTCATACAGGGCTAGTTCTGTTGTGCACTGAAATAGAGGATTTTATGGCTGTTTATATTTCCAGCAAGTAAGCGAAACCTAAGTGAAAATAAAACTGAAAGACACTGATGATTTTGTTTTAAGTGTGAGATGGAACCCTGGGTGTTGCTCTGTCATACAGCACAGCATTACAAAAGTTCCATCCATTTTGTTCTAGGAAAATCAAACCATACTGACCATGGTTGTCACTTTCCCCATTAGCAGAGATGCAATGCATAAAACTCAAACCTGAAGGCACAACAGAACCTTAAAAAAAGGAGGGGAGGAGGGTGGCAAAGAACCTTTGGCCATCAGTAGGCTTCTGCCATCAAATTCAGTCATTTTTTTCATTAATCAGTCTGTACTCCATCTGGGAAAAAATGTTAAGATCACAGGTTTTAGATAGCTACTATTCCCAGCTAGGCTTCTTGTGTCATACAAAAGTAATCAGCTACTACTCCACTGAGCACTTGACACTACATCCTTCTTTAATTCCTTTCAAATTGGATGTTTAGAACAGAAATGAACGGCACGTTTGCATTTACTGGCATTGATGTAGCCCTTGAATTTGTTGCCATTTAGTGAAGACTCTACATATTCCATCAAGTCTCCCATACTGGATAGCAGTCAACATGGTACTTATCTTTTGCTGTCTCTGCAGGGTCATAGTTCAATTTTCTTCTTCCTTCCTTGTGACAAAAATTGAAAACGAAACCATACTTTATTTGCATCGCTGTACTATACAGTTCCAGTTTTTCAGTTGTGAGTATACTGATACACAAAGGAGATAGGGGGTAGTTTGTATAGGTTTGGGCCCATTTTCTTGATTCTCCTGATAACTTCTAGAAAAGCCGCTTAGGTATTAAGATGACAACCCCATGTCTCTGTGTCTCACACCAATGTAGAACTAAGCAGAATTATCAAACTCACTATCAGTCCTCCTCAGGATCCTATTCCTCCAGAAGAGAAGCCCTTATCTGATTGCAATTTACTCCCTTACTGCTTACTAGAACACCATCCCAAAACAGTGACAGCAGGCTTTAGGGACCTGCCTAAGGTTTTGTGGGGACAGACCTTGCTGAACACATAGGACTTAGTAGGTGAGCATTGCTTCTTTGCAAAGATGTGCTGGTCAGAATAATTTTGCCCACCTGACCCATGAATCATCCCCTCAAGCATTCAGGAAAAAAAAAAATAAGCTCTGTCCATTTGGATGTACAACCATATTCAAATAATTTATTCATCCTCACTATTTTTTTGAGATGCTACAAAAATTGTTCCTAATATTTTTAGTTTGCTCTTGCTGCAACTCCTGTTGAGAGAACAACAGGACTGCCTTCTATTTCTGACCTCATAATGCATATGAAAAGGCCATCCAAGACAGACTTTCAACACCTGATTTTCCTCAGTATATTCCAACTCTTTTGCAGCCAAAAAAGTGATTTCAGAACCTAGCACACTACTGGAGAACAAATCACTATTCATATGCTTTAGGGTAAAGCTAAGCATGCCAGAAGTTTAACACAGGCTCTGAACTCCATGTTTTCTTTTCAGTCTAATTTGATCACCTATCACAAGAAACCTGTTAAAAGGGCAACATGACTTAAGTGTGTTCATAGGCACAGTAACCTTCACTTTGCTCCTACTCTCAAAAGTCTCACTGGTCAGTTCTTGAAAATTATGTCCTCTTTCCTCCCCCCATTTTTGGGCTAGATCCCAAAACATATTTGAGGGAGTGGAGCTGACTGTTAACTGCATCCTATTAGTTCTGCTCAAGATGGCATGTCATTTCTATATAAACAGCATCGCATTCTGTTAATAGCTGATCACAGCATTCTTAGTTCAAATAGGCAGGGCAAAGACAAACAGAAAACAGCACAGATTGTTAAAGGTACTTAAGTTATTCTGAAAGTGTATTGATGGTCAGAAGAACTTCTAATTTGAAAGCAATGTTAATATCACAGATCTTTTAAAGCATTACAAGTAACTTCAACTGATGGGAGTTGTGGTTTTAAATTTTCCTGCTGAAGTCTTACTTCTAACTACTCTAACGTAGTATCCCACAATCTGGATGAACAAGTGCATTTTTTTTGGTCAGTGTCCATAGACTGAAGAGACATTTTAGCCACATATACAGAGCTTACTAGTCAGCTGTAATATCAGAAGACTGCTTAGCATCCCTAAGTTCTTCATATAATGTTCGGTTTTATCCATAGCAACACGTACTGTTATCCGTCTTGCATTTTAATCTTTCTTTATAGAAAAACTAGCGCTTCTGAGTACAGGTCAGTAACCTTGCTTTAGAACACTACAAACCAACAGATGAATAATGCCATCTTGTGACAGTACTGCAACAGTACACCAGACTCCCACACAGCAGATCTTCAAATGGTTGTCCACAGACCTTATGAGCATAGACCATTTCCAAAATAAATGATGCAGGCCTAAGGAAAGCAGGTACACATATACATTATACAGCAGCCCTTGCATCTGGAAATGTTAGAAGGGTCTGCTTGTATTTTTATGGAGAAATATGTGAAGGTTTGTAAGCAAAGGAGGTACTACTATAAGAGCATAGGTTTTCTAAGAATATCTATACCCTAGATACAAAACAACAATATCTGACAGGTGCATGGCTTATCTTATAGGATCTTGTCCATGCATCTGGAAAACATATCTGAAAATGAGTCATTTTTAAACCTATGATATGACTTATCCCCTTAGAGTTTGTGTGCTAACACACTATTTAAAGTGATAGCAGTTCTTTAGAACTGCTACTGCTTTAACAAGCAATTAAAGGGAAGCAGAAGAATTTTTCATAGAAAATATTAATACAAATCTGTAGTAGCAGCAGTTTTTAATTTACCAAAAACTGGCATCTATTAGCAACAGAACATACACAAAAATACCTTTGTTTATACAAATAAAATTAGGTTCTGAATATTCACAAAGTGAAAGAGCAACATTTTTCTTCACATTGACATTCATTGTTAATCAGATCAGTTGCGATATAAAAACCCTGCATGGTATTCAGTCAAGCACCATGGCAGACAGTGCATTAAGATCTCTCATGAATGGGTGATCAGCTAGTATTTGATCAATTTTTTGTCTCTGCTCATAATCAGGAAATATTTTTCTCAGGGCTTCTCTTAGCTGTACTGTTTCTGAGGCAGATCTCTGGGGTGGAATTGCTAGACAAGCCTTCATGTTTGTTTCCAGCGGAAGCCACGTTGCTGAACAATCACCGTGTACTCGGTTTTTAGGCTGTCGACTGCTACTGGTTGGTTTGGGGACTTGCATGAAGAAAGGTGTCTCAGAAGAATATTGTCCACTGTTCTGTAAAGCTTTTTGTCCTGACAGAAAATCTCTGTGGAACAAAATTAAAGTTTTGGTTAAATTAAGGTAGAGGGAATGCTGTGTCTGTACAACCACAGAAGAAAAAAAGCCTGCAGCTCTTATACTTCACTGCTGCTCAGCTAGCTACTGACTGAAAAATGTGTATCCCTTGATTCCAAAAGTGAAGCAAAACTGTAGCTAAAACATTTTTCAGCTTGAGTCTGGCATGCTTAACAACATTAACTAACATTATCTAGGACTATTTCCAATATGGTGTGAATAATAGGACATTTACTTGGCAGAATACAGCAATAGTCAAAGCTCATTTTATGGAAGTATCAACACCAGTATCGAGCTAAATGGATGTACTGAACACATATACTCTGACTCAGAACACGTGAAAACGTGGACAGACCAGAGGGCTTCAGCTGCTCCGCAAGATCATTCCTCATCTACATTTGTTCATGACTGAGAGCTGTCAGCTGTGCCCATTTTTAGGTCAAAGCCAGGTTTTTCTCATTTAATATCCTTAGTGGGGCAAAAAAGTTTTTCAGGATCTGAATACCTTAATTACTGAGATTTCATTTCAGACTATTTAAAAAGTTGTAGCTAATCAAAGCTGCTAAATTTAGGGCCAATTCTACTTCAGACATCACCAAAATAACACAGATGCATGAACTGGAAATCACATTACAGTCCATTTTCCTATGACCACGGGGAAACTATAAAAATTACAGGGCTCTATTTTAAAAGCATTTAGGGTACCACCACCCACTACTCAGCATGGAACAGTTCTCTAATTGCTTAAGATCCTTCCAGTTTCTGATCTTATGCCCAGCAACCAATGGTGCCATTTATGTTTTCTGTGTCATTTAACTCAGAAAAGTCACAGGGAAGGAACAAAAACTTTTTACACTGGCACCTTTTCTCTGTATTAAACAAACAAAACCCAAGACAGACCACCACAAACCCACAAACCAAAATCAATTTCCGGTTCCAAATTTCCAGGTAGGAAACCAAGCTCTTCTAGACTCCTTTCAAAAGAGGTTGTTTCCCCCAACACTCCCCTTCCCTACTTCTACAATCACAGCCACCTCAGGACACACTGTTATCACTTGATTTTCCTTGGACACAGGCAGCTAAAACAATGCTCCAAATAACATCTCATAAGGGCTTTATATTAGAGCTTCAGTACTTGCCCAGCTTTTCCTTTTGCAATTCCAGTACCACATTTTCTTTTTTTAATGTCAACATTACACAGTTATCTTCAAGTCAACCTACAACTTATAGATATATAGATATAGACATCTCCTCTTCCTCAGAGTTTTTCAGTAGCCAATATTCCTGCTTATACTTTTCATTAATCCTGAAGTGCACGTGTTTGGATTTTGTATCACTGATTTTTAACTCCTTCACTTGTTTCTGAAAACCTCTCTCATTATTCTTCACTGTCATTAGTATTTATAATTTCTGAGCTGGTAAAAGAAGAGCAAAGATCACCTTAATTTCTTGTGCAAAAACAGTAAAACCATTCTCAAATCTTGGCACATAATGGAGAGCAAATTCATAGTTATGAATCAATGCACAGAGTAAAATAATCTTAAGTAACAATATGTTTATTAATATTAAAAATTATGAATCAAATATGAATGCACTTAATAGCAACAGCTCTCCAAAACGGATTTATCAGTACCATACCCTCAAGTGTGAAGTGAAATGCCTCTCCTGTGACAAAGAATATGAATTCAGAGTGTTTCTTTTGTAATACCCCTTGTCCCACTATGAATAACGAGTAAGTGATCAACCAAAATATTTTAAATACCACCACACTGTAATTAGCAGGCAGACCACCACATACCCAAACTACCAGTAGGTTTAGGCAATTACTAGCACGCTGCTTGGACCACCTTTACATGAAAGCCACCACAGTCAAAACCTCAGAGGAAGTTAAGGCATTTGTCTTACTTATCTTAGTTCTGAGAGAAATGTTGATGCAAATGTCACCAGCACTTTCTGAACAGACTGAAGTAACAGGGAAAAAAAACATGTTTTTGTTAAGCAACTACATGCTACAGTGTTTTGGTCTGATTTCACTGTACCGTTACTATATAGGTCTAAATAAGTCTTCAAGTGAGCCACAAAAACAGGTCAGTGCCCATTTGATATCATAACTGTCTCAAAAAAAAAAAAAAAAGAGAAAACAGTGCTTATACCTGGAACAGCCTTCACTTTGAAGGAAGTCATCTAATCTAGGTCCGTTTCTTCCCAAAGGATCATCAGGAACCATAAATATGTCCCCCGCAAAAGTGTACTGGAGCAACCTGCAAGAGAGTTCTTTCAACAATCTTCACTTGTTAACAATGAATTCATCACTCCCCACCCTTCACTTCCAAAGCACAGGACAACCTCTCTTAGAGCAAACACTTCCTACCATATCAGGAGCTAGTGAAGCTTAACTAGTGAATACCCACTTTAATTACAACCAGCATTCACTGTCAACAAAATTTTATGGGCGCTTATTCCCACTGCACTGCAAAGTACTGAGGGTTTTTTTTTTTTTTTTTGACAATACCTGTTGGGTGACTGCAGGGAACAGGATGGAATTTTCTAGATGATTAGAAAGGATTGTTTTTTTTTTTTCAAATTTGTAAGGATCCTCAAACATGTACCAAAAATGCTCGTGTTATCAGAAAGCTGGACAGCCAACAAACATTGTTTAGATGCTTACAGTTAAGAGACAAAGAAGCCTTTTTTCTGGAATCATTTTGGGACAGTGAGAAATCTGCATTCAAAGAAACCAGTTCAACTAAAATTTGTCTGTGAGAAGAGGATTTGGTATAGTGGAATTTCCCCAGAAGTAAAACTAATAGCAGATGTTAACACAAGATCTTGAAAAAAAAAACACAAAAAAAACAAACCACAGCCTAAGAATGACGTGCTAAGTATTCTTGCTAAAGAAGCATATGAGAACAGAACCTGACTTGGGTAAAACTTGCTAAAGAAATAGCAAAAATATCTATGTGACTAGATAAGAACTCAAGCAAGTTTTCAATTATTTATTTCAGTATGCCTACGCAGAACCCAGTCACTGCTGTAGATGTATGCTCAGAAGGTTATCAGGAAAATTGAGAGACTAATAGGAAATTTAGGCAGATTAACAGAAGACCATCCTTTAATAGTAAGGGGGCCTGATCTAACTGGAGGAAAAAAAGCAACAACAAAAGAAGTTCACAGGAGAAACTATAATCCCCAGAGAATCTACAAATTGAAACAGCAATACTTGACAGCTAAGCAAACTTATCTAAACCCACAGGACACAACAATTGCAGGGAGACAGCTGCAGGGATATGTTGCAAGTGTTCATTACATTGTTTTGCCATGCCTATTTGTTGTACTACAGTAAGTGTGAGTGATTCTGAAACCTTAACAGTGACACTGTGCGTCTGCATCAGCCATTATATCTCCTTGAAGAAATGAAATGTGTAACAAGAAAGACTGTGAGAACGGACCTAACAGGATACTACTCTAACAGGACGTGACACTGAACTTCAGAAGAGGCATAACTTGGCTGCCATACAGAGTTTCTACTTACATGAGCAATTAAGAGATACTTATACGAGCAATTAACAGACATGTATTAGAGGATACATGAATAATAGGCACATTAGGCTACTCAACACACAATTATAAGGCCATTAATCAAAGTAGTGAAACAAACAGTAATTTCTTCATTTCTACCAGAATTGCATCACAGATTACCTTCCTGTGGGACTTTTTTTTATTTTTTTTTTTTTTTTAATTATAGTGCCTACAACTGTAAGGACAGACATCCTTTAAACTTTCATAGAAATCTAAGTAATTACCTTTTCTGAATAATTTCTCTCCAGGCAAATGATTCTGTCACAAATTCTCTGAAGTTATCATTAGTCACAATGACACCTCCAGTTTTATCAGCAAGATGTAATAAAAATCTGTAACATTCATTTCCAAGACAGTTAAGGTAGTCTGCTGTGCTGAAAATTGTTCAAAGATCTAGAAAACTAAATATTTTCACCATCCAAAAGTAACTTATTTACATGAAAACAAACATTTGAATTACCAGAAAATTACTTCATTTTGACCCATTATATAGCTTTAAACAACAAAGTTTTAGGTAGCATTTATTTATTTAGTGCAGTAGAATCTTTATGGAGGCTTTTTTCATTTGTGGGGGGGGATGACAAACACCACAAAACCACAACCCCCCCCCAAACCCACAGATTCATCTGATTCTGAGGTATTTGTAGACATACATTGCTTGCTTTACAAGAGTACAATATTCACTAAACATTCTAACCCAAACTTATTTTTGACATACCTTCTTGTTTTAACTTTAATGTCTGTGTCCTCCAAGATAGTATTATGCATGTTACTTAATTATTTGCTTTGTCAACATTTGCTAACAGAGTGCTGCTATCGTTTTGTTGTTAAATAATGACACACTAACTATTAATTTATTTAGAAAAACCCATGATTTTTACCTGTCTGAAAATAAGCTTTTTGCTAGCTGAAACACTGTGTGGAGACTTTATCAACAAGATAATAGATGTTACTTTTTTTTTGAAGACAGATGGTTACACTTCTGAACAAAATGCAAATATGTTATCATAACATTCATTTCCACAGTAATCTCAAGTAAAATTACTGCACCTGCACAGCATTATATATGAAAGCCAGGTGTATATAAAAATATTAGTGTGTAACCAAGTCCAACTTGGCTGTCTTCTACAAACTACTGGGATTGTTTTTGCTACATCATTAAGAGATTGGAGTTCCTCTGTTTTAAAGTATAGAGCACTTAATTTAGCTTTTGCATATCAAATTTTGCACTCAGGTACATGATTGTACAATTAACAAAATAAGCATTGCCCATGGTGTAAAGAACTTGACAATTCTGCAGTCAGAGAAAAGTATGACTGATTATTAGTTAGAACACTGCACTTGCTGTCAGGAACAGTTTCGAAGCTACCAACTGCTCATCCAAGCACAGTTAGGAAAGATGGTTGTCGAGGGGAAAAAAATCAGCACAAAACCCCCTTAACCATTTTGTTCTTCTAACTGTGTACCAAGACTGGCAAAATTTGGCAATACCAATGAAATCACTAGCACACCCTGCTACACCCACAATAAGACCTAAAGCTTAGTAGCGCACTGTTCATTGAAAAATGATTCCCACAGTCTGAAGCTAAACTTGGTTGCTGAAATTAACTTGGAAATTGAATAGCCCACACGTTGTTACAAATACACTGGAACAAGTATACGCCTGTATTTATATGCAATAATGACTTAAGAGAAAAAAAATATATATTACCTGAACAGTAGCTAATTTATGTTAGTGCTCCCCAAACTTAAGAGATAAATCAATTTTCAGGGGATTTATCAAGGGATAAATCAATTATCAGTAAAGCATAAAAACCTTACTGGAAGATTCATTTCTTCCTCAATGTAAGTCATGACATTTGAAATGGATTCACTTTTTTTTCCTTACAATTGCCATGAGAATTTTCAGAAATTCATAGAAAGTAGCAAACAGTATGTACAAAAATATTAAGAGATTTACTTTCTTGCACTGTTATAAGAAAATTTTATAAATAAAGCTCAGTCTTGTGTTGAATGCACAGAGCTCTGTTTAGACAGATTGAACAGCTGGCCAGTACTACCGATCATGAAGTACTAAGCTTTTACAACCATTAGTTGGGTTTAAAGATTTTATAACTATGCATATTCCGCACCTGTCATCATGAGCAGCAATCCTTGCTCCCAAAACCATCCTTGCAGGGGTTAAAGACAATATTCCAACATCCTGGAGCTGCGTTAAGAAATCCTGTTCTGTTAAAACATGAAACAACTGTTCAGTTTTAAAAACAAAAGCTTTCCTCTTAAGCTATTTATAGATGACAATTAGTCTGATATAATTATCAGAGAAGATGGGTTATTTTTGTACCTATTAATTTACAGAAATGACATTGATAGTTGGAGAATTACTAATATAGAAACAGAAGAGGAAGATGTTGAACAAGAAATTAAAGGGCAAACAAAAATAATTAAAAGAGGGCTTCCACTTATGGTATGGCCTAGCAGTTAAACAGCATTTCAGAGTGCCTCACACTGTACGTTGAAATCAGATTACTCATGCTGAACAGCCAAACACTGCTCATGCTTTCTTTTTCATTTATTTTCACAGAAATACCCCAATAATTAGTTACAATTTACTTTAAATAAAGAAAACATTAGGAAACTATTTGCCTTACCTGTAATGTAAGGATCTCGTCTTGTTCTCCACTGCGGAACAAATACAGTAATATTTCTGTGGCCACGTTTCCAGAAGTAATCAACAGCTATTGCAATTCCTCGACAGGAGAAGAATTTCTTTAAACCATGACTTGGGGAGGAACGGAAGGAATGGGAAGAAAAAGGTGATGAGATTAAGTTCACTAGAGTCTATGAATATAAAGAAAACAGAACAGAACATCGCAATGTGAAGTTGGAAATTATACCTACAGCCTCAGCAAAATAAAGGTTGATTAATGTTACAGATGAGGAATCTTATACATTGAAAAATGTCTTTTGCACAAGAAGAGAATAGAAATGTCACCTGCAACTTAACATAGCTCAGTCCCCTTTAAGTTTTCTTAGCACAGCAATACCTAAGTAATTAGAAATGGATTTACCTTTAAAAAGAGGCTAATAGCAATGGTTTCAAAAAACCTATTGGTTATACATTAAAACAATCAGCACGTATATATGATAGTTCCAAATACAGTCCTAATACAAAATGAAACAAAACCTTTAAGTGGTATCCCAGGATTAACTCTAAGAAATTCCATGATAATCTAAGACATTAGGGCCTCCTTTCCCTCCATTTCAACCAACTCAGTTACTATTTTCAAACAAAATAATGAAACTTCTCTGGAGAAAGTTCCAAAACACTGTATGCGGCAATCCTTTCTCCTTTAGAAAGTAAGATGCTCTACTTGTTTTTTGCAACTCAATTAAGTGACTTCCATGAAAATCAACAATTGCCTACTATGAATGATGCAGAGGATGGAGTTGATAACCCTTTAAGGTTCTTCCCAATATGAATTATCCAATGATCTATCCAATTATCTATTTAACAAATGGCAGGAAGTCCTCCTTTGTGTGACTAGACTCCAGGAATTGAGCTTCAAGAGAATAAAGAAACACCATAAAATAAATCACAGAAGATGGAACAAAAGCTACCTCTAGAATAAACTCCTACAAAACACCTATTAGGAGCTTACATAAGGCTAAATATATTAGAGGCTAGACTTAGACAGAACAAAGACGTACATAGAAAAGACATTTAGGCTGATTAAAACACACTATAATTGAGAACTGATGGCATAAACATACAAAGCATCTCTTACAAAGTAATTCATATTCTATATTTTGAGTTAGATGTTCAAAGACTGTTCCAACAATCACTTTGTAGTAAGTGGTATTCATATTTTAAACTGTTCTTCAATTAATGTGTAATGTTAGGCTTAATATAAGCCTAATCATAAGCCTTATTAGTTTTGAATGAAATCTTATCTTTAAACCCCTAGTTTAACCAACCAGGAAGTCTTCTAAACCCTAAGTTCTCTACAAGATCTCCATTCAAGTATTTTACAGTGAAATTCAGCCTTTAGTAGGATTCAAGAAACCCCTTTCAAATTTCTGTATGCCCTTTACAATAAATGTATCAAAATGTGAATCTATTAAGATTCTGACTAAGTTCAGAGAGAAGCATTTTATGCAGAAGGGCAGAAAAATCAGTAAGCTACATCTGAACTATAAAAGGCAGAACATCTGACTTACTAACAGTTTGGGGGGGGAGAACAGATATGCTACACTTGTCCTACTAAAATTAACAGCAGAGAAAAATCTCATCACAGGAGAGATTCCTCATAAGCCTTCTAGATCAAACCTAAGGGCAGTCATTGTCCCTCTAGTTTAGTGTTGGATATCCCACTACAGTAACCCGAAAAGCTTTGTTAAATACTTTTACTATTTAAATGGTTCTCGGCTGGACTTCAAGAGATGCAAAGGTCTCAATGTTCATGTTGAACATGCCTTCTCTACTTCTCCATTCTCCCGTTTTAAACCTTTACATCTGCTAACTACTACATGACTGTATTCTCAATTTTTAAATGTTTTTTTATTTTTTTCTCAAATTTTAAATGTTTTCACGCAAGGCAGCCAGAAAGAAACCCACAGCAGCAGCTCCTGATTTGTACCCCATGATCACCAACTTCCGCTCGAAAGCGATTAAAAATAAAAAGCAAGTATGCTATTAGAAACAATACACTTTCTCAAATACCATGTAGAATTAAGCTAGGCTGTAACACGAATAAATACATTAGTGCTAGATAAGCAGAAATCTGATACTTTATTTGAACTAGGTAGGTGTTTGAAGGACAGCAGGCCATCACAGCAAGGTGGTCTTTTCAAGACATCCATCTCAAAGACTGCACCTGTTCCCTAACTGCCACTGTAAATACAATCAGCTATCCAAGTTATTTAAAAACCTAGGATGACCCTAAATAGGTATTTCTAAAGATAAAGAAGAGATGATCATGGAGAGCTTAAAGCAGCAAACAGCAGATTGCTTTCCAGGACACGTAAAGTCTTCCCTTTGGTTCTGTAATGACATTAAGGAAAGCATGTATCACAATTCACAAGCCATTCTAGCAAAAATTCTAATTCCATCAAATTACTTTTATTCTGTTCTGAGTTTCTTCAGCAATTTAGTAACATTTAAAATGACCTGCTAACTATCTGGACACTTCAGTCTACCCTGAAAGGTCTGTTTTTAGCACAGGAAAAGAGGCAGTTTTAAAAAAATACTTCTTAGCAGTTGGAGTAAACTGGGCTCCTTCTCATTCAACAAATACTGAAACTACAGTTAGCATTAATATATTAATGTGCAGTTTTTACTGGGCTGCATGTGACAAGAGAACAATTCTTCAGCTTCTTGCAGTTTTCCAGAGTTAAGACCCAATGCAAGTGGAGATTCAAGCCCATTCAACCTTAGTCCAAGCTTGTGAGCAAAGCATTTGTATCTGCCTTAAAAAAACCAGGCATGACACTTAGGGTGCAAAAATACATATGAATGGAAAGGGATGTCCATAACCTCAAGGTACTGAGAAGCAAAACTGAACACAATTCAAAGCAAAACTGAAAACAATTCTTCACCTTCTAAGATGTAAGAAAATAACAAGGCTTGATTTAGCCAGAAGGAAGCTACAGAATAACTACGTTAAAACAACAACAAAACACACAAAAAAACCAAACCAACACACAAGCTCCCCTGCATTGATTCAGTAGGATGTTTAAACATCTATCATTCTGCTACTTTTGGTTGGTTCCTCCGCCCACTGCTTTACCCACCCACCTTTTTTTTTTTTCATAAGGAGAGTTTTCATATAGTTGAGCAACAGGAGGCAGATGTTACAGAACCGTATTTGGGGACTGTCTGTACATCAGTGGGACCCAGCTGCTCCACCCTTCAGCAGTGGTCTCCTAAGTACTAACCCCAGTGGGTACACAAGACAATCCATTGGGGCAAGCAAAGAAAACATGAGAACTTCAGTAATGCACATATACTTATTCATTTGTCAATTATATACATGTATTGGGGGGGGTGCATGCTCAATTTTATTTATTTATTTTTACTGACAAGGATATACAAACGAAAGTCTGGAGACTCTGGTCTCAGCCTTCAGAGCACTAAGTGGGTGCTTATTCACTGCCTTGTTAATTCATTGGTTTTAGGTGCATTTGGTTGTTCTTAAAGCAAACAGTCTCAAAACACCATGTTTCATACTATGCTTTATCTTCTGACATGTCATAAACATTCTTCTCTGTAGGAAGAACTATACATTCTCTTACAACAGAATGCTGAGTTTAACAGTTTCAGATTAAATATGTAGATAAAAAAATCTCCCTGCACTTAGAAAAAAAACAGACAAAGAGGATGTGGTATATTTGTTAATTTCTACATGACCCCAACAATTTACATTTCTCTTCCACTAATACACGTTTGGGAAATGTTTCTAAAAAATTCAAGGTAGCTTATGACTCAGTTGTGACTTGCACTTCTACATCACTATTTCCTAAATAACAGAGTCTGAACAATGAGGAAGTACGCTTGCTTTATGAACTGTTTACTGTAACAAGATGCTGTACTTGAATTAAGGCAGTGACAAGAGTAATGGATCATGTAGGGCTTCCCCTTCAAAGCTAGCAAGACTGCAAGTCAAATGTCAGAAGACCTTACTCACCTAATTTGATTAATCCTTCAGTGATTGACTTTAAAAGTTTTACTGTTGTCCCTCTCAAACAAGCTCTATGCTCTTTAATGTGTGCAAATCTATTGTAAGGATGATCACCACCTTCAATTAGTTGTCACTTGGTAGGAAAGGTTACATATTTGAAACCTTCCTGCACCCCTCCTCATAAAGTTACTTAGATTTACTTTTGACAATTAGTCTATGGCATAGATTTCTGGACTAACTACAATTTTTTTTTTATGACTACATTACTATATCCTTGTTCCTTAACTTGCATTTGAAGCTAAGTCATTTAAAAAGTATGCTTTGTTCTGAATGGGGGACAAATGGTGACCTAGCAGGAACATGTGCAAATACATACAAAGCCTGTTGAAAAATAGGTAATAAGGTATTGTTATATGAAATAAGTTTAAAGTACCAGCAGCAATATTCTTGAATATTTGTCCAGGAATTTCAAGGTTATCGTATGTTACATGTTAGAAGTTGAGACTGATTCCCAAACTTGCTGAAGAGCATTAACAGTTCTAAGAGCACTTCACAAAAATGTCTCAAAATTTCAGTTCTTAAGCAAAACTCACACATATTATTAGACAGATGTTGTGCGAAGAAAAGAAGTTAGAAGCATTTATTAGCACTAACAATTGAGGAAGTCTGGGTATTCCATAAATTCTGGTAAAGCATTTAGGATTTCCAGTAGACTCTTCATAACCATGAAACAACAATAACCAAGGGCATCTTTGTCCATCTCTTTGAAACTAGATGCATCTTCGCCCCCAAGAAAATTGTGTGCATGCAAATGCAGATCTGTGTTTATATAGATGCATCCATGAAACTATACGTGCTGTCAGCTGTCAAAAATAGCAAATTCATTTTAGGACAAAACTTTGACATTATTTTCTTACAGTACATAACATTATAATCCCCCCCCCCCCCCCAAATATTTTCTTCCCCTAAACAGCATATAAACCCATTCTTTAAGGAAACTTCTTTTATCTAATAGCTAGAAATAGATGACATCTTAATCAGCCAGACACATTTTTCTCAGCATAAACGGGCATTGTACAGAATTCCTGGAAACTCTGGTAGTATTCTAGCCTACTATTAGAAAACATCCCATTCAAGAATTAGTATCCCAGATCTAGCTCTTCTAAGACTGATAAAAGGCTCTTCAGGATTTCTGACCTTTCAAAGTAAGCTCTTTTTTGGTTCTGGCAGCAAGGTTTCCATTTGAAAACTAGTGTTTGTACTCTGAAGGATTATGCATGTTTAGCAGAGAAACTTTGAAAACACACACACACTTAAATAATAAGTTCTCAGAGTAAGTTTACTCTTACCTATTGTTACATTTACCAGTGGAGCAGAAAGACTGTCAGAGAAAAAAAAGTTTGGTCTTAAAAATTACTACTTCCTCATTAAGAAGAAATCCTGCATAAAACTTATTACTGCTCACACTTTCACGTTCTAAAACTATGAAAACAGTCTCAAAGCAAGCACTGACAAACAGTTTGACATGCCTGTCAAAACTACTTAGTATAAAGAGAAAAAAAAATAATTTTCTTCCTGACTAGAGAACAGCAATCAATTCAAGGGTAGTTTTGATGAGACAAAAGTTAAAATCAACCAAGCAAAACACTAAATTTTTAGAGATATAGGTTCTAATTGATTTTTGCTATTCCAATTGGTTATGATAGTAAACTTAAAAGAAAAAAAGGAAAAGAAAATGTAATTGGCAGCACTCTCCAAAGTTGCCTACAATGAAAACAATGGGAAAAAAAGGAAAGGGAATTAGAAGATATCTATACTAACAGAAAACCCCTGCATCACTGTCAGTGAAAGGGATTTCTTAATCTTTTAACTGTGCCCATTTCATAGGGTTTGTTTGTCTGCATACTGCCTTGTCAGCCAATCTATTAAAATTAGCAAACAGCCCTGTAAATGTGTATTGCTGTTTGCATATGTTCTTTCAGATAACAGGAGTAATAGGAGATGAGGTACGTGCGTGCTCACACAGTTCCTTATTCTGAGAGTTTTTTGGATGGATACCTACATTTGCAAAAAAAAAAAAAAGAAAGCAGATTCAAGCACTAATATGCAATGTTGTCAAAGGACAAGCATGTTACTATTATACAAGAACTGCCACTTTAAAATTGCAAGACTCTATAAGCAGAAGTGGGGAAAAAACACACTTTACTCTTAAATTGATGGTAACTCAATTTTTCTCTTAGGTGCCAGGAGAGCAAGGTAAGTTTCATGCATAAAATTGCTTGCAACAGAGCTCACTGAAATTACTTTGGACTGACGCATTATGTATCGAGATGGAACACTGATTATTCCAAGTAGGTAGCTTTAAAAGAGCACACATCAGCCTTCAAGTTTAACAGTTGCATAGTAAGAAATACTGTAGAGTTAACTGATCTTTCATTTTCAGAAATCTTGTTATCAAAAAGGATCCCATTTACCTCTAAGGTATAGCTGGTTTTAGATTCCATCACCCTGTTGTTTTTTTATTTTTTTTTTTTTCAGATTTTAATATTTGGGTTTCATGTATCTGAGCTGTTTTACAAATTACCAACGTTCTACCAAAGAAGGCTAGTTTGGACTTAAAAGGCTATAGGGTAAATCTTTCCAAGAATATTGCAATCACCAATCATTTTAAATCAAACCTTTCCATATTCTAATTAATCAACTTCAAAGCATGGATGTTTTTTAAATCAAAAGTTAATCCTACAAGAATTGTTTCATGATACGTCTCAACCACACTATTATTAGTTGAATTTGTGTATTGCTCTAATTGTCACACAACGAATCAGCTAAAAACTTCTCAATTTCCTTCTACGCACTGTATCTCAACAGTGACTAATTTTCAACAAGTCAGTCATAAACATGACTTATTAAACGCGAAATAAAAACTATAAAAATTGCAACGTGTTAGAAATTAAAATGGCTGTTTATCTCACATAACTTTTCATTAATAAACTTTCCCATAACTAATCTATGCAGCCACTACCAGTATCTGAAGGACCCCACACAATACACGGACTGCTGATCACCAAGAAACTAGTTAGCAAAAACTTTACCTATGCCACAGCAGCCTCCTTATTCCAACTTCATTTGAAAGTTTATTAAACTTTAAGAGATAGCTGATAAGAACAATACTTACGACATTGCAACGTTGCTTCCATCAATAATGATATGTTTTAAATACGGATTCCCAGGTTCGTTTTTCAACTCCAGCCTGTATGGCTTTTTGAGAGATTCCAGGAATCTTTGAACCCCGGTAACTGAAGGATCAATATGACGTCCGTATGGTCCCACCGTCTCTCTATCAGGACTTGAAGGATGTATTTTTACATGGGCTGTAGTAGATTTGTCAAAATCTGATGTTTGGAAAGTGTGTTGGTTGCGCGATCTCACTTGAGAAGAGCTGCTGTGTCCTAACTGGTCCTCAGCAACAGGATGAAGATTCTGTACAGCTGAGAGCCCTGCAGATTTTTGCTGAGCTGCAGTTTTAGTCTTAGCTGAGATACGCTGCATATCCGAGCTCCCTCTGGCTACAAAATCAACATCTTTTGGAACTCCTGACTGTATATGGCTGAAAGTTATAACACCATCAGTTTCTGTATCACTTGATGTTGAACTGCGATTCTTACCAGAGCAGTAAGTATCTCTTTGCTTACAGCATAGAGTTGAACTCTTACCAGAAGGAGAAACGGGTTTGCATATCACTGTATGCATTTTATCTTCTCCATCAGCTTGTGTGCTTGGCACATCTCTTATATTGTGATGTTCATTTTTTGTCTCCTTTGAAGCATGACCGGATTTAAGTAGATTTTTACTGCTAGAAATGCCTTTGTCTTCTAGTTTTTGTGAATTATTTGTATTACTTCCTAAAGGAGGATTTATAGTTCTGGGTTTTTGAGATGATAGTTCATGTTCTTTTTGAAATTTTAAGTTTTCCTTTTCAATTTCTTCTAGCAACGTTAATGGTTCCACAGATTGTCCTAGAATGCCAATAACTTTTTCTACAATACTCTGGGAATAGCCCATTGTTCTGAAAAAGTTCACAAGAATCTTATATTCCATTTCCTCACTGATGTCATCGTCTTCTTTAATAAAGTAATTGGGATCATCTAATTCACCACAGCTATCTGAAAGCAAATCAATAACTGCATCCTTCTCAGAAGGATCACTGTGGGAAGTGGATTTCATTTCCTGGTCATTTTCCAAAGAGAATTGCTTTTTAGGGAGCCTTTCCTCAGCATCAGAGGATCTTCTTTTACATGATTGCCTTTCTTTAGGCACAACTGCCTCTAATGAAGGCACAACATTTATGGGAACAAAACTTGTCTCAGGAGCATCAGAAAACACCGTGTCCATTTGCTTTGTAAGTTCAGTTACAGGTGTCCCAGCATTGTTTCTTGCTTCCTCACCACCTGTTCTTCCATCTCTGTTTGTAACAATTACTTTGGAAGCTTTGTCCTGTAAAAACTCTGTTGGACTCTCAGAACCCGTAAGATCTATGATATTGCTCTCTGCCTCACAACATTCAGTTTGCGTGAGACTTAGGAGTTCTCTTTTCAGTGAGCTAGGCAAAATTAGCAAATCCATTGTATATTTATCTGCATGTGCTTCCACAAATTGTCTAAATTGCTTTTTAATCTCTGATTCATTGTCACTTGGTAAGCTTTCATTATTCTCGAAAAGGTTCACAAACTGCTGAACATGACTTTGAGCCATAACAACAGCCTCTGCACCCCCTTTAATTATAAGCAGTCCTATTTCCAGCACTGTTATATCAGCACAGGTATCCTGAATAAGACTGTTGAGAAACACACTCTGTGCGCCAACAAAAATGCAGTGCATGTCCTTTGGGTAGTACTGCTTTTCTTCGAGTTCAGGCTCACACAGTCCCTTAATATACTCCTAGGAGGAGAAAAGGACAGCAGAATGAATACTTATGAAAAACTGACACACAAAATTATTCAGTAACAGACAAATACATTAGAAAATAAAGCCAGCACAGCAAATGTGACGAAGTAAATACTGCCAGTAAACCAGGTAACAAAGAGAAGTCAGGTGTTAAAACAGACTTCATGGAACGTAACTTCCTTTGTCATCCCATTCTTTATAAGTTCACTTGAAACTGACAGTAACGGAGTATATTAGTTATACACACTGTATTATGTACTTTATTAATGCAAAAAATCCTTACCATTCTTGATTCTGAGAGCTCTTCCTATCTGGAAGCCCTCACGATCATACAAGTATAGGCATTGCCATTTGTATCTCAAATTTAAGAATGGTTAAAATTTTAGTATTTGCACCAAATTCAACTTTACTGCTAATATTTACAGAGTAACTTATTCCATTGGGCTCTAGAACAGTATCTATGGTATATACAGAACTGAATAAAAAATTGATTAGCTAGCTTTCAATTGTGCCACCCCTTTTTTATTTACTAGGTCAACTCATTTGAAACAAATCTTGATTTTTCCACACAGTCTTTAGCGTAAAGAGTGCAAGCATTTATTATTTAAAAAGACAAGCCAGAACATATTTGTCATCCCCATTCTTCGGTCAGACAATACACACTGCATGAAGTGTGAGGTTGTAAAGACAGTTTCTGAAGAATTTCCAAAGGCTTATTGAAATGGTATTCTATACTTGTAAGTAGTTATTATGTGTGTTATTTGTTTTGTACTTCTCACTGTGGTATGGCAATGACAACTAGTAGCCCCAGTAGTATGCATTAAAATATGTCCTATCAAAAAATCATGCTAAAACACAAGACAAAAAACACTATCTGGACTCTGAAAGATTACATTAATAACATACATTTAAATTTTAAAGCTACAAGTGACAAAAAAGACTACTACCGAAAAAAAAATCAGACTCTAAAAGCTTAGCAGCAAGGCAGCTTTTCACAAAGCTTTGGAACACAGCGTCTTGAAAAAGCAGATGATACTGACAAATGATTGAGAAGCTAGTTCTGAGTTAAACATGGAAAGCATAACTGGAAGTTATTTTTTTTATTTATTTAAATAGGTTAAAGATATCACATTATGATTTTTGCCACTCAGAAGTTACTATAATTAAAGTAAATTCACTATACTGCCTCATTCTATCATAGTTCAGAAATTTTGTCAAAACACTATATTATTTTTTCAGTCAGCATTATTTTTCACCAAGCTGTCCCTTTCTGCACTTAAAATCGTATAATACAGTGAAACCAATTTCTAAGCTGCAGTCATTGCATGTGCAGATTCCCAAGCAGGCCAATTTTTATTGTCTTTCCTTACTCTGGGAATTTGAAATTCTCTTTTAAACGAAACTGATTTCTCTTTTAAATGAAACGGTTCATTACAAGGTAACCAACAACACAAGGCCACTTTCTATCATCTCTGAGTCACATCAGAGTAAACATCGAGGCGGGATGCTTCAACACTGTACTAGCACAAACTGCTTCTGCAACAAATCCACAGAATCATGTTTTGTCCCTTAGCCATCACATGACTGCTTTTGCTGAGATTAAAAAGAGAAACTCAAGATAGGGTCTGAAGACTGCTCTGCACGGAAGTGAAAAGTCTCCCATACCCTTTCAAGTATGTAGAGTAAGAAGCATTTTCCATGTGACCAAGAAAAGAAATAATTAGAATATTAAAATCATCTGCTGTTTTTCAGGAGGAATATCCTTTACACTACCTGTAGCAGTTTCTAAAGTCTCTGAGCCCAACTGTTACAAGCAAATTGGCTTAGAGCCAGAGTCAATTAATCCAACAACCTTAACGTTCATAATATTTTTCCCAGAAGTTTTATGCATTATACAGGTAAGGAAGCAAGTATTTAAAAGTGGAATGCAGTTCTGAGAGTGAATTAAGTCATAAAATACAAGCTAAGGATCCCCACCAATTTATGGCTTCACAGCAAGTAGCGTTACAAGCAAAGACGGGAACGGCCTAGACGACTCTTTTTTAGTTAGTTTAGCGCTCGCTTAGGAAGAGAGCTATGGCCCGGAGGGCTGGCCCTGCCGGCTCGCACACCGAGGACAAGCCAGCTCCACGAAGCTGGAGCCCTGCCAACAGCTGCCTGAACGCCACGGAACGGGCTACGTGTGCAAGGCACCGTGACACTTGGCAACACCCAGCCGGTCCCCAGCAACTCCCCGTGCAGGGCAGAAGGAGGAAACGCCCGGGGGACGCGCCTTGGCCGCACAGCCGCGGGCCCCGTGCCAGGCGCCGAGGCCCCTCGCAGCTCCGCCGCCATCTGCCAGCGCAACCGCTCCCGAGGCGGCGGCCGCGAACTCGGCCCCGGGCGTTTCTCTTCCCCTTCCTCCGCCCGCGTCAGCGGCGCGGGGCAGCCCTGCGCGCCCGGAAGGCCCCGTTCTCCTGGCCCTGCAGGCAGCGTCCCCGGCCCACCCGCATCCGCGTACCTTGGCGCAGCGCACCGCCTTGCCGCCGCCCGCCAGCTGCACCCAGATCCTGGCAGCGGCCGGCGGCCGGCCCGGCGGAGGGAGGGAGGCCCGCCAGTCCTCCTGCGCCCCCAGCACGGCCAGCCGCACCTCGAACAAGCCCTCGATTCGGCCCCGGCTCCCCTCCAGCAAACGGCTTTTCTCCGCCGGGACGGTGAACTCGTCCGGCCCCGGCCCCGGCCCCAGCCCTGGCCGGGAGCCGCAGCCCGCCCCGCAGCGAGTCGCCATCAGCGCCAGCCGCGCCGCGCCGCGCTCCGGTCTCGCATCCCGCCGGGCCGCGGGACAACAACACGGGGAATCCCCGGGCGGGCGCACCGCGGCCGCGCGTCATCACCCCGCGACGGCAGCAACAACAGCGGTGGCACCACCCCGTCTGCGGCCGCGCCGCCATCTTGTGGAGGGCGGCGGCCGCCGCACCCGTCGCTCGGCTAGGGCTCGCTCCGCCTCTCGCTGCTCGCTGGGGCAGCTTAGCCCAGAGCAGTGCAGGGCGCGGGGTACGGCACCTCCCGCTGAGCTCCGCCCCGCGGTTCTCGCCTTCTCAAAGCGCCCCGAACGTGCCCTTCCGAGCGCTCAGTCCCGGGCGCCCTCCTCAGCCCCCTTACGGAGTCCCCCTCACAGAGACGGTCCTGAGGAAGGCAGACTGGGGGGGGCTCCTCCGGCCCCCCTGTTGGGGACAAACCTTCCCTTCGTACGCTTGTATAGCCCAGAGGCTCTGTATTAAGTCACGGTTGTGCTCTGCTGTCGTCGTGATGGATTTCATTTGGAAAAAAAACAAAAAACAAACCACCACATGCGGAAAAAGTAAGTCATCCCCTGTGATCGTAAGGGGAGCAGTACGGTTCTACCCAGCCCCACATCGTTAACTTTGATATAATAAAAATAGAATGATAAAATTTGATAAAAAAAAAAGACAGGTATTTGCTTAAAAACAAACAAACCAACAAAAAGAAAACACCCAAAACAAGCAAGCAAACAAAAAATCTTAAAATGAAATGTAAAGGATAAAATTAATTCATATAAAGTAGCTCTGTGGCTTTACTAGTCTTGAATGCCTGGAGTTGATAAAACTGAATAACCGTTGTAGAAAGGAGTAAACATTTAAGGTTTTTTTTTCTTTCTTTTCTCACCATTGACAAGTATCTTGTATTCTCCCTGATTATTTGATTCCCATTTATATCATCTATCTCTTTGTCATTACTGTGAAATTAGTTTTTGGCAGCTGTTCATTAAATGTGGCCTCCAAAGGGAGGATGAATGTTTTATGGTTTTGTATCTAAATCTACTTTTTTTTTTTTTCAGTACCCTTCATGCTACACTGGAAAAGAATAAATATATAATACTGTTTCTCCAAAGACATTTGTATCCCTATTTAGAAACTTCTTGACCAAATGAGAGTTTGCACTTAGGCAGCACATCTGAAAATCTCCAGGTATGGCTATATACTTTTTGCTACCTGCATTTAAATTTTTATTTCTCTCAGTGCAGTGTAATTTTTGTCTGTGGCATGGTTAAATGAGTGAAGTTACATCTGTGCATACTGTGTTTACACACATCTATGCATTTTAAACACGATATGGTTCTGATGTTGGGTGCCATACTTGAAAAAAGACGCTCTATTTTCCAGAAGATATATATATATGTGTTCTTAAAGAATCCCCTTACGTGTAGTTTAAACACTTAGGTTTTGCTCTCCTGTCAGTTACATTATTCCATAACACTCCCTTTCTCCAACATTCACATTATGTAATGCTCAGCTGGGCAATTTCTTGAGGTGATTGGTGCCATCAACTGTTAAATTGTGGTCACTGCAGCCGTTGTTGCATTATAGACCATTAACCACACATGAAGTTATAAGCAAGAAGCTTTATATTAAACAAACAAACAAAAAAAAACCCCACGAAAGACAGTATTTTGAGATACAAAATATAATTAACAATCTGAAAGAAAATGCTTTTATTTCTTTCTACTATGTCAACACTGCCTTTTGGAAAGTCCCAGGATAGCTGAAAGCTTGCTGGTTTCAAAATAAAGTGGATAATGTTTAGTGCTCTTTATACTTTCTTTTGGTGTTTTGCCACACTTGTTGTTATAAAACTTGTTCTCAGAGCTGAATTTATTGTAATCTGTATAATTCTGAAATAATTCTTTACAGTCTGTGTTCAAAGGTGATTTACATCATTGCAATGGCCTGCAACTGCTTCCAGGGAAGTCATTCTGAGTGACTGTGGTTCTGTAAGATATGATAAGACTAAGTAGCATGTGACATTTTAACATACAAGACAAACTAAAGCCCTTTGTAAGTGGAAAAGACTAATGCTATAGAAAAGGCTTACTTCTGTTTACAAAGACAGATGAATGTTTGTAAACAGTTGGATTTTTTGGGGCTTTGAATGTTTGTAAAACAAGTTCGATTTTTCTCCCTGCATTGTTGTGACTGAGAACTAGAAAAAATATTTTGATTATATCAGTTACTTTTTTTTTTTTTTTTCCATTTTGAAACTGCAGACTTAAGCTTCCTCATACTTCGGAGGAGTTGCAAGCCTCTTGTCCCAAGCTTATATTCAGGTGTACTAAAACCAGACATGCGCTAGGTTGAGAACACCAGAAATTCTGTTACTTTTTATAATAGGCTGCTTACAAAGAGGATTTGTCAAGGAAGAAAGACTATTCCAACCTACAAGCTGTTCACAGTAGAATATCCAGAATGATAGGCCCTGTTCAGTTGGAGGGGAGATTTCAGTTTCCTGACCTTTTGGGCACATCTCCTAAGCTGACTTTAGAGAAGGCAAAATGCAGCGTGTAACTGGTAGCAGTCGAGGCAATTGGTGACACACAGTGCCTGCTCTTGCATTTCCAGCTGGAACACCAGTGGGACATCTCACAAATGGTTCTGACTGTACAGTAAGCAAGTTGTTGGCAAGTTGTTCATTATTTGTATTAGTGTTAGAGAAATACTGTAATCCATAAGTATTTTTTAATTTCATCTTTTAAAATAGCTTGCTTCAGCTGCCACCTACAACTTCCTGCTTTTCATTAAAGCGCTGCAATTGAAAAATAGTTGTATAAATGGTTTTGTGAAACTGTGTCTTCCTGAAGTGTTTGGGCTTGAGTTGTATACTTGAAATAGGACCTGTGCTAGTTCAAACAATGTGGAAATAGAATCTTTTAAGTTATTTCTGATCATAGATAGCTATGCAGTCTATGATGATGCACTTTACAGATTCTGCTATGATCCTCATCATTAGTCATATGGTCTTCACAGGGGTTATTCTTATGCATAAATTTAAATATATGTTCTACTATTTGCAGGGTGGAGACCTACAATACTGGTTTATAGAAAATATCCTGCATTAATTTGAGTAGCAGAAACTTTAATTGGTAGTCATAACATAAATAATGTAGTAGCATAATATTTCTAAAAACAATACCTTAAATTCCATATATCTCCGACCAGGAAAACAACCGTACTAGGGCTCTCAAATCTTTGTGTAACATAATCCTAAAACTTTAGACAGTTTCTGATTATATCGAGCTCTCATTAGGCGATTTTGCTATACGCTTGAATTATTTTTTGTTTGTTTACAGAAGTACAAAACAAATAAAAATGGTTTGATATAAAATAACTTTACAATGCTTTATAAGGATGAACTTCTAGACTTTTTTCAAGTCTCCAGGTATGCAGTGGCAGACTTTATATTTGCTTGAAGCCCTGGTGACACTTGTGATTAAGAAGGTTTCCCTTTTGTGGAGCTTATTGCAATGCAGAGGCCTTAATGAACTCATAGATCAAAGCTTTTTTCACTTATTTCTTCAGTATCAAGAGGCAAACTTTTTGAAAATAATCCAAGACGTAGGTTCTGTAACTAGCAGTTTCTGTTATTGATCTTTTTCTGTCCCTTAATTTTAATCGATTACTTTTTTTTTGTTCCAAACTATTTTAAAAAGAATCTGTTGTGAATATTTGAATCTTTATAAAAGAAAAGACAAAAGTATTGCAATTATATATGCATCAGTCGCTGAAAGTTGGTAATATTTTTCTCTGCGTAATGGAGTCTGTATTTGTTTTTTGAGGCTTTTTGAGTGTGTTTGCTGGAGTTTCTTAATTAGTTACAAAAAGCTGCAGGTGTATTGGCAAAGACTGGTATTTAGTCTGGGAAATGTTCCAGAAGACAATTTTTTTTTTTATTAAATGTAAATATTTAACTCTATTATTATGAGTCACTTTAAAGGTGCCATACTATGTGTTTGCTGTGTATTTAAATGCTATGGCTTCAGTGGAATAACTGCCAAAACACCTGATCATGTTAAGAGTATAATCGTGAGAGGGCACTGAACACTATTGAATGACTTACAGAGATGACAAGTGGTATTTGAAGGGAAGTCACCCTCATGCAGCTGTCTGAGGAATACATAGCCCAGCTTCAGCTGCAAAGAAAGTGTGCCTTGCTCAGTTGCCACTCTGTGAATTAAGAAGTGGTTAACTTTAGCAAAGTTTCTGCAACTGCAAAAAGGAAAGCGGTAGTCTTGCTAAAGCTCTTTCAAATATTTTTTTTTTAGTTCATGAAAAGCTAGACTTAGAATCCGTTATGGTTTACTTCTGCAGCCTGATTTTTTTTTTTAATTATTATTATTTTCATAAATGAACATCTTGCTCTTATTCTCACTACAGGAATTTAAACCCTTTCTGTAAAGCACTGACTATGGTGACTGAGCAGTGTTCTTGTATGTACTGTGCCTGTTTGGTAGCTGACTGCTTTTAGGCTGGGGCCTTCCAGGGGGTTTCTGCTGTTCTGGGAAGTTTACTCCAGTGTAAAGGAGATGGTGGAAAGCAGCACCAACAGTTGAAAGGTGTAATGTGTGTAATAAGCTCCAAGGCTTACAGACTTTCTGTGAGAATACTGTCTAATGTAATCATACTAAAGTAAGTGGGATTAATTGTCAGCTGTTGTAAAATAGAGTATTTTCACCAATTTCAGTTAAATTTGACGTGAACCAACTGGACATGGTAGGCTTGCATAATAGTGGTGAAAACAGCAAACTGAGCTGTCCTTCTTTACATAAAAACAGTGATGCGTTAACATTTGATTCCAGTGTATTTTACTGCATGTCTCAGAGCAAAGATAGTTCAATTAAATATCAGTGAAGGGCTTTTTCTAGACAGAGACCTCTGGGAATTGTTTTAACCCTCTAACATTTAGAAAGCATATTTAGAGAAATGGGATGCCTCTTTTTATGCGCTTGTATTAGCAGCGGTGGAAAAAAAGAAGGCGTTTTCAGGAAGGTATGATCCTATTTCATCCTGCTCCACCAGACATCATAGAAGTTAGCTCTACATTTTGTATTCTAATGAAGACTCCTAGATCAAACTCTTGGAGAAACTTGGAAGTTACTTTATATGATAGATGATATTTTTCATGAAATCATGAACATCTTCATATTGGTATCCTGTCAGTCTCCAGTTATCTGCAGTCTATTAAGTCCTAAAACAACAAACTTTTTCATAGATGTAGAAGTACAAGAAGTCAGGACTATCTCTGACTGTATTTGAGCACTGCTAAATGCAGTTTTGCCATGGAGATAAAATATTATTATTAGAATTCCCTGCCTGGTCAATGTCTACTGTTCAGTGGTTTAAAACCATGCCCTATGACTTAAAACACTTTATATTTATTTAAACCTGTGTATTGCTTCTGAGTCCAGTTAACTGATAGTGATTTATATTAGGTGAGGATTGGAAAGGGATTAATGCTTACTGATTTAAATGCTGACTGATTTAATTTTGGTTATTTTTGTACTGTAAACAATTTTGAACTGTAGCCTTTTCACTCAGTCCTTGAACAAATAAAGGTGATAGAAATTTTAAGATTTATCTTTTTAAAGATTCTCAGTCATGCCAAAGATCAGATTATTGAAGGCAATAATGTACCCAATGTCTATTTATGTGACTAAGTTACTTTGGAATAGAGCAGTTCTGTCCAAATACCTTTAAGAAGCTCCAGATTATTTTTTGCTTGCACCAACGTAATTTGGGAGTTAACTGTGTTGGTATCATTGGGTCTTTTGTCGCTTGAATGCAAAATGAATTAAAAAGACTTGGTTAGTAGTTCTTCGGTGTTTGATCTCTTTCCCTGAAAGGCATTTCAAACTGTAACCCTGGTGCCTTACTTGCCCATCAAGAAACTCCTTACCATCGTAGCTGTAGTACCAGAACTACCCACTGAGTTGGGAACCAACCTGCGGTCTGCCACACCTCAGAGGCACTGCGTGACCTACGTTAGTTGTTAATGAATTGTGTCACCTTGTAGCTGACAGATCTATTCTATCAGCTTCACTATTTGAGAAACATCATTGCTGTATAGAAGTTACTACTTGAAATTTGATTTATTCAGAAATACATTAAGAAAAATCAAGTTTATATGGTTTCTTTACCAAAAAATATAACTTCTATGAACTGTAGGTTTTATGTTCACTCTAGCTGTTTGTTTCTGAGAGTTTCCTCTACAAGGCAAAACTCTTCATATATTTTAATTAAAAGCCAGAGAAGAAATAAATTGTCCTTGGCATATGTTGTGCTAATGAGCACTGGTTAGTTTGAAAATACATGTTCATTGGTTTTACATGATAATTTCCCTTTGAACCAAAAGACCCTGCTTATACAGAAACATTTTCTGGTAGCAGTAGGGGGCATCATTTCACTTTTGTAATTCTTCAGAGACGTTATCCCAGTGCATTATGTGTGCAAACTGAATTTTCTTTTTTGTTTATGGCATTAATCCTGGGGTTAAGGTTGGCCTGTGGTGAGCAATAATAAGTTTAACCTTTGACTTCACACAATAAGATGTAATTTATCATTTCTAGACTCCTTTGTAAGTGCCATTACCCTCACTTCTGTTTAAGATAAATTGAGACAAGTGAGTACTTGATATCACTTAATATCAGTGATCTTTAGATGCATAACATAAATCAAGTTTACTTATTGTATGAGCTTAGTTCTTTATCCTATAATTAAGTCTTTTAAACAGTACAGACTTTTTTTTAAAGTTTGTATTAGTCATTTTTTGTAATTCATAGAATATGTCCTTTACATAGATTTCAAACCAGTAAGTATAAATCATGGAATGCCTAAATACAGAAACTGTAAGAAATGTGGAAACAAACCAAACAAGATATTTACACTCATATATTTAATTGCTGTATAACTGTAATCAGGAAAGCATTTTAAAATTATGACAGTGCTCATTTAAAGACAACCTAAAGGCAATTTAACAAGTAGCAGCAGGTAAATAGACTGTTTTTAATGGCCATTATTTTCACTTACAAGGTATGTGTATCTGCTATTTATAAAAACTCACTATATTTGAATTGTTAGTGAAAGTTTAATTTTATTTTAAAGCACCGTTTTTTAATTTGCATTGTATATTTACATTGCTTTTTGTCTTGTAATTGAACAAATAGCAGGTTTATTACTTGATACTTTTCAAGGAAGAAAAATATATACTTTTAAATTGCACATACTGTGAGTGTAGAGAGTATACTTGATCTTTTTTTTTCTATGATGAGAAAGTGCTGATTCATCATAAGTATTTGGGCAGGGTGGGAGGCATGAAGCATATGCTGATTTCATACAGCGTGTTTTGGTTTCAGGGAAGAACTACTTAGATACAATAATTCAGGCTTGTGTCCCTCAGTAAGACCAGAATTTTGACTCTCTCTTTCTACCGTATCAGACCTATTATATTTTGATAATGGGACCTGTTTTTATCATAGCAACCATCACCCAAAATTTTGCTATTTTCATGAAATTTAAGTAGAATTTAAAAGAAAAAAAACTGAATAGAAATAAAGGTTCTGTAATGCTATTTTGGAAGAGTACTAATGTTTGGTAAAGTTCAAAATGTATTTTTCAGCCTTGATTTAATCTTTTGGCAGAGAAAAACAACTGTAGGAACTCAGCCTGTTTATGGGCCCTTCACATGAAAGCTTATATAGAAAATGTTTGTAATTATGTAATTTGCATGGTAGTACAACCATGATCAGTACATTTGGTCTTTGTATCACTAAGGGCTACTTGATCGTAGTTTCAGTCCAGCTCCTAATTTTAGAATAATTGTTTAGCAATTATTCTGTATAATATTTAGCAATTATACTGGCTGACAGTATTTGTAATATGTGCTGATATTTGAATCTTCACTAGTTCGTTTAAGAGAAGCTGTCTTTTGGCTGAACTTTCTCACAAAAAAAAAAAAGAAAAAAAAAGGCAATTAGTTGATTAGTGTAGCCCTTGCTGGATAGTTATAGGTAAGAGATGAATATAATATTATGAATCCAACAGTACCAGCTGCCTCTTATAATACACCACAGACAGTGGTGGATTGTGATGGTAATTAGATTCCTCAAAATCATAGAAGGATAATTTTGAAAATCTTCCTTCAGCCTGTATGGCAGAGAGATTCTTTGTAATTTCCATTAAGTTTGAGTTATTTTAGGTAATGAAGATGTAATAGTAAGAATGGAAGATACCATTGGTTACACTACCGTTATACACTACAGCTATACTGAGTCGAATGTGCATAAATGTGAATTAAGGAAGGAGAAGTTATTCTAGTGATATGGGGGGGAAAAAAGGGGGGAGAGAAGGAATTTTTTTTTTTTGAAATGTCATACACGTTCAAAAAGATTGTTTTTTAATAGACCAGAATGCTGTATTTGAGAACAGAAGAGCTACGTGAAGAATGAAGGGTGTATTGGCTGTTGGTGAACCAAGAACATGTATTCTACTAAGCTATTATACACACTGTAATATGCCATATGAAATTAAGTATGTTTTTAATACATACTAAATCTTAGGAGTGGCAATCCTTCTTACAGTGTTGGAGCATCAAGTAACTTGGTAACTTCCACAAAAAAACAAAGGAGTATTCTTCAGCTAACGATATTAAACCAATACTTTGCATATTGATCAGTTGTTAGAATACCTATAAAGTTTTGAAGCTTGGAAAGCAAATTCTCTTGTACTCTAAGATTTTCTAGATAGAAACGTGTCTACATGCCGAGTGTGTGCATTTGACTCACGAACTCACAATAAAAAGATGATCCAATTTTGTGCACCTGCTATTTTCTCCACAGTTCAGGATGCCTGGTAAGGTTATCAGAACTGTTATGACTGGAAATCCCAGTCTGGAAGTTGAAAATCCCAGATAAAGGAAATAAAATGAAAGGATACTACATAACACTTAAACGCATTAGTCTGCCATTGAAAGTGGTGAAGATGAGGTTTATACTGCAAAATGCTATGGTTTCTACTTTGCAACCATTCTCAGGATAAGTCAAGAGGCTCTTTTGTCTGGCATACTAGCAGCTATTAATATTTAATGCACAGTTATGATAAAAGACAAAATACTGGGACAAGACAGATGATATTTCTTCTGAAATGTCTGTATTGGATAGCTCCTACTACTAAAGTGCTGCCTTGACTACGAGGACCAAGAGAAATACGGGAATGCCATGTATTTTATCTGCTTTAAAGGAGTTGTCCCTGTGGACCCACCGGAAACACAGCTAACACAGTTGCTGCTACTTTTGCTGTCACTGTGTCATTCCCAAGTTGACTGAGGAAGTCATACTCATAGGAGGAGAGAGGGGAATGGAAAGGGGAGTCCTCACCTGAAGATGTTAGTCCTACATGTACATAGTACATACTTCCTGCACTTTCATCCCTCATATCCTCCAATGTGTTGAATGGTAACAAATAGAAGATGCTATCAAAAGTATAGCTCTGAAGTCTTTCTTAATTCAAATATTTCTTCTCCAAGATGGAAAAAAGTTGAGAGAGCAAGGGGCAAACCGTCTGTATGACTGATGATGTCTGCTGAGGATAAAACATATGTCTGATATCCACATGTGGTATGCCTAAAATATAAATATGTATAAACAAACAAATTACTAAACTAATGGTAGCCATTGAAAGGCTAAGCTCAGGTGAAATATGGCTCTGAGCCCTGATGGGTGAATATACAACCTCATTTTCCTTTTGTATTTCTTTGTGCATTTGATATAGAAGTTGTAATCACCAAATACTGAAAATAAGTATGTCACCTATGGGGAGGGAAGGAACATTTCTTGCTTGTCAGAGGCAGCAGACATGAAGGTCTTGCATGACTCTTCATTGTAACTAAGTGGAAATGTCCTTTTTCCACTGGGTAAATAGTAATTGTGGCAGCTTTGCAGGCTTTATATCAAGCAGCGTGAGGTTGTGTGCGCAGTATAATGTTTTTTGTTCCTGACGTTTTTTAAGCCACATCTCAGTGGCACTGAACATGGATTGGGATCTTCATTCTACCTTCCCTTCCTGGTGAGTTTCTCCTTCCTTACAGCAGGCTTTTTTAGGTCAGAAGAATGGTTAGACTTTAGAAATTGCAGTTTAAGATTTGGAGAAAAAGAAAGTTGTGGCTCATGTGAAGAAGAGGAGATAAGGATGGTAGATGAAGATGAATAAAAGTCTTGCAGCAGGGGGCTTCTGCTGACCCATTTCTTTTAATCGTTCCAAAGCTTTTCTGTGGTGGATGCTAGCTCCAGCTGCAGCTGAATCATTGGTGTATCTAAACTGGTGCAGCTTCTGGGAAAGTTTCTTTTTGCAGGAGCAGAATGTTTCAAATAAGGATAAATTCTCCTGGTGCAATTATTTGCTTATACGCATTACAAATGTGTGCTGGTGCTGCTGGCTATCAGTGGCTTTTCACTGGGGCATGTTCCCTTTTATAGGCAGGGACTTAAATACTGAGAAAATTAAGTGGGAAACTATAAAGTGAGTGAAAATTCCCCCTCATACAAATAAAAATGAAATGCTAAGAATTGTTTTGAAATTTTCTTGTGTGGGAGAGGCTGTACTAATTGTGATTATTTATTCTGTCCTCTAAAATCTGCACTGCTTTGGCCAGTGGCCAGGAGAAGAATTGCATTCTGACAGTTTTGCCTTTTTATAATCCTATCAAATACTCTTAACTACCCAATTAAGGCAGTTTTTCTTCCACTAACATGCTTTTTTCCTTGTATTTTCTGTCAAGATTTTTTTTTCTGGGTTTAAATGCTTGAATTACTGCTTCAAAAGGACAGTTGAACATTTTTAGATATGCTGAGATCGCTTCAGGTGATTTTTTTCTGATGGGCTGTTATGACTTAAGGGTTCTACAGATCCTAATGCAGTGGCATCTGAAAGAAGTTTCTGTGCAGGTGGAGTCTGGCTGTGGGTTTCAATGTGTTGCATTTTCTCTCTATTCTTCTTGTAATACAAAAAAATTCTGGGGAATTTTCAAGGATTGCAGTACACTTCATTTTCAGTTGTCAAGATAGCTGACAGTTCATTGTAGTATTATGAATAAATTATTCTCGGGTTCACATGTAAAGGCACAAGTGCTTCCTTTTTATTTATTTATTTTTTCTGTCTGACAGTTTAAACTTATATTAAGCATAGCATCATCTGGATACATACTGCATGAAAATATAGACTATTAAGAATGAATTATTAACCCAAAGCGTTTGCTATCTCAGATGCGTTGGAATTACTCTGCAGGCTACTAGGGGCATATGTATGTGAGAGAGAATAGGAGGCCTTCTAATAAAATGTATAACAGGCTGCAGTATCAGCAGATGTCATTGTTCAGCAACTATTTTCCGTAAGAGAGAGTTATTTATTGCAAAGTGGTGTGCAGAGATGCCTAACCATGTTAGGAGAACAGGAGCACTGTAGTTTGTATATTTACTTTAGGTAATGTTTTGATATCTAAGGTAACTGCATCGCTAGGACTGTGGTTTAAATGTAGCTGGTAAACCCATAATCCAATCAGCCATTGTATTTGGTACATGTTTTTTAACAGTGATATTTGAAATATCAAAGTTTAATCTCGTCTCAGTGCTGTCCGAGGAGCTGCCAGTCTCCATACACTTCTGCAAGACTCTTTAGAACAGTCAGCTTGCTGGAAACTGAAAGAATGAGCTGTAAATATGGTCTTTTAAATTAAATGTTTGGTGAACTTTGGTGGTGACTTGGAAATAACATAAATGTATAGGCAGCATCTGCCAAAATCAAGATTGCAAAGTTTGTCTTTTGTTCTTTGGTTTGTTTATATTGGATGAGTAACTGAAGAGCATCAGGGTACATGTTTACAGCTTTAGGAAGACTACCTTTGATTTTGGTGGATTTTGAATCATATTCTCAGTGATTTATTACTGATTGTCAGAAGGAATAGTATAGTTTGGGCCTGATTCTTTTTTTCCACTGTAGATCTAGAATGCCTAAAGATATGGAGAGGTATTGTCAGAATGCTCCATATAAAGAAAATGACTATGACCTGAACAATTTGAGAAGGTTTCCTTTTGCTTTTAATGTAAAATTTAATGCCAAGACCTTTTTTTTTTTTTTCTTTTTGTAAAAGGAAAACTCAAAATCACCTGTCACTATGGAAAAAAGTGTTGATCCCAAAATAGTTCAGATAGTTAATATGCCATCCTCAAAACCCTCAGTTAGTTGTCATGCAGGGTTGGAGAAAATGAAGTTTAAAGTTGGCTAAACTATATACATTTTTTTTCCAGGTGACTTCAGCTCTGCCCAGTAACTTTAGTATCCAATGGAGAGTTAGAGTATGCTCAAAGTCAGCCTTTGTGATTGTTTTAAAATGTACAGAGGAGGTGAAATGATGCTGTTCTTCCCACTTTTACTATCTCCCAGGCTACTCTGCTTTTAATGTTTAGATAATCATCTCCACTGTTTCTTCTATCACCTTCTTTCAAGTTTGAAACCTTGATTTTTTTTTTTTTTTATTTTTATTTTTTTAACAGTATATCAGCATCTAGAGGTGGAATGAATGCAAGTATTTGTTAGGGGTAGGGAAAACAAACAAAATAAAAACAATTAAAAAATTAGGTTATTTCAAACATTCTAGTCCACCATATTTGAAGTATGACCTGCAGAACTGCTGTCTCAATGCTCTTTGCTATTGTCATGCTTTGCAGCAAACAGCATTGTTTAAAGGGGTCTGGACTTGACAGATTCTTATATGCATTCTTTGGAAAGTTCATGGCTGCGTGAAGGTCTGCTTGATTTATTTTTTAGCTGCAAAGTTGAAGTTGGTATTTAGGGATTATTTTACCCATTGAAGATAACAGGGATGAATTTGAACTCAAGCTTGACAAGTTTCATTCAACTCTAGTATGTGGGACATTTTTCTGGTTCTTTTTCAGGTGGAATCAAATAAGTTATAAATATGTCTCTAGGTACATTGAAGAATTTAAATAAATGTGAAAATGTCTTTGAAAATAAAACCTGAAAGAATAAGAACAGTGCCCTTTTTCAGCACTGAGTTCTGGTCTTGTGCACGGATGCTTGAATTTCTAAAGATCAGAAGGAATTAATAGCTCTTATTCTGTAATAACAATGCAGCCAGCCAGGAGATAAGTTGCACCCTGGTTTTCAACTATCTTTACAGACCTATGATTCCCAGTTTCCAAGGATGTTTGTGACTTTTAAGAAAGCAGTTGTATAATTTATTTGAAATTGGACGTACATAGAAATACCTGGTGTTCACAAAGCAACTTACTAGTGATCCGAGTGACAGAAAATTCATTCCCTTTGATTAACAGAACCACCTTTACTGTTATGGATGTAGAAGACAGTAATTAAAATATATTTAATATAAGCCACCCTCATTTTGAAGCTGCCTCAGTTTGCAGCCCTGAGGGAAGCGAAGTAATTAAGTTTGGAGGCAGCACTGAAGTGAAGATACATGGTACTAGCAAAAAGATAAATAATAATTTGGACAGCACTAGCATAATAGAAGGCTTCCATTAGATTCTAGAACACTGCTTGTGACCCTTAGTGGATGCACTGCACTAAGTGATGTTAATTTCATTAAATGTTAATGTTGGATATTTTACATAGAGACAACAATGTTAAGCCATTATTATATGTGGTTATTCTCCACAATGTCCATTCCGTGCTACAAAAGTGATGCTGTACCACTCAAGAGCCTGGTTGGAGTTGGCAATCAAAATCTCTCCAACAGTGAAAACAAACAACAACAAAAAAGCAACCCCCCAAACAATCAAACAAACAAACCCCACATACAATCTGAAAACTGTTGCAAGATCAGAAAATAAAGAGGAGTCATTTCAGATGGAATTAAAAGCAGCAATTGGAGCTGTCTGTGGATGGAGTGGGAGTGGTAGATAGAGAGGATGTGAGCAGGAGTGGTGATGCTGGCCTTGGAAATAATCATTTCTGTGGGCTGGGTAAAACAAGCAATTACATGATCCTAATTCCATGGGAAGTGGGAGTTAAGTACCCATCTCTGAAGCTAAAACTTGGGGATCTTGATATTTGCAGGGAAGATAAATACATCACTGTCTGAAACATTCCATTTTCTGAGAATCTGCAGCTGTATTTGTCTCTTCACAAGCTCTGTGAGAGTTTGAATGAATAATTCCAGAATGACTGTTGGTTTCATTTCTGTTATTTCAGTTCTGCAACTTAGATTCTGGTGTTTCCTATATGTTAGCTGTGATGTAACATACGCTAACAGTCTGTGTGTGTGTGTGAATTGGTAGGGATACGTTTCCTATTTCACTGACTGAAGTAAATTAAATTGACGGCACTAGGAATTTTATTGTCTGTAATAATATCAGCAGGAGTATATGGTTCTTTTTTTTGCAGATTTCAGAACACATAACGGTTTCATCAAGACAGTGTAAGTTACACTAAACTTCAGAATGCCTGTACCATGGAAGTATTTTCAGCACAGTTTTGTTCAGGCTTCCACTCGCAATATTTTGCTAGGTGGTGTGAAAGAATGCATCTTCTAACTGAAATCAGTTAACACATCTGATGTGAAGAGCCTAAGAGGATCCTTATCTTGTTGAGGAAAAACTTGTGTCAGGTCTTTCTTATGAAAAAGAACAGAAATAAACCCTGTGTTCCTGGGCAACAAGTCTTCTCAATAAAAGAATTTCTATTGGCTATGAATATATGTGAGCTTTTGCTGAGAGCATACTGGCTGGCACATTTTCCTGTACTCACTGCGCTGTCGGTAAGCTGCTGTGTTATAAAGTGCTTTGGGACACTCTGTCCATAAAGAGGTACAATACAGAACCAAATTCTGTTTTATTTGATTCCCTGAAATGGTGCAATTCATTTTAAGTAAATACTGTTGTCAAAGTGATCTGAAATCATTCTATTTAGGCATCTGACAATGTCAATACAACGCTCTTCTGAACAGCTAATCTGAATACCAAAAGGAAATAATAGGAGATTACATTGGTAGGAATAGTCAGGAAATACTATGATGGATAATGTGTTTCAGGGGTAAAGGATGTTCATTGTACCTAGTAAATTTCAGGATTTTGTATCCTCTCTCCGTAGTGTTGTCAGTTAATTTTTTTCAAAAGGTTTTGCTACACAAAAAATGATAAAGCCAGTGGCGTTACAGTAGCATAAAATCTGCATGTACATTAGAATTATTCTGGTATTTTAATGTGTTGAAGTGCTGGAAGTTTTGCGTGAACATTTGTGTCTAATATTTTGTATTTTAGTGGGTCACAATTAAATGCATATCTGTTGTATCTTGAATGCTAGCTGGAAATATAAGTGAGGTGGCAAAGAATTGCATGTAAGAATGAGGAAGTAACCCCATTCACATTCCTTTTGTGTCTTTTTTTTTCTGTTCTTTTCTTTTTTTCTTTTTCTGCTATCTATTTACACATTTCTATCTTTATGAGATTGCCTGTTAGGCATGCTCCAGAAAGGATCCTCATTTTTCATCTTTGTTATTCCTTAACTAGAATCCACAGAATCAGCAACACTGCATCAACTATGATCTCAGAAGAGTTGGTAACTATGCACTTTGATTTCAGAGAAGTAATTGTTAAGAATATATTGCAGTTTTGTGAAGTGCACATCTACTTAACTGTCTAACAGTCCATTATTGTTGTATGTACTGCATACAATAAGATCAGTCTGCTGTGATAAATATTTTAGAAAGGGTGAAGGAAAGCTGCAGAGGAGTAGTTGGACTGTTTGCCCTAAATGTATTGTCTGGAAACCAGGTGTAAAGGGAATCTTCAGTGGTTACTCTATCTTGTACTTGGACAGCAGTGAGAGTCTGTCAAGGTTTAACCGAGAATGGGTTTTGGATCCATGACTGAGGAGTTTTTGAAAGGATGACTGCAGACAGAAAGAAGTGCTGTTGGCCCTACAGTATATGTAGCATTCTCTAAACAAACTTGAATTGCTATTGCTAAATTTCTTGAAAGTTTACCTTCTGCCTCTTATTTTATGTTCAATATCCTCTAAGAATTTTTAGTTTTACAGAAAAATAATAGGCTGTATTTTGCTGTTTACATTTTGCAGTTCTACAGCTGCCAGTGCTAACAGTTTCCCAGTAATAGAGTGATTGCATTCAGATTTCTCAGCCTTTGTGAAGGTTTGTGTTCTGGATGGGGCTGTTTCTTGCAGGAGTCTGGACCTTCACTGCAAGGATAATGATTTGGTCCTACTTGAAAAATGTTAATTTTTTTTTCTGATCCCTCATGACTCTTTTCTGCTAATATAAAGTCCCATAAAGTAATACTGCCTGGAGCTGTCATGTTCATACATACACCTTGTTTACTAATTCTTCTGAAAAGCCAACAAATGCAAATTGGGAATCTGATTGAAAAGATATAAATAGGAGTGATATGCATGCAGAACCTTTGCTGTTGCCCCACTGCTGAGGGGTAGCTGAAATTCTATTGCGTTTGCTTTTTAATGATGTACGTATCAGTTCTTTCCCATCCTCGGGTTTTAGCAGTTTTGTAGAGTTAGCTTATACAAGAATGACAGTGGGGAAGAAGGGCTCATAATAGACTATAGCTTCTACCACTAACTTCTTTGGCTCTGTAGATGCTATGTATTATAGCCAAAGACTGTATTCTTATTTGGATACCAGAATTCCAGTTTTCTAGTGTCCCATAGGAAAAAGAAAGCAAATTTTTGAGAAATAAAAAATATGGAAACGTGTCTGCCATTCTGAATGTGTTTTTTTTTTTTTTTTGGAATGCAAAGTAGTTGGATACTGTTTTGGGTGAAATGCATCTGAAATGATCTGTTCTCAGTCAGCTTAGTGATTTCACATGTCAGCTGAAGTCTCACAACCCTGTTAGTGTTATGGTTCACTTCCTTCATCACTTCTTTCTGGCAGCGTTGTTTAACTCAGTTGCTGTCTAGTCTTTGTAAGGAGTAAAACCATTAGATACAAGGCCAAAAGTTAACATTCACAAGGGAATAAATAAGGAAACAGTAGGATTTCCTACTATAATACTTTTCTGAGTTGTAATTCTACCAGAGAGGATCTCCAGAGTAACCACACATAGTTGATAACTGTTGTGCGCAAGCTCAAAGTGGATTAATTCTTTAACTCTCTGCAGCATAACTTAGTTTAGGTTAGAGACAAGAGAAGAAATATAAAGATTTCCAGGGCAATTAGCATCAAGGTGATTTCAATTATTAGATCAGAAATGAAGAGGAAGGATCAAAATGTTAATGTGTGCCATAGGATCAATACAAAATTTAAACTGCGAGAAACACAGAAACCTCAGAGAGGAAATGCATAGTTCAATTAGAATAGTGGTTTTTTTTTTTTTTTTTGGTGGTTTTGAGTCAAATAGCTTTTGTAGCAATGATTCATGAGTAGTCAGTAAGAAGCATTGGTGGCTAACTTCTTGTCTTTGTCACATACTTTACATTGGTTGAAGTTATTTTACCTGGATCAGTTTTATATCTTTGTAAGGGTATAGAATTGCTAGAGAGGGAGAGAACAAGCAGTAAAATGCTGGAAATAACACTTAAACTTTGTAGTGGAAAACCACTTTGTGAAGGGATACTCTTTTTCTTAGAATTCTCTTTCACATTTAGTGTTCATCATGGCAGTTTATGTTTCTGATGAATTTCTCTGATGCTTTAGAACAAGAAAATGTATATATTGTACATATGAAAGAAAGACACAAAAGTGAAATTCAACCCGGGGTCTTGGACTGATTCATTTTGTGTTCACCAAGCCTTGGTGAGAAGCTGACAACTTGAAATAGGTATTCTGAGGTGAGAAAAAATGTGCACTGCATTCACCAAATGTTCACCCTTTTTTCAGATTATTATCCATCTGCTATTTTCAGATATTTGTTGTTACTATATTTTTTGTTATTTCTCCCCTAAATTCATTTAAGTATTTCTTAATTTTCCTGCCAAGTTGTTTTCTTTAATTTCAATTAGATTCAGCATTTTTTACTTTCAAATGGCAAAGTCCTTGAATGACTTTAGCATCAAAGTGATCAAAAGAAGTCACCTGAATACCCAATTGCAGTAAAGGTGTGTGTGTGAATGATACACATAGGAGACGTGAGAAGAGCAGAAGATGCACTGTAAAGTAGTGACTGGGCTGTGGAACAGATACTGTTTCTGGCTGCTTATAAAAGGTCCCATCTACTCTGTTTTTCAAAGGAACTTGTGATAATGTTACTTTTGTCCATTATATATTTATACTCCAAAGTATTGAAGGAGAGTCGTGTATGTTTTCACAATAATATTGCTCTTCTTGTGACTGGCATTATTATTTTTCAAAACAATTCCTCTCACCTCCCCTTGCTGCTGATTCTCCAGTAATTTCCCAGTATTACAAATTCACGTTTGGTTCTTAGTATTCTTGTGCATCATCAGTGAATGCTGTATGGACCGCTTGTGGTACAGGGAACACAGAACTAGTGCTGCAAATGGTTTTGCTCAGATTTTCTGTAAAGTGAGAGGCCACATAAGGGATTCTCAATCAAGGCATAAGGTTACCTAACAAATGATTTCTCAATACCAGAGCTTTTACTTATGAAAAACTTTAAGAAAATCCACAGGGAAAATCTTTGGTTCTTTAGCTTCATATTTAGATTATAGTAGTTGGAAGTTAATTAGCCCTGCTAGCCTTTTTCTTTTAGGCTAATTAGTAAGAAAACTGGATTTAAAAAAAGTCAGTCATTTTGAGAGAAAGAACCTCAACATTTTGTACATAACAGTCCCTTTGGAGGATATTATCTCCATAATGACCATAGGATACTCTCTGTTCTGACAGAATGTAGTTCTGCAATCTCTGGACTCATTTAGATGATGTCTTAGTCATTAATGATTTTAGGCCTAGCTGCTTGCGATTGCCAGATGAAACCACATGACATGTTGTTTAATTATGCAATGATCAGCAGCCTTTACATTTTAATTAGGAAGCCACTGTAATGAAGCCGTCCCATTTTACATGTGGCTTATTGGGCTGAAAGGTAGTCTTCACTAATTGCTTGTTTGGAAATGTAATTTTGACACAGCAATACAGGTAGACTGGTCTTCCCTTCTAATGTGTTTTCCAGTCTTTTTTTATTATTATTTGGCTAATTAGTGCTAATAATTTAAAAGCTGCATGGCGTTCCAGAACTCCTGCTGTTTATGATACGTATAGTAGTTTCATTAACAGATTTTAGTACTGTTAACACTTGGTGACATACTGCTAGTATCTACTCACAATTTTCTTTGGTTTTGCCAAATTACAGGGACTGTCACACATTTCATTCAGATAGTTGTGCATGAAAGGGATTCCTGATGCAAGCAGTTTAAAGAACTATGTTTTAATAACCGTTTGCTGTACTCTTTAGAGAATATTGGCATTGAAAAATGCATGATTTGTTTGTGTTAAGATTTTCAGTGATTAATTCATGAATATATCTGCAAGACTGCCAAGGTCCCCAGCATAATGAAAGCCTATCCTTTTGTAGTTGTTTGTTTTCATTTCAAATCAAAGCTGTCTTGTTAGTTTGTTTGCTTTTTTAAAGCATAGTCTGTTCTTTCTACCGGGGTGTTGATAACATTTTGACAAGTAAAAGAATTAATTTGCATTTAAAGACTCAAATAGGTAAAGTTTCCTTCTCCCACTGCATTATTTTGAGATATGATAAGCGGGAACATTTCCCAGCCTGCTCCACCAATCCAGTCTGCATGCTATATTAAGTCCCTCTCCTATTTAGTTTTTCATTTTATTTGGAACAATAAAATAAAGTGCATTGAAGTTCCTCAAAGGGCTGGTACTTGGCTCTGTGTCCTTTCTCCCTTGAATGTAATTTTGCTTATATACAGTTGGGCAAAAAAAAAAAAAAAAAGTTGCTTCAGTTAGTCAAGAGACTCAGCAGGAGTGTTTCAGACATGCGCTGCTGCTGCTCAATTGGTAGAGCTTTCTAATGGTCAGACTCATATCGATTAAATCCAGGGTTGCTTACTTTCACATGGCATTCACAACCCTTCATTTACACAACTTCCAAAATCACTAACTTTAGGTTTTTTACTCAGCAGCTTCTGCCAGCTATATGGGATTAAGATACAGATGAGTATCTCTAAAAAAGACCGTTTCATTGAAAAGGTTTCCTGTGCTTTTTAGTAAATCAATCCCATAGTTTTATCATCTGTTCCTAAGATAAAATAACAGATGAGGAGTAAGGACATCTTTTATTGTGTATTTTCTATTGTACCTAGTAAAGTAAAGATTAGAGCTTGATGATATCATTTGGCAATACTGAATACATTACAGAAAACTTTGGTTTCACTGGTTTGACCCAGTACAGTTCTTGGTTTCGGGAAACCAGAATGCTGGACTAAGGAGATAAGAAGTGATTGCTGGTAATCTAAAAGCTGAAGTGTTTGGGGAATACTGTGGGCCCTGGGGACTAAGTGCACAGGGTATGGCCCTGCAGCAGCAGTGGGAGATGATACTGGCTCTTGGGATTCTCTGGAATTGCTATAGAAAGAAAGGGAGCTCAAGACCTCTAGCAGGAAGGGAGATTTCCAGCTGTGAAAAGAATAGAATGTAAAATAGGAATGTGCAACAATATGGAGCTCTGACAGTAAGAATTGTATTTTTGGCATACATACAGCAAAATAAGGTTAGGGTAAAAGCAGAGTGTGAGGAGAGGAATGGAACTGAAGCTTCTAAGAACATATAGCCAGCATACTTATGTGTGTACATTGACAGGAAGGCACAAACATTTTTTTTTTTTTGTCTTATTCCTTACCTGATGTGGCAGCCTTAAAATATAGCTGGAACGTTCTCTTATGATGGTATAGCAGGAAATATTCACTTAAACACTTGACACATGCATCATATAGAAGATTTGGTAGCAACCTTCCATTGCAGGCTGTAAGTGATATGACATAAAAATGAATTGTAGCAAATGATTTGCTTTTAAACATTTACTGTGAGGCTACACAGCTATCTTCAGCTACAAAAGTTGTTAGTCATGGCCTATTAGGGCAGAGACAGGATATCTGGAAAAGACTGAACGTCAGGATATTTGAGCAGCACATCTCAACTAAAAAAATTTCATCAGAATGGATTTTGGCAATAGGTTGCTCTTGGCTTTGGCCATGCATCTTCCTGTTGGTTACAGGAATAAAAGATGTTTTTGTTGAAACATGGGCAGTGAGCTGCTCTGATGTTTTACTCACTGAACTGCAGTTGTAAATGCAGCTTTGCAAATTCACGGGTTTCAACTTTCTCCTGCCAAAACTTTAGCTTTCAGCCAAATTAGTTTTGTGTGTGCATGCAAAGTGGACAGGGGTTGCAAAAGACAACATGGGTGCATAGAGATCTGAAGTAACTTTTCTATCAAAAATATGACACAAATGAGTTGGTAAGCAGAATTTAATGATGCATGTACTGCTTGTTTCTGATCTTCTTTATATCATTTCAAAAACTAAAATCTTACGCTTTAAGCAATGGGACTTGGCTATCTATCGTTTTCATGTTAATTTTCCATGTCCATCTGTCAGGACTTGATCGTTCATGACGCTAAGTATCTTTGCCTTTATTTCACATAGCACATGAGCAAATGCTTCATTTTTACTGTCTCAGTGGTCTAATTGTATTGAGTGTACTTTTGTAGTCTAAAGTCATAACTCCATAGAAGTCAGCAGGGTCATTTATGTGCTTAAAACATTGCCAAATGATGAACAAAGTGCTCAGGAAATTGTATTTTAATAGGATGAAACAGACCTTGCTCTTAATCCAAATGGTAAGCCGTTAAAAGAAATTTTCTCAGTGCCCCCAACTTCTCACCTGAAGCATTCTCTGCACAGACTAAATTTCTTGTTATCCACTTCTAGCCAGGCCACGCCCATGACATATTGACACGTTTTCATGTTGATTTGGCTAAAAAAAAATAAATCTTTTCAATAAACGAGTACATTTCAGTTCAAGCTAACATGAAACAATTTATTTGCCTCTGGTCTTGCAAGCTGAAATTTCTTTTCAGCAAGAAAAAAAAAATCTCTGGAAAATTTAGTTCTGCTGATCTTGCAATCTCTTGAAAAATGCCCTCCTTGTTCTGATAACCATCCATCTTCTTCCCTTTCTGTTCTGCTTTTCATGTGCTGAATTTTAAATATTTATTTGGACTTTAGAAAGCTGCCTTTAGTGCAGCTAGTCTTTTAAAAATGGAGTTATCACTAGGTATGGAAAAGAAGATAGCAATGTGAATAACCATGTTACTTTATTTTCTCAAATATGTCAACGTGTTTAATATAAGCATACAGTTATTTTCTCCAGTAAATTTAGGTTTCTTTTCTTCATAGCTTTGCAGCTTGATGTTTTAAAAACCTTTAAAATGAGAGGCCTGGAGATGAAGATCATTAAATTTGCATGGAAAAATGAATATCAAACATAAATGATAGCTGCATTTTTCAGTAATGTGAAGGTCTTGAGAATCTGACCTGTGCAAAGAACAATATTTGCAAAAGTGCCCTCAAGTGATCTGAAATGGTAGGAGGCTTCCCTTTACAGTACAGAGAGACTAGAGCTTGATTTTGCATGCTCTCAACCTCGTGCTATCTAAATAGACTTTGAGAACAGGATATATAGTCCTTTACTGTGTTTTCAGTTGTTTTGAGATTATAATTTGATCATGCTTTTCTGTAATTTATTCAAGATATTTTCAGTTTTATGCTGACTGCATATGAACTATTTGTTAATATTAAAATCCTATTTTTTAAGTTAAACAATAGCAAAATGGGCTTACTTTTAAACTTAGATAACCAGACCTTTCTTCACCTTCATAAGAGAAATTCAAAGCTATGTTATTTGTGTGTATGTTTAAATTTTACAACTTTGGTAGAACTGCACAGAAGATGAACTTGGCCTTACTTATCATGTTAAACCCTGAACTTAAATTTGTATTTCTCTTGAGGAAAGGATGGTGTATGCCCACTTCTGACTTGTACAAAAGACATGAATGATTCGTCTGTTGTCAGTAAAATTATATGTGGTGGTTGAGACTCACTGTCTGTTGTGTACTAAATCCTTGGCCTATTGTTTGAGGGGTATATGCACTCAGGTTATGATGTCATTGTGATTAATTGTTTCTCTTGCCTATATTCATATTGAGAACTCTAGTCTAAATCAGGATAGAAAATCTTGCTGAATGGTAACAGTGTTATTCACATTATTAAGAAAGAGGTTACATTTTTTCTACCATTCTTTAGCTGTTTTGGAACGCAATGGCAAGAATAATAACCTCCATATATACTATATGCTTATTTCTGGTTAAAAAAAAAAAAGATATATCTGTTTTGATATCAACATGTAATCTATTTTCTCTTCCATAATACAATGTTTATTTGAAAATGTTAATAGGAAAGCTCTGGTGGACTAGCTTAATTTTATTAACATTTCCAAAACAACAACAAAAATATGTTTAAGAGTTTTCATTTTACATTTATTCCATTAGAGTTCTTGTAGACAATTTTGAAAAAAATAATTAGTCTCACTCATACCACAGAATAAACAAATGAGTATGGAATACATAGCATATGGAAATAAACTTTGTGTAATTTCAAGAAAAAAATTTTGGTGGACAGAAATTTACACTTGTTTAAAAATGTTACAGTACCCTCTCTTTCTCCCCCAATAGGACTTAATAAGCTCTCCTACTTTCATCTGTTTAATTCTAAGTCCATTTGGTTTCTTAATAGCTTGGATTACACTGATGAATTTAAATGTAATTAAATTGAGGAGACTTAAATATTTGAAAAGCTTTTAAATTCTCAGAATATAGCTAAAATATGAAGAAATTTACTATGATTTGTCTTTTCAAGAGAGTGGCTTTGGATGTATCTAAATTCAATATATGATTAGATAAATCTGACCTGTAGAATATCTAAGTAGCCACTATTTTTAAATTGCACCTATTGAATAAAAGAAAGAATGGAGTATCAAATTATCCAATAAAATATTTTTTACCTCTATTCTTTTAAAATCAAGTACAGTGTTAAAATTCCATTTAGAATAATTGTTTATGGTTGCATATCGTACAGTATTTTGTCTCTTGGCACTCCTAGCAGCATATTAGCAACTGAAGCTTATGGATTTTTCCAGACAGATTTGTTAAAGTATGTTTTATGTCATTTGTTCAAAAGTTTATGGAAATCTTTTTCTCATTTGAAATGGTGCGTGATTCCATCCCTGATATAAACTGAAGTAATGATTCTGCCATGTACTGTTCTTTGCTGGCTTTTGTATTGTTCTTATCAGCCCCTACTGCTAAATTAAGTGGCATAATTTAGGGACTCATGTGCTTATTTGGCTCTGAAATCACAGTAAGAGCACAACAGTCTCTCAGGCTTGACTTTAAAAACTGTTCCACCAGGTGATTACTTCTGAAATGAATAATCCTCATTGCCAAAATATCCCCTTATTGTATCTAAAGCTGGAAAAGAACAGATCAACATTCAGGCATTTTTTTTTTTCCATCCTGCATTATGGCATATTACTTAGTATGCTATATGACATGCTGTAGGTAGATGTCACACAACCTTATATTGATATCAATTTCATTATAAACTGCCTTTTTAAGAGAGAAACAAACAAAATTAAAGGTAGGCAAGTACATATCGGGTATGCAGCTGAAGTAGTTAAAGGTGCTTAAATCACCAGCTGGTGGTTTTTCTGTTAATCATGTCTGCTTCAGGTTTGTAACATTACTATTTGCCATATTAGATTTAAATTAGATACTTCTGTAATTCAAATCAACTATCCAACATGTAATAAGATGTTGAAATATTAGTGGTTGCATTAGGATTTTTATGATCCTGAATTTTAATTATGCTATGTTAGCATAGCTGGTAAAATACCTGAGAAGAATGAACAGGATTATTGTCCCTGTGGTTAACTCAAAATACTAAGTATTAGCTCTGTTATTTGTGCATTGCACAGTACTACATAGCATTTTAACAAACTGATCTATTTTGTAAAACAAGTGAGCGAAGGGGATAGCTTCTATATGTGCTTAGCAAAGGCCTGAGCCAAAGTCTACCAAAGGCAATGGGAACACTTCGGTGGATTTGAGTTGTTTTAAATCAGGACTGGGTATAGCAGGTTGATCACAGGATACACAGGTCATTATCTAAAACCAGGTTAACTGTAGAATTCCACTCATACAGCAGAACAGGAACAAGAAATGTTTGTACCATGCAGAAGTGCAGATTCCTTGCTGATGAGACATTCTCACCACGTCTGAAAGGAAAATTGTTGCTCTTGTCGCTGACAAAACTCATTCCTGGAATGTGAAGGAGTCTGTCTCACAAGGAGAACAGATTTTACAGATAGAGAAGAGAAATGCAAGCAGAGTAAGGAGGTCTCTCTGCAAAGAAACACATCACAGAGCAGAGAACTGCGCCAGAACCCAAGGCAATGCAAACACACCAGCTAAAAGGCAGAGCTTACTGGCTTTTTAACTGAGCGCTGTTAAGACGTGCTTTCTTCTGTAGTCTCCTCATGTATTTACAAGCTGGTTCAGGGAAGCAAGAGCACAGGGTCCCCACTTCATTAATACATGTTCACAGTGACTTTTGAGATACGTGGTCCTCTATAACACACATCAAGGCATAAAATTTGGATCTATATCATCTAATTTGGTGCCTGGGTTGGTCATTTCTCTTTAGAAGTATCTAAGAATCTACAGCACGCTTACCACGTTGTCTAGATGTTGCGTGTAGCCAACAGTCAGCCCCACAAATCCACAACTAAATACTTGATATGAGAAGAAAACCAGCTTTCTCTGTTATATTTTCCATGTTCATTCCCAGCAAATATTTGAAAATTTTAGGGATTTTGTCTGAGAGGTAGTTAAATTCTGCCTTTTGTTGTTTTACAAAAATAAGTCTGGAAATATATACTACTTAAATTTATCATGTAAAGAGAATGGGATAGGAATTAGCATTGCAACTACCCTGAAAGTAATAGAGAAACCTTAAATATTTTCATTTTGTACCATGAAAGATGCTTCACATTACAGAACTGGCCTTGATATATCTCAGAATGAGCATGCTGGGGCTCATTTATACTGAGAAGGCTTTTGGTCATCAGGATGGAGAGAGAAAAAAAGCAAAGCACTTCTAACAGATCAGGATGCTCTGCTGGAGAGTCCTTGTACTGAAAGACACATGTGCAGTGCCCTGAAAATTAAAATTCCTCACTCTGTTACTCATCAAAAGAATCTTCTGCTGGCAAAGAAAATCCTTCCTTTTTGTTTCTTCATATGAATTACTAAATGTTAACTAATGCTCAGTGTTCTCACTGTCTGACTACCTCATTCTAAATCTTGAGCATACCAGCTGGTACTAAATTGCCTTTTTACTAACTTGGGCCTTATGAAAAAGACAATGGTTAACAAATGTGATCAATTAAAGGTTTATTTTTATTTCCTCAAGGTGAGACACAGTCAATTATCTCACCTGTTTAGAAGAGTTGACTTCATGTTAACCCAATTAAATGTTTTAAGCAGTGACTATATTATTTTTTTCTTCTAGCACAGCTGCCCCTTAGAGTGAGAAGAAGAACAACGCTGCACTGAGTACTTTGCTTGTACAGAGAGCAGCTGCACAGCTCCAGTAGTGCACTGAGGCTGCCTTTCTGACTTCTGTTGGGTCTGGGGGTTGTCCTGTCATGAAACCTGGAAGTAGACATTGCTTGTAAGCGAACCTACCATGCTGACTGTTCTCTCTAGTTGATGTTACATTGTGTTAAATTAAAAAAAAAAAAAAAAAAAGAGGGGAAGAAAACAGTAAAAAGAATCATTGTAGTTAGAGGGGGGGAAAAAAGACCTGTTACTATTGTAGTGTGCACACAGACAGCATGACAACATTCTGTGTGGTTTCTAATGCTTTGCAGAGTCTGCCTTTAAATGATTAATTAACATAAACATTAGTTAATATACCTTTCTGATGTTGTGTTTTAAATAATAATAATAATAAAAAAAATTAGGTTCCTTCAATGAGCTCTAAGGAAACTTCAAATCCTTGTACCCCAGAGTCCTATCTATTGCTTTCAGCACCTGTTTTTCAATGGTTCTTCCATCTGAGAAGAATTTGAACCTTCATTTAACCGTTTCCCTGCTAAAATTGCCTCCTTACAGAAACATATTTGTTAATCACAGTGATATGCTGCCATCATAATCATCACTGCAGGCATACTGGCTGTGTATTTAAGTGAGGGATCCTACCGATTTGGATTACCAGAAATAAGCTATTACTGTAATATCTGAAGTTGACTGGAAAATTCTCATTGCGCTACTTTTTGTTGTAAAAACTGGACAAGTTCCCAGGTGTATTTTCTTCATCCAAACACAGACTTTCTTGTCTGACAAAATACATTTTTTTTCACCTGAGTCCTAGTTTATTTAAATAAATTACCTAATATACGTATATACAAATGCTAAGTGACCTTGTAGTGACAGGTACTGGTGAGACATTAGAGACACTCAAAAGTAGCATAACTTTCAAACATAGGTGAAAATTTTATAATTCAAGACATTGTTTAATAGAAGCTAGGTCTAGAAGATTAGTTCAAGCAGAGGGAGAGAACTCAGGAAGTTAGTGTTTTATTTATTTATTTATGTATTTATTTATTGTTTAAATACAATTTGAAAGGAATAGCAGCCATGGCTTTATAAGGAAAAATACTTACCGTTATTAGAGATAGCAATAGAATAACAACACAGCTCATCACTTTGTTAACAAAGCTATTAAAGTGAAAGCTTGAACTGTCTTTTAAAAGCAATATTTTGAACCCTGGTTCAACAGAACGTTTGAGCTTGTGTTTAAGAACATGCTTAAGGTCCTTTTCAAACTTAAATTCCTCAGAAGTGTTGCTGAATTGGAGTGGGCCTATATATACACATTTATATATCTTTTTTTCTAATCAGAATCTTATTGTTCTTTTAATTGGTGTTACTTCCCAAATGTAGTCCTTTTCCATATTTGGAAGAAAATTAACATGAGGAGCATAATCAGAAACTACATTATTTCTGCATTTTCTTTACAATTTGAGAGCTATTTGCTGAATGATAGTTTAAAGAAAATGTGCATCTTTTGCCTTTCCTCTAAAATTATTCTAACATATACTTACTGAGGTTCTTTAAATCTTCCGTGGACTGCTTTTACTGGGTTGGTTACATTCAAGGTTTAGCACATCTCTAGCAGTAAACAAGCGTGTTGGGCATGTTATTTGATGAACTTCAAAGATTTAAGCACTCAGCTTTAATTACTGATGGTTTTAGCAACAGCACAATAAAGATAGACTCCTGCTTCACTAAATCAAAGAAATGTGACTGAGGGCCTTCTGATCCAATTGTTCTCATTTAGTTCAGTTCTCACAAACATGGTTGTAAAATATTATTGTGGCTTGAGCTGACATGAAACACTATTGTCATCAATCAAATGAAAAAAAAGTGTGAGAATCAATGCATAACACAAAAGCGGTGGCTTCAGCTACTTAATCAATAGTGCATGTATTTCACAGTTTTGTTGCCCCACCGCCCCATTTTTTTCTCTAACTTCTGTTTGTTTATTTTATTATTATTTTTTAATATGTTATTGTGCAATCTGGTAAGGTTTAGCAGTTGTGGGGATGAAAGGAACACTTCCCAACCTGGATGGCCCCTGAAAGACACTGCTACTATATAACATTCAAGTGTTAATGCTACTCAGTAAAGCTCTGTACCTTTTAGTTGTTCAGTGATAATAATAATATTTGTTTCCCTGCTTGATACAATTATGCACACTATATTGAATAGTTATGATTGTGTGGCTTGACAGGATTCCAAGGTTTTTCCAGAGATCCTGCTATATGAACACATTCAGAGCAGTAAGGCAGGTTTAATGGGCAAGTTGGATGAAGCGTGAGGCCAGCTGGTGTCAGCTGCCTCTTAACAATGGTAATATGTATCAATCATTCAGCATGGTTTTTTTTTTTAGTTTTTAATCTTTGAGGTCTCTTACCAATAAAAATTATTTACTGGAATTTAAAGGGGAGTATTATTTGGAGGGAGGAGATGAGATGTTCCCTGCTGGCTTAATTTAAGCTTGTGCTGAATAGATAATCTTCAGCCAAAACGAGCATTACCAGCTGACACATCTACTGTCAGAAAGTTAACTGATGAAAACAAAAAGAGATTCTTGTCTGGTGAAAGAACTCTATCTCTGTAGAGAATCCAATGCATGATTTATGCAGTATCAGGTTATTCTTAATTTTTGCTTGATTTCTTCTTTTTTATTTGTTTATTTTTCCATATCTCAGTGAGGAAAAAAGAAAAACAACACAAAACAAAACAGAAAAACAGTATCTAGGCGTGTGCTTTTTTTGGTTTCATCTAAATGTTGCAGACTGCTCTGAACACAGGTTGCTGTCCAATTTCTTGATTTTAAAAACCTAGCAATCTAAAAAAGCATGTCAATGGTTTCTTCTACTAGCAATTGGGCTCAGATCCTTTCTTTTCTGTATTAAGTCTCCTATGGATCGAGTGTCCTCAAAAACATTCTGTATAGCTTTGAAATTTACCGAAGTTGATTTTTCTGGATATCACAATGTATCATCCCATATTAGCTATTGCCTGGCAAATTTTTTCTATGCTAGGTGCTCTTCTAAATGAGCTACTTTCATACCTTCCAATAGAAAGATACACACCAATTTCAGATACCTCCAAAGAAGTATCACAGTCATCTGTGGATATGTTCTGGAAGTCTTAGGTAAAGTAGGTTTCAGTGGAACTTTCAAACTTGGAAAGTTGATGGTATGTTTACATTGCACTTAGATCACACCTACTTAATGAAGCAAAGCAGAAAGTCATTGTGGTAATTTATGTTTTTCATCAGTTAGCATATATTCTAGAGCATACATTCTATAGCAAACCCATTCTGGAGTCAAAGTAAGCAAAGGTTTGTCTCCTTATACACCTATGTTATTTCTAGCACAAGGTCATGTGAGGTATGCATACTAAAGCTGCGGACACGTGAATGAAATAAATTCTGGCCTAAAAAAAGCCATAAACACATCCTCTCTCATGACCCCAGAGTGGAATTTATATTGAGATTAAAGATCTCTAAGAATATTGGATACTATAATGGTAGTGATTTATTTTTCTGAACTATAAACTTGATATCAATGCTATACATCTGCTATGGATAGCTTAGCAAGGTTTTCTTTGCTTAATGTAAGCTTTAGTAAAAGGTGAAGTAACATCCTCAAGAAGCTGAACTGATTATTGTTCCACCACATTAACTATGTTGTTATCTTTAAAAAAAAAAAAAATAAAAATTCAGCCATGACAAAAGCAAAAAAAAAAAATCCTTCTGGAATTTTGTCTGATCTGTTTCCTTCAAAAATACCCCACAAATTACACAATGCTTTGTTTGGAAAAAAAAGAAAAATAATAAGTGTAATATCAGTTGGGGAAAGATTTTCAATTTTTGCACTGATATTTTGGAGGGGGAGAGAGGGTACACAGAGGATGGACTTTGAAGACAAAAATATTGTAGCCAATTAGCTAAAATGTTACAATTGGTGCATTCTAAGCTTGATGGGCTCATTAAGCATTAAAACTCCTTGACATTTCCCTGTTGTAGTGATAAATAGGAATGAACAGTATGCATTTATACTTTACTAAATTGTGTCTTTTTGGCTTCTTCATCTGTTGTGTTTTACATGTTTAATTTTGCATCCATTTTATTAAAAAATTCAGCATTAAAGATTCTTTGTTGTTCTTCTAATTATCTTCCTTCAAAAAACCAACCAATCAACCAAACAAAAAAAAAAAAAACAAAAAACCCTCTTAGCTTTGTATCAGTGATATTGTTTGGTTTTAAAGTTTCATAGTTAATGCTCATTGTTAATTTGCCAAAAGGATATAGACTAATTTAGCATGTCACTGCTACTTGGTGAAAATGTCATCATTACTGATCCATGAGTTTTCACAGAAACACAGAAAGGAAGGAAGGCCACCAGTCTTTAAAACAGTCCAAATGATTTTAAGTCCATTTTTAATAAAGGGTTGGTGAAGAGAACCCTCTAAACCTTTTTTTTTTTTTTTCTTTCCTTGACATAGTTAAATACATTTAAATTGAGTTACATTTAAATGGAGTCACAACTGTATCAAATTCAACAAAGAGGCAAGGAGTGTTTTTTTTGTTTGTTTTGTTTTTGTTTTGTTTTATTTCTTGAATGAGATTGTGTTAGTCTTTTTATATCCACGAAATTAACATCAGGACTACCTACCTTCTTTTAAAACAAAACAAAACAAATTTTACCCCTTTTTTAATTATCACAAACCTATTCCAAGTTCTGAAAACAAACCACCTGCATGGATACTAGTGACATGGACTGGAGACTAAGGCTTATTCTGTCCTTTTATTTTTCTTTTCTTATTCATAACTAGTGGATTCTGAAGTCCTCAATTATTCAAACATACATTCCCTACCTCTCTGTTAGGAGAAAAAACTCATTTTTTCTAGAGTTTAACAGACAAGTAGTAGGCTAATAATTCTTAACTTCTTTATTGGATCTAAATGACAAGGTTTTAGAAGCAGATGTGGCTGCTGGGGTGGCCTCTGTGGAAGGAATTCAAGGGCTGCCGTGTGCAGGACACAGCTGGTTCTAGCCAGCTTTGCAATGGACCCACCACTTGCCAAAGCAGAGCCATTTGAAGGAGGTTGTGTTGCCTCCATGAAAATGTTTTTAGGAAGGTGTAAAAAACATGGAGGAGGAGAGAACAGAGGGAGCAAGAAGATCAGAGGTGCAGGAGGTTTTCCATGGTACAGCAGTCACAGCCTGGAGGGGACTTTGACCCGTGGATGAGCCCATACCAGAGCAGGTTCATAACCGAAATGACTGCAGCCTGTGGAGGACTTACGCTGGAGCACAGGAAAACTGTGGGAACATTTGTGCCAGGGGAGGTTTAGGTTGGATATTAGGAAGAACTTCTTTACGGAAAGGGTTGTTAGGCATTGGAATGGGCTGCCCAGGGAAGTGGTTGAGTCACCATCCCTGGAGGTCTTTAAGAGACATTTAGATGTAGAGCTTAGTGATATGGTTTAGTGGAGGACTTGTTAGTGTTAGGTCAGAGGTTGGACTGGGTGATCTTGGAGGTCTCTTCCAACCCAGATGATTCTGTGAATCTGTGATTTCTCCGACCCTCTCTGAACTTCTCTGATCCTCTTTGACCCTTCTCAGAAGTTCTTCCAACTCTTCTACTTTCTTTGACCTTCTCTGAAGTTCTCCAAGCTTCTCTTACCTTCTTCAATATCTTTGACCTCTTAAGACTGTCAAATAAGGTCAAAAAAGATTTCTTCTGTCCTCTTTTCGTCTCTATCCTTCTCTTTTCTGATCTTGTCTTTGACCATCTTTTTCTCCATGTTGTCCAATATTTTCTCTGACCTTCTCTTCCCCTAGCTGACAATCTCTTTTTTTTTTTTTTTGTCTTCCCTAGCATCTTTTTTCTATCTTCTCCTGTTTCCTTCCCTTTTATAGTGCTGGATTCTCAGAATCACATTTGAGACAGGGTCTTATAAGTCATTGTTTTCAATTACAGGTTCACGTGGAGCTGGATTAACTTATTTCTTTGGTCAACTATGAGTTGTCAACACTTTCTCTTTGTATTGCGCATCATCAAGTCAATATACGTAAATGTTCTTTTGAATTTTTTATTTTTTAATTTGAGCATAAAGCTATATGAGAATTTTTGCTCTGGTCCTCAATATATATATAATATATATTTAAATATAATAATATATTTATAAATATATATATATAATTTAGGTTGTTCCAATTGGATACGGAGGTGACATTATTTTGTAGAAATTTTGGTAGAAAAAAGCTCTTGTTCATTTTTTTTTTTTCTGTAACACTGTATTGCTCCTGACTGGGAGCCCTGTGGACACTGAGGAGTTGGTGATTCACAATACGGTTACTCTCAGTAACCCCAAAGCTGTGCTGTGCCGCCAGCACAGATCCTTTGGCTGTAGAATAACCTCGGCAGCTCAGTGTGATGGAGAAACCTGCAGCAGCTCCTGCTTGGTACTGCCATTGCACTACCTCGGTGTCCTTGCCTTTGTCTGAAAGTGCAGCAAGAAGTCTCATGTAAACTTCTTTTCTGTGTGATGGTAGAAATAATGAATAGAATTATTTTCTTGTAAGAAAAATCATATAATATCTGGATTGATCCAAAAGGAGAAGCTTCTCTCCACAGACAGGGGCTGTTCAGTGTGCCATGGAAAAATCCATGCAGGATCTGTCCAATGCTAAACAAATACAGGGTTCCCAGAATCTTGTAAGATTTACTCACTACCTATGTTCCTCTTTTTATTCTTTCTTATCAGAACAGCTAATTTATTAAGCCATTTCTTGTCAGGCCCTTGTTACTGAGATCCAGAAATAAACCTGCAGCATTTCTCTCTGTGCCTCCTCCCCAGCCCCTGCCGATTCTTCCCCATTGTGAAGCAAACACCTTTTACATTATGGTATCTCTATTTATCTCTTTGGAAATTGTCCCAGCTTACATTACATTCAACTCTTTTTCATATCATTGCTATCACTTAAAACACTATATAGCATTGTGTGGTTTTGCTGTTTTTGTTAGGAAAATTCCCACTGTATGTATGTTTGGGGAAGAGGTTCAAGCTATTATCTAATATGCTGTGCAGCTAACCACAGAGTTGTTTTTCCCTATTTTATAGAGAGGGTGATAACAAGGTAAATTCAGCTTAGGAAATGAAATCTTTTTTCCCATTCCTAAATTTTAATTCTTCTCCTCAGTGTTCCAAACTTCAGGTTAATGGACAATCAGATTTCAGCCAAGATGTCTCATAGCATTGTAAAAAGAAAGCATTTGAAGATATTTTCTCTTCTTTCTTATTTGAAATGGAGTTTTCCTTAGTGCTGTGTTCTCATTTTTACAGTGGTTATATTCATCTGTCATTTTGCTTAAGCAGTCACTCTTTAGGTCTTGATTACCCTTGCTTTGGGCAATCCCTTCTCTTTTAAATAATACGATGAAAGCAAATCCAGTGAGGCTTGCACAATGAGACCTTTAAGGTGCCGCCCAATCCTATTTGGTCTTGCTGCGACAAAGATTGGTCTTTCCTTTCATAGAATTCATGAGCACAAATGCAGTTGTCATTATACTTATAAAAAGCAGCCTATGCATGCAAATAGTTATTAACTGTATCAATGCAAGGCTCTTTCTGATGCTGGTTGAATTACTCGTAACAGAGATGTTTGTCAGTACCAGGGAATAAAAGCATTTCTTTTGGGAAGATCACTGCAGTCTTTCTGGACAAAACACTGCATGGGTTCTTAATATTTTAATATAATTTGAATATAATTTTAGTATTAATAATATTAATATATTAATATTCTTTTGATTCATTTTAAAAGGAATTATGACACACACACACACAAATTTAATTGGGTTTTACTTAAATTGATAAAAAGCCAAGATTGAATATCTATTCAATATCCAGTTTAGGAGGTTGGTTCATGTGCCTCAGTGTAATCTATGTGGATGAATCCTGTTGGTTCTTCCTGGGGTCTTCAGGGTAGATTTATAAATAACTAGTAATGCAAACAGGAGGGGAAAAACAAAACAACACCACAGGCTTGACACAATGAAAGCTGATAAGAGTTCCTTGCATCTCTGGGGCCATTGATTTAAAAACCTAAATACCTCTTAAACCTGTGTTACAGATTGTGAATTGTTGTTCTCCTAGATGGCTTTATGAATAATTCAAGTAACTGAACAGTACAGCCTGATCTTTATCACAACCTAGGAGAAAGAGCAACAGTTTCTTCTAGTATCTTTGGTTTTGGGGGTGAGGTTGCAAAATCTTCAAGTGCTTTGCATCAAACCTCTTCTTCTGCATTGTGTCTGCCTGGCAAGTGGAGACACTCATCACTATTTATACCTCAGTTACAGGCAGAGAGTGAGTAGCTATGTTGCCACTTTGTGCAAATAAATCAAAGATGCTAAGTCCTTATGGAGGTGTTTGGTAGATCATATAGCACAGAGACAAAGGAAACAAGAAACCTCTAAGTCATAATTTAGCTCATGTAATCAGTTTCTGAACATAAAATATTTGTAGAACTTATATAAATTTTATGGACTTATAATGGTAAATGCAACCCATTATCGAACTCAACATTTATTTATTTATTCATTTACAAAGCCAACAATGCTGAGCTAAAAGTGAGAACCAGAAACAAAGCTAACTGATCAACCTGAACAGAATTGGACTGTTTAAAAAAAAAAAAAAAGTATTAGGAAAAAACATGGAAACAACAATATTTTGTGTTCAAATTTTGAAACCTAGATACATTGGAAAAGCATCTGTTTACTTTTTGTGCAATAATTACATTGACATGTGAAAGAGCTATAGATAGCTATATTAATGTAACTGAGAACTAGGAAGGGTTATTTGATATAGGCTATTATTTTTGATGCCCCAGTCAGTGTACAGGAAAAGCGGCCTGGATGAAAAAGGCTTGATAAAACTTCATTGTTCAAATATATGAATAGAAATGTTTAGCTTACTGCTTTAACTTAGATTGTTTAGCAGAAAATCATAGGAAAAGGTGAAAGCTTAAAATTAAAATAAGTAATTGCAACTGAAAAATGTTTCTCTTTCTGGCTCAGTTAGGCATGTACTTAAAATCAATTTATTGGAACGGAGTCTGAAGAGGAGGCTGAAATTAGCACACTCTTTTAAGTGGTTAGTGAGTTTTTATACTTTGATACTGGAATTTATAGAGTGAAGCCAAAGGATTTTTTTTTTCCCTTTTGGTTTGTTTAGGAAAAGTTACACAGAGCTAGGTAAATATAATCACTGCAGAATTTAATGTTTTGCTATGGGGTTATTTTCACCAAGAAACAAGCAAACAATGAAAAAGAAAAGAAATCTGAAGCCAAAAGAGATAAATGAGATTGCTACAAGTAGGAAGAAAAAAAAAATCATTTGTGAATATGAATGCTGAATAATTCAAATTTTCTGAAATGGAATACACCATATAGTTTCCTTCCTAAAGTTACTGAAAAGTATTTTTAAATATGCAAATAAGCAGCAGTAAGTTGCACCAACGTTTTTGTGGGAAACCATGAGATTTTCTGATAGTTTCCACAGTAGAAATGCAAAGCTAGACAAAAATACCAAGCTTTCTTCTCAAATGAAGTTTACAAATCTGCACAGCCATTTTTTCTTTGCTTTTTTGATGTTTGCACAATATAATTCAGCAGCCTGGTATACTTCTAATCACAATAGCATAATACTCCACTGATGACACCTGCCATCAGTTCCTTAGTTTCTGTTATCTCTATGGTGGCCCTAGCTTTTAAAGAGTTCATTCACTGGAGAGGAAGGAAATGTCAGTGATCTCTTATTGTTCAACAACACCAAGGGGTTTTCTGAGATTGGCAACCAGCAGAACGTTGCAGTGCAAGTATTGTATAAAGCTGCCAGCATAGACTTGCATAGTAGATTAGCATTTTATTGCAAATATAGAAAATGACTGATGTATTTTCTAGGTCAGGGCGGAAGAAGTTAAATAAATAAGGATACTAATGATTTGAGTAGGAGAAGGTTGTTATTAGACACATTTTGCATCAACTGTGAATGGGCAATAGTAATTTTTTTTTTCTTGCACTCTACTACAATATATAAAGTCCTGAGCACTAAAATGCTAACTGTGATTTTAACAAATTGCAAATAATACCATGCTTATCTTCACTTATGTATCTCTTAGATATAACATCACTGAAATAGTAGGCATTAGTGTGGATAGAGTTGACATATTTTCCGTTCTAGGAGAATTATTTTGAAGAGAAACTTCCAGACAGTCGCTGTAGTACTTGGAGGTGTTTTTTATTTCTCTTCTTCCCTTGAAATGTATTGTTTGTTTGGATATGAAAGAGGAGTCTAGCTACAAGTGCCTTACTTTTAAGGAATTTTAAATGTCTGTAATTGTTTGCGGGGGGGGGGAAGTAGTTTAGTAAATGCTTTAAATCATTTGCTTCGTTCCAAAAAAAAGTTCTTCATAGCCATAGCAAGTCTCAGATAAGCTGGTGGAACTCTGGGTTTTCTGAGATACTACTTAAGAGATTGAAGGCAGCAAGGGGAGGAATGATTCCTAAGGCAACAGGATGGTTTCTCCAGATCTTTAAAGGTCTGACCCTATGCTTCAATTTGGAAGTGTGTGAGTAAGGCCTATGTTGTCTGAAGGAAAAGTAATTAGGAAGAACAGGCTCAACAGGAAAAAGAGCATTGAAAGACCATTTAAGGTTCTTAAAGAAAACTAATTTGTTTCTCGACTCTATTTATTCTTCATTTGTAGCTATTTCTTGTTTTACTCGTCTGAACTAAGTTTAAAAAACGAAAGTTTTGCCATTGAACAGCTCATAAGGGTAACCTTTATTAGAAATTTATCAGCTTTAGTACAATGCTGAGCAAATTTCTAACTGCCTTTTGAAAAATTTGATGAAAGTCATTTCTTTTCCCTTTTTTTCTTTCTTACAAATGATTACCTTTCTCCTATGTAGTCTTGCTCCTTCTTTGTAGAAAGAACAAGATGAGGTTAAAATATCATTGTTTATTTAAGATAATTGTTTGACAACTTTTAGAATTTGCACAATTCAAAAAGAAGTCTGTGTAAATGTGACATAGGCACAAGTGACAGGAGCTGATCCTTAGCCTTCAGAATGCTTCTCTAAAGGGAGTTTTGATGCAGAACAGGTGGCTTGGCAGATAAATCTCCACCTGGGTAAATCCTGAGACAACAAAGTAGCCTCTTCTGACCTTTTTGCTGTAAATTCAGACAACTCTTCTGCTACCTAAGGTGGAACCAAAGAAGATATAATTTTCTGCTTTGGCTTTATAGTGAATTTTTCTTATTTTTCCTTATTTGTTCTTTAGTTATTTTTGTCATTCATTTCTATGTTTTTAAGTAATTTTGGATTATTGCAAGGGTAAAATATGTGCAGAAAAGTTATAATGTTTGTATATTTGTAATAGAAGAAAAAAATTAAATCTACAAGGTTTAATTCTGAGGTCATTTCTCATTTCTTACCAGGTAAGACCTGACAGGGGTTACGTGAGACTTTGGCCCTCTCTTTGGAACAATTTAAAGCAGAACTTCTTTTTTTAAAAAACTGAATTTATTTCAGGTAAAAATAAAAAGGCATTTTATTTTTAGCCTTTGCAAAAAAAAATCAGAGTCTATATCCACAAGGCAACTTAAGACTTGTCACCAAACTGCCAGATAACAGGCTTATATTGGTCAGGAAAATATATTACAATTTTATCTACTTGTACTGTTCAATAAAACATTAGTATCTCAGCATTTTTATTTAACAATAGGCAACCTTAGGCCAGTAATTATGCAACAATTATAATCATAAAAACTGTCCCCTGCTGCTCACCTAGAAACAAGAATATATTAAACCAGAACTAACCATCTAAGAGGAAAGCAACAAACTACACTCATTTTTAATGCCCCTGCAGTGCACCATGGGAAGATAATAATTCACCCTCTAATTAGTATCCCTTCTGCTGCTGTTGGCGCAAGGACAGACAAAGAGGTATCCGCTTCATTACAAACTTGCCTTGGTAATCTTTAAATGTCTTTCTTCTCTGCAGGTTGAATGCATGCAATAGGGGCAAATAGAATGTGCAATTAAAAAAGGTTTGCTGGTATTGTTATTCTGACCATGCATGCTAAGTCTAATGAGTATACTGAAAAATCAAAAACAGCCATTTAAATGCACTTTTTTTCTTTTTGGCTATGGTATATTTCTTCCTTTTTGTCCTTCATTAGTTTCTACATTAGTAGGAAAAAAAGAGAATACACCAATGGGATAAGAGAGTGATAAATTTGCAGCATAACTGCAATAATTGTGTTGTTCAGACTTTGAGAAGTTGGTAGATGTCCTTAATCTGGTTTGAGAAAAACTGAATGACGATAGGCCTTAGTGCTTTAGAAGATTGAGTTTATTTGTTTCAAGAAAGTATATCAATAATAATGCATTTTATTTTAAAAACCAGAATAATTTTGCCACAGGCCACTATGGGTTTGAAATACTATGAAGTACTTCTATGTTATTTTTAGTGTAGAAATTAGTGATAATATTACTTTTACATTACTACTTTCCTTTAACTGACTTGTTTACATACGCACAGTGTACTTGTTGATTAATTTAAGCTTATTAAAGAAAATGTTACATGCCTGAGGGTATTTTCAGCTTGCCAATGTACAGCCAATTCCAGTCATTATCAAGAAATTTTAGTTGTTGCAATGACCTGCTGGTACAGTAAAAAACAAGGCAGCAGTGCTAAGAACTTGTGCTCTGGTTTGAATATGGCTTAAGTCAGTTCACTTATTTCCATTTGATAATGATCTGGGTCAAGTCCATTAGCAGTTCTGTAACAAAACCAGGTGAAATATTGCCTCTTGAGTTAATTTTGAGGATTATCTTCTGAGTTTCAAATTACCTGCCTGTAACTTCCATTTATATCCAGTCCTGCCCTATGTGAACTTCTTGTATAATCACTAGGAGAGTTGTGTATGCTTAGGGGAGATGAGTATCATATCTTATTTTTTGTGGACAGTCAAGAGAAAAATCAAAAGTAATTCATAATCACTTCCATTTGAATATGCTCAACTAAGAGCTGGTGGGGGCTGTGTTATCAATGTGAAAGGATGCAACACTCTTATTCAGCAACTCTCTAGCCTTGGTGGTAGAACTATTGCTTGTGGGACAGAACTGAAGTCAAAGGTGACTCAAAGGACATATAGTACATAAGTTGCAAGTACAAAGGGCATATGGTTTATTTTCATTCAAATAGTGTTTCCCTGTTAATCCCGATTTGTGTTAATTCAAATATGGACAAATTAAGAAATGGATAAATTTGCTATCTTAGACTACGTGTACATTTGAAGAAGGAATTTGATGCCATTTTAAGCTATCTTAGGACTCATGCTGGGAAATAAAAGGTCTGGAGGTTGTCCTGTTTTAAAATCAAAGAACAGGTATCTTATGGAAAGCTTACAAGCTCTTATCATTGATGTATCTCTCTGGAGAATAAATGGAGAATGTGATTAATTATTTCCATAAATTTACCCTTAGCATTAAATTCACTTTAAAACGTCAAAATTTGATTTGCTCAGCACTCAGTCATATCAAAATTACTTTCTAGAGTTACTTCAAAAGGTAATTCAGTAACAGAAATTGTGCATAAGAAAATAATTGGATATAAATTACTGTTATGTGGTGTTTTAGTGTAGCATGAAGCCACATTTTGCATGAGTAAGAATAGAAATAAAAACAAAATATCCTAATGATATTCTCTTTAAAAACAACCATACACTTGTAATAAAGACTAAACCATAGGGCAATTGCTAAATCACCAATGACATTGTGGAGTTAATGGATCTGAATGTAGTACTAGAACACTCCCCCACATGGCCATTAATCTCAATGGAGATGCTTTCTGCCTCAGTCATTATTGCTTATTGATCTGACACGTTTGACCATAACTTCTCATCTAATTATGTCATAGACATTTCTTCTTATCCAATTATGTGGTGCACTGTATCAGGTTACATTGTTTTTCATAACTTTACTTTAAGTCTCTCTCTCTTTTTTTATTCTTTTTTTGTAATACTGTTTATCTGGTAAAAATGTGCTTAAATGTCTGGGACAAATTGTGGAAATACTTCCTTAAACACACTAATTTCTCTGGGGCAGGCCAGAATCTGCGAAAGGGAAACATGAACATCAGCTAGCCATGTTGGTTGTTTTTGCTTTGTTAGAACTAGTCTTTCTCAGAATAAATGTCAAGGTTTTACTCTGTAAGAGGATGGGGGGTGGGGGTGGGGGGGAGGAGTCATCATGAAAAACTTTGTTTTTATGCTTTTTAACTCCATATGTCTTTTATCTTAAATGGGAGCTTCCCATTGCTAGTCTTTGACACTCGGTCTCAAGGAGATGTTGTGCTTCACTTACGTCCTCTGTGTCATGTTATATTCAAAGTTTAATGCAGGGAAATGGAGCCAAACAAAGAAAACATCTCAATGACAAACATCTCTGATTTTGCTTGTTCTAGTAATGAATGATGGCACCTTGGGGAATTATTATAGTAGTAAATATAATAGAGTTATAAATACCAGTAAATAAATTAGTATAGATTCAAGCTTCATAAATGATATTTTAATTATATTACTTTATTTTTTCTTGGCTTTTATTTTCAGAGGTATCACTATTTCTGCAAAAATTGGTCATGTTAATCAAATTATCATTGATTGTTTTTAATCCAGAAAACCTTTTTCCTAAATTTATTTCTAAACTATAGGAAACTATCAACAGTTAGAGGGTCTGTTACTCTAGTAGAAAATGTTTTAATTCAAGATTACAATTTTTAAATGTAATTATTTGTTGTTATTATCCAAATATATTGAATTTCTACTGTAAATACAATATTTTTCTTTAACAAAACACACTACTATTTGGTGAGATGTGAGGTTTTTGCTAAGGAGAAAAGCAAAAGCTTAGAAGTTCTTGTTTTAACTGATCTTTACTACCAGCAATTTATATTGTCTGTTAATGAAACCCTTGGCATAGCAAAAATTATAGTGGAGACTTTGCTGAGAAGGAGAAAAGGCATAAAAGGGGTGAAGATGTTAGAAGGATGGAAAGGAATGGAGTACTCTATTATCAACATTCTAGTTTAAGTTTCTGGTGTATCTGAAGTCCTCTAGATTACATTCAGCTGACATGCTAATTTTTTGCATCCCTTGGGCTTTAGAACACAGTTTTGTACCTAATAAGTCACTGAGTTTTCACTCTTAGCTTCAATGCAATTGACTTCAATTTCTAGTTTCTGCAGGTGAGACTGAGAATAAACAGCAATAAAAAATGGAATAGTAACTAACAAAACAGATAAAAGTATTTTAACATCATTCTTAAATAGCTTTTTAAAGAGGCCAGTATTTTACATAATGGTCCATTATTACTCAATCCTATATTAATCATCTATAAAATAATCTTGATTTAAGGTGTATAATGTGTAATATACCTGCCAGTAAAGCGTATCTAAAGATATAATTACTGTTGTGTAGAGTAACCATTTTCTGAGGCAACCTTTCACAAGCAAGGTAATGTAGCATTATGCTAGTTTTTTATATACCACAGCTCCTCCACTCATTATATGTTTTCACAGATTATTTAGTGATAATCCACATATTGACCTAGTTCGCACAAAGTATAAACAACAATATTTCTCACTGTTTATGATTAATCACTTGAATATTTTAAAGATTAGAAGATTCTAGAATATTCATGGTATCTTAGACCTAAACTTCTGGAAACTAGAAAAGAAATCTTTAATGGAGTTTTATGATGTTTGTATAACAATGCATAATTGAGAGTAATTGATAGTAAGACTATCAGCATCATCACTTTGAGCTCTTGATCTGTTACTTTGAACACAAAGTATCTGTAGCCTATATGATTCCATTTAAATGGAATGAGATCCAGGACTCTAAACATGTTAGAAAGTGGTGTTTAGCATAATGGAAATGTCACCAAATGTTAGTGGTGATGGTGAAGACTTGACTGGCTACTCTACGTAGGTGTAGGCACGTAGGGAGCTATGGCTTTGTTAAAATATATTTGTACCTGTATTTGAACAGTTCTTGTTTTCCACTTATATTAATTGAGAATTATTTAACACTCCATGGTTCTTTAAAGGACTACATTGTAAATTGCATTTCTTTTCTGAGCTGGGCTAATGTTATTGGGCTGAATATTTTGTGCATGCACAGGATCAAATGATTATTAATAGTTCTAGTCTTTCCTGGGTTGCTAGCTGCACAATAATGAAAAAAACAGCATGGTCAAGGTACAAATCAGCTTGAAACATCTCCTGTGAACTTTTAATTCTAAATTAATACAGAGCAATTAAAAAGCTTGTACTTACATATTTCTTTTAGACTACAGTAATGGTTTGGAAGTAACAAAGACAGACATTCTGATTAGAAGAGACCAGGAGTTCACAGATCAATAACAGAATGTTGCAATTCTTTCTATAATTCCGGATGATGTATTTTCTTTCAGTGACTTTCACTTTAGAAGTAATCATGGAAATTTGTAATTGTAAGATGAGAGGGCTTTGCTCCACAAATTCTAAAATAATGTAAAATTTAATATATCTATGAATATACCTGTCCTGCTGTACACATTGCAGTAAAAATCATATGGTTTACATCAGCTGAAGAATATAGTCACACTGTCTTCTATATCAACAGAGACTATTTATGATGGAATCTCCTTTTGGGAGTGACAACAGTATTTTAGAGCCCACAGAGTATGAGCGGTTTTCTTAGAAACATGGGGCTCTCTTACCTTTTTGACCTTAGTTATAGTGACAGAATGCAACTAGTGACTTGGCTCCTGGGAGTCAAGGTTTCTCACATAAACTGCACAACCGTTCTGGAGAAGGTATAGCCAACAAATGTATCTCATAGACAGGTGAGGGCTCTGTGATCTACAACGGAGGAAAGGATTTCTGAGTTCTTTCATAACTTCAGAAATTATTGATGGATGAAGAAGAGTTAGAAAACCCACAGATTTCAGACAATGAAGCAGTTAGAACAAATTTTCCATTTAGTGAAAATTAAAATGTTTTGTTATGATAACTAAATAATTAAATATTGGATGAAGACAATTCAGAATAAAGATGAATAAATTTATTTAATTTTCTTCTGACTTTCCCACTTTATTATAGTCAATGCTATCAAGAATCATTCACTCTGGATGTTGGATTTTGATATATATATTTTTTTTCCACTGACTAATTGCGTTTGACTTTTTGTCTTGTGTATTTCTGCTTTGGACTCATATTTTTTTTTTTTTTTGTCTTTTAATCTGCAATGTCATTGATGCATCATCTTTTTCTCTGTTGAAAGAAACAGGTTGAGGGGTTGGATTGCTGAGACAGGATTACAACAGTGTATTAGCAATGTCTTTCTGTTTCTAGAGATGTTGCAGGCTGCTTCTGCTGTGTAGCGTAGCAATTATTAATTAATTTACTCTACTTCATGAAGTCTGCCCTCAACCCTTCCAACCCCCGTTCTTCAAAATGAAAAGTTGGACTTTAAAGTAGTAGGTGCCTAAGAAGAAGGAAGGTTTTTGATGCTATCGCTAAGGCAAGTACTGAAGAGCTTGCATTATCCATCTCGGAGCTGGCGTCTAAGAGATGTGCTATTTGAACACCAGTAAAAATTATCTGAGAAGTTTATTTCATCCATAGAGTTGAGCGGGAAGGTGAGAGATACCCATCCCTGGACATCTGAGCTTTTCTTATAGAGAATCTGTAGGGTTATTTCTGTAGCATTAGAACCATGTAGCCTACCACAGAGACTTGGCCTTTAATGCCAAGTCATTTTGCTTGCTACACCTCACATTCTTTCAAATGTGCTGCACTTCAAACCTGTCTCTGCTCATACAGTCTCTGTGTTTTTGCTGCTGCTGGAGGATATGTCTGACAGCCTTTTTAGAGTCTTTCTGTGATTTTTCAGGTTCTTGACATGGTCTTTGACCTAGCTGCCTCAATGTGCTGCTGCTACTCCCTTGTCTCTGTTCTCTCTATTCTTGTACAAAATTTATAGCTGGATTGTACAGCTTCTGTCTTATGTTATAATTTAAAACTTTGATGCGATCTTTAACAGAAATACCTCAATTGCAGGAGTGCAACATCACAAGTATGGATGATTACTGCAATCTTCACTTCCGCCACCTTGGACAGGCAGGTCCCCAAAGGCTTACTGTTAAAGCAGGTACAAAAGGGGGGCAAGATGTCGACTGTCTATGCCTATGTCAGCTCTAACATTAGGGCACAGATGAAACAATTCTAGTATCTCCTAAAGGGCTGCACAGCAGGATACATTGCACCAGCAGCTGCAGTATGTGTTGAAAGGCTGGAGCAGATGCTCTCTATTCACTGTAGTCACCACTGCAAATTTAGCACCAGCAACTTTCACAGACTTTGAGCCCTAGATATCGGGACAATATATTGACACTCAGTAGGGAATCATACTAGAATAAAGGAATAGTCTTTCATTACTTCCAGTCTTGTTCACAAAACTCTAGAAACAACATGAATCTTACTGTTCAGGATATTCTGGTAGTTCATGAACTGAAACCTATTTTCATGCTTGTAGAAAGCTATGAAGAGTATTATTCATAAAATGTCTACTGTAAAATATAAGTAGTGCTATCTGAAACTGCTGATTTCACCATGGCCTAAAGTGACTTTTTTTTTTTAAACTATTCCTAATAAACAAAGATTCCTATCTGCATTTGCTTGCTTTGAATTCTATGGAAGCAGCAGTTTTCTCACTACAATAAACCCAGATCAAAAAGTGTTTTCTTTTGAATTCAGATCAGCCAAATGGGCATCTCTTTCTGAATTCAGTTGTGCAGCTGATTTCTGATCTGCAGCGTAGCTAGGGGTTTCATGTGGTAAAAGGGGTATAACTCATTTACACTGAATAATGTATGCATATATAATATGTGCAAAACAGCCAGAAGCCAGAGAAATATCCTCCAGCTAACTACCTGTGTTTAATAAAATTTACTGTCCTTTCATGGAACTCCAGTCTTACAAGTATCCTTTAAAATTTAGATTAGATGTGTTTTACCTAAATTATTGTACTATCAGAGAGTACTATACTACCATCTTTCAGTGTGTTTCTGTGATTCTGTGAACAAATGGGCCTAGGACTTTAGAGCAAGCTTCATTCTTTATATGTGCACGTTAGCAATAAAAAATGACTTTGCATTTTGATGCATTTCTATAGAGATATACTTGAGGTTACCCACATGATGCAGGACTTCCCTGGTGAAATGCTTCAGCTGTTAAGCAGGAGGTTGGATTTGAACTACTGTAATGGCTCTTTCTTATATGGTCTTAAACTCTGCAAACAAGTGCAAAGCTTCACTGTATTTCCAAACACCAGAATCAGGCTGAGTGGTCTTTAACTGTTTCCTTGTCTTTCAGGAGAACTAGGGTTCCGCATTAGCCAGCATTTGATTCATAAGCAGTTGCTACAGGTAAATAGAAAGCTGCATTGTTGTCTGCAGGAGACTGAAAGCTCTCAGACAGAGATAGTTACTGAGAAAATGAAGTTTTGTAGGGAAGCATGCTAAGCAATCAAATAGGAGCCATTAAGCATGTTGTTTTTTTTCCTCCAGTTTAGATTCATTTAGCTGTTGAACTTAGTGATATGGTTTAGTGGAGGACTTGTTAGTGTTAGGTCAGAGGTTGGACTGGGTGATCTTGGAGGTCTCTTCCAACCTAGACGATTCTGTGATTCTTTTACAAAGCAGGACAGGAAGTTTAGTTCAAAAGGATGTAGATAACTATTTTACATTACTTATGAATTCCATGCGCCATTTAAGAATCCATTAATTTTGGTCTACTTGTTAAGATACTGAATACCTCTAATTCTTAGGATTTCCCATAGATGTCAGTGTAGAAGACAAGTGCACCTATTTTCCATTGTTACTGTTTCATACGAGCTCTTTTTCTCTTATAACCTGAAAATGATTTCTGTATCGACAAAACTATTAGAATGTATTTTTCTGGAATTTGACTGATATTAAATTTTTTTTTCAGTCATGTCAAAATCTTATGGGAACCCTTTGCAGAGGGAATGCAGATCATTAGGCAGGTTACTATTATTCAAGTTATGCAAATCTTCATCATGCCCTGTTGTGGCAAAAAGTATTGGGCCCATTAGTCATGGCTGCTGAGCACTTATAGCTTCAAGTGAAGACAGTAGGAGGTAAAGGTGCTCAACCTCTCTGAAAGTAGGGGTTATTACATTAAAATAGATCTATCATAGTAAATTGAAATGTTACAAGTATAGTAAGAGTTCTCTGACGTCTACTTTAAAATATGAACCTCTGGGGACTGGTCTCACACCATAATCTGAGCTGCAATATGAAAGATTATACTTTCAGAGAAAGCTCTATAAGTATTAGGGCTGTTTCCTATTGTTCACATATCTTTTTCTTTTTTTCTTTTACTTTTTTTTTTTTTTGGTAGACATTTGTTCTTCTTCTACAAGTTGAAGCTGTCACTCTCCTCTGTTTTACCTTGTTAGCTGGTATTTAAATATATACTCTCCTAGCTCCCAGCTGCTCCCCAGTCCTGGTTGCTGTAGGATCAGTGCCAAGCATGGAGCGTGCATTATGATCAGGTGTGCACTCACAGCTCAACCTCACAACCAACAAGCTTGGAATCCTTTGCAGTCCCATGGGTTTGTAGCCCTGGACTGGGTCCTTGTATCAAAATTGTGTTAGCAGACTGCAGCAGATAGCTACAGCTTAGGTGGCCAAGAAAGCCTATGTACCTATGTGGGCATAATATATATTGGACTTTCAATATACTTATCATTACTAAGATATCACCATTATCATCATTTGTGCCGTTTAAAAGCTTCCCTGGAAATAATATTCTGAACAGTACAATGATTAGAGAAATTCTCTTTTCTTTGTTAATCCAGGTTTAGAAAGACTACCAAAGCATTCTCAGACATTGATGACACAATTGGATGATCTGTGTTAGCAGCTGACACAATTCTTCCAACACTCTTCTTTCTCTCAGGTTAAGTGTTGTAGCCGTACTTGTTTTACCCATGATGTAAAAAGCAGCCTTGGAACTTTTCTGTTAACCTAAACTGTTGGGTACCCCTATGATGATGCAGGACAGATGCATGAAATCATCTAACATCCATTCAGGTAGCACATTAGATAACGAGAGAGGGCATGCAGTTAACAGATTTTTATTTATTTATTTTTAATAAAAATGCTTTTCAGCTTGCATTCATTAATGGCCCAACTGCTAATGACTTAGGGTTGTGAGGTGTGGCCAAGTAACACAAGGTAAATTATTCATTTGCTTAAAGCAAGTCTATAGGCCAGTGCTCTGCTTAAGGCTGCCTTAGACCTGCATCTTAGTGCTGTCAGGATTTCTCTGACTGAGAAGGATTTTTTGAAACTTATTTGATGTGGACTTTTATTATATTTGAACTGAAAATGAGCTGTTCTGGAGGAGATCCTTGGAGAAGCTCCACCAGTACAGGACACAACAAACACAGCAGCAGCTGCAGCATCAGCATGCTCCTCACACTTTCAACTAACAGCTCAATGAAAGATTTTGGCAAGGCAGAAGGCCCAGTGGATGCCAGGTTGGCACTGGTACCTGTTGTGTTTTCTTTGCCTTATAGGATTGAAAAAAATAATAAAAAAAGGTAGCCTGTTTTTATGATACTGCAGCTTGAGATGAGGGGGAAAGGGAAAATAAATTATTCTTTTTAGGGTCTCTCCCCTGTCGTGGCCTTTTACCTTTGTTCTTCTGCATTCTTCATCATATTAATTAGGAAAAATATTCAAAGTACTGATGTCAAGGACAGTTTCTGGAGTTGGATGATAAGTTTTAAGGATAATAATTTAATGAATATTAACACTACAATTTCTTCCATATATTGGTCCATGTTTTCATATTTAAGTGCTTAAAGGCATGCTGATCCCATGCAGTATCTCTCAGCGCAGAACAGGTTTGCCCTCTTTCCCCAGCCAAAAGAAAACAGCTGTGCCACTGTGGTGTAATGCAAAAGCTAAGTGGGGGACCTGTTGAGGACAGAGACTATCAATTCAAGAGAACTGGCAATATGACTGGTGGGACTAAGTAGCTTCACGTGGCTATGCATTATATAAATATATCAGCTGAGGTTGGTGCTAGCTGGCAAGTTGCTGCACTGTGTTCTATTGCAAGATAGAGAGATCCCGAAACTAATTGCTTATTTGGCATACTGTTACACTTATTTGTCACAAGCAGCTAACCATAAACCTTTAGGTCTTGAAGGACGTTCTAGTTAAATGTACACATTTCTTTATATTATATATCTGTGATGTTACTATGTTTATCTATCTTAATAAATAGTCTCTCTAAAACAGGACAGACTGTGTACGAAGTCTCGCTTGCTTAATCTAGAAGGAAACAGAGGCAATTACCTTAATTACTGTACCACACCTTTTTGAGGAAATACACCCTTACTGGAACTTGTTTTTATTTTTTTCCATTTGAGTTACCTCTTTTCTTCATATACTGTCCCCTTTCTAAAACATATCCAGCAAAACCTCCCTATGCAGATAATGTGACATTCCTTGGCAGCTTTTGATTTGTTGCATGGGAGAATTGCATTTTGCTATTTTAAATTAAATACTTATAATAACACCTTGGGTTTTCAAAGGATAATATTTCGTTTTCCTAAATGACTGATTTTAGTTTATCTTCATTTCCTATTCTCAGGGATCATAGGGATTTTTTTTTATTATTATTCTTAACTGGAACAATATGAAAACTTTTTAATAATTAAAAAATCTTAGAAGTAGACCTAATTTATATATGTACAATTATTTGAATTATACTGACATCACATATCCTTTCATAATCTAGCAATTGATTTTCCCTTATGGTAATACTATGACTTTGTTTAACATTTTGTAATTACTGGAACGAGGAGGGAATGGAACCTTCTTAATGTATGTTTTGTGCCATCTCTTAGAATGATTTCCAGAGCTACATATATGGGCTTTCTTTGGCAATTTCAGCAGAAACTAAATTTGTGATGAAATGCGTCCTCAGTATCTGTCTTCCTGAGGTGTGTTGAGGTTCTGCAGATACCACTAGTTTCCAATTAACTTGCAGGCTAAGTTCAAGTTGCTGATCTTGACCTGTAAAACCACAAATGCCTTGGGACTAGGTCACCTGATACCATTTGTGACATTTCTTGCAGGTGCCATCAACGAATCACCTGTGACAATGGGCCTCATCTTTAACAGAGTGGACCTGGTGGAGAGGATGTGTTGGGCTTGTTTCTTCAGTCTTCTCTTCACCCTGTGGAGTTTCTAAGGGTGAGCTGATTGATTTAAAGGGTCTAATGGAATATATGGGTGCACAAATTATGAATACCAAACTTATTTTGTTAGTTTGTACTTAAACAGCAAGATACGCTTTGTCAAAGCAAGTCAGATCCTCCTAGTTCTTCTCTATGGAATGATTCCTGTTGTGTTCAAACAGAATGCCAAGGTAAGGCGTAATTTGATTATGAGTGTTTTCTCTATGACAGAAACGAAAAGTAAGGAGAGAGCATTTAAATGAAATATGTTATTGAAAAGGAATAAAGGTGTGCTGAGTTTCATATGCTAAAGAGCTGAACTTGGTTCTCCTTCCTGGAACAGAAGCCATACAGGACACTGGGTAAATCACTTAAATTCCTAACTCCAATTAATTTCAAGAGGAATAAAATATCTAAATACTGATGAAGAGGTAGGCTTCAGCTACTCTATGAATTGGTTAGTAAAAGTGGAAAATAGCTTTTTTTAACTTTGAGTATTATGAAGAGGCATTCTGTGCATGGGAAGTAGTCACATGTTGCAGTGATGGAAACCATATACCTCCAAGGTTTGCTTGTATGCATCTCTAGAGCATTACTGAAAATGTCTGTGTGATAACAGAAGTATACAATTTTTTTTTCCTGTCAGTAGACCTGATGAAAATACAGCTAGATCCAAATTATTCTCTCAGTAGGGAGAATTACTTAATCACAGAGAGAATCATTTAAACACTTTAATCACATTGTGGATATAAACTGTTTTTTGTGGACTCAATCCATATGTCAATCTTCTATGTTCTATTCTTGGAAGTTCAGCACATTTAATAGGGGTGTATGTTGTTAATCTGAATGATTTTTACTTCCAGACTTATGAATGAACAGAAAAAAAAATAGGACTTATTTTTTGTGGAGATTACACAGACAACAGAGGAAAGTATAAAAGGGGAAACACTGGCAAAACAGAAGTAAGATCAGAAAAGAAATTTGTTTTTCTACTATATCAGGTGAAACTAAAAAATGGAAGGCAAAGGATCTAAATGAAACTCAGTTTCTGATTTCCTCTAAGATCAAGTATGTAGCAATAGATAACACATTTAGATTTAATAGAAGCTCATAATGAAAGGTAAGTTAGTAAGAATTTTAGAGAAGCTCAGAGTAAATAATTTTATTCACACTTGTCAGCTAGACTGAAAAACTTGTTTAGAACAAATGTGAAAAGATAGTAGTTGCCTTTGCAAAAGATACAAATCTTCTTAAACTATCTAAATAGGTGATTATATTTTATATTATGAACAGGTATGCTCAGAAGTATGTTTCTGGAGAAAAAGAAATACTAGGTGTCAGCATGATTCCTGCTTCAATCACAGCTGTAGCAGATTTGAGCAATAGCTTATTTTAAAGAAATGCAAGTGCAAATCTATAAGGAGATCAAAGCAAGTTTGATATAGTACAGCAGTTGTAGAAAAGACTTAAAATTCTCTAAGTAGAGTTTGACAGTCTTGTTTTGAAAAAAGTATTTTGATAATTAGGTTCTGTATTTTGCAAAGACATGGATGCTTGTTTGGCTTTATGCGTCTCACTGAAGTCAGTGAATTTATGCATGGAGAGTTAAACTACTTATGTCTTTATGCAGTCGAAGATTTTGACATTATTTATTGTTTAGCTGTTCCATGGTGCAGTTGTCTTCTGAAAGCAAAGTGGATGAAATGCAGAAATGTTTTTTAAAAGGGGGAAGAAAAATGTGCTAAATGAATTAGTACTTATTGGCACTTGAGAATTTTGCAACAAGATTTAAAACAACACCAAGAGACAGTAATTATTTACTGTGCTTCAGTTCCTTGAATGCAAATTAAGCATAAGCTAAGTAGATCATTACCTCTGTTTTTATGTCCGCATAGATAAACTATGAGGAAAAAATATCACTGATATAAGAAAGCGTACCTATACAATCATCTGCTCTCTTGCTGTTTACCATGCAAAAGTACAAATGTTTTATTTCACCCTGACCATGTTAGCATGAGCAGGGAGGTCAAAACCATTAGCAGATTGATCCTTCTCACACTCCATTTTATGGCCCCTATCCACTGCTGGTTTCACTTCAATGAGTTTTCTATTTCTCTTTTACCAAGCTAATTTAAATAAACAAAGTTTGGGGTTTTCAACTTGGTTTGTCTGCCACTTTCTTTCTCTGTACTTGCCTTTTTTTTTTTTTTTTTCCTGAGCTCTCTCCTCTTCATCTCCTTAGTCATTACCTCCTGCATGCTATCTTACTGGTTTTCAATTCTTTTCATTATTTTTATGACTCTTTCTATTGGATAGAAGTGTCTTATCTTAGATAATCTCTATTAATTTTTGGAATGAGTATGTTTCCAGATTTGTTATTCTTTTTTTTTTTTCTTGTGGAAAGCTACGGGTTTTCTTAAGCATTGGAATTCAGCAAATACAGCCAATTGTAATGTAAGACTTATTAGCAGCTTTAATTATTGAGAATCTACATTTACATCCACATTTACATGCCTATGTCTTAGTCATTTTCCTTACACTTCTTCTACAATAAGATATTCTTCAACATAAAATTAACATTTATCCTAACAAATTTGACTGAATTGCTCATCACTCTTCTAACAATGTTTGATCAAACTACCAGTCATTCAGCTTATTAGTGTCAGTATTTGTTACTGATTTTATTCTTCAAGCAGTATTATTTTCAATTCACTCACTAGTATCCTTGGTTTCTGCACCCTTCAGTACTCCTTATACATAGGGCTCTTTTCTGGCTCACCTAATCTTTCACGACTGGATTCCCGCATCAGAGCTCCCCAGAAACCTGAGGTCTCTGGCGGTATCTGAACAGCTGTGCATAGTTGAACTCTGCTTCTCCATTTTATTTCCTATGGCATTGTTTCTCCTTGTGTGTTTACATTGTGCTCTCAGGAACTGGGAGTGAAGCGATTGTGCAAGCAGGTATGGCAACTTCAGTGCGCTTGTGTGAGTGTTTGTGCAGAAACCCTTTCCAAGAGACTGGTTACTCACTTTGGCTTCTGAGAAATGCAAGGGGGAGTTGTGCATTGTACACACAGAGAATCCAGCGACTTTGAGAGGGTTGTGTAACATCTGCTTTGAAGTAGAATGCTTCTAACAGAGTAAGCATTACTGAAAGGTAATGGGATGACAAAATAACATATAGAAAGATCCAGATGTAAATTATATGGGAAGGGCAGTTTAGTGGAGAATCTAGCACTAGGCTTGAAGAGCCCATAGAATCAATGAAATAAACTTTCTAGGTTTATAGAAACACATTGCAAAGATTTTAAAAATATATAAATATGAAAGTAATGGCAAATGGGTATAGAAAAGAAAGGACAGGATACATAAGGAAATAATACTGAAGTATAACATAATGACATAACGTGAATTTGTTCTTTCAGTTATGGTCACCCCATCTCATAACGATTGCAAAAGAAAAGTAATTCATAGTAATTATAATAGACATAACCAACTGATACTGTAAATCTTATTAATTGATCAGGTGAGAGTGGGGCAGACAGGTTAAAAAAAGAAAAACCCTTTGCATGTTTTATTTAGTGTAGTGTCACAAATACATGTTGGCACAAGGCCCTGTTTGGGTGTACAGTACAAAAAGCGTATATCATGAAGATCTTAATAAATCAAATGAAAATCATGTATGTGTGGTTGTGTTTCTCTGCAAAATAACAGGTGTTTAATGCATGTATTAGGGCACCTGTTTTATTTGGCTGTTATTTGTCCAGAGATGCTTATTCATGCTAAATTTAGCAAGGCTGTGGCAGAGCATGAGTTCACTTGGGAATGTGAATCTTTGAAATATGCTCTCGCTGGAGCTTGGTGAATAATTTAACTCGCTAAATCTCTTTTCCAGCTTGCCATTTAACTGTGAATAGATTTCAATTTTGATTTATTTTGTTCTTTATTCAAGTTATTCAACAAAAAGTTTATGCAAATGCATTGCAGCCTCAGGATAGCTCGTATATTACTCACAGACTATAGGTTCTGCTGCTGGTGATGGGACTGATTTGATACCCGTTTAAATAATTGGAAAGGCTCCCATACACTTCAGTTACAAAATTCTACAGATATTTTTCCATTGACTTCCGTGAGTGTGGGATGAAGCTGTGTTCTCAGCTGGCTACTCGTGCTGTGTGACTGGGCTGATAGCTCATATAATACGATTTCTGCTACTTGACAAAATGACTTGAAAATCCAGAGTTTTTAAAGATTTTCATGAGAATGTTCTCTCAACAGATGTGTATGTCTTCGTGATATTTTACCTTTCTGCAAAAATTCATTGAAACATATATAGACTTGCCAAAATGTCAGCAGAAAGCAATTCAACAATTGTATGGTACATTTGCAAACTCATTAAATAACCAATATATTTTTAGTATTTACCAATCTAAAACCAGCTTAATGCATAAACTCCGAAAGGTATACTACATATATAAATGGAAAAGTCTAATCTGGAAAGAATTTTTACTAACTTATAGCATCACTGTTTTTGAAAGACTTTATAACATTGCTTTTAATATTTAAGAATGTATCTGTTTTATTTTTAGCTAGCAGTTCAGCAAGTTTGGGTTTCATTTCTTATAGTCAGAAGTCCTGTTGGGAAACACATCTGAATGAGAACTGCAGGATAGCAACCTTGCACTATATGATTCACAGAACTGAAATATTCATACATTTCTAAATTATTTTCTTTAATCCCTGATTTTTCTTTAGAAGAGAAAAATGAACAGATAATTTTTGTCTGAAGTAAAATCTCTTGAGATGCTTGTTTCAGTGATCATAATTTAGAAGAGTGTGTCTATTAGGATTCTGTACTATCAAATCTAAAGTATACCCGGGGGTATTTATGAATCTGATTTTATGATTATTAGGCCTTCTTTAGTTGTTTAGGAATTTAGAAAATACTTGTTTTATTGTTTTATTTACAGTGACTAACCATAGAATAGCCTCTAATCATATTATTTGCTTAACCAAGTGAAAGATTTAGTAATATGTACGTTTTCTTAGTAGTTTGGCTATATTTTTGTCGGTCAGTGCCTTGAATTCCCTCCTGAAAAAATTGATGATAAAGCAGTTATAGAGACTTCATTTATATGCATAAGTATCACTCAATCTATCAATATTCTTTCAGTTTGCAAAGTTTCCAAAGTAGCTTATAAACACTTCTTCTATATACACCCATCATCTTAATGTTACTAAGCCGTAACTGTTTTGATGATGAATCTTCATCCCCTGCTCCTCTCTCTGGAGGCAGTTTGATGAATTTTCAGTGGAAGGCCTAGAAGTACTTAGCTTTCTCAGTGTTTGCTTATGAGGCTTGTGTGGTTAAACCTCGCTGTATGTACCTCAATCAGTTCTTTTGCTATTACCAAAACATCTTTACATCCCTCACATTCTGCCCCCCCCCCCCCAATCATTTCAAATATTTTCCTTTTGTACTCAAGACACTTAGGTGGTGGTATGAACCCTTGGTAATCTTTCTTCACATTTCTTTTAATGTTATATGCTGGATTGGCTATTTGCAAAAACGTTAAGTGTATATATACATATTTTCTGTTTTATATAGTTGCTTGCAAGTTACAGGCGTATAATTTCTTGTAACATTTAATGGCTGACCGTGCTCCTTGGACTACCTTGGACTGTTCCAAGTATTCTGTGCTCACGTGAGGTTCTTTACAGTGTCTTTGCAAATAGTGTAGTATCTTTGAAAAGAATAACTTTATTTCTTCTGCAAATAAGATTTTGAAATTCAATAGTGGCAAAGGAAATACAGCAGTTGCTGAGTGATTTGAAGCATCTTTACAGCAATTTACTATTAAATTAACTGGATGACAACTTCCCCAGTACAGTGATCAACTGATGAGAGATGTTTTTTAGTTATGTTTTAAAGAGCTCAGTTAATTCAGTAGATGGCACTATTCCTCCTGCGTCGCTGGGCTAATAACTCAGTTACAAGATGGTTCTCTACTATGATAGTCATCTTGTTTTTCCAGATGAGATGAAATAAGATTTTTTAATATTTTGAATCTATTAAAAGTTCCCATGAGATTACCTGCAAGAACGTATGCCTTGGCAAGCCTTCTGCCAAGATTCCAGTATGATTTAGATAAATTTATGGTTGTCTTCCTGTACGTCTGAGCTATGCCTAGACCTCTCTTTTGAATTCAAATTTTCTGTGCAATGTCATGGCTAATACTGTTGTTCTACAAATCACATAGGTCAGCATAAGCCATTACTGTTACTTAAAAAAAAAAAAAAGTCTGTGTGGACTGGCAAACTGATCTGGAATATAACTAGGCCAGCAAAGAAGCAGCACGCCAAAAAGTAAGCCTGGGTACTTTTTCTGATCTGGTTCACTGTGCAATAACCAAGAAAGTGGCATAAGAGGGAGTGACACCATCAGGAATCATAGAATGGCTTGGGTTGGAAGAGACCGTAAAGCTCACCTAGTTCCAACACCCTGCTTTTTTATCATGGTTATCTTGAAGATAATTAATTCCATGATTTTCGTACTTTTAGGAAACCGTGATTCTACTTAGTTTGGTGGGTGTAAGAGAAATAGTGATGGTGACAGTTTCATTGATGATATTCAAAGCTGCCAGAATAAATCCTGAGTTTCCTTGAAAAATTATTAAAAAATTGGAGATCAACAAAATCAAATGAGGTAGTCCAAAGGACTGAACCAATGATCTGTGGAAGATATTTCATTCAACCAGGCATAAGGTTGCTTCTTTCATACATTCTCCTTCTCTCAAAATAGGAACAATTCTTTCTTCTTTCTTATTTTTGAAGGTTTAACTTTTTTGATGTGCCTGATTTTGATGATATGACAAATCTATATCTTTAAAGCCTTGACACAATTTTCCTGAAACTAAAGGGATGATAGCTAACTGCAAATGTCTGACACAGAAAATCCCCCTCCCACACCTCTCAAGTCAATAAATATTAAATTTCATTTAGGATGCAAGTAATTCAGTGCAAGCATTTTCCTTGATTTTATTGGTGGCTTGGTCATATCCTCTGTTAGTATGATCTAAAAATTCCTTAATGTGGGAATAAAAATGTTGTTTTTGCAAAGTTACATTGTTTAACGGTAAGGAATGGGGTATTGAGATATGCTTGCAGTGATAAGAAAACTTAGCAGGCGACCTTGTAAAATGCAGACAACCAGACTCCTTAGAACAATTAGGTGAAAATCACGGTGTTAAGTCAAGACAGATAAGTGAAGAAACATTACCACTTCAAAGAGTAAAAAAGTCAAAAGAAATTTGAAAGATAACAGGCCGGCAACTGAAGGCCATGTCTGTGAAGCATCGGATAGGTTGTGAACCTGGATTTCCCAGTCAATGGGGAAACAGGGGAGGGTCCTGTCATCAAAAAGTATATAAACTGTGTTTTGGAACCAGTAGGTGCGCTCCTGCTTGTGGGACGCCCGCCATTGCAATCGCGAATAAATTATTACTTCACTGAGATCCTCACCTGAGCCTAAGTTATTGGCTGCGGAGTGTTTCTCACATTAAGAAGCAGTATTGCAGAGTCCTGATGCATAAGTATCATGAGCTTGGTTTGAAATGATGAGACTGGAAAAAAAAAATTCCTCTAGCTTTCTGGCAGAGACTCCTGTGGGTTACATCACTTTTTTTCTTTAAAATCAAAATAAAATCAAAATATTTAATGTATGGCAAAACTGAGTTGTAATTAAAATACTTGTTTTAACTTGGACTACGAAGCCTGTCATTTTCATTATATATAACAAATAATTTTATCTATTAGATCTGTAATTATCCTAGAGATGGAAGATATTTTGAGGGTAGGAAAAGATTTCTCCCATCTTTTTCTGTCACCTTATATATACTTTTATGTAGCTGTGTATAACTTTGTTTGCAAAATACTGTGATATTCACAGCAATCATCTCTATATTTCAAAAGTAGTTAAAACAGAAGCCAAATAGTATTGATTTGTATTAATTGCTTCAGGTCCAAGCAGTCATTCCCCCATTGTGTTGAGTATTGTATAAACAGTATAGAAAGTCTTTACCGTCTTTGCTCCAACTCCAGCATTAAGATTACTGCTCAAAACAGGACAATAAATGACCTGACTTGCTTTCCCTCAAATTAAAGATACCTAAATTTCCAATGTGCTGCTTGTGGTTTGCTTTCAAATATTCAAAAAGTCTGGCAATAAATACATTCTTTACTTTCTGTACAGAACAATATTGATTCTCCTTGCATTCCTTCAAATTCCTCCTGAGTTCTGTCACTCAATAATACGGCATTCCTGTCATCCTAAAAGGATCCAAGATGGACATAGCAAATCAGCAATGAATGCATCCTTCCTTCATTTATTTTGTTTAATAAGGTAATATTGGTCTTCCGTCACTACTGTCAGATTCGAGTGCTCTCTTTAAAGCAGTTTCAAGTTCCATGGATGAATGTTTGAGCTCTCAGCATATGCATTGTGCTAAACCAGCTTCTGCTACCTTCCCAAGGCAAAGCAATTAAAACATTACATTTCCCTCAGCCACCCTGGCTAATGATGGCTACTTATATTTTCTGTGTAGGTGATGGGAGAATGAACAGATCTCCTTGTCATAGAATGTTGCTATTAAATGATACTGACTTTCTTTAAAAAAAAAAAAAAGTTTTTTTTTTTCTTTGCCATGCTGAATGCTTTCTTATCCCTTCAAACTGTGTGGGTCTTGGCCACTTTTTTTCTTCTTTTTGTCCTTGCAGACAAAAAAAAAAAGTTTCTGTGCTAATGAAGACTTAGCTTTTTAGCTCTGGTAGGAGAGAGAAATTTTCATTTGTGGTTGTGATGGCCATGAAAGAGAGTCAACACTATGGCTTGTGTAAAATTTGTTTTCATCAGAGTACACCCACGTGGGAGATTCAGTTAATTTTAGCTCTAGGTGAGGCCCTGAAAGCTCTACACATTTTTTCTCTTTAGGGATGTCCAAGGTTCCTTTTTTCTTTTTTTTTTTATACAGTTCCGGTTGCTCCTCTGTGAAATTGAGGCATGTGCATGTGACAGTCAGTTTTCATGAAGACAGATCACTGTCTGTGCAAGGTCAAACTTCCTCAAGTCCATGAGTTTTGGCAGCCACATCGCTCAGAAATGGCCACAATCACCTTTCAGTCCCTTGTCTGTCTGACCTGCCAAAAGCTTTTGTGGAGCATATTATGTTATTTAGAACACTTTTCTAATGAGTATGAGTATGAAAGGTTAGTTTGCAATATGAGCAACTTAAAATAAACAGAAGTATTTAACTGCTAGAAGGAACACAAGAACAGTAATTAGTTTGAAGCTACTTTGTTGAAAAATGTGGCTGAGAAAGTGATATAAAAACCAGATTTTATCATTTTCCAACAATGAATAACCAGAATTTCTAGAAATGAGTATAGGCCTGTTATTCATACATGTTGAGTGTCCAGTGATTGTGTGAACTTAAACAGCTATGTGCTCAGCACCTCTGGAAAGCATCTATTTAGAAATAATAAAGAAATTGAAGAACCCAAATAGTAATCTTCAAGCATTTGTAGTAGGAGAAAGCATTTTAAAAGACATTAACTCCCATTTGGGCACATATATCAGGACCAGATTTTCAAATACATTTATCAGTAGAGTTCCTATTGTAACACCTGTGATGAAAATTCATAGTCACTTTAGCCATCAGCTTGCTTACTTTCAAAAATTTGTAGGTGTAATAAATTCCTTCTCTGAAGCATAAATATCTAAAGCTAAGAATAAGGGAACTCTTACAGAGCAGTTTTTTGTGTGTGTGTGTGTGAATGAAATAATTCTCCTGTTCTTCTGATATTCTCTCCCTCACATGGAAATGCCTGAAACTACAATAAAACTTCCATGACCACTGGGATAAATAGGATTCAAGCAGATAATGTAAGAGTAGTTATGTATCATCTATTTTAGGTGAAGCAGGGAGATGGGAGACCTACTTCTCTAGTTTCTAGACAAGTGTTTTCTGTTGCTTTCATTAATGTCAGAGTAACCAAAATTAATGAGTCCAGGATACTCTTAGTAGAAGTTCTACAAGAAAAAACTTGTTTGCTTATTCATTGTTAAATGAAACAAAAACATTTCTGAAGCTACTAGTTGATAGTACAAATAACACTTACTGAAAAGTGTTTTTTTTTTTTTAAGTTTTGCTAAAATAAATGTCACAGCTCATAGCTTTTTAAAAAGATTTTAAAATAAAAACTTCAAGGAGATAACTGGATTTTGCATAACATCCAACAACATCCAATAAAATGGTTCAAAAAGTATTTACTTTAAATAGGGAAAGGTAGTCATGAGGAAACTAAACTGGAGATATTTTCTCACTTTCTTCAGTTATAAATCATATTTTAAAACTAGGAAAATGTGAAGTATATTAAATGAAAGAAACAATGTTAAATTTTAATTTTCAATGTCACTAATTAAAAAAAACAAAACATACACAGAGATAACATTGATCTTAAATTTTTAAAAAACAGTGTGATTCACAATTTTCCTTTTTAATATTTAACAGACAAGATTGGTATGACTTTATACACTTAAATGTGTTTTTTGTTGTTGTTCTTTAATGTAAACTAGAACTCATATGAAAGAATGCCCTAAGTGTGTAAGTATAATTAGTCTGGCTATTATGAACCAAATCCTTCATAATCCTAGTGCATACAGAGACCAAAGGAGACTGGATTTGTTTGTCTCTGTAACTCCTGAAATAGAGCTAATTTTCAATGGTTACACTAATTTAGCTTATCTACAAAATGAGCACATATTACAAGTGTTGTTTTATAGTTTTAATATGCTGTTATTAATTTTGTAGTTAATTTAAAGACTTTGGTGCTAATTGATGCTCACCCTCCTCCTATCTCCCTGAGCAAAATACCTTAATTCCATAAAACATTGGGGCAAGAAATAAACCAGATAACCTCTTGTAATCTCTTCTACTTTTTATTTAATGATAAATTAAATAATAAATCTACTATTTATTTGATGATAATATAGGCAACATGTATTGTAAGGGCTTAAGAAATAGTAAATAGTTCCTGAGATAATCTTCACTGTTGCTGTATATGGAATCCCTTTCCCCCAGTATTACACTGTGTTGAATTCCTCCTGTGAAGGAAATTACCTCACCTGTGAAGATGAAAACCAATGAAGAGAGAAAAAAAAAAAACAAAACACAATGAAATTAATGCTATATGGCAAATATACTGCTTAAATATAATGTCTTTTCTACCACGTATAGATGAATATGCAAATACCCACCTACATGTTGACATGGCAGTTTCCAGTCTGTTAACATCTGTGGGCTAGGAGAGACAATTTTTGAGTAGTGGAACTTTGCTGTGATGATTTAAGTTCAGCAGGACTTTGTAAAACTTCTCTAAAAGTTGTTTCATGCTTCTCTGTTTAACCATATTCTAGACAGATCTGAAATTACCTGCAGTTTTCTTAAGGTATTAGATGAAATAAAGCCTTTCAGAAGCCTTTACATGATTCAAAGCAGCTGATATAAATTCATTATTTTAAGGATGAGTAGTGTCACTACTTTATTTGACAGCATTATTTGTTAGAAACTATTTTCATTCTGTAGAAGTAATTGTCTGAACATTTACATTTGTTTTTACAGCCAACATAGGTCACTACTAAAATACTGTGTCACTGACAGGTTTATAATTCTGCTGACACAGGCTGGCAGATAGACGAGCGTCTCCCATGGAATATAAACATAAATTTCAATGAATAAATAGAACAGGGCCTGTTAGTGCAGTCATCAAAAGAGAAAAGCCCCATAAGAAAATAACAGAAGGCTTTTGACCCTTTAAATTATAGCTCACTAGCTCACTGCTACAATCAACTGAGCTTCTTAGCACTGATGATGCTTTGACTGCTCCTGACATCATGTTGTGTGGTATTCACATCAAAATCCAAATGGAAGGTCAAATTGCTCCAAAAATTAAGTGGGTAATAGACCATCTGAATAGCCCAGGTTCTAGGTCAGAGAAAAACTTTTATGCTGTTCTGCAAGATTCTGAGTAGTGTATCTTTAGTGAATTATAGAAAAAGGAAGATATATTTAAATACCTCTGAGTGTTTTCTGTTTAATTTTTGTGATTGTTCAAATCACTCATTCTAACTAGTCTCTTCAAGGTTTATTGCACAAATATTAAAGCAGTGAGGTGCCTTCATGTTATTAATTAGCACTCACTTTCTTGGGAGCATTTCACAGGCGTGGGGTTAGAATTTTCCCCCCCTGACTTTGTTAGGGGTAAACTGGGTAACCAGGTTATCTGCTGGTCTGACATCAACCACTTTTTCCAAAGGGAAATATAGTCCCATTAAACTTTTAAAATATCTTTGAGCACTACTTACAGTTTTTCCTCCTTTTAGAAATTAAGAAAAAGATGAGCAAAGTCAAGGAGTTCAGCATATTGAAGTCAGTGAAGTTGATCCTGTCAATTGTGAATTTAGCCCATTAAAACCAACATGATTTCCTCCTTGTCAGAAGACAATTTCTGTTACAGCTAAGACTGAGTTCAGCAGTTTAAGACACTTTTTTCTAAAGCAGAAAGGTGATCAAAATTGTTTATCAGGCAAAGTCATTGCACCTTGCTTACATTTATACATAATATATTGTGTATATGTAGCTTCACATGCATAGGAAACCTCTATCTATACAGCCAAATAATACATGCTCCAAACATGGGCATGATGTGACTACAGCTACTTGTAAATGGATGGGAGGGTCTATTTCAGAGAACGAAATCCTCACATCTTAGACGATGTAATTTCCTTTTTTTTTTTTTTTTTAATTAGCCAGGCATTGATGCTTGGTCCATTCCTAGATCCTAGCCTGCTTTAGGGCTCTGAGGTCATTACCAATTTGTGTTAGCCATGTTCACTTATGACATTGTGATTAGCAATAGCTACACTAAAATTTACTGGCATCCTTTCAGGGAACTGAAATGTGTGACTAAATATAACCAAGCTACATTTAAGCTTGCTAATTATGATAGTGATATGAGTCAGCCTTTCAAATGTGAGACTCAGTCTGGGCTGTTGCCATCTTTCAATGACTCTGCCTTCCTCGCTTATAGCTGTGGCCCCAGCTGAGCTAGCTGAATTACAGCTAGTTAGATGATGTTCACTAATGTTCCAAACATTACTCCTTTTAGAACCTGTTTTTACTTTCATTGACAGTCCCTTTACTGCTTGTACCATTGCTTATTCTCATACCTGTTATTTCTATTACTCCCATTACTGTCTTTGAACCTTCAGTGAAAGACTCATCTATGTTGTCAGAACAGCAAACCGGGGAATTTCCATAACAAAAGACGTTTTTGTGAATCAGCTGCATTCAGCTTTTTACAATAAGCCTCTTAAAGTGTAGAGGAAAGACTTGTGGACTTGTGTTTTTTTTTTTTTTTTTTTTTTTTCCTTGCAGAAACTCTGTATAATTCAATGTTTGTAATGGTTCCAGAGATGAATTATTGGAACTTTCATAATAGATTCAATAATATATGTAGGAAAGTCTTGTTTTGTCTCTAAACAGATTCAGGCTGTCAGCAGGAAATTTTTACAATGTTAGTCCTTTGATTTCTCTATGTATGGTTGTGGGTTTTTTGTTTCTGTTTATCCATGTTTATTTATTTTTATAGGAAAATTAAGTTTGCCTCTGGCTGAAATTTGTCATTGGCACTTTGGCTTTTCATTATTGACTGATATTTTTGAAAGGCATTGCATGTTTATGCTAGATTTCTCAAATATGAGCATCTTAAGTTGATTAGGTACAATGTGTGGGAGAGTTCTTGAAAAAAATCAAGTAGAGTTGGGTAATTTATAATTGCTCTAATAGCTGAAAACAGGTCTGAAAGCAATTTACAAATAATAGATTAATTCAGAGGTATAATCATCTGTATTCATTAAGAAGAATTTATTTTCAGTTGAAATCTTTTCCTTTAACAGCAACTCTTTGCTGTATTAGATTTTTTTTTTTCTTGAAGACTATTTACAATTGCTAGCATACCTTTTTTCTCATTCAGCATTTACTCTGATGTTCTGTTAAACTTCTGCCTCTTCCTACTCCTATCTCTACTTTACCTCAGTTAACAGTTGTAAGTTAACCCTAGGAAAAAATGCATTGGAGAAGGCAATGAGTACTGTGACACTACAAACTCCTTGAAGCAGACTTAAGCTACCTTGCAGAACAGATGCATTTCTTTAAGGGGAACACATCATGTTGAGAGTCATAGTTAGTCTCTGGAAGAACTTGTAGTAATATGTGTACTTGAAAATGTGTGTGTCTTCGAATGCAGTGGTTCATGCCATCGCTTCCTGGCTTTTTTGTGTGGTGTTTGTAATGCGAACCTGAATGCTTCAGTATGTTTGTGTTGTTCTTTTTTGTAATAGTAAAACATAGTCAGATGTACAGCTGCTGTAAGCATAGTTGCATAGTTCTAGTGAATTTTCTCTAGACTAATTTCAAATATCCTTTGTAAGTTACGAATAACAGTCAAATGTATGCAGACTAACATTATTCTAATAGGCTCTGTGTCTGGAGATGGGGATGGGTTTACTGATGAAGCTTTCAGTCTTCATTCAAACAAAATTTCATTCTTGAATTCTGTGAGTTAAAGACAAAGATATTTTGGCTGACAACTATGGCTAATTTTAGTGTTTATAATATTTTTTTATTTTTCTCCCATTTATTATCCCTATAGACTGAAATAATGGTTTTGTATTTAATGTGATATAATTTCTCAGTCCTTTTTGAGCAGTAGTATTTCTTTGTTATATAAATATCTGATTTAAAATAGGTGCACTGTAGGAGACCATATGAAGATATAATGTCCAACTTGAAATCAAACCCAGTTTATCCAGAGGTCAAAGACAAAGTAAAGAGATCAGGTAGATAAGAAGAGAGATGAATCCGTCATACTTCCTGACCAGAGTTCTTCATACAGTGTTTAAACTCTAGGGATTAAAAATAAATAAACAAAAAAGACGTTCAGAGAACAATATGAGGTATCCACTTGCCTTCAGAGTAGGTAAAATACTTCCAAGCTCTGTAGTCCACTGCCAAAGTTAGGATATGTTTTTGAACTCTCTAATCTTGTGTTATGAGGTAATATAATGCAACCTTCTCCATTGTATTTTTATGGAGTATCACTGCCTTGTGGCTTGGAAGATTTCAAAAGCTTTTCTCATTTTTCACTGACTGTGTATAATCAGGGCATGCTATTTTTCTGTTCAGAACTTTAATTACACATTTTGTGTTCCTGATATAGGGCTATTGTGTAGATGACTTCTATTTGAAGGAAGGAACTCTATTTTCATGCCTGGCCACTCTTACTAATTTGTAAGACTTTTTTTTTTTTTTCTTCTTCTTTTAAATTCAATGTTATAACACTCCTGAGTGTTTAAATTTCTCATGTAAAAATGATCATAGCAACAACTTCCAGACTTAGTGGTCAAAAAGTAAACTGAATCTAAGCAGTAATGTTGCATTTCAGTAATAATATACAATAGGACATTAGGATCATTTTATGGTTATTACATCCACAGATCTGCAGTAAGGTGAAAAATGAGACATGAGATGAAAAGAAAAAGCTTTCAGCAGATATTTAAGATTGGTTAATGCATGATAATTTTTCACTCTGGAATGGTTTATTCCTGAATATGATCAAACCTATGTTATAACGTAGCATAATTCGTGAATAAATTAACCCAAACCCAGACACACTCCACTTTCATAAGACCTGTGAAATTCTAGAACATCAAGTTTAAACACTGTAGAATTCTCCTTGTTCGTGCTGCTGCCATACCTTGCACAGTTACAGCTTCCCTTGAGGCCTTTTTTCCAGCATGTAAATACCTCTTTGTAATAGCAACATCTAATACAATTTCATTAACTAAATATTAAGGACTGATTGGAAATCACTATCAGCCTAATCAAAACCCCATTAATTTTTTGTTGGCTACAGGACTTGGATAAAGGAAGCTACAAGAAATATAAATAACTTATTGTGGAGAACAAGAACATTCTGACACTGCAAATTCAGGGCATATACAAGGGATGACAGATTCCTCTACAGCACTCACCAGTAGCTGTATTTAGAAAAAAGAGGTGGGATTTTATGTTAAATTTTATATTGCACCAAGATTTATTGCACCAAGATTATTGTAAAGACATATATTGATCTGAAGGAAAGAAGGAGTTGGTCTTCAGTCTGTTCTGGCGGGATAGACCTCTAGCTCTGACCCTAATGATCCTGTACATTAAAAAAAAAAAAAAAAAAAAGACTTGCAAAAACACATTACTTCATTACTCTCCCTTTAGTTAGTTCATTTTGTATGAAGCAATAATTACAGTCTCACTGGGGAGAGGGATAGTGCCCTGTATGTCCTGTAGACTGTCTAGCACAATAGTCATCATGACCTTTAAACTGAAGGTTTTAGATTCTAATCCATTAGAAATAATGAAATATATATACATATCACTACATTGACTTTTCTGTTTAGCTTTCTCTAAACATCAAAACAAAAAATCTTACCAAATCTACATGTTTTTAAATTTCACATACACTAGCTTTCAGTAAGATGGAAGTTTTTTTCAGAATTCACAAGGTGAATGATTTCCCAAAATTCTGACAGATATTAAGAAATACAATTTCATCTTGCATTATTGAGCTACAGAACAAGAGTTATTTAAGCCGCTGGTCTGGTAATCTGCTGACCGGAGATTAGTTTCTGGTATGCTTTGAACTATTTACATGATGATAAGTTATATTTCATCTGTAAAAGTCAGTCTTAAAGCACTTCATTCCTTCTGTTTGAGTTGACTTGTACATATATTGTACAAGTAAATAAAATACACTAGATACTGCATGTATTTATTTATCTGCTATATGAGTTAAAAACAAACAAAAATCAAAACCAGAAAGCATTGAAACTTTATTATTGTAGACTACATTGTTCTGTCACAATGGAAATGTTTCGTAAAATTGAAGTCGTCTTTCTCCAGAACTTCATTTGAAAAAAGCAAAAAATAAAGTTTTCCTATTGTTGACATGGGACTTTTCAAATTTTGTTTTAAATTTACTTCTCTCTCTCTTTTTTTTTTTTTTTTTTTTTTTTTTCCTAATACTAGTTTGCCTTACACTGAAATTAAAAAGCTTGTGTTTTTGGCCAGGACTTTTTTGGCTGTTTGTTGGGGTGGGGAACTCAGTAATACTCTATTTCTGTTCTGATTTTATGAATCAAGAATTTCACCCTCTCCACAAATCTACCATCCAGTAAGCACTGGAATTAACTCAGACCCTTCTTTGTAAAGCCAAGTTTTTCTGTGATGCTACCCAACTTGTAGGCTATCTTGTAGACAAAATACTGCATCTTTCAAGTTCTCTCATCACTCAGTTGCACTGACAGCAAGTTTTTCTAAATTTCTTGAAAAGAATAATCACAAATACTGGTTTCTCATGAGAGTTCTTATTCAAAATGCTGGTGAAGCACAGTCAGTGAATTGTGGATTTAATGAGAAGTACCCATTTTGATTCTTTGCATCATTGTAAATTGGGAATAACTTATTTAGCTCTTAATAAAGCATATTAAAAAAGTAATGGGAAGTAGTGTTGTGTCAGAACGCTTGTGCAAAAGAAAACTACTGGAAAGGCTAATTTGTAACAATCATGTCAAAACAACATGGAAATACTTTGACATAGAAAATCTTTCTGTATAATACATTCTCAGTTATTTTAAAAATCCATTTTATTCTGATCCCCTTTATTTATTACCAAGTAGCTAACAGATGGAGCAATTTTTCTGAAAGCAGTTTGAAAGAGATGTATTGTTCCACACACTGCAACTCCACTGATTTATAGCTTCTACAGCTTGGGAAGCATCTTCGGATGTGCTTCTCTAGTTCTGTTCAATGCAAGGGAAAAGGGTTTTCAGTGCAATCTCTCTTTTATGACATAACTTCTAAATTAAAGAACTACACAGTGAAACATTGTACTGCCAGTCATTAATATATAAACAAATTTAAATCATCAGATATTGTGTTTTTACAAACGCTGTTTTTAAAGCTTTTAGCTGTTTTTTTTTTAGCTGTTTTTCTAATTTTATTTTTAAAATAAATCTAGCTTGAGGGAATGAAAGATTAAACACCAATTTAAACAAAGACTATTTTCTTGTGCCCATACAAGCAAACTGTATCAATGTGAGGAAGTAGTCTCACGTTGTGCCAGGGGAGTTTTAGATTGGATATTAGAAAGCATTTCTTCACAGAGAGGGTAGTCAAGCATTGGAACAGGCTGCCCAGGGAAGTGATGGGGTACCCATCCCTGGAGGTATTTAAAAGATGTATAAACATGGCCGTAAGAGGCAAGGTTTAGTGGTAGGATTTGGTAAGTCAGGTTGATGGTTGGGCTTGATCATCTTGAAGGTCTGTTCCAACCTAGATGTTTCTATGATTCTATTCCTACAAGTATCAGTATAGCTTCAGAGCCATGTCATTTATAGACTCTCATACAGGCCTATTTTTACTTAAATTTCCTCTTACTACTGAGATTTTTAGACTGTTACACCTAAACAGGAGTTCTGACAACACGGCTTTTATGTAGTATTTTATTTATTCACAACACTGATTCTAGGCATGAGAAGTATTTCTCAAACACTAATAACTGAGTTGCTACAAACATTATCACCTAACAAGATAAAACTGAAGAAGAAGGATGAAGTCTTTGGCCTTAAGATAAAGGCAGTGAAAGAATGAGTATCTGTGTTTGGGAATTTTCATATATTAATCTTGAGGTATTGTTATTTCAAATTTAAGCCTCTTGTTTAATGAGATAACGCTTGTAAGTGACATTTTAAGAACTAATGGGACTGAGAAGTGGTGTGAAACCACAGGAAGAATAAACCTTTTTAGAATCTTTGCTAATGAAGTATTTGTATTTATGTTATGAGATGAACTCTTTCACTGTTATAATAGTGATGGAAAAGAGGAGGAGCAAGTTACAGGGAGATATTTGGTGCAATATCTGGCTTCCCAGAAAATGGACAATTTATTTGGTAACAGGCACTTCCAGATCACACACTGAGCCATGTCCTTACCAGAAACTCGGGTATTTTCTAGTGGGGTAAGTAGCTGTAAATGCATACCTCCTTCCTGATGGATTGAATATGATGTTATCCTTGACTTTCTCAGTAAAACAAGAGGCCTGTTGGAAAATCTACTTTGGCCATTTGAAATGGAAGGTAGATGAATACTGATGTACAGAATGAACAAAGATGGAATAAGATAACCTAGGTGTTTCATTGTTAGAAAGAGAAATAAGCCTTGAACATATCCATGAATATTATTTCATTAAGTATTGGAAATATACTACCATGTAGAGCTCAAGAATGTGCAGACAGCAAGAAAAAATAAAACATCACCTTTGTAATAAGGATATTGCCCATTGTACCAAACTGCTACTGTCTAAAATCACTTTGTGTTCTCCTGCCAATCCCATCTAATTTGCATTGAAAGAGGTTAAAAGATGATGACAGCTGTGCACAGTGTATCAGTGCATGAGAGAGTACACTTTGCAGTACATTTTGTCAAACTGCGATGTAGCACTGGCGCTGGTCCAGAAGCATGAAAAGTCCTGGCTTGACTTGAAAGGAAAGTAATAACTAAACTCTGTAAGGTAACGGAATAAATGAACCAGTCATTGCTTTTATAGTTGGTAATAGCTCCTGTATTATCATTATTATTGTAGCTCTTGTATTATTATTATTATTGTTGCTTTTGTTGTTTTTGTATATTAACAGACTACCTCAGGGCTGCTTATGACAGATGCTGCACATGTGCATACATAAATAAGCCTACATGCACATATATAAGCACAGACAATAGTGAGAACATGATTGGCTTAAGCAGCTATGATTTGGAGCAGATACACAATATGTAAGATGTGCCATGAGGGAAGGAATGTCATTTCTTCTTACTGATCATTGTAATGCCAGAAGAAGTAATGAATGGAACCGAAGAGAAAAAAAATAAAAATAACAGATTGAAAGGAGTGAGAGTGTTAGTAGAGGATGTAAAACTAAAAGACACTGACGATTGATTTGATACAGAATATATCAATGTAGGAGAAAGGAGGTAAATAGCAATTTCAGCTATACCTGTGGGTTCTAATCCTACATTATTGGGAACAGCTTATAGACTTCAGTGAGCATAGATTCCTGCCATGACAGGATTAAATCTAGAAAATCAAGAAGAAGACAAACGATACATTAATCCAATTTCCTCATTAACTTCAGTTTCTGCATTCACCAGAACTCTTCAATGAATGTCTTCCAAGTTGGTGTTCTTTTTTCTTTGGACTTGTTCAGTAAAAAAAAAAAAAAAAAAAAAAAGGAAATACTGAGATGATAGTTTTCTTTCCTCAACCAGTTGCAGCTACATTATGAAACAGCTTAAAAATCTTCATACTTTGAAGCCTAGGGAGATGCAACAGCCCCAAACTTCATTTGAAGCTAATTCTTGGCTTATTTCTGCAGCTGTCTACTATCACCTTTATTCATGTTGACTTTGCTGAGCCAGCACTGCCTTCTGTCAGTCTTGTACACTGGAAGAACTACATCTAGAAGAGCAGGTTGACTCAGCAAGTGTAAGACCAGCAGGCTGGTGGCAGCCAATTTCAGCAGGAGGATTTGAAAGTTATTATATAACTTGCTCTGCAACCTGTTCAGCAAAACAGATGGAGAGTAGAGGCCAGATGCAAGGGCAAAAAAGAGTAAAACTACAAGGATAATAGGACAGAGAGGAGAACATCAGAAATGGATAAGTAGAGGAGTGAGGAAGAAGAGTTTTCTTTAAAAACAAAAACTGTAGCCCTAGAATACCTGAAAGCAATAAAATTGCTGGGATTTTTTTCATAGTCTCTAATGGGAACTTCATATTTACCTATATAACATGATTCTTGTATGAATGCACAGATGCACTTTTTTTTTTTTTGGTAGAAGTATTTTCCTAAAATTCATAAACAGGCCTTTAATAGCTGTGGTTTATTGCTGATACATTTTATCTGACCTAAGTGTTATCTTATATAGTGGCTTATTCCAAGACCAAGTTAGTTTTCTCTTGTAGGTCCTTGCACACAAATTGCTCAATGAGGGAGGGGAAAGGGGGGAGAGGGGAAGACACCCCCTCCCCAAGCCCCCCACCTACTATTTAATAGTATCATTCATCATTGTTATACAATATGAAATGATCAACATTGCAGATTTGGGAGGATGTCATTTCACTTTGAACATCTCTTGCTTATTCATGTAGAGCATTATAGAATAGTCTGGCTGAAGTCAGTGACCTTGCTCTTTACTGCTGGACAAAGATATAGTATATACTTTTCTGTTAAGTGTTCTGTTGTGGTGATTACTAATTTTGATATGTTTTGCTAGTATTCAGTGTTCAGTATAATATCACAAATTGGTGTTTGAAAGGTAATACAACTCATCTAATCATTATTCATATGTTATTTTACTCATAATTTAATTAGTTTTGCCGTGCTACACGTTTTCATTATTCCGTAAGTCCTTTAGCAAATATTTATTAAAGATTTGAATGTAATTATTGTATTTATTTATTATATTATAATTATAATTACATTATATTATATCATAATTAATAATTATATATTATATTATAATTATATTATATGTAATTATTATTATGAACTGATTATATTACTTGTTTTACATCTGTTTGCTTTTTTATGTGGTATCTAATGAAATCTTAATATTTATGTAAAGCACTTACATAACTTACTGGTATACCTCTGTTAAACTATGGAACTGTAGCCTGCTCTGAAGTTTTCTGGAAGAAAATAGGGGTCCTTTTGTTAATCACAAAGACTTCAAAGTAAGTCCATTAACTAATCTGTTTTGTAGCTTCTTGTATAGCACAGATAGGCTGAAAAATAAAGCTAAAGTTGGTTCATTTAAGCCAAACACATACTAATTACACATTTTTAGCTCATGAACTGTAACATTGGCTGGTTAATCTGTTAAGAGTTTGATCAACTTTTGTACACTGTTTCAAGATCAGAGAAGGATGACATTAAGAAGCACACTGCTAAGGAAAATTAATAATCTAATTTTGCCTAAGATTAACAAAATTAACCTTCATTTGAATATGAAAGCATATAGAGCATTTGGCAATTTAAAACTGTCCTTCTCTGAGGACACAGGAGGCAGTGATGAAACTGCCTATATACCAACTTAAAACTTCATTCTTAGAGGCTTTTACACATGAGTAAGTGCTAAATAATAATAATAAGCAGAGACTGAAACAAACTACTGGTATCTGAAGGGTGTCAACGCAGTCAAGATAAAGAACTGGGAGCTCTTCAAGTGAGTCGGGGTGTGACAAAATCTGTACTGATGAATGCTGACATCCTGAATAAAATCACTACATGACTTCACGTAGGTCAAGAAACTACATTGTTTCCCTGAGCCACAATGACAGCGGGGTGACAGAGATTAATAGCTTTGTATTGACTGAGCAACTTCCAGTTCCTTATCTTTGTCAAGTCAAGGCTCTGTCCAAGAGCTGAAATTGTTATTAGACTTATAATTGCAAAGACATTTAAAGGGTTTCCCCTTAAGGGACTATGAAATCCAATAAACCTTTCATAAAACCTCAAGCATTCAAGTGCAAAACCCTTGTCTCAGAGACAGTCATGCTCACAGCCATAACAGGGGAAACCTTGAAGCTTCATGTATTGAATAATGTTTGATTTATGAAGTTGGTTTTGAATTTGTAAAAGTTTTATTAAAAATATATGAAAGAATGTTTTAAATATGAGTGAGCTGTGTTCACTTCTGTCTTGATCAAGTACTCTGTGTCTGAGCTGGAGGTCTTTCTTCACCTGTCACTTAGATTCATGAGAGCTCAGGAATACTGAATTTGTATCGCTAATTTAAGGCGCTTAATTCAATTTGGTTCAGATTAAATCTCAATTCCTCACTGAAGTTTCAAAATAAAAGCCTTAAGATCAAGCTAGGGTTTCTTTATTATTGTTGATTTGTAAGGAAATGTGTGGAGCATGTAGAGGGTTTTCAGTGCTGCATGTCAGATTTACTTAATGAACCTCTTTGAATGAGAGAATGCAGTGTTTTAAAGCAGTAGATTTAATGCTTATCTTTGTGTCTTGCTTACACTGTCTTATACTGGAACAGTCTAAATTGAGAGATTGCATTGGCCTCAGGAGATACCAGATTCTTTCTGTTGTTTAAGAAGCTTGAGCTTTGCTGGGAATTTGTGGCTTGTTGGTAACCCACACTGTGCTGAATTTTCTGTTACTCTGTTTATTTACTTAGTCCAGAACTTAAAGGGCTTGGATTTATGCCAATCATAACAGTGATCATTGCAGTCATTTTGCAGTGGAGCATGTGATATCGCAGTATTCACAGTGATGTAGAATCTGTCCTGTGATCTTAAAAAAGGAAAATCTTATAAAACATTACTGTGACGTATTTATTTTCTAAACAGTCTTTTTTTATGTTTGTTTTTTTTTTTGCTAAGACATTAAGGCATGGTTAGTATAATTAAAAACTATCTTTATAATATAATCAGTTTTATAGCCGTAATATATTCAGGCAAAATACCTTTTAATAAGTATTCATTAGTTCTTCCACTTTCAACAAAAACTGGATGACTTTCACCAGACTAGTTACTCCCAGTTACACAGTTCTAGATGTGTCTATAGCCACAACAGAATACTCTTTAAATATTCAGAATACAGTTTATTCAAGTAATTTACTGTGCCTTTCCACCTCCTGTAGTTATAATCCACATCCTAGGACCATCAGACCAAGATATAGAGCTTATGCCTGGCCTTCCATTTTGCTCAAGAGAAGACAGGTCTAGTTTTTGACAAAAGAAAATGTTTTGATTTTAGGGACTCATAAACCTGAATATTGAAGTGACTGTAACATCCACATGTATCTGCTGGCCTATAAAAAGGTGTATCACTTGTTGGTCGTGTGTTCAGTTAATTCCCATGCATGTATTAGACTAATGCAATGTTTATCAGGCTCCAGGCTTTTTCTATATTTGAATAATAAAGCACCTCACAAAGATCATGCCGTGTTAAATATTACTGGGAGATCCTGTCTACACTCAAGAGTATAATATCTAAAAAAATTAACAGTGAAAATTAACAGTGAAATTTTAGAATTGATTTTTCTACCTTGTCTTCAGATTCATCCAAAGATTTGATGAGCTATGTTGCTGGGCAGGATAAAGAAAAATAAAAAGCAGCTTCAAGTGCCATGAATTTCAGTCAGTATAAGAACTAAAACCAACACAGCTAAAACTAGCTGGTCTTCATGACATTGAAGAACCATAAATTGCAGGATTAGAAAGAGTTTCTGGATTGCTCAGACTGGGAGCATTTACAAATATAGTGCTAGATGATTCTAGGTTGCCTTAAGGGCAGACTTTCAGACTTTCCTCTTTTTTTTTTTTTTAATGAATTTTTGCTTCTACATTTAAATATTCAAAGTATTAGACTTAATAAAATAAGATCAAGCTTTTTTTTTTTTGTCTTTCTTGAGTTTCTGAGAATTTCTCTGACAACTTTGCTATTGACTGACTTAGTGATTTACATTAAAAAAAAAAAAAAAGTAAAATGAGGAAAGAGGGAGGGCTGTGACCGATGTACTTCAGATTAAGAAGAAGTAAGTATTCATTAATTCCAGGCCCTTTTGACTTGGCCTTTAGATAGAATAATTAGTAATCTTATTGCCCGAAATATTTTTTATTTTCTAATTTGCTATTTTTTTCTTTCCTCTAAGAGCTTTCCAGCAGTTATAGTATAATTCAAATGACAAAGTTATATTAGTCCTTCCATTTGTATATACATTTACAGGTGTGTATATATATATATAAGCATATTGGGATGTATTGTGATGATCTGTTCCAGTCCTAAAATTGTCTTTTGATTATGATAATATACTTAGACATAAATAATAATTAAAGAAGTTTTAAGCTGGTATCAAGGTTAGAAATTCTTACAGTTTGTTTTAACCCTGTTGGGAAAATAAATAATTTTATTTATTACATGTTTATTGCATAGGAATGCAATTAAAGATTAACATTATTTAAAACTCATTTTATACATCTCATATATATCTTTTATATGGATAACATCATTGATGATCTGGCCACATCAGAAAAGCTTTTAAATAAATGGCATTCCATCTTTAACACATGATAGAAGGCTTTCTTATATTCAGATCTCTTATTTTTCTGCCTAGAAATGTTTCTAGAAAAGAGTTTTACTACTTCTGGTTCTTTTTCGGCAGGTTAGTTAAAAACAAAATCCTGAGTAAACTGTGCTATACATATGCGTGCCAGTCCTACTGTAGCTGTGCAGACTGGACTTTACATACCCAGTAAATTCTGCATACCTAGAACTGTTGTGATTTGCTGTACATGTGTGACAAAGCACCCTCTTCTTTCCTGAAAATCCTGTAAGGAAATACAGGAGTTTTGGTTTCATAAGGCTGGCTGACCTTTAATGCTGTGAACATAAGCAGCTTCTCCAGTGGTGTGCCTTCCATCATGGTTTAGTGTTGCTTCTAACAGAAGATTTTGCTTTTATAAGGATATTTTCTCCCGAAGTAGCTTTTTGGACATGGCCATTGAGCTCTGTTTGGGTAAGAGCTGCATTTTTAAAGCAGCCGTTTCAGAAGTATTTGCTGCTTTTGCTGCATTGTTCTCTTATCTGGTAGCTTTTTTCCATACCTGAGAAAGTGGGAGCATTGTAATAACTTAAACCAGTTAGAAATACCTTGTTTTATAACAGAGCATTATATGTATATTATCTAAAGCAGTTGTTAGAAAGTCTGAAGTGTAAGGTGAAAATTGAAGAAAGCCTTAGTGCTTCTATTTGGTATTTTGGAGTCCATGGAAAAAGGAATATCATTAAACCTTCTGAGTAGTTCTGCAAATATTTGATTTTTCATATTATGCTATTTTCCTCCAAAGTTTTCATATATCAATGATATTGCTCACTTCCGATTGCATTGCCATAAATTAACTTGTCTTTGTTATTCAGTGTGTGGTATAAAAATTAAATGGCGTAATTGTAACTTAGAGAAAACTGTACTCAATTGTTAGCCACCGTCTCTTGGCAGAAGATAAGCAGTTCAGCCATTTTTTTTCTTTTCTTGACTGTTTACCTTTCATTGTATTTACATGTATATTATTTTGCCTTTGTTGTTCTGAAATATAAACTCTCTGGATTCTTATTTACATAAATATACACCATTATGGACAGAAAACATATTATATAAGAAAGAAACGAAGAAAGAAATTAACATGTTATGATCCTAAGCCATTTGGTTCCTACACTGTTTTATGGTTTGTTTATCCGATTTGTTGCCTGTTAATGCAACAAGTCAAGAAGCTAGAGAGTTGGTGACCTATTGATCGCATTTCAAAGAATAATGGAGTGAGCAAACTTGTTCGATGCCTGCAAAGTACAATTCAAGTTCTTATGTCCAGTTTTTCAAGCAAAATTTGAATCCTTAAGTAATAATTCAGTTGTGTGACAATAGAATAAAAAATAGAATAAAAGCTACAAATTGGGTGACTTCTTAACTCTCAGCTTAAAAAGCCAGTTGGCAGCTGCCTTGCCATTAATCACCTAAAACTGGAAGATTCATTGCAGCTGGTTTTTCTTTCCTCTCTTCCCCCTCTAAGGCCTCTCCAAACATTACAGTTTTATGTTAGGCCACCTGAATAACGATGTTATATAGTTGTGATTAGATTTATTTATTTATTGGAACAAACACTGCAAATGCTAGCAGCATCTTTAACAAAAATTTTGTTAACAAATACAAATGCAGAAGACAAAATGGTGATTGGTCCACTAGTAAACTAACATTTTAGTATCCATATTTTGTTTTACGCAATGGCCAGTTTTAGAATCATTCATTTTTAGACATCATAGTACCAAAGCTTCAAAACCCTATGCAAGCTTTATTATACCTAGGGGGGGGGAGTATTAGTCAATACAATTTCTGCTGAGCCATGGCCTTCATGCATGTCTTTAGGAAACGTACAATTTCTCACTTTCTCTGTTAATCTGTAAAACAGGGTTAATATTCTGTGAAATATAGATATTTATAACATACCTTGAAATCCATGTTTAGCAGATTCAGTGATCACTCACTGTTTCATATGGTGATTTTTCAATATATTTGAACTTTTGGGGGAATAACAAGTAATATTAATGTGGCTAATGGATAATCGGAAGCTTCCCTGTTAAATATTTCCCAGTGATTCATACCAAAGCTCATAGATGACAATATACTGGAGAAATAAAAATTTTCTAGCATGAATAAATAATTGATTGCAGAAATGTGCAAAAATTCTATCTACAATTGTACTTTATCAGTTATGCTAGGAAGTGATTACAGTGATCATTTAGTTGCCATTTAATCATTTATGCCAACAAATGATTTATTATGAATAATTTTGCTGCAGTCAATGACATGCTTAAAGCACTCACAGAAGCCAGACATAGTGAGCCTAAACCTGTCCTTTACTACATTAATACTGTTAAAAATGTACACAGTATGAATGTAGCTTAGGTTATATCACTTAGCTCTCACTCTGTTACTCTCCCTGTATGCCTCTATCTTGTTAAGATACCTTTTGGCTACAAAAACTACACCATAAAGTTCTATGATCTCATGAGATATTACTATCGCTTCCCATTATAGGCAACAATCACTATTTATGGGCTCTTCATACTGTAGTCAGTGGGTATACTGTTGCCACCGATGAGAAGCTAGCGTTTAGTGGGAGCTGTGGCAACCATTGTTTTGCCAAATGAAGTTTGGCCATATGTTTTGCTACTAAGCAGTTAGTAGTTGTCTGTTAAATTTTGATTTAAAAAAAAATCCTAATTTTAATAGATTTACCTGTGTTTGTTTTTTTCCCTTAAGGACTTGAAATCATCACTATAAAGGTGAAAAGAAAAAACAGATGAGTTATCTTGCTGCATTGTATAAAAGGCATTGGTTAGTGAAAGATAAGCAAATAATTTTACTGACTTCTTTTGAAATACATTCAAGCAAACGGTGGATGCTGAAGACAGCCCAGTGCTATACAAGACAGTCTGTGCTCCCAACACTGTGCTTTTCTCATGGTGTTTTCTTGTTTATCCTGAGCTAGATTTTAGCCAAGCTTCTGAGTCCAAATGAGCTTTGCCGTGCAATCTATTTTACCTTTTTACGTTCCAGAGGGAGATCCAAAACAGTTTTACTCTGTTCATAACAGTGTTAATCTAACTGTGCAGAACTGTAGAGAAGATGAGAAAGGATAAAATAAAATATATTGCATTTTCATTACAGGAAAGCATGATATTTTTTTCTAAAGTTTGGATGGAAGTGCAAAGAGATGAAAAGATAAAGCCAAAGTATTCTCGTCTCCAATTCCTTTTTCCTCAGGATTGAATTTAAATTAAGAAGCCTTAAAGGATAGTAATTATTGAACTAAGTAGAGTTCCTAAACTATAATAAAATAAAGGTTTTCCTTTTCTTCTTAACTATGGTAGTAAAGCACTTGAAAGAAAGAAAAATAGAAAATAAGAAACAGAGAATAATAAAAACTGCAGCAGTTGATGAATGTGTTGCATAAAAATCAAGCTAGAAAATGTTTTTTATTGATTATTGATACTGGATTTTATTTCAGTACAACTGAAAGCTCATTTAAGACTGTATATCTACTGACTAAATGTGATAAGTTTACCAGGTATATCTTCAGAGATGATTCCTGCCCTGAATACTTAGCAGCCCTTCTAATTCAGTGACATGCATAAATACGAATCACATAAATGTAATGTAGTTTAAAGGTGTCCTTATCCTACATCCAGGATTTAAAGTGCAGTAGTGGATTGAATGCTTTGCTGAATCAGGGCCTTATTTAGAATGGGGTGCCATAGTGGCAAGTAATAAACCTTACAAGGGAAAGGAAATTAGGTTAACTGTAGCAAATACATGTAATCGTTTGTCACCTCTGAGCATGACTCCATGGTTTAAATTCAAGTGAATTGCAAAGACACATGAAGCTATGACTATTACAGCTTTCTAATGTTAGGTCTCCTTCCAAGCAATAAAAAGTGCTTTAAGAACATTTAGTGAAGAAAAACTTTCGACCTCTCTATTGATTGCTATTATTTTATTTATTATTATTATTATTTTCATGTGGAAAGTGAGAAACAACTTATTTTTGGAAACTATTGACTTAAAGGATCCTAGGTCTGGGAGAAGAATCTTTATTAGTTTTATATAATCAAAATGTTGAAAATGTTTTGGTTTCTGTAGCCTTAGTTCTGTTTCTTTCTTAAAAGTAATAAACACTGTACACAGGAGTATTGCGAAAGCAGACTTCTGATGGCAACCCAGGGTGTTGGATAAAGTTACATTGCTCTGGGAAAAAAGAATAGTGGTGTTTTTATGAGTATTTTTATAGATGAAAATGCTTGGGAGAGGGTAGGGGAACAGAAGGGTATTTGAGCTATCATCACACAAATCTACTATTCTGAAGTTGTTTGAATGCATGGCATTGCTTCTCACAGGTTGCCTAAGTGAACAGAATATTTTTTAATATTTTGGATTTACCTGAATTTTCCTGCTAGATGCTTACATGTGCAAGATGCAGGTTATTTTTTTGTGTGGAGAGCTTCAAGCCATGTTATGTCCTATTTTCTCCATCCTCCTCTTTAGTCTGTACTTGGGCATATTCCTCGTATAGTTTCACATACAAGCATGTACACAGTGTCTGCTGACTTCTCTGCTATTACTATTTATGAGACAAAAAACTTTGTCAACATCCTTTCATTTTTTATACAGTTTAGTTATGTGTCTATTAGCCTTTAAAAATAACTTGTTGGTCATGTTAATAGTACTGTTAAAAATATTTCATATTTCTATAATTATTTTCTTGACAGCAAGAGGTCTTTGGACTAGCTGGAAAGAAGAGACCTTCAGCTGAGCATTGCTAGAGATAAACTAGGTGAAACTGAGGGAAAAAGTCACTATGAAAAGATGAGAAAATAGTCAAAAACTTGAGAGAGGTTCTGATTTTTGCATTAGTCCTTACTACTCTGTTCATACATAACTAGCCTTCTGATGAGTACTTTTTAGCAACATGTTCTTGATTTGCTGAGTTTTACTTTATGTTGGAACATATAATTTAATCTCAAGAGACTAGGGAAAAGTGCCCAATATATTTCAAATACAGTAGTTATGGAGTAAAATTGATCACTAAAATTGGTACCTACTGAATCACACTAGAATTCACTGATCTGTCAAGAAACTGATATAGTGGTTTATATGAAGTGATCGGTGATTGTCTGAAATTCAACAGCTGTCAGCTGGTGGGGAATAGTATGTTGATAAATTGATAGAATATCTCCCTATACTTTTTGATCTGTGAAAAGGAGGATGGTACAATTTTGATATTTAGTGTCATTTGTGCAAGAAGTATACCAAATTTGATTTATCTTATGGAAAATGTAAACAGTTCAAATCAGATAAAGTTTAGTAGCAGGGATATGTGAAAATTTGCAGCCTCGGTAGCATTGCAATTGACACTTTGGTAATCACTGAAATAGAAGTAGACAACTGGACAGAATGATTTAGAAAACGCTCATCACATCTAGAAACTACAGATGAGAAGGCTGCTGCAACTAGAGTGGTGGGCTGTTCCATTTAGATCTAATGAGAAGGTGGCTAGAAGAATAACAGGGATAAACTGAAGATCATGGTTTCACAAAGGGGATATTAAGAAAATGGAGGAAGCAGAAACAAACTAGTTAAAGGGTTGTAAAGATTGGTCAATGTTGTTCAGTATAAATAGACGGATTTGTATTCAGAGGCAAGATGGTCATGCTCTAAGTGAAGACAAAAGAGAGAGCATTCAAAACAATGACCAAAACAGCTTTGCTCAATGTGAAGATAATACCAAGCGATTATCAAAGTTTTCCTTTTGAGTAGTTCTTGCCTCAAGTGTAGGGGAATGTACTGCTCCTAAGCTAGAACATAGTTGCCATTGAATATTCAAATATTTGCCATTAGAGGAGAAAAAATCAACTTAGTTAATTGTCACATTACTAGTAATTTAAGCAATGTTATTTCTATTACCATGAGGGTACTTTTTTTTTTTTTTTTTTAATATCAAAGTAATAGTGGTAGAGTATTCTTGGGAATTTGTTGTGGAATTATGATCAGCTCTGAATGTCCTAAAAAGGCTGCAAATTTTCGTGTATCCCTACTGCCATATGTAGCCAATAATTTCCATCACAACATCTCTGTGGAAATTGAACAAAATGTCTTGATAAGAACAAAATTAACACAGGTCACACATCACCCCATATGGCAAGTCACCGTGCCAAGACAACTCAAGGTGCTTTGTAGTAGACGGAAAGTCACTAACAAAAACCTTTCTCTGTCAAGCAGTGTTTCTGTTATCTAAAGAAAGTTTGACATACATGTCTTCAGCCAAGATCCTTCAGTGGTTTTCCATTACTTTATTACATTAGCTTACTTTGACCTAGAAGCAAATATAGATGCCTGACTCCAGGTATCTCTCAACTAAGCACAAGCTCTGTGTCCCTGTGTACTCACTTCAGATATCCTGAGAAGGGGAAAAACAAACAAACAAACACCACAAACAAAAAAAACTTGGAATATTTAAAATTAATTATAAATTCTTCCTTACTGTATTTGTACTTGACCCCTGGAATTTTCATATTCTCTTGTTGCGTCTGTTCATCTCCCCCCTTTTTTTGTGTTTCAGCTCGGAAAAACGGGCACATATTGCTTTGTGGATAGTGTATGGGAAGTTGTCCTCAACTAAGACTATGTGCTGAGAATAGGAATTGTAAGGGTTTTTTTCCTGATTGATTCATATGCTTTTGACTGCAGTGTGAAGAATCTTTAATGTAGCTAGACCATTTTAGTCTTATAGCATCACTGAACAGGAAGCTCCCAGCTGAACTCCTCCCTGCAGGGCCAACATTTTGCCTATTTGCAACTGCATCTTCCACATACAATCAAGTATGTGAAAGCACTGTGGAGCTCTTACTGAATCTCTGCTTGTGTCTAGAATTATTAGAATCCATAATACTGCCTCTAGCCTAGCATTTTCCTGCTGTATTCTATGTGCAGGTTTAGAACCTGTTTCTGAAAATGCCTCAGTAGTAATGCAAGGTTGTACCTTGCGTCTTGTAATGCACCTCATCTTGTAATTGGCGCAAAATCAAATGTAAACGTACAGTATATGCAGCTACAGAGTTTCCAGTTTGCTAAGATCACACACAGAATCACAGAATCGAAGGGGTTGGAAGGGACCTTGAAAGATCATCGGGTCCAACCCCCCTGCCAAAGCAGGCTCCTTAGAGCAGGCTGCCCAGGTAGGCATCCAGACGTGCCTTGAATATCTCCAGAGAGGGAGACTCCACAACCTCCCTGGGCAGCCTGTTCCAGTGCTCCGTCACACAATTTGTTTTTAACTTGGTTTTGTGAGACATCTTGGTTTTATTCAACTGCTCCAGCACCTTCCAAATGTATAATTTGTGACATCCTTAATTTGGGGATGTTATTGTTCTCCAGATAGCATATAATAAAATAGAGTTTATTAAATATACAGGGTTGAAAAGGGGTATTGACAGCAGTTCTCCTAGCGAGATTAGATGTTCAAATGCAGTATTGTTTTGCATTGCTCGGACTAGATTACTTGCATTCCAAACTTTTGGGGACATGATTGCTCTAACAATTTAGGAAAGTAGCATAATGTATATTCCTTTTTATTGCTGTTTGTAGGATTATCAACAGAGGAAAGGTAAATCCTTTCTGTGAATCTTCACTCTCCATATTTTTAATAAGGCTGAGAGGAATCTGGTTCTTATGGCCAGCTTCAAGCGTCTTTGAAGTCAAAAAATTTTTTTCTAACTCCCTTAATGAATCTGTATTGGACATAAACCAAATTGTTATTCCTGAGTTAGGAACTAAAGGAGTTATCCAGATTTAGAGAATGCATTTTAATTTTCATATCAATTTGAGGGAAATTTTATTTGATTTAAAGTATCTTTCATGTATTTTTTTCATAAATAAATGGGTAGGGGTGGGCAGATGACTGCATTTTCTGGTTAAGTAAACTACTCTGTATGGCTAGAAGGTTTACAAGAATTTCATAACTACGAAATTACTACAGGCAATGAGGATTGGTATTTTTAGGTGGTGTTCAGCATTATGATTGTGAAAAATAGGTGTATTCTAAATCCTGTTAGCTTTTGCAGCTAAGTACACTGAGAGCTGTTGAAGACTTCTGTTTGTGGACTGAAAAACTATCAAAACATTGGAGATGAACATTTGAGGCAGTGCAGAAAAGCATATTGACCTTTCAGGGTGCTTACAGTGTGAAAGAGAAGGTTATTCCCTATATGATCATGACTGAAGGAATCCATATTTGAACAATTACTCTGTTCTTCATGGACTTTCATGAAGATGCACTGTGGGTTTTCTAATGTAATAATTATTTCCTGTGTTAACCACCATTTCCTGTGTTACAACATGCATAATCACTCACAAAAAAACAGCCTGTGTGTTACTCCATCTACTTATGTCTGTTTCTATAAACATATAAAATGTCTAAATAGAAAGTCAGGATTAAAGATGGAAAAGAGACAAGCCCAAATGTGGTGTAGTAATCACATATGACATAGACATATTTTATCTTCTGGGAACATGACTAATGGTGTTTTGTGTACTTTTTTGTCTACTCTCCAAATTAATGCCTTTCAAAACGTTTTGTGAAGTTCTCAGGAGAATGGTGTTTTCCCAGAGTATACCTTTACAGTAGCACCGAGAAGCAAGGTTTCCTGTCCCAAGTGGTTTTTTTTTTTTTTCCTGTTGTTCTGTGAGGACCAAACTTGACACCCATCCTCCTGTTACCTGGTGTATGAAGCTCCCAAGTTCCTACTTTGTAATCTCAAAGTTCAGAATTAACTTCCACTATGGGCTGCTTTCATTTTGGGGAGATTTACAGTATTGAAAGACAGGATGATATAAATGGAATAGAACGCCTGGGTCTTGCTCCCTATCTCATTCTCAGTGTGCTTTGATCTTTTCTCTGCTTCCTCCAGGAAGCTCAGTATCAGAAAGGGAAAAGATTCTACCTATTAAGCGTAAAAGATTTCTGATTTTTGATGCAAGAGCATCCACCATGTTAATAGATTTGCTCACTGAGCAAATCTAAGTGCAGAGGTACTATCTTTTGTTCTTGGTTTGCACAGTGCCTAAAAAAATCAGTACTGACGTGAGTGAAGTTCTCAAGAATGTTGTGTATTTTACTGACTTTTACGGGAAACTGGCCCTGTGATATTTATTTAGAAGAAATAATACAAATGCTATTCTTTTAACACCTGAATTCCTAAGGTGCTGTGTATTATTTATCTCTGTTATGCAGAATTACATGTGATTGTGACATAGCTGAGCAAATCTTTCAAGAAGTGTTGAAAACTCTCATCTGTTGAGAAAGTTAAAATCTGGGTAAATACTCCAAACGTTGGTCTGCTTGCAGGCTAGGACTGCTCTTCTTCCCTCCCTCATCAAATCAAAAATGGAAGGCTTCTTCTTTCTGCCTCTGAATGATAGTATCCTGACTAACTTATTATACTAACTATACCTGAAAGCCTGGATTTAACAGAGCTTTGGCTAAAGATTTAACAGACTCTGTTACTCTCCACACATTTCTCAGACTTCATTGTACATAACTTTCCACAGAGTCTTGAGCCTCCTGTGTAATATAAGGCGTTAGAAACTCGGGTTATTACTGAAGTGGCAGCCTCAGGCGGGAGAGAAAATTGACACAAAAAGACACATGCTTACTTTCCTCCTCCCTTCTGCCTTTACCCTCACCCAATGTACCACAAAATTTCAGAACTCTGGTTTCTGAAGCATGCCATTTTTTTGTTCTATTTGCTGTGCTAAATATAATCTTTTAAAATGTAGAAAAAAAAATGATTAAAACATCTTTGCCTACACTTTTATTTCTCTTTAACTCAGTCTATCAATTGTGTACGTGAAATTGTGGCAGGATGCCACTCCCATAGCAATAGTTAAGCCTTCAATGAAGCTGCCTCAGTTGCCTTTTCCTCTTTCCTAATGACTTATTTGTAGCTTGAATAGCTTTTTCTGCACACAAACAACTCTCCTCCAAACCTTCTCCTCTAAACCCCCATGGCAGCCTCCCCCACAAGTATAATATGACAATCTTATTCCCCTAAGGCACTGATCTAACTGAAAACTGAAGCATCTTCCCTGACTTCATAAAGATCCAGTACAGCTTATATAGAGACAAATCTAAGAACTCCTACTTGATAAAAACTAAAACTATATGATTATAAATTTGCCCTTTCCTTCAGGCTGCTCAAGTATCCAGATTTCCATGGAAAGTCCTGAGAAGGTGTATTTTCTTGGCCCTCTTGGAAGCTCAAAGGCTGAAAATAAACATCCCTTTCCATCTGTATTCTTCTGGAGCAAGTAGCAGAGTGTTAACATTTCAGATTTTGCCAAAATACCCTACTTGAGGATCTGACTTATGATCTATATGAGGATTCATTTTCTTTCGGTTTTGTTCTTTATCTGTCTCAGCCTCTAACCACATGTATTAGGTTTCATCTGTCATACAGAAGTGACAAGATATAGTACTATTTTAACAGTTCATACAACCACATTTGGCACTGCATTTTAAGATTTCCTGATCTGAACTCTGGTTTTGTGTTTGATACGTCACCCTGTGGAAATGTAATGTTGCATTTTTATTTAAATCCTTTACTTAATGGGCTGAAAGAAAGTTGGCCAAACAAATCCCCAAGCAATTGTGTTGTATACATATTACTACTGTGAAAGAAAGAGATAGGGAGCTGAATACTTCTGAATTTGCTGAAGTAGTTCTGTGGTGTTACTCACAGGTGGCTGGAATTAAATTGACTAAGTGGTTTCTCCAAGCACAGCACCTGTCATATCTTGTCTCCTTTTCATAACTTCAAAGATATGAAAGTCATAAAACCAAGCCTGGAAAGGGTCAGAAGTCACTAGCTTCTTTGATTGATGTTTTGTCATATTTTGGCTCATTACTTCACCAGAAATCTTCTCTTCTAAATTTCAGAATTTATGAGCTCCCACAAAATAAATATTATTAAAAACAAGGCAAGACGGTCAGAGTGAATCTAAACAAACAACATGCATGAATCAAACTCTTATGCCTCCAGGTTGCACTCAGAATAAGAAGATACAATAGAGATTACATTCAATGTATTTGTTATCTATTTCTTTGACCTTACAGCCACCTTACAGTGGCTGAACCATTGTTCAAGGAAATATTTTTTTGCTGTTGTGTACAGAAGATTCTTTTTAATGAACACCACAGGGTTTACTGATCGCTCTTAATGAGTTAGGAACAAGTGTCCTGCAGGTAAATTGTCACATATCTTTAGAAATAAACCAATCAATGAAGGTGATGTATAGGATGATAGAGTTATCTGTACTTCTCCAAAAGAGAAAACAAATATATCAATGTCCTTAATGTTTTATATAAAAGACACTTAAGGAGCTGGCAAAAACTTTGTTAGACTCGTATTTCAGATCTTCAGAATCAATAACAGCAGTTAAACTGAGATTTAGGGACTCTTACAAACTGTAGCAGCAACAACACTCAAAGAAACTGAGGGTTGTCATGAGGAAAAGAGGTCTGCTGTTGGCACAGTCTTTCAGTGTGACTTTTTATTTTTTCCAAGAGGTATCTTAGAAGAGAAGTAGCAATCTCTCAACGGTACTGTAACATACTTTGTTTTAGGCAATAACCTTACCAGTACAATTTAACAGTGACTTTGACTACCTTAATAATGTGTGGCATAAATCTGCTGTTCTGCTAGAATTCAACCATGGAAACAAAAAAATTTTTTTGTTGTTGTTTGTTTTTTAAAGTTGTATTTACTTCTGAATATTTGAACTAGGATCTACTATTTATAAAATTTTCTTATTTTTTTCAATTGGATTTGATGCAAGAGAAGCATACTCCTTTACTTTATGTATAATGTATTCATAAAGCTGTTACTAACCTTGAAGATGCATTTATATCTTTCTGCAATATTTACATATGTGTTACAGATATTTATATGTAAAGATTGCTTAATCTGCTTCTCAGATACAGGAGGTGTTGGCCAGACAGCTTGCATTGCCTAATGCACAGGAAAAGAAGGGTCATTGAGGCCTTCTTTTATGGGAGAGGCCCTTCTCCAGTGGATGTCTGTTCTGTCTCTGTCATGTTGGCCCTCAGCTTTTCAATAGGGAATTTTCATGAGTTTTTGAGAGTTCTGTTTTCAGAATTTGGTGATATGAGGCTTATCGTAATAAACCCTTTAATAGTTTTCTTGATTGTTTGTTTATTCAGTTGAAATACTTTTAGTCCGGGCATCTACTCTGTACAGGTCAAACATAGCATCTCAGTGAGAAGGATGTATAGCTGACCTAACTCTAATGCACTTTCAACATAATCCTATGTATTTTGTGTGTGATATGTAATACAGCAACTCCCTTACTACTAAGCTTTTCAACATGTAAAATGGAAAGTAACGTTATTGTACAGTTCTTTAACATTTTCCTTTTCTACATGCAAGCAATGTTTTGCTTAAACAGATAATACATTTTAAAAAAAGGAACAAGTTTAAAAGTGCTTTTAACTTATTTAAGGATGTTCTTTCTGTGGGGGGAAAAAAAGTTATTCTATACTGTTCTGTTATTCTTCATACTGAAATGCATGCTTATAGAAGTATATTTCTAGTTCTTGTAAAAATTGCAAAATTTCACATTAGGATGTTTTTTTTTTGCCATGGCTGTACTTCTCTGAAACTCCTTCCCCTAACACCGTAAGGAGCAAGCAGACTGGGTTATTGTATAAGAGGTAGGTTTGTACTTCAAGTTTGTTAGCTGAAACATAATTACTTCAGGAATCTAGAGTATTATAATTAAGCCAGAATAAACACGTACAGCTGCTTCTGACTTCAGGGACTAGACATTATTGAGTAGGTCAAAATGTATCAAAACTGAAGGGAAATTCTGAAAAAGTTTTTCAGTTTATTGGAAAATTTTCAATCAACTTGCGATGGCACTTTTTTGATTTTCAGTGGTTAAAAATATTTCTAATTTCAATGAAAAAAATATTTATAAACACTTGGTTTTTAATTTACCTTTTCCTTCTTTCTTTCCTGTGAATACAAGAATATGAAGGCTATTTAGAATTTAGAGTGCCGTTTCTCATACATTTCCAGGTTTATTTTTTCATGCTGAATATCCCCAACACAAGAAAAATTAGAAAGGAGAAAGGGAAAAAGCAATTGATTTCCACATAGAGTTCTCTGAGCTAACGCTACTAAAAAGTTGGCAAATTTAGTGTAGGAGAAAAAGAGAGAGGTGAGATTGGAGGTCCCTTATAGCACATCTTGTTACTGTACTTGCCAGACCAATGGAAGAAAAAGGACCTGGACTTCTGTGTGATGACTTTCTTGAGCATCATTTGCTGTTTAACTTTTTATAACAGTAGTGACAAAACTTTTTGTTATCTTGTGTAAAATTAATTTTATAAAGCATTGAAGTGCATAGTTGTTTGTACAAAGTTCACCTGGGTGGTGGTACAAAACTTTGCAGTAACACCAGTTATTTGCTGTCACAGCTGCAGAACATGCCCCAGATCGTCTTACTCCAATTTTAAACAGCAAAAATTCACTGGAATTGAAAAGTTTCAGCAATAGAAGAACAGGTTTCTGTACTTGGGTAACAGCTACATTAATTTATGCAAAACTAAGAAGTGGCACTAAATATTTATCTTATTTATCTGAAACTAATGCACAATAAAGAACAGAGTTCTTTTGGGTTGTTAATAACCGGTCAGATTTTCTGACCTGGATGTAGATCTTGGAATACTGTTCTTGAAATTGTCACTTTGTATGAGACATTCCAAGAAGTGACAACACTTCTGAAGTGTGTGAAGAGCACAAGCTTGTTTGTTTAAGTGACCTCAGAACATCCTTTAGATAGTTCTACTGTTGTTGTCTTCACTGGTTCATTTCAAGAATATAATTCTCATGCCAGTTGTATTTGTTTTGCTTATACCATTTAGGTAAATTAAAGAAATTTCTTTTTCTTAATATATCCATTTAGTACATTCCTATCATTGCCAGACTTCTGCTTCTGACTCAGTCATTTCTTGTCTGCTGTAAATAGGATGTTCAGCCACCAATATTAGCTATGCTGTTACCTGGAGAGAGGCAATATGGAAAATGTTATTTACGGAGAAAACATGCAACCATTGCACTGCATGAAAAAGTCTTCAATTTCGTAACAACTGAGACTAGAGCTGCAGAATTTTCTTAATGACTGATTTGTTTTTTACTTTATAGATAATATTCATTGTTACTTGTAATTCAATTTTGTGAATACTGCTTTTCTGTGGAAAAGGCGTTGCGTTTCTGTAGGGTTTGTAGGGTTTTGCTGCTTTGGGTTGCAGAACGTAATGTTACATTTTATCATATTTTTTAACTAATGTATATTTTTCTTGTACTTGAATTTTAAAAAATGATCTCTCACTCTGGAAGCACTCAAACTGATGCAAGAAGTAAAATACAAAATTTCTGAATGCCTTTAGAAATGCTGGTGGTCTGAAAAAATCAGAGGTATCAATAGATATTTGATCGTTTTCTGTCACAACAGATTAATGGTTATTTTACAACAGCATGACTATATAATCTTGTATATGGTAGTTCATTTTTGATGAGTCTGCTTTGTAGTATATTTCCATTTCTATGCTATTTACCCACATAATTTTTCTGAAGCCTGTACAATAGTATGGGTTCAATTTAGAACAGGAGTTAGTTCCTTCTCTGTAATTAAGGTTAATTGTTAATTGCTTTGTTAATTTTGCTAAAGTTTACAGTGTATTTACAGACCAGTCTTGAATACACCACTTCAAATGATAAACCTAATTGTGTTACTACCAGTTGATTGAATTTGTGAAAGCTGATTTCACTTCATGAAATAAATGTCTAGAAGCTCAAACTTGGATGTAAACCCCCCAAAACTTGCAAAGGCATCACTAGTACATTGATTAAGCTGGGATTATGACAAGGTATGAGATACAAATCTTGTCTAGTGTTTGAACTACACTTAAGTTGTAAGATCAGAACTAGTGATGCATGGCCCATGAAATCTGTGGTAATTTATAATATGCAGAAGCCCAGCATTTTGCCTGGAATTTTTTTTTAGTTGTGTATATTTAGTATATATAGTCTCACTGTTAGGTGATCCTGAAATGCTTTGAGAGATTTACTCTCAATCTCATAGAGAAGAATAAACTTTGTCTAGCAGGAGATACGAAAGAATGTGACAAAATAAATTTTTTCATAGTAAGTTAATCAGTTACTCATGAGCACTGAGAATGTACTGCTTTTTTAACTTCTCAGCTGGTTTTGAAAGATGACCTAAGTAGGATTTTATTTTTATCTAATTTGCTTTTCTTGTCTCTAATGAGACTGAGTTGTAGCTATTTGAATTGTAGTTGGTGTTTCAGTTTGATCCATTAGTTCAAAGATGCTATGTCACAGCAAGAAACCCTTGATTTATTTCCAGATCTCTTGCAGATGGTTTTGTCAAGCAATAAATTTTCTTAGAATTATTTAGATTATTTTTGGCATTTTGGATTTAGCGAGAAAAGTGCAATAGATCACATTTTTATTAACACTTCTAAATGTGTGCTGATTATACTGTATGCATCTACGCAGAAAATCAATATTAGTTTAAGCTTGTTAAGATAACTGACAGGCTGGTTATTGCTTCTGCCCTCAAGTGTCCACATGTATATTGCTAGCCATTCACAAATAGTTATTTTGGCTTAAAAATGAACCTCCTTAAGGTTCCATATATTCATAGATTGTTTCTTTCCCTCAGATTAGTGTTGTATAGATTTTACCAGTAAAACAGTATTTGTTTCATAATTTGTTCATAATAACGTATAATGGATGTTGGGTTAGAGTTTTGTTTACTCATACTCAGAAAGACTATGTCTATATTTACAGTTCTGACAAGTAGAAGTGTAGAAGAGAGAGATTTGAAATCCGTCAACAGAATTTCTTTTCTTAAATAGACATATTGGAGTGAAACAAGAAAATTTTATTAAGAAGGTTTAAAAGCTATTTGAAATCATCCATATAATAGATTACCATGTAAATAAAATGTGTTAATCTTGCTACTGTGTGCTGTGTCTTGAGTGGAGAGGCAGTGAAAAATGAAAATCAGATTTCAAAAAAAAAAAATCAGGCAAACTGAACATAAACTTTTTTTATCTTTTGGAATTGGGAGATATGACAATAAGGTTATTTGCATATATTAGAAGAAAATCAGTGCAGCGATTTTACTTTCTGTTTTGCTCTGCTGCTATATGGAGTTGTAGTAAGTCATCTTGACTAGCTGAGCAAGGAGTGATCCCGGAAGCCGTGGGTCTTTCCCTTTATTTCCCAAGCTGTGCATGTAACAGCTCAGGAACAGATTCTTACCCTATCTTCGCTTTCTGCTGTCCCTTTCAGTTTTATATTGAATAGTTTATTAAAAAACAAACAAAAAAAAACCGCTGATGCTCTTTTGCACAGCTGTTTCTGAATTCCTCCTTTTTAGGCTCAGTAGATAGTACTGACATTGGCATCTCATCTTTTGATCAGTCTTAAACCTCACCAATGGTGGTTACAGGCAGAATACACTTAAACTGCCAAAGGCTATGGCTGAGTCCTTCTATGTGCATTTAGAACTAAAGAAAAGAAGAATATGCCTTTTATTTGGTTGTCACAAAACTGTCCATCAAATAAACAAGTGGGAGGTCAAATCTCCTTTAGCAAGTCTTGCTTTTCTTAATCAATGAGGTTTCTAAGACATTAGGTTGCTTATTGGTAAAAGAATATTGTTAAATCTTGTCCTGAAATTAGAAAATAATTTGTGAATAAATAAGTGTTCTGATCTTCCTGCATTCTCAGGTGGTCACACAATACCAAGAATATGCCCAAGAAATGACCACCTAGGTCTTGAACTCTTGCTTTTCCTTTAACTGAAGAGATGTAGGATGTTATTTCCTGTTTTGCTATCTTCCACGAATAATTTCATAGTTTATCTTTCACAATGATGTCTTGCATGCTTCAACCACCCTTAGAATTCTACCTGTGGAGCTGGAAAATTACATGTTCTTGATAAGAAACACCTTGCCATTGCAATGCTTTTCAAATTTGGACACATTTGTAGCAAATGACACTAAGTTAGAATTTATCGTCAGTACTTGGAATTCAGAAATAAATCTTCTAAATCAAAACTTGAATGCACTACTTGAAATAAACGTTGGCTTTAGAAAACCACCTGGATGCGTTACTGCACAAAAACTGAACTTTCCTCAAGATAAACTGCAGGTTGTGTTTGTGCAATGCACTATATGAATCACAGTTTTCCCCCTCTTTGAGTTCATCTCATCTGCTACAGGGAATTATACGAAGAAGTCCAGCGTTCTTATGAAATCTATTTCTGTTCTCAGGTCAGTTTTTCGTGGTCAGACATCCAAATTACTGAGGCTGTGATTACATTTGACTCTAGATGCCACCCTGCCAAATCAGTTTTTATTTTTTTTTTTTTACACTTACACTGCAATTAGTATCAGTGAAACAAATGCAGAATTGCACGGGAAGGTTGTTCTCTCAGAATAAAAATGAAACACACCTTTTGTGTTGGATTCCAGGATCTTTGTGGATCATTTCACTTGTCTTATGTTTTTTTAAACATGTTCCTTCTCTATTTGCAGCTTTGTAACTTTGCCAAATATCAAGCAGGAGGAGAAAGTCATTCCAAAGGAGAGAACCTTGATTCAAAACAAATACATGCAACAATGGCAAAATGAGTACAGAATATTAATTGACCTAAATTTCACTTTACATAAACATTCTCTTCTAAACTCTGTGAAAGTTGCTCCTTAGTGTAAATATATGCACAAGAGTACAGCACTGAATATCACTCAATTTGTAGGAAATTTTTCAACCTAGGACCCCAAACAAGTCATGCCATGAAAGGCAGAAAGGATGCCAAAAAGTTGTTTTCCTCAGTCCCACGTGAATTTGTGCAAAACCAGATTTTGATGTATTTCCCACTTTGCCAAAAGCACAAAATTGAATATTTCCCTTGTTATTAAGTTCTCCATAGAGAGGCTATTTTTAGATATATCATTCATTTCTTGAATCATATTGGAGATAGATACATAAGAAACAGGTAGTGTTCCGTTTAATTTTAATATTTATTTCAACATATGCTTTCTTCCCACAGTTTTTAAAGTACATTCATATTAAATGGAAAGTAAAGCACAGGCATAGGTACTGAATATGTTTTGTTGTTGTTGTTTTTTTAGTGTTTACAGGAAGAACTTGGAAAGAAATGATGTTCCGTAGGGAGGTAAATTATATGCAATGGATCAGTGCTCTGCTACTGTTCTAAGCAGGAGGAGAAGTTGTTCAACTGTCTGCATGATGTTGAATGAGATCATGCAGTTTTCCTGTCTATATTCATCTTATGCCAATTCACTACAGGTAGCAGCTATTTCAAAGGCCTGGTTCCGTATTCCCATTAAGGCAGCTAAATATATTGATGAAGTCATTAGAAATAAAAGCTTTCACTATTCTTGCGGAAATGATGTAAATGCTACAGAAAGCATTAGCATCATAACACATGGTATATGCTTTAGGATCTTCTCTCTTATTGTGTTCCAGTATTAAAAGACCAGAGTTTGATCTTTATTTTTCAGGAAGAAAAAATATCTCGTTTGCATAAAATGCTTTTGAACAGATTTATTGCTTTGTTATTCTGGTGGGATGAGGAAGGAAACGGGATAGGATAACAAGTTTTACTGATTGCTGCAAACTGCAGACAATAGAACTAGCACACAGCTCTTTTGCTACAGAGTACCTACATCTTTGTACCTGCTCAGAGTTCTTTCTTTGGATCAGATATAATGATCACCATGTTGTGCCCTTCTTGGCACACTGAACACAATGTGTGTGTTAGGGCTTCAGTAGTGTTTTAATTTTAACTGTGGGTTGAATCTTAACCTCTTGCACATTAATGTTCTAAGATGACCAAAGAAGTTCAGTAGGAGGAAACCTTTATAACTTGATATTATATAAAGGGGCCATATAAACTCAAGGCTAATTGATCTTATGTAGGTTTTTGAAAGAAGTGAGCACTGTAAATGTAAACTGAAAATAAAAAGTCACGTTTTGACAATGAATCTTGGTTTAAAAATGTGGTTTTGAATAGTCCTTCTCATGCATGCGTACTTTCATTAGCGATCTAAATCTTTCAGTCACTGAATTAGATGATTATTAAGATAGGCTGCTGCCTTCGGAGTGATGCCCTCCTCTGTAAATTGATTATAAAATGAATTCAGTATTGTATCTTACAATGCACTAAAGCTTGATCGTAAAAATGGAAGTGTGGCATCATCATTCCCCCCATAGTTTTATGAAGTCTTGCAGTGAAATATTGCAAACTACTAAAATTTATAAACTGTGAAAAGCAAAATATCCTGTATTTCTGAATTACCTGTTGAAATTAAAAATTATAGTTTCTGTCTACTTGTGGATGCCAGTGGCTTCAAGTGGATATTTTTAGAACTCAGAACTTCTGAAATCAGATACTTGGTGTCTCAAATGGAGCAGCAGCTTGCTCTATAACTGTGTATCTTTGGTGGATGTTGTAGTGCTTGGGAAAAGGGTTTAATGGAGATGTCACACATTGATTCTGGCATGCTTGGATACTGTCTTATTACAGTGAAGAGCAGGAGGTACCAATAAGAATATGCTTTTAGCTTAACTGATTGTTTTCTTAGGAATCAGGATATTTTTTTTAGCCTTTAAGACAAGAGCTATCCTAGTGAACGAGCATAGATAAGAGGTGTCTATTGATGTGCTATTTACTATTTGCTCATTGTATGTCAAGTATTACAACTCCTTTTTTATCTGCTATGTTGAACAAAGAATCAAATAATAAAACAGCAGTGAAAGTTCTCGCCTGGACTGTATTTTTAGTCCTAATTTGCAGGGAAGAAAACTGAAGCAGAAGTATAAGAAGCGAAGTGCCAGATAAAGCAGTGTGGTCACTCTCCTCAACCTGTTGGAAGAAATTCTCCTTGAATTCCATCTGCTGAAGCAGGCAGACTGGGACCTGAACAGTTTCTTTCTTGCAAGGGGGTTCTGTTAAACAGAAGTCTAAAACAGAGCTTTCCATCATTTCTCTCAACTGTAAGTTGGAACAAACCTACCCACAGAGGTGACAGCAATTGAAACTAATCTTTTAAGTGTTTACTGGCTGATGTCTAAGTAATTCACCCACCATTTCTACAGAGCTCACTGATATCAGTTGTCTTTTTTTCCACAGATTACAACGACAGTAGAATTTAGAAGTGTACTTTCTGTGAGGTGTAAAACACATGGCCAATGCATAATTTTCCTTGCTACTGTTTACAGAAATTTTGCAAGTGGACTTGGAACAAGATCAATTGTTCTGTAAAATTTATTATAAAAATATGGAAGGCTCTTGAGGTAAAAATGTTCTTTTTTTTTTTTTTTTTTTTCTCAACAAGAAGAGTAAACATTTTTGGAGCACAGGTTCTCCAGAAATTAACTCTGATTTTTTTTGAAGCCAGTTCCCTAAAACAAATGGTGTCTTTGCAACCCTGTAACATGTGCCTTCTTAGTAATATTTCAACACATTGACCAATTTTTAACAAATTTAGCAGAGGGTAGAAGTCTCAGATATTAAGTACCTTTGCATTTCATGAAAATTGGCATTAGATATTGCAGAGAAGCATGTTTTTATTTTTACTCAGGGAAGAGAACAACAAAACTAATCTTTTATTAGACATCAGGGACTCTGCATGGAATCTCCCTTGAGATATAAATCTCAGCTAAGATATTTGACTTTGATAGTTTTGAGGCTCAGAAAATAATCAGATGTGGCTTGGGGAGGGTTTGTGTTTTTTTTTTTTCTTCCCAATCTAAAAGAGCATTCATATACTCTGAATCTGAATGATTTCAGACATTAAAATAAATAAATTGCAATTAGAGTTGTGATGAGAGCATTCAGAATACATGTCACTTGTGACAACCTGAATTGAACATGAAATTGTTCTACAAATAGCAAAGCACTTAGAAAACTGAAGGGGAAGCATACAGAAAATACATGTTTACATGGCTCATAAGACTGAATGAGTAAATATGGGGATTTGCTACTGTTTCTGTTGCTGCTTCATCACCTAAAGAAGAAAGGGTTGAGGACTTCCATATAGTTTGGGGTTTAAGGAATAATGAATGTGTGTTTTTTCATCCCTGAGTTACCATAGTATCTGGTTTCCCTGGTTACCAATGACCAAGGAAGGGATGCTAGGGGAGCTGGAGAATTTTATTTTTTTTTTTAATGGCGGGGGGAAAAAGAGAGGTCAGAGAAGATTTTTTGTGTGTGAGAACAGAAGAACAGAATGTGAGAATAGTGCCGGAGGATAACTGTCGGGAAGAGATTTTCTCTGAAATGGAATTTATAGATTTCTCTTCAGTGGAAACAGCTGAAGTAGTTAAAAGAAAAGAATCACTTGTGAGAAACAAATCCTGCTTTTTTTTAATGGACTCTAGAATTCAATGGTTCAAGGTTGCAGACTATCAGTGGTGTGATGATTTAAAAAAAAAAAAGAGGAGAGAAAAGATGTATAGCTGTCTGGAAATAAGTAACCAGTTGTGTCTATACAGGTGATACAAGGTGGATTTGACCAGATTTTCTCTTCCAGGGGTACAAGCTTTGGCTTGACTTCTATTCCAGATTCTCCAGAATACTGCCTTCATGAGTCGCCAGGGATGGTGCATCTACTAACTGATACTCAGAAAGGACAGTGTTGGCCAATACAGATTACTGCAGTAGCACTTGGGGACTGTGGTTCTGAACCAGTCTTTTCTGTGTTGGAGACTTCATGACAGAGTTATCTTGGTTCTCTGTAAAGAGAATGTTATCCTGGTTCTTCACAATCCAGAGGATTTCTTTGGTAATTCAAAAGCTGGGACCTCAAAGTGGTGTCCAGAAGGTAAATTTATGGAAATCCTTTTATTGTTTCCTTAGGGTGTGCTGCAGAACTGTAAGTGGAAGATTAAATATGGCAGCTTAGAACAAAGAGAATTCTCAGTGTTTGGGTGGGTTTGTTTGTTTTAAATCAAAACATTGTTGATTTTCCTTTTTTGCTTTCAAATCATCTATTTCACGTCCAGAAAGCTTTCTGAGCTATCCAGCACTTTAACAGTGACCAAATAAAACAAACACTCCTACGCAGCTTCCAGTTTAATAGCAGATAGCAAAGGAAAGCAGTAATTGCTTTCATCCTTTAGACTGGTTGACATGTAATCAGAGCTCTGATCTCCAAGGAGGAATTATTCAGGCTTGGAGAATTTTTGACACCTTTACATTAGTAAAATATTTTTTTTGACATTTTTAATATTTTTATTCCACAAAGACATGTTCATGCCAGAGAAACTCAGTGAACTCCCACAAATATGAGTGATTCTGCTGCCCCACTTCCAGTATCAGAGGCAGCTTAGATGGAAGCATATTCATGGTTTCTTGCTAGTGTTTTTTCAGCCATATATTTGTTTGATTCCTTAATTTCTCTGGCAAATTACAGATAATTGACTGGCCCTGCTCCTCCCTAACCCTAGCTCAAGACTATATAAAGGCTTAAATATAAGAATAATAAACTTTATTGTGTGTAAACTCTTGTATATGGATGAAAATTAATTCAGTCTTTAATATGGTCTTTTATTTCTCTTCATGTGGGCCAGATGGTAGGAAGCAGGTGATTTTGCTAGCCAGAGAATTTTAAGCATGCTTGCAATGTTATTAGTAAACATATTAGTAGACACATCATTTTGCTACTTTTGATTGTTGGGTTTGTTGATGGCCCATTCAATCAAAGTTCAGTAAACAAGTTTTGTTTTCCAAAGGTTTATTTCACAATTCTATTTTCAGTTATTTAAAATGTCAAAAACACTTCACTTCTTGTCTTCTAAGGCAGAAATTTATATATAAAAAAACAAAACAAAACAAAAAACGCATACGCAAAAAAGCGTATGGGTCCTTAAATTCATTGAGTCTAATGGACTCTAGACTTCACTGGTTCAAGGTTGCAGACTATCAGTGGTGTGATGACTTTAATATCCAAAGCATTTCACTAGCCTAAAGAACGCCTTAATTCATCAAACTGCTTCTGTAGTACTGTAAAAATACTCTTGGCTTTCTAATATGTTACTAATTACTCTTAACTTAGATTAGCAGTTACAGTGACTTTAGTATAGCTATATATTGAGTACATGAAGGTAGAATGTGGTCTTGCATTTTGAATCTTCAGTTTTATTGTGCTCATATTCTCTTTTATTTGTCAATATAACTGAAAATATTTTTAACTTTCAAGTTCCCAAATTAACTCTCAATTTCTCTTATTTATCGGATTTTTTTACCCTCAACCTTCCAAAAGGGTATTTCTATTTTTATCCTTATTTGCATGAGTACAATGTCAAATGTACATATGGAAATGCGTTTGCATCTGCATATTATCATGCATGCAGTCTTATGCAGGTGTGTTTTTTTTTTGCATTTGCAGGTATGCAATAGTTAAAATATAATTGCAAGCTAGTCTCAATATCATCAAGATTCTCATTCATGTGGCAGCAAATGAGAATTTTATAAAAGGATTGGAAGAAGATGTTCAAGGAGAGCCTTCCCAGCTTAGAGGCAACATGGGAAAATGCACAAATGTGGTTTCTTGAAAATATAAGAGGTTTGGGCCAAGATTATGAGCTGATCAAAGGAACAAATCTTTTAATCACATGCATGGCTTTATTATTCCCCAACAGCATTTTGTGTGCAGGAATAACTTGGTTCCTTGCAGACGCTTCTGCCTTCAGTAGTAGTTGTTTGCTGTGCTTGTGCCATGAGTCAGGTTTTCTATGCAATGCATCTCTGCAAATTCTACATTTTGGTACTTGTAATCAGAGCTGAAATCACTGTTGCCCACCTACAGGGTTTAAGAGACCAAGTGACATCTGCAAGCCTCTAAAGTGCCTTTGGCAAAGAGAGCCACGGCAGCTGCTTCAGCTACCAGGGCCATTCCCTAAAGTAGCCCAGGGAGCTACTTTCAGTTGTACAAATTAAAGTGTGATCTTGGCCACTGATGGTCAAACTGGATCTCCCCAGTTCTGAAAGAGAGGAAAGCCACTCTACTCACCAGCATCCCTATAGGAACATGCAACAAGTCCTTGGTTACTGAATAGTGGGAACTTTTAGTCATCCTCCTGTGCCAGATGCTGATTCTCTGGAATTGTCATCTTCAATATCTAGATGGAGTCTGATCTGATCAGAGATAGGAAGGTTTTCAGAAATGAGATTTCCCCTCCCCAGCTTTAAAGGTAAAAATTTACCTTACCTCAGGCAGAAGTACTCGTCTGATTTTTTTGATAGATCACAGAATCACAGAATCATCTAGGTTGGAAGAGACCTCCAAGATCACCCAGTCCAACCTCTGACCTAACACTAACAAGTCCTCCACTAAACCATATCGCTAAGTTCAACATCTAAACATCTCTTAAAGACTTCCAGGGATGGTGACTCAACCACTTCCCTGGGCAGTCCATTCCAATGCCTAACAACCCTTTCAGTAGAGAAGTTCTTCCTAACATCCAACCTAAACCTCCCCTGGCACAACTTTAGCCCATTCCCCCTCGTCCTGTCACCAGGCACGTGGGAGAACAGACCAACCCCCACCTCTCTACAGCCTCCTTTAAGGTACCTGTAGAGAGCGATGAGGTCTCCCCTGAGCCTCCTCTTCTCCAGGCTGAACAAGCCCAGCTCCCTCAGCCGCTCCTCCTAAGACTTGTTCTCCAGACCCCTCACCAGCTTCGTTGCCCTTCTCTGGACTCTCTCGAGCACCTCCATGTCCTTCTTGTAGTGAGGGGCCCAAAACTGAACACAGTACTCGAGGTGTGGCCTCACCAGAGCTGAGTACAGGGGGACAATCACTTCCCTAGACCTGCTGGCCACACTGCTTCTTATGCAAGCCAGGATGCTGTTGGCCTTCTTGGCCACCTGAGCACACTGCTGGCTCATATTCAGCCGACTATCAACCAGTACTCCCAGGTCCTTCTCCGCCAGGCAGCTTTCCAGCCACTCATCTCCCAGCCTGTAGCGCTGCTTGATATTAGCTAACTTTTATTTAATATAACAACTATATGTTCTTTTTTTTTTTAATATATAACAATGTTTTCTCATAATATTTCTCAAATATGAATCTTTTGGTAAATATTATTCCTTTCAGACTGCTGAAAAATATTCAATTCAAAATGTGACTCATTTAGTGGCTAATATTTAATACTTAAAATTATATTTCACTTTTCAGTGTCCAGATGAGTTTAAAAAAAAGTCATAATTACCTAACTCTGAGACAAACAGTATGAAATTTTGTATAAAAGCTGCCTTAAAAAAGGGCAGTCTTTTAGAATTCAGTCAAAAGGTTGCCAGTGTATATATTTTGCTACTTGTGCATAAATAGTAATTTAATTTGCTGTTCTGTATTGCTGACATATTCTAAAAATGTCTATTGGAAGAGTATACTAAATTGACCTTTCCTTTGCTTATTAATTTTACAAGCAGTGTTAGTTAATTCACTTGAACAAGGTATTGTTGCCAGTAGTTACCATTAGATGTAACCCAAAATATCCCATAAGTGTTAAGAAATTTTCTCATTTCAAAAGTGAGAGAAAATAAAATAAAATAAAATAAAATTAAAAAAAAATAACCCTGCAATAAATAAATAACTGCAACTTGTTAGATGAATGCCTGAAGAACACTCAAATCACCTGGAGAATCCAGTGCTGGTACAGGTGCTGTGCCTCTGTTCTTATAATTTGCAAGTGAAGCCAACCAAAATGATAAATCAGCTGTTGAAAAGTTTTGAAGGAAGCATGCTAGTAATCTTCCATTAATATAGCATTTTCACTCAGAAGATCTTTAATTGTTGTACAATAATTCTCCGGAGACTCAGAAGATGCTAGTAATTGGTAGAAAGACATTAATTTGTTTTCTGAAATGCAGTGCCTTCTGGAGTGAGAAATACCTCTTATGGAGCAGGAGTGAAAATTCACTAAAAGCTAGAAGGGTAGGGAGAAGACTCCAGGTAAGTGTGATGTAGTAATGTGCGCAGTTTTCTCTGTAAGTGGGCAAGAAAGGTGTATTAATGAACTTCTGGAAATATTTTAATGTCTCATGTTGTACATAGTTTCCTTGTGTGCCAGGAGACTGTAGAAGGGGTGCATGCCTATACTGTCACACACTGATCACTACTGCTGTATGGGAAGCTGAAGAGGTCTTATAATTTGTTTACAGAATTTTACTGATTGCTTTCATAGTGTAGTTTGAAACTTACTGTGCTTTATGGAAAGGATTCATAGTGTGAGGAATGTGAATGCTGTGCAAGCATAAAAAGTTAGAAAAAAAAATGTTTTTTTTTTTTTTCTGTTCTTCCTTCCCCTCTTTTTAAATTTGAGTTTCCCAAATCTGATTCAGGCAACACTTTAAAAGTGATGAAAATCTGCAAATCACTTGTTAGTATTAAATGTTCTGTCTTTCTATACGTAAAAGACTGGATGTGCTATACATTATCATTCAGTTGTGGGAGAAAAAGATTTCATATTAACTGTGCAGTATTTCATGTTAAGACATTTACCTTTTAACGACTGATGGCCTAAAGATGTCACTTATGTTAAAAAATAATAGTAATTGCTATTCAATTGAAGTCATCTTTTGGATGCAGGTTTTCACATTCCTAAAAGATGAATGTTTTTCTAAAGTGAAGGTATTGTTAAATGAAGGTAGCCAGTCAGCACAACTCTGTTGTTTTATCAGTGTCTTTAGAGCTGCTTTGTTTTATGCTCTCTTTCCTGAGGAGATCAATAATGGATGGCTGACATCATTCCTTCACCACTCAGAAATGAGAAAGCCTAAATGCATTTCTTTAGGGCAGGCATGTTTTTCATCCTGAGCTGAAAAGCCTGTAATTGAGTAAGGTTTATAAGTGTGATTGCTATTGGTGTGTGTTCCAGTTTGACGTGCCTGTGAAAGGTTCCACTGGCATTTACCTGGCTCTTAGGGATGTTGACCTCATCTCCCAGACCAGCCAGCATGTGAAATGTCTCTGTTGAGAGGCACATATACAGAATGATCCTAATATTGAGAAGCATTAAGGTTCACTTTGTGATTGCGTTGGTAACTTTCTTGAAGTTGGCTGGCTCTACGTAATTTGTGCATACTTTATCTTTGTGTTTAATTAAAAGATAAATAAATAAATAGAAGGCATAGTAAAGAACAGATGGGGATGGCCCCTTGCATCATCGACTTAACACCTCTGTCTTCCTGTTGAAGAGAATAGGAAGGCTTTATTAAGTTTGCAGTCAGTAAAAACATGGGAAAACTGGATGGCTTATCTGACAGGACTTTCTACTGCTATTCACAGGTCTAAAAAGTCAGGAGAAATGTATGCCTCTGCAATGATGTGTCAGCGTAAACATATTTATTCTGGGGGGACAATGAGTCTAATTAAAGAACTGTTACTATCACTTGCCAATTTCAGCAGCATTTAGCTCTCTAGTCATTAATTCAAATGGAAATGTACCTAAATGAAAGTTACTGGGACAAAGCAGTGGAAACAAAGAATGGCAGGTTCAGTATCAGTCCAAAGTCATGATCCCTCTCCCGTGTTATGTATCCTTTTACCACTCAGAATATCTTATGGAATCGTAGGCAGCCACCATTGGCACAGCAGGTCTCTGATCTTGCCAGGACACTCTGTTACCTACCAAATGGACATTGAGAATGGCAGAAGTACGTTCCAGATCCAGACAGCTGGTCTGATTTTGTTTTTGTTGATTTTTATTTTACCTTTTAGAAATCTTTCCATGATACACTTGCAATATATATTCTTGAGACTGGCCCAGGTGCACAGGGGGCCACAGTGAAGGTCAGGCTGACGTTGCTGCTGTTGAAAATTTTGTCCTAATCTGCTTGTTTCACCCAACTATTTGATTTGACCGGTTGTCTGCTTTCTGTCATGTGCATCACAGAAGTTTATTGGAAAACCTAGCAAAATTCTGTAATTTAACGTATTATTGCTTTCATCTGTTAATTTGGAAAGAAGCAGATAAAACATACTGGTTTACAATGTATATGAAACCGTACTGGGATACAGAAGCACCAATCTTTTCGCATCTTTTGTACTGAATTTTGATTTATAAATAGATTTTATAAATATAAATAAATTTATAAATGTAAACAAATTTAATAAATTTAGTTAAATTTAATAAATTTAGTTAAATTTAATAAATTTAACAAATTAATAAATAAAATAATAATTTTAATAAATATAAATATAAATACATTTTGATTTTTAAATAGATTTGCATTTCTAGAGTGGCTTGGTGGCTTATTTTTCAGTTCCTTTGTTTCCTTTTTAAAGGAAGCAACAACTTTGTGATATGTCTTGTGAATCTTGGATGCTGTGACAGTGCTGGTACTTGTAATTGAGATGATTGCTAATACTAAACAAGGCTGAAAGTCGCAGCTGCTCTGTAAGAGCATGCATGGGCTGTCTGGGCCTGGGGGCTGGTGGTGGGGCCTTCGTTAGGAAAGGTCAGGGTTGCCCCAGGCCCACCACAGCTGGTTCCGGGTGGTTCTGGATGGTTCTGGAATGCAGGGCGCAGCTGAGCCTGTCAGCAGTGCTGCAGGTGCTTCTGTGGAAACATGTTGGGGAGAGGGCAGAAAATGCAGGAAAAAGAGAGGAAGAGAAAAGAAGTGAGAGACAGCCGAGGGAACACCACGATCACAGGAGGAGGTGCTCCATGGTGGAGCAGATGCCCACTGCAACCCCGCAGCAGGGCAGGTGAATATTCCTGACAGGAAGAGGTGCTGAGGGGCGACAGCCCATGCTGAAGCAGGGGAACTTGTGAGGGGAAGGAGGGAACCATCAGGCTGAGGTGTGGGCGGGCAGCTGGGAGATACCCGGCCCTGAGCTGAGGGGAACCTGCCTCAGGGTGGGAGGTTGTGCTGCTGGCAGTGTGTGTGTGTTGGGAGGTGATGTTTCTCTCCTAGGTGTGAGCACAGAACTTTATCTCCAGAAGTAAAGTAACCCCACAAATGCTGTAAATCAGAGCCACTTTTGAAATCTGACCTGTATCTTCCTGACCACATGAGCTCAGTTCTAGCAGAAGTGCTCCTGTGTTTGTTTTGATACACAGTGAAAATAAGTGCTGGTTCTCTTACACATAAATATGCTATCTATTTGTGAATTGCGTTCCAAACTCTTTTATCAATGCTGATTGCTGCCTGGGGAAATGATTCCAATATATCAAAGCCTGAGAGAACAGAAATACAGGATTGGCTGGGTATTTCAAAGCAGAATAAAAAATGAACGTTAGAATTTATGACAAATAAAAGCAATTTGTGGTACAGAGGTGTAGGCATTGTATTAAATAAATGCATTTAAAGTATTGCATGTAAATTAAATAGATATCTGAGTTTAAGAGGGAAGGAAAATGTGCCATGCATCAGTGTTTAATAAAGTATTTGTAGGTAGTAAGAGACTTAAAAATTAGATTACCTATAATTCACTCTGGCTACTTAGAGTTAATTTTTTTTTTTCCTGTCACAGAATAGGTCACATTTACTTCCATTGAGTACTATTTTATTCTTAAAGGGGGATTCTTCATTTGCTTTGTCTACAGCAGAAAATACTACTCAGTGTTGGAAACACGGGGAGCACATTCCCTACAGCAAGGTATTTAAAGACAGCAAAAGGGATACCTTTCACTTTCTCTGTTATGGTGTGGCAAGGATAGCCTACTGGAAAGGATGAAAAATATTTTAGGTGTCCAAATTAAGTGGCATTCACCATTTAACCTTTTTTCCTGAAGCATTTCTTTTTTTTAAAAAAAACTTTTATTTTAAGTAAATCTATTGGTTATTTTCCATTTTCCAAATGAGACATTGTGATGGGAGACATTTTATTTCTTTATGTTAACAACTTATATGAAACAGTACCATTAAGAGTACATAGAGGTAGCTGTGTGACACAATGACTATGGGGTATGTCTTAGGGATCCTGTTATGTCTATCCCATATGCTCCAATGCTTGAAGTGTAAAGCTGACAGCACTTGGTATCTTATTTCAATCATCATTTGACACCTCAGTCACTCTTACAAACGTAGCTAGCCAGCTCATCTGTTACCTGGACTGTATAATTTTGACTTGTCTCAATTTATTGCACAATTATGTTACATGTGGCAGTCACTTGTGAATATTCTTTTTCAGCTGAAGAGCAAGTTGACAAAAAAAAATATGTTGAAAGTTATGATACTTCAAAGGACATATAATCTGCTGTGCTTTTCAAAACCCCAAAATAGGTAAGATAAAATCAAATTTTATACTAGATTGTGTTTTGCCAGTCAGACACCATTAAAATTTGACAGGCATGATGTGATCCAATGAAATGTGAATGACATAACCCAGTGTGACATAACTGATAGGCCAACATAGAAATTTAATAAACGTTTCCAATAAGTTTGCTATACTCTGCCTGTCATGTCTCCAACCATTCCCCTGTGTTATGTCAACATTTGGGTCAGGTACTTGGTTTTAAACAGATTATGAAATGTAACAATTTTGCTTATTTATAAGAAAAGCAGTAGATATTTCCTTGTACCCTTTCTGGATAGTTTAGATATGAATAGTGTTGTAACTGTAAAGAATATTAGTTCACTTATGTGGAAATCATTTTGGTTGTAAATGGTCAGTAGAGCAGCTACAAAATATATGGACTCACTTAGCCAACTTACGTATAACTTGCATAATAGAGACGTGGTGATGTGACTAGCTACAGCCCAACTTGCTTCTTTCTTAAGTTACTGAAAAACTGCCCCAGTTTTTTTCCTAAAACTAATCATGTCAGGGGCTTACTCTAAGAATTATAAATGAAGTGTCTACTGATCTACTGCTTCCGGTTTACTCTCCTGCTGCTGTGAGGTTTTTATTCTAATTTGATGAAAACCAGATTTTGCAGCAAGACTTCCAAACCTCCTAAAATGACATTTAATACCTAAAATTAACACAACATAAAATATTATTAAAAAAACCAAAACTCTATACACTCAGCCAGATAGCAGTTCTGCATTTCCCTATTTTATTGTCTATAGAAAGTTAATAAATTAGAATCTAAAGCTCTAAAATTTTTGTAGTCGTATAATTCTTATGACTTCTGTGAGAGTCGACAGCCTCACAAATATAGCTCATAATTAGAATTCATTCTCATATTTGCATTATTGGTATTTTATATGGAAAATATATTAATACTACACACCACAAAGAATGTACTTGCGCATGTCAGTTCTAGGAACTTTATCTAAAAGCCTTGTAAGCAATTTATGCTTTATTAAACAACAGCCAATATAACTAACAGTACTTACATAACAGTTGCTTTCACCACCTGAGTCAAAACGGCTCTATGATCTACTTCAAATTAGTCAATGTAAGTGTTTGCTAAAAATGGACTGCATTATGGAAACCAGAGGGCAATTGTAATGCAGTACATTACTTCTGCATTTGAAATGTGGACTAAGGAATCAGCATAAGCTAATTTAATGTACAGGTATCACCTTCTCAAAAAGAAAGAAAAAACCCTCTACATGCAAATCATTATCAAAACTGTCACAGCTGTATTTGGAGACTAGGGATTATATGAATAGACTTTGTTTTATTTATTGCAACACTAAAGTGAAAAATATTGATTTGAAATTCTAGGACTAGGTCCTAGGTATCTGATATCTAGATATCTGATACTGGATATCTTTCTTTTGAGCTTTGAGATCCAGCTGTAGAATTTAGTTGTAGAGGTGCACGGACGCTCTACTGAGGTTAAAAAAAAAAAATAAAATCTCCTCATAAATCTCTAAGGAATAAAATCATGGATGCATATAAAACAAACTAGTAATTTGTCACTAGTGTAATCTAATTCAGTTTTTTTTGTGCATAAAAGTTCAAACATTTGCAGGTTCAATTCTTTACATTGTTTTGTGCTGAAATTTAGTATAATAGAATTTATTTCCAAAAGAGGTTTCCCATAGTTCATTTAAGTGGTACAAAACCAGAGCTTTTTTCACATATTTTTGAAAGTTTTGTGTTTTATTTTAAAATGTATTTAATTAAATAAATTATGGCAGAGCTTTTTAGGGGGCAGCAAGGGGAGGCAGTGAAAGGAGACTGAATTGCTCCGTGGCTTAATACATGGAGCTGGGGAAGGAGTTGTGGAAAGGGAGAGTTTTGAGAGTATTAGAAGACCATTCAAGTTCACGTTTGGAACGCTCCCTACCTGTGAATGGTTGTTTTATTGAAAGCTTGATCACTATAAACTTTGTCTTCATGTGCTACCATTGCACAATGAATGGCAGAAAGCCCAGGAAATCTATCTAAATATTACTGTCTGTATGACTGGAGTCAATTGGCATTGGCAGGTGGGGATTTACACCTCTATGAAAAAGTAAGTTTATTTTACTGCTGCAGTTTTAAACCTGAAAAGACCTTCCCAAGGCAGCTTAGAAGCATAGCCAATATTCCTTAGTATTTCCTAAATGTGCGTATTTGCTAGAAGCAAACAGGAAAGTGCCTTGATAGTTTTTTATACAGGCACTGCCTCAACTCAAAGTGTTTCACCTTTGTGGCCGAGGTGAGAGTGGATTAAAGCTTGTTGTACTCCCTGACCCACTTTCATCCATCTACTGCTTGTGGGGTGTCTGTTGATTGGCACAGATCACATCTATCTGCCCTGATGGCAGGCAGTGTTAAAGCAAAGTCCTTGCAGAAATGGTCCAGGGCTGCCTGTTCAATGTCAAATGTGTGATACTGCAGAAAGAATAGCAAATATGATTAGTGACGGTGAGTGTACGTGGCATAATATACTCACACACCTGCGTTGCAAACTGTGGTACAGTGTGGAAGGGATAATACTCACCTCATCTCCATCAAGTTGTCTGAAGCTTGCCCCAGTGCAAACCTGGAGGTGAATTTTGGCTGGAATTTAGCTGCCAATCTATATTCAAAGTACAGCATGAATATACTCAGTTGTTTCCGTAAAAATAAGAAACTGTTATCTCCACATGACTCCCACTTTGAAGGTGCCTTATGCCTTCATAATAAGGCATAGAGTCCACAGAGTTGCTCTGAATACATATTTTACTTGAAATTCATGCACTCCTTTATTATGGAATAACTTTATTGATGAAGGGCGTTCGAGTAACTCTTGAGTCCTGAAATGTACTGGTTAAAGACAGGAATAAACTGCGTGTGTATAATAGAAAGAATGAAACTGTTCAGCTCCTCATGCCTGATGTATCAAGCCTCTGTGATGTTCCCCGCAAAGGCCAGGAGCAACAGAGGTGGTGACTGTAACTTTTTTTGGAAATTGCCAGATGGTCTTGTTATTTTATTCACATGAATAGATAATAGGTAGCTCAGGAAAGAAGTGCTTATTGTCAGCTGAGATATAATTATTTCTGGACATGGAATATTTCCATTTAAATTTGCTCTTATTATCTTAGTCCCTATCTGAAATAATTTTCTTAAGGATGCTAGATTATACAAACTAAATGTGAATGAAAATATTGAATGGTACAGAGTCATGGGAATAATACTCTGTCTAGTGTTTTTAGAAAATAAGCCTCGGATACAAATGTCATGATCTGGTATTACATTTAATATAGGTATTTGTCATCATAATGCATTTATGGGATATTTTTCTTGAAAAGCAAGCAATACAATACATTTCAGTAAAATTGAAATATAAATTCTAAGGGCAAAATAAGTAAAAGATAGAATGCAAGTAATGATAGTGTCCAAAAGAGATTTGAGATTTGTTGCTAATGAATACAAATCTTTTGTAAGTTATATTGAATGGCTGCATTCAGCAAGTCCAAAAATATTTTCTTCTGAAATCTTTAACTGCATTCATCTGTACAAGAGTCTCTGCATGTGTTTTGTCCGTTTTCTACCTGTCTCTTATATGTGTGTCTCTATGGCTAGCCCCACAAGGATATCCAGAGGCAGGAGCAATGCAAATCTTCTGAAACTACTACCAGCTCACTGATGCGCTCTTGTTTTAATTTCCTCTTCCCCTACCTTTCTAAGATTATATGCTTCAACAAGCAATCCAGAGATGTCTTGCTAATTATTGTGTCATAGATGTGTTTGCTGACTACCAACAAAAACCAATAAATGTTTTTCACCAAAGATAAAAAGGAATCAGAGACACGTTGGTGCTTAACTAACGGACAGTGGGTCAGATTCACCCCTGAAGTAACTTCCATCCCCTATGCCTTGTCATAGTTGTCATTTCACAACTCCTTCTTTACCTACAGAAACAGTTAGTTTCACAAACCTGTAATTGGCATGATTGGACAATTGCTCCATGCAAAAGGATTTGTTAAGGTTCAAAACCAAATCTGTTATTAGTTGCTAGTAGCAAGAGATTAAGGAGCCTCGTGTGAAATTAGACATTTTTCTCTTCATTCCAACCTTAGGTTTGTGCTTATACAGATAAAGTGCCCTGCTGGTACATTCCCTCTCCTTTATTCACCTGAGAAGGAAAATTCATGTAATGCTATTCCATGCATTGTATACATTTCATTTGCTGACGAAAGTATTTCCTGTTTCTTGCCTGCCTTCCATTCTATGCAATGTCAAGTGAAATTAGTGATAGAATGAACCCTTTCTGGTAACCAATGAATTGCTCACATGTTCTTTTCCAGATTTGCTAGGGGTTTATCAATGTTTGATACTTTTTGCCCCACTCTGATTATATTTTTGTGTACGTCTGGAGGAGAAGGTATCATCCACTAAAGATGCTTTACAACAAAAAGAATTAATCTCCCCTTGGAAATGCACCCTGGTTACTTAGCATTTATGCCATTTGTTGCAAGCCTTATTTTCAAGTGCCTGCATTTACACTAGGTGTTTGTCACACTACCACATTTGCTGTAGCTGTAACAAGAGCTACCTCCCCTGCCCAGCCTCAATGTAGGGTCTAAGTGATGAATATGATAATTAACTATACATTACAATTCATTAAATATTCTTAATTCTGATGTGGGAACAAATGAAATTCATCATTAACGATTGAGTTTTAGGGTGAATGTGTGTGGGTGCATGAGAATATGTATGCTTGAAGAAATTTATGCAGATTAAATCCATTAGCAATTTTCTGCACACCTCATTAAGCAAAATATCAAATCCCACTTAGCTCTTCTGCTCTCATTAGACAATTTAAACTGTACTATTCCATATCACGGAAAAAAAAAAATCCCTAGTGTAATACCCCACTAGTGAATTCTCAAAATCTACAGATGTCATACTAACACCTTGGACTAATCACATTTTCTCACTGTACTGTATCATTGTTAAGTCTGCCAAGAGACAGACTGCCTGGCTCCTATAGAGGGGTTCTCTGGAAAATAAGTACTTCTTGTCGCAGAGTAGTGTGTGTTCCCAAGCACCTAAACTTGCCTAAAGCATGTGTGCAGCTGTGTATCTGGTGTTGAAAATACTTAACAGTGAAGAGTGTTGAAAAAGTTGCCCTTTCACTGCTTTTGTCAGAAAAATACAGATTCATCAGAAAATTGTTTTCTGTGGGAAGATGTTACCCTTGCTAGAACTTGATAATGGAGTCATTTTTTGGGTCCGTGATAGCGTATCTGTTGTGGCTACATCTATGTCAGGGGCCATAGTTGAGTAGTTATTTCAAGCCAATGTAAGGTGACTTCACTTTTAAAACAGGACTTCTCATCTTGCCCTACCTCCAGCAACTGCTCCAGTCCTCCTTTATGAGATCTTACGTATTCCCATTAATTGGCAACAAAAGGGGACAAGCTGGCTTTAAATTAACCTGGCAAAATAAGACTGGATTAGTTTTGCTATAGTTAGGTTTGCTGATCTGGTTCACCACCTGGCTTTGAAAATACTCTGACACAAAAGAAGGAAAGAAATTACAGGTTGAGGCTAGAAAGAGGGAGAGCAGAAATTGCTTCTTTTAGAGGTAATACTGCCTTATGGCTGTTTAAAGGCTTCATGATACTGTGGCAGTATTGTGATCAGTAACTGAAAGGAAGCTCTAGAAACTAAAGTCAAATGAGAGTAGGTGGAAAACCATAAATGGAATTGGTTTGCAAGAATTTGTCACTATTTTTGAAGAAAAAAGGGAAGAAATGTGATTCCCCTTGTCTGTCCATTCACGCAGGACAAGAAAAGATGCAAAAGAAAATACAAGCTATTATTGTGATTTAGTCTATACTGAGTGAAGATCCAGAGAGAATGGCAAAACTTCTATTCCTTTCTCTACCTACTGTTTGACTGCTTTCCCTGTTTTTGAGACTGAAAAGCACCAACCAGTTTTTATTTCCATGCCCAAACTCTTTTGTCCAATGCAAGTTCTCATAGTCTAGAAACAAACAGAGGAAGGATTCTCAGCTGAATACTCAGGGTTGAGGTCCATTTACCTTTTTTTTATTACTTATTACAAATGAAAACACAATAGAGCCAGAAAACACTAACAGATACTTAGTTCCTTTCTGCATAGGATATGTCAGTATTTTGTTTTTAAACTAGGCTAATAGTATTTTTAGCTTCTGTCCTCTCCTTCCCTCTTGCAGGTGTCAGAACAGGTAGAATTTCTGTTTTTACCTCACCCTGGAAGCAGCAATATATAAAAGAGTAGATGAATTCTTGCAGTGCCACATATAGTGTCCTTTGCTGCCTTTGATCATTCGTCATTTTGATCATTACACAGTTTGAACAAAGTAGCTAATCAATCCCTTCTCATTGTGTCCTTCACATGCTGCCTGCTACCAGCTTTGTTCATTTCCTTTATATTCCAAACTGTACAGTAAATAGTACTGTAGGTCTGCTCAGCACCAGTGGGTGGGCCTGCCACTTCTGCTGAGAGAGGAGAGGTGTTCCTGCCACCAGCTGGCACCGCACTCGGTCAATCAGGAATGCTTTCGAGCCTCACCAGGGTACGTGACTCCTTGTGGGAAATATTTTGTACCTCATTATGCTTTTTTTAGTCAGTGAAGTGCACCCCACATGCTGAGAAGCAGGGCCATAAGAAGAAATTGGCAGGTAGAAAAATTTCTGGAGCACTAGCAAAGTCTCCTGAACCCTATTTCCTCTTCTGTTCAGTTGCACAAAAGCAGACCCAACTTGGCATATATGAAAGTAGCCAAGTAGGTTAGTGATTTGTGGTTTTATTGGCTTTGTATAGACTTGTGGGGGTTACAGTTCCCAGATATCCTGGTGAAACTGGGACAGTCCTAACTGTGTAAGCAATTCTACTTCTTTCTGTATGAGTCATCCAGCAGTCCCAGCCTCAGCCTTCATTGACCCCAGCCCTGCATGAGCGAAAGGGGTTGCTGGTGGCTTCCCACAGTGTGGGTCACTGAGACACAGGCTGGGGTTCTCAAAGCCGTGGGACCTCTGAAATGATCTAATGCACTGTGTTTAGACCTCTGGAGGGAAAAACTTAATTTTCTTAATTATTTTCTGTGTCATCTGGCAACCCAGAAAGTTGAATCTTCCCTCAGCTGCTGTGAAGTCCATAGTTCTCTGGTCTTGCCAAGGGAAGGGAAGTTTGTCAGCTACAGTCTTGTTTGCTTATGAGCAAGTGCTCGTAGCCATGGGTAAGCTCATGGCAGAGAATCGTGTTCTCAGTTTCATTTGAATTGAAGGAAGATTAAAAAGAGGATGGGAAAGAAGTAATTGTTTGTTTGTTTTTAATGTCATTTTTGCCTTTTCTCCTGGACCATAACCCATTCCACATCCCTTTGTTAAACCATGAATACATTGTATGCTAACCAAATAATTTCTCCTATTATACTTTACATGCAATAAAATTCTTCAAATTCAAAGGTCACCAGCCAGACATGTAAAATGACTTCATGAACGGCTTCAGCTCATTAATCATGCCTCAGTGTAGTGGTGGCTCTCCTCTGTTCATTAGAATAACATTTCTTTGCACTTTATGGCAAACCATCATTATAATGCAGAACAAGGACAACAGTGTGAAAGACTTTTTTTAATGAGACTTCATAGCTGCTCATGGTCGGACTCCCCATCCTGTTTGCTCTCGAAAGAGCCATCTGACAAAGGTTCAGAAGGATTTTACCTGATGAGGAGAACTATGAAGAAAGTTTCACAGGGAAAACTGTCAATGAGCTTACAGAAAGCTGCATAAACCTGGCTGCCCTGTTGGCTGAGCTGTCAGTCTTCAAACAAATGCAGAGAGAAAATCTTTAATTGTACTCACCCCACAAATGACATTTTATGCTGTGTCATTGTCATTTGCAGCAGTTCTTAAATTGCAGAGAAAAAGCAGTGGTTCAGGATCCCCAGGATCTTGAGTGGACTCTGCAGTTAATAAAGAGAAACTCTTTAGTTTAATAATTATCAATTATTGAGGAAAATAAACTCTTCAGAACCTCTGAAACTAGGTTTTATCATCAATGCTTTTGCTGTTAGTCTAATATTGTTTTAGTCCTTACCTTGGATATAACAAAGAAATGGAATCATTCCAGTAGTGCTGGACTGAGCTAATTTAAATCTCCCTTAATAAATATTTTAAGGGATGTTAATAATATTTTAGTATCTTTCTTCTTTAGCTGGAATAATGAAATTGCAAAAATGGCTTATAAAGTTTTGTGGATGTTCATTTTTAATTAAAATGTTCTCCTCTGTTTTCCCTCAGGAGTGTAGCTACTTTGTTAAGCACTAGAAAAGATAGCAAGGTTCCTCACAAAAAGAAGCACAACTTGACTACTGACCTCACGATTCTATTACTCTTTCATTTCCTGTCTGTGAGGCCAGTACAGGTTATTTCCCCAATATAAATACTTACAAATCCAGGGCCTAATCTTGTCCTCTTGCCCAATTTTCAACTTCAAATGCAATTTTAATTCATATGGCAAGCAGCATAAAAACAGTTTTGCTCAATCCTGGTAGAGGAGGTGAGTAATGATGAGAGGAGACATACCTTGTAGTATTGCCAGCCTCAACAGGCAAAATCAAGTGTTATAATCAGTGCAGTTATATGGCATTGCATTGGTTTCTTTCTTTTTTTTTGGCTGTTACCAAAAACCTGTAAACTCTTTATATGCCCCTAGTCGCTACATCATGAAATGGTCTACATCCAAGGCTTCAGCAGCTTTGCTGCTGTTCATCGCTGCAGCTCCTCTGGTATTCTGTACATCTATCTCTTTTTCTTCTTTGCTGGCCAGCGTTTCTTTCCACAAGGGTACTGGGTGGGCTAAGGGCAGGGAATTGTCTTCTGTCAAGCCTGGAGTTAGGAAGAGGTGGTATTCTTCTCCAGTTCCCCAAGTACTCCTGTCAACACTGCGTGAAGCAAGAGCAGTGGAAGTAGAAAAAGCTGCTAAAAGTATAAATTGTAATTACTAAAATGTCCATGAGATGCTTCCTACAGCTGCTGTCTTCTCCAAATCATGAAGTTGCTTTTTGTAGCGTCTCTTGCTATATTTTCCATCTTTCTCTCTAATAAACCAATAAAAGACTCCCCCCCCCCCCCCCGTAATCTCTTGTTCTCTTTCCCTTGTGTTGCTCTGATCTGTTTTTTCAAGTGATCAAAGACCCTGTTCAGGTGGTCTGTTGCTTAGTTGCCACCTGCTTGGAATTCACTCTTAAGAAATTGCTTTGTCTTGACAAGTAGCCTTTTTTTTAATTTTTTTTGTATTTTTTCCCCTGGGTGCTCCATTTAAATGTATGATCAAAGTTTATTGGCCTGCTCTATTTGTACCATGTTAGGTACAACAATTTTTCTTGTCACCTTCTCTGGATTTTAGATTAATCTGGAGAAGAGAAGAAGCAAGAATGCTCTGCAGTTTAGAAAAAAGTTTTCCAGACAGGAGTCTGACAACAAAACAAAATGCAGTCTCCAACACCAACCAGGCTGTGCATAGGTAGACATCACAGTTTCAAGTACAAAGAAAGGTATTTTAGTGTTGGAAAATTTTCTAGACTATTGCTTCTAGGATTTTGTTTTTCTTGTAGACTTTGGATAGAAGGCTAATTCCATCTATGTATACAAAAGTACCTCCCAATGATAACATATAAAAAAAAAACATCCAACAGTCTGTGATGTAAATATTTGTCCTACATAGGCAGGCTTGCCTAGAGAGAAATACCTGTACTACTGATATGCTATTGCCCTTCCTGTTACTCTTTTCCAGATTATGTCCTAGTGGCAGAACGAAAGTAGCATATGCACTTGCCATGTGCATGCTAGCGTACTGCATTAACTTCATGCTTCCTTTTCAAGCATATGAATGAGAACAGAGCAAATTGACTGTCACAATTCATCAGCCATGCATTAAGCAAGAGGCCCATTGATGTGTAGAGCAGTGTTCACACCAGACATGAGATCAGGAGCTGTTAGCAGCAAACACCTGCAATAGCAGGATCAAAAGAAAAGGTAGACTTGAGGTGAGAAATGTGGTTATAAATCTGTATGCAAAACTGCGTCTATCAGCACCAGCAGAAATGGAAGACTGAACAACACAAGGATCACATGTTTTACCCAGTCCATTATTGATGTGTATGTGCTCTATGCTATATGCAGGTAGAAGACTGCAAACAGTGTATGAACTCTAGACTAAAACTATATCAAAGTTGGTAGAAACATCTGCTAGCTTTGTTCCCAGCCAGGAACTTATCCCACGGTTGCCAGTGAATGTCTACTGCATTACTGAAATTTCTGTGATCTTCAGTGGACTTGAGTGGAAACTTCCTGATGATTCATTGGATGGCAGATAGCAGAGAGGGCTGCGGACCTATGTCAGTGGAGAGCAGTGACTCTATCACAGTATGGGGATTTCTTCTGGGAAGTGCAGGGGCTCAAGGGAAGTGAATGAGACAGGCCCGGAGCAGGCTTCTGGCGAGTGCTATATTTCCAAGTTGCCAGGTCTATAGTTTAGGCATATTGTGACATGCCGGATGTGGTCTACAGTTAAAAGAAAGTTCTCTGCTAAGTCATTTTTTTTTTTTTTTCCCAAAAGCAGCTATGAGGTTGCTTTTCTTTACAGATGAAAACAGGTTGAACTCTTGTTGTAGTGTTTCTGCACCTCTCCACCTCCTCCTTTTTTTCAATGAAAAATAAAATTGTAAGTAATGACAGAGGTTATTGGAAACAGTTTTGCTTATTCAACCAGCAAGCAACAAATTCTTACTGTACTATTGATCATGTGCTGTGCTATATTTTCACAATATGAAAATATCAGTCACAAAAATCACTATTTATAAAATAATTTGATATCTAAGTATGGAATGTATGCTTCTTTTACGCTTTTTTAGAATGGAACTATATTTTTTGTGGAAAGGCAATTTACCAAAGTGACACTTACGTTAGTTTCAGCTAATACACAACCTAATGCCAAGTGAGTTCTCCTAGTACTCTTTTTGTATTCTCTGAGGCTGTTTTTATATTAAATCTATTTCAAGTTCTCATTATACAGTATTGGCTGTAATTATTAACTTATTCCTAGAATTATAGAATTAGAGAACCATAGAATCAGAGTATTTGAGGTTTGAGGGGGCCTCTGAAGAGCCTAGTCCACCACCTTCCTGTTCAAAGCAGGGTCTGCTTAGAGAAGTATGCTCAGGGCTGTGTCTAGTGGAGTTTTGGATATGTCCAAGAATGAGGTCTCTACAATCAATGTCTGGACAACTTGTACTAGTTTGTGACAATCCTCACAGCTTTTTTTTTTTTTTAAGTGGAATTTCCTGTATTTCAGTCTGTATCCATTGCCTCTGACCCAGTCACTGAGCACTAGCTACAATTCCTTTTCTTTCTACCATCAGTTATTTACACATGCTTAAAAAATAGAAATAAATTTAAAAATATGCAGATGAAGATGATGATTCTGAGGAACAGCAAAATGTGCTGTAGATACAGCAATATCTAATTTCTACATGAATCAGCTTGCAGCATGGGAAATAAAAGCAGGTAAAAGATTTTAAAAAAAAAAGTCAGGATCAATACTTTGATCAATTGTGGAGCACCTGATTCAGCTGTGGCTGAGCCAGATTTTCTTTTTCTTCATTGCCTAGCTAAATTTTCTGGGGAACTAGCAATCATGAAGTTATCACTACAGTATGATTGTCTATTCTGTTTTTCACTACTTGTTTTTATATATATATATATATATAAATAAACAATGCTGACAATGAGAAAATATTTTTGTTACTTTGTTTGCGTAGGTACAATGTCAGCATAGAAGCAGCTACCAGGGAGATCAAAACTGTGAAAGATCAAACATTGGGAGCATACTTTACTTCTTACAATTTGTCAAAATTACTAGGGGTCTGTTTCATTTAAAAGTGTTACAAATTGAGAAGGAACGAACAGTTTTGCATCATCAAAAGAGATTTAAGTTAGAAGCATGTGTGTTGAGTCTGAGATTGTTTAGACGCAGGGGTTGCAAAGGATGTAGAAACATTAATAAAACTGAGTAGCATATGAATCCAAACGATATAGGAGTTCAGAAAGAGGATCTGGGCCCAATTCTGTCTCATGCTCCTAATAGTGAAAGTAATGACTTTAAAAGTACATTGAAGAATCAGGCCCTATTCTGTTTAAAACAGTGCGTCAAACTATTTTCCTCTATAGCATCGTTTCCATGTCTCTATGCCATACTCATAGAAGGGACTATAAGGGCAATGTTTCTATATTAAATGTTTTCATGAAGCATCTGGGTTCTATTTAAACTCCACATTTCAGAATATTGAGAAGTTTTGTTAATTGCTAGGTTATAAATCCTCTGACGAACCAACCTAAGTATTTTCCTTTTTAACTGGTGGTAGTCACAAGAATCGACTTTTTTACTCCCACTATTTTCGTACCTAATAGCTTAGAGCCTTGCAGAATTTAAAATTATCAAACCTTAAACAGCTTTGTTCTGTTGAGGGGGCTCTAATGCATGAAATTCCTTTGCCAGGTGATATTTGTTAGATTTCAAAACAAGAACAGAGTCAGAAACTCCCAACCTTGAAGTTAATTAGAATTCTGATGTTACCATGATTTTGTGATGTCTGAATGTCTACGCTAGAACTGTGAATTTAACTAGAGAAAATCTTTTCAGCTTCTATCACAGAATGCAAAAGCCCCCTTTTCTGAATCTGAATGCACTTGCAGCACACAAAGGATTAGGACCTTAATGTTGTAGGCAGGCAGAGTCTGACTGGACCTGCATTGAAGACAGTTTGGCTGTACCTGGCTACAAAATCTGTCTTCTGTGAAGTGTGTGTGACTGAATAGTTTTCTTAGATAGGATTTTCCTGTTTTTCAGGGTTCAGGGGAGGGTGGCACTGTTTTGGCATCCTTTCCACAGTTATTTGTTAACCTACTGTAAAAGGATCATCCAGATTTAGCAAACTGGTTTTGCTGCCCATTCTGCCAATTCCAGTTGGCTATGTCTCCTACAGCTACACAATGTTCTAATTTTTCTCACTCACAGTTTTGTAATCAGAGACAAGTCAAAGAAATAAGCTGCCCAAGTAGCCCTTGCCCAGATACCTAGAAAATGAGATTTTTCTTTAGTATTGATTCATTTTCTATTATTTTCTGCAGGTTAAGGACGTTTATCAGTCACTTTTTGCCAGCTGTCTTTCCAACTTAAAAGTGTAGGTAAATAAGATCTGTGTGTATTTAAATGTATGTAGTCTAACAGAAAAGTTCCGATGATTAACTGACCCTGTTTGTATTCATGTAGGGCTGATGGCAGAGGGTACAGGCCTCTGGTTTACTGGTTTTTGCACCCCTTTCTGTGAAATAATTACATCCCCAAAGAAGGTAACTGAGGTCCGAGACCTTTGGTTTCCTACAGGTGTCTGAAAAACCTGGTATGTTAAAATCATACTTGGCCACTAGGTTCTAGTAATTGCAGATGTATCTTTTTATTTATGGCAACAAAGGTAGTTCTTGTGCCTGAAGACTAGGTGACTGTACAAAGATATTTATATGAAGATGCAGTGGCAGGGACTTATTAGGGATGCCTCCTGACATTTGGCCTGTGTATACGCAAGGCAGCAAAGCGTGAAAACTTGGTGAGTTGTATCTATTCAATAATTACAATGAGATTTCTTTTTCATTACAAAACTGAATTTTGTAGGTCATTTAACGTCTTACCTGTTTTTAGATTTTTTTGAAGGATGGGTGCATACAGTACTAACTTCAGTATGCCTTTAACAAAACTGATTATATTAGTGGTTGTTTCAATATTATTAATGATTTGCAAAAGTATTAAGTACATATGTCAATTGATTACTTAGAATTAAAAGTAACATTTTCTAGGCAATGAATTCTTATAGCAGGCCATTGGTATTTTGAAAACATCCAACAGCTTTAAAGCAACAAAGATATTTTAGTTTGGACTGTGTCTGTCTGAGTACTACACACACAGTCTGATTTACCAACCAAGAGAAGGTGAGGCTACAAGTAATGCATATCTTGTATGCGCACTGGGGCTATTTTTCTGAGTGTGGGATTATACATAGAAATCTTGTTGTTTTTTGTTTTTATTCATCCCAAGAATGCATATGCACATCAGATCTGCCATTTCCCCACAAACTGTACATAGATTTATAATTTCTGTCTCATAAACAAGGACTGAGAATTGTACATTAGGCTATACTTCGAGCAGTAACTTACAGACTGGCCTCATAAATGCAAATCCTTGCAGTTTCTGGATTAAGTTCTTTTAAAAAGACCTACACAAAACAGGGGTGGGAACTTCTGTTAGAGAAATTATTGACTTTATTCTGAAGCTGTGGTTGGTCCAGTTTCAGCACAAGTTAGAGAAGTCCCAGTTGAGCTGAGAATTGATAAGGGAAAGTGAAACACTTTTCTGCTTCACCAGCTATCTCGTCTCCTTGGCTGCCTCTGCAGTTCATGGGGGTGTGAGCTCTTCCATTTGTAGAAGAATTGAAAGCTTCCCTTCCCCCAGGGAGCAGAGGAAATCCATATGACTATATTTTGGCTCTTCACGCTGCTCAAGGGCACAATTTCAAATACAAGAGAATGTAGCTTGCCTTTATTAAGACCAGTCAAAAATGTCTGGATTGTCATTTTTTATCCACAGAACTGATGAAATTTTGACATAAAACCAAAAAAAAGGTTTCTAGCACTTTTGCATTTTGATACTTCTTTATAACAGGGAAAGTTAGTATGAATGTACAGAAAGATATTTTTTGAAAAGAAATAGGGAAGATTGAAGTGTTTATATTACTTGATATGGAATTTCAATGTATTAAAATTAATAAATCTGTGCTTTTTCTTTTTCTGAAGAAGGCTCATAAGGGTGATCTCTTAGTTCCTACAGTCTGTGTATGAAAAAGGCAGTTACCAAGCATAGAATAATAATCTGTGTCCTGTTAATATATTGACCTTCAATTTTCAAACTGAACATATTCCTATACAATTGATTAGTGGCCCTACAGGCCACCTTTCACTCTGTTGAAACACAGGAACAGGTGAAGCCCCGAAAGTACAAACTTTCCTCTTCTGTTCCATCTTGAGTTTTTTTCATTCCTATTCCAGAGGAGACTGAAGAATAAGACAGTTCAGTTTCCAGACCTGCTGTCCCCTTGGGGTCTTGTAGCAGAGATCTCAGTTAATGCCAGTTCTGTGCGTGAGTTTTAAGACCTGGGTGTTTTTCCGCCCAAAACTGAGTTGAATATACTGTTATATTTTTTTCATATAGGTCATCTAAACAGCTGTTGAAATGTGGAAGCTTCCAGTCACTGCTGATCTGAGTCAGGTTTTGAACTGATGACCTGCCGACGAAAAGCTTGAGTCAGATTTCAGTCCCCAGAGTCATTTAGACTGCCTGCAAATGCATAATTAACATTTAAGATGCAAGTCTTTTTTTAGTAGCAGGAGATGAGGGAAGAAGGTAGTTAGTGTTTAATAATCTGAAACGCCCTGATAAAACACTTTGAAGAAAATGTCTATGCAGCTGTAAAGTGCAAAATTTGGTGTTACAAAGGAAATACGTTGAATCACAAGTCAGGCAGGCAGCATTTAAATGAAATAAACAGCAACACTTCCTTTTTCTTGCCAGTTCGAGGATTTGGAGGGAGGGAGCACAGTGGTAATTAGACATGTTTCCTATAATTCAGGTGGGTGTCTTAAGTCCTTTCTCTAAAGAAGAACTATATCTTACGAAAGGCCTTGCAAATACAGGCATTCTGTTTAGGAGAATGGTGTCTTCTTCCCATTCTACTACACAGAAGTCTCTTTTCAAAAGATTTTGATTTCATCTTGGTACAGAACGCCCTTTTGATTATAGTCCTTTTTTTTTTTCTTTTTCTCTTTTTTTTTTTTTTTCTTCATGAGAACTATCCTTAGTCTGTTTAGGGGAGTGAGTTTGCTGATTTCCTTCTAAAATAGCAATGTTTTCTGTGTTAAGCTAAGTTTAATTTAAAATTTGCCAGTGATAGAATTTTTCCATGGCATCTCTTTGAAGACTTTCTGGTGAACTAACAGATGTGTCATTGACTCTCTGTTGATAGACACAGTAACTGTATCTTCTCTTAATACTGCCTGATGACTCCAAATTATGCACATTCAACCTTTGCCCTGTTCTCCTTTGATGTGCTTATAGACTTTTATATCTGCAAATTTTCATCATAGATGAGCGACTGTTATGACCATCAACAGAGACAGATGGAAGGTAGTTATAAGCTCAGTTTTACACAGAAAAAACCTATAGAAACATAAATGAGATGCAGGTTTCTTGGCATGCTTTCTTTTTATGTGAAAGACTTCCATTGTCCCAAACCTCCCAAATACACAAAGAAACAACTCCCCTCTTTATCAGCTTCTCTTTTCCAAACAGGATTTTTCAGATCAAATTTGTAATTAAATGGGAACATTCCCCTGGTTGAACTACAATAATAAATGTTCTTGAGTGAAGACCAGGCTGTCAAGCCATGGTTCTCAGCTGTCAAGTTGCACTGTTATACTGGGGAGCCTGTGTGAATGAGCTCTGCTTGTTTAATTTGATTTTATAAAGAGGCAGGTTTGATGTCTCTGTAGTGTTGTTGAATGGAGAGGGCTAGGATACATGTTGTGAAGACATTTGAATGCTTGCAGATGGAGTCAGGTGAGATTATTACACCCGTTGCATGTGGCAACTGACAGTAGAGCTGCTGTTAGTGGGATAGAAATATCTGCTACTCAGAAAAGATAAGAAGGAATAGGAGCTCCAGGATGGTCAGATCTACCGACACACTAGTATTGTCAAAAGTTTGGGAGCAGGATGTCTTGGAGGTGATCCGTTCTCCTAGGTAATACTTAGCTGTTATCATTTGTGCAAGGCCTCACCTAAGTTAACAGGCTAATTCCTGGTTACATGTGATGAATAGAAGAGAAAAGATGAATAAGGAACTAGAATATGACTGGAAGGGGTTTCCTCACTGCTTTGGTTATTGAAAAGCCCGTTTCTTATTTTTGGCCTCTATTAATTCATGTCCTGTTTGCTTCTGTTTAGTCTTATTGTTCATTAGCTCAAGAAATGCTCTTCCCTCAGTGATGCTTCTCTCCCCTCTTGCATTTAGAGAGCCATCGCATTCCCCTCAGCCTTCATTTTGCTAGACTGAGGGAGCTGAGCTCTTTTACCATCCGCTTTCAAGTTCTTCATGCACCTTTTCAGTCTAATATCTTTCCTGATGATTTTCCAGGTTGAGTTCATCTTTTTAGACAAAGGTCATGATCAGCATTATACATACATATAGATAGTACTCCAGATAAGATTTCATTTTCCCTCCTCTCACAAAAAGATTATTCATGTTACAGTCTGACAGTTGACTTGCTGAGAATGTCAAGATTTTGCACAGGTCAGAGCAATCTCCCTCCTTATTAGAGCTGTAGGTCTTTCCTCTTTCACTTTGTCTCATAATTTCAATTACTTTTGATAATATGCGTGAATCATTTTTTTTTTCATCTACAGGAACAAAAAGCAAAATTGAAATCTGATTTTTAAAATTTTAGTGAAGGATTTTTTCCTCCTTTATCCTAAACACTATGCTAGATTAAAAATACTTCTGTTTGTAACAAAACTGTGTATTAAGTAGCTATCAATGATCAGTAAATGAGCAAATCAACAGAAATAAACAATTATTAAAGAAATATTTAAGAAGAATTTAAATGATTTTTTAAATGTTTTTTTAAATTAAAATGTTTTTTTAAATTTAAATGTTTTAAGCATGCATTGTAAAAGCGTTCAGTGTTCTCTGCATGGAAATGTCTTAAGTTTTCATAACCTACTTTTGGTAAAAAAAAAAAAAAATATTATTAAGATAAGTTCTAAGACATACCAGGTTTATATACCAAGAGTTAAGAAGAGCACAGCTTTTAAGGACATACTATATTAGCTCTAAAATTTCACATTACACTGTGAAAGACTAAGAAATGCAGCTCCTCACTTCATTTAATTTTATGCCACATTGTGGTACAGTTAATTATGTGAAAGTGAGTCCAACAAAAATAACTCACTGATATTCATAGAATCATTTGTGGTAGAAAAATATATCTCCCTGAGTGAGGTCCTACCTCTGTTGGAATCTATGAGATTTTTTGACTGTCTTGATTAGGTAGATTTTTGACCTAAGTGTATCATAGTATAGTTTATGTTTGCTTTCTGTCAAAAACAAAGTTACAGCATGTTTAATTTATTTACCGTTTGTTGGAAACAAATACCTTCCCATCACTGAAATGTCTAACCAAGAAAAGTTAAGATTTACATGAATGACAAATAGAAGATGAACACCGTAGTAAGGAGGACAGTTCCACCAGGATGTATATAAAAAAAAATGCTGAACTGGAAAGTAAATTGCAGTTCTCTGAATAACTAATTTAATTTTTACTTACCCAGTAAGAAAGTCTGCAATAACAATAATAATTGGAAGAACCTCCAGAGGGCTTTGTTAATGAATTACTAACTACTCACAACAGCAGTGAAATATTTTTAATATGTCTGCTTGTGTGAAGTCAGCCCCAGGTCAGACCAGCGCTATTTCTCTGCATCACTCACACCCTTACAGAAAGGTCATTGGCAAAAGCTTATGCTGGCCTTTCTCAGAGAAGAGAATTTCAAGCCAGGAGAATTCTTTGCCAGAGTTGCTAACAATCTGTGCTATTAGAGATCTTTGTATAAAGCAGGATGCATGGTCATTTTACAGTGCTGTCAGCAGGAATTTGCAAATACTTACTAGGTTGTGGAAGGGAAATGCTAACATTTACTGGAGAAGTTGCTCTAAAACCAGTATTTACTCAAATGCAAATATGAATTACCCTAGTGTTAACAAATGGTTGTCTGAAATACTTGCAGTGTTACATACACCCATAAGGAGTTGATATTTATCTGCTAGTTGTGTTGGCCACACAAGCTTTCATATTCCATTGAAAAGCAAAATGCAAGAACATATTTTAACCAAGATGAAGTTGCAGTATTTTCCTGTATTCTTAGTGGATGAAAAATAGCCAGTACAAAAGGCTTTTTGGGGAGATGTTAAACAGTCAAATCACTTTAATATTTCTCTTTTTATATTAATTTCACCATATCTTAGGTAGGATACATCCTGCACTTTCTTATAATCTTTGGGCAACAGCAGTGATTGATGCTTCTTTGCCACTTCAAATTCTGTTGATCTTCATGGAATACAGAAGAATAGGGCCAAGAAGTTTGTTTTGTTTTGTTTTGTTTTGTTTTGTTTTTCTTCCCTCTTTCAGACATTCATAGCATCCATGTGTACTTCTGTGGGGGCAGTGATTCTTAATTCTGTCTTGTTACAATCAGAAGAGTAAGAATGATTTTTTTTTCTTTTTTTTCCCCCAGCCTCCCTAATAGTGCCTTTAGAAAATCTTTTTTTTCTTTTAATTATATCACGTTTTGTTATACATTCCATTTGTGATGGAGGGTTCTAGATGATAAACAATTTTAGTGGGAAAAAAATGAGGTCCCGCAGAATTAATTAGCAAAGTTTAAAAATAGTAAAATATTACTAATACTTTACCCTAATACTGTGTTTTTTTCAGGACAATTTTCACATCAAATCAATCATTGCCATGAAAGATAGCCTGAAGTGCTTTCAGGTGCTTTTTCATTTGCAACAGCATCCTTCTTTTGTGCCAACCAGTCTTATTACCAGTCTAGCTAGTCTCTGAAGTGAAGCCCAAACACAGAGTACAAGGAAGGTACCCTTCTCTTCTTCCTTTACACTGAAGTTATCCCCTCTCTGAAAAGACCAGAATCTAGGAAACTTTATGCTCATTAGTAGGAAAAACATTAAAGATACTCTTCACATTCATGTTCTGACTGCAGTGGAAAAAGGTCAGCCCTAAGTTGCAGAGCTGATAGTGCATATTACGCTATTATGCTGTAAACTAGTGTATATTGGTTTGCTTGAAAATCACAGTATTTAGTTCACTGACTGAAGGAAAAAAATAGAGCCAATAAGAAAAAGGAGAGGTCAGGTAGCAATTTCTTCTATTTGTTCTTTAATTATTTTTTTTACTGTATTCCTTGATTCCTTTTTTTTTTTTTTTTTTTCAAATAGCAGTAGAAAGAAATATAGGTCAAAAATCAGTAACATCACATCTCTTCCAGGTTATGCATAAATATTTTGAACAAGTGATAAGGGTCAAAGAGGGAGGCCTCAATGGTTTTCAAAAACGTAACTTCATTTAAAATGAAGCTATCCTGTATAAATAGAAGCTCACCTCACATTTGAGAGCCGTCTCTTCTAGAAATAAATTATGTGGGTAACAAGTCATATTAAAGTACTTTTACCTAATGAAAACAACCACTAAGGAATTTCAAAGAATGGAACTTGGTATGTGATGTTGTGTACTATAATCTCTAATTGCTAGAGAGAAATAGAAAAAGAATAACAAGATATGAACTCCCAATAACCTAGCCACCTTCTAGAGGATGTTTAAAGCAAATTCTGCCAAAATTTCTTGCCAAAACTTGTACAGCCAGTGCAATACTGCTACCTTCAGCAGTGGTGAAATGCTAGTTTTGTCTGAGTCATCTAAAATGCTTTGCAGGAGTGATAGGAAATGCACTGCTTAAGACCTTACTAGCTTTCAGCATTGATATTGCTCTTATTATTGGTATCAACTATGTAACTAGTTGTGTAACTATGTATATAGTCGGGTGCAGTTCTTCAATGTGACAAGAAAGAATGGTTTCCAGGTAAGAAGTTTTTTATTGCATTGATCATGCCAGCTGGCCAAGAGTCAAAAAATAATGATTGCTGAGTCCTCAGTACAATTGATTTTCAAATTACAGCTTCAGATTAGAGGGTGGCACTTTTTTTTTTCTTCAGTGAATGAGGTAATACCAGGACACCCAAGTAAGTCATTAGTTTAAATTGGTATCACTTGAGTCACATGGTAACAGAAAAACTAAAGGTGATAGCTACAACACCCAGGGAGTACTCAAATAAACAGCACAGAAGTAGTGTATGGATAACTTGCATTGTGCTGGCAAGTTCCAAGACTGGCATCCATTCCCAGTAGCAGAATTCCAGTTTGATTCCAGAGCTGACCCACCAGTTTAATATACTTCCTTGGATTTCAAAGTCAGGTTGACAAAAGTCAAATTTTGTTTTGGAAAGCTCATTGCACTCTGAACTGGTATTGTTACTGCCATTTTTTTCATCTCCTGTCTTGCTATGAGATATGATTTGGTTATTTTACATTTTTTATTTGCTGTCAAGGTCTTTTTGAAGGAAATTTATTTAAAGGAAGGAAAATTGTTTAAAAGGTGCAAATTTGAAACACTTCATTCTTGTGAACAGGCAGGTGTTTAAAATGTGATGAGAATACAGCATAACTTCAGATTATCCATCTTTTCTGTTTTCATTTTGCACCTGAGCATTGTAGTATCCGATACGTTTTTCTGATACAATACTGTGCATAGATTAGATTACACTATTATATTATTCCTTATAGGAAAGCTCAGTAAGAATAGAGGATTGTTTTGCATTTTAAAATGCACATGATGTCTTTGTGATGAAAATACAATAATGTAGAGATGCTGCACTCTTCATTGCTTCATCTTACATGGTGGTGTTTTCCCTAAGGTCATTTCAAGCCCTGCTCTTTTCTACATGAAAAGTGTCTTCAGACATTTGTACATCCTTGAAGCATCTCTGTCTTTCCTCTAGTGTCTGTGGTTTGCCAAATACTGGAAGAGTTAGAACCTGTCATTCTGGAATACAGAAGGAGTTCTGTATTTTCTTTCCCTCTGCTTTTTCTTTTTTCCCCTCCTTAATTAGGTGTCAGTGAACAAAGCTAAGAGTGAAGTTATACAAAGCATTGAATACAACAGCACGTTACAAGAGAGGGGCCTAGTACAGCAGCAGGGGGTTCTTTAGGAGTGGTCAGCCTGACCATCCAAGCCTGTAGTCACTTGCCACCTCAAATAAACAGTCTGAGGAGTCTGACCAAGTGATGAGTAGGCAGAGTGCCACCTGAACACATGGGCATGAGTTTGGGTAGCAAAGAAGCAATGTCTGAGCACCAAATGCATTTGCTGGATCCTAGATGCAGAGCCTGGCATCCCAAGCAGCTGTCCACATTGCAGTTATGCATCAGTGGACATGAGAATGTGAAAATGCTAATCTAGCTAACTTTTGGCTGGATTGCTTTAGAAAATCCTGTTTATCTGCATAGAGATCTTGGCTTTTTTACATTAATCATGGTGATGTGCAGAAAGATGTAAGAGAGCCCCAGAGAATCCCCTATTATTTGTCAGACTGAGAAAAATTAACATATCCAACCAAAATAAAAGCAGTTGGCTTTCTGCTGAGATGCCAGAAATGTATTGGCTTTTGTGTAAGTGGTAACAGTGGCTATATCCATTTCAGAGGTGCCTTGTTTCACTTCTGTAAAACTGTTACCAGTGCCATGTTCCTACTCAAAGGACACAAGGCAAAGCATTTTTTTAGCATATCTGGTAAATCTTCTATTATGGCATCAAGACAAGTACAATACCTTCTTTCCAAAAGTAGCGGACAATACTTCTTCAGACCTTTAAAATATACTTACCAGCACTAGATGTAAAATTTTATTTTTTATTTTTTTATTTTTTAATTCTTAATTGGATTTTCTTGAGTAGCAAAGAGGCTTCTCCAAAACTGTAAGCTGAACCTTTGTAATCAAGTTTTTTATTCAAGAATGACAAGTGACATTTTCTAGGAGCTTGGCTTTTTGATTTAAGAGTCAAAATCTTGTACTGAGGCCTTTGAGTCTATGTAGTCACAGGTGTAAGAAGAGCAATTTCCCAGTAATATGCTGTAACGTTACAGATGAAGTAGAAACTGAACCTCAGTGAACATGTCTATGGGTATCTTCATTTTTTTTTTCCTTTGAGAATGGTTTCACTGAGGCACTTAATTCAGAAAGAAAGGACAAAACAGACCCACGCTTTGCCACCATCTCATGCCTATTTGGTTGGTCCAGCGCCAGTAGTTTCCAGTGCAAACAAATTGCTTAGCAACTGTTTGTATACAATTCCTAGATGCTTTCAGTGAATCAAAAGACATGCCAAGTGCATGTGCCTGTCAGCATCTCCATTCAATGTAGTGCTCACAGCCATCTGCTCTGGATTCTTGCTGGTCCCACTCTCTCCTGCAACCATTCTGTGCTTCAGCTCACAGCTAGTAGGCAGTAAGACTGATACAAGCAGGAAACAGAACAGCCTGATGTCTCCAAACAATCACCTTTCTGTCAAAACTTTATGTTCCTTGATTTCTTTTGCTGCTTCTCCTGTGTCCTCCCTTATCCTTTTTTCACTTGGCACATGTAGAAACAGAACAAATCCTGTGGCAATGTATACTAGTGGTTTCTCTTGACTCACAGGAACTTCAGGAGGATGGTAGTTGGTCAATGATGACTATAAAATTTATTTTCCTATGCAGATTGAAGAAAAAAGTCTCAAAAAAGGGTTGTAAATTAAATGCAGTGGTACTATTTTTTATATGTTACCAGTACAGTGGCACTTAGTTTCAGAAAGTCTAACTTTTAAAACAGAGATCTAGTCTCTATGCACATCTTTGTGACAGCATCTAGGACAATAGAAAGATTGAGACCTTGATATTGTATATCCTGGAAATAGTGCATCTTTACTGTTTGATTGCAGGTGAAAAAGCAGAGTATACTGCAGAAAATGGTAGCAACTTAATCTGGATCTCTTCACCAGTTAGATAACTTGAATTCATGTCACTGCTGTTTGCTTGTTACTGCATTTTTTCTGAATAGTAAAAGATTCTTAAACAGAATACATTTTGTAGTGAAACTCATGTTTGCTATTTTCTTGTAAAAGATAACTGACTTGTCAGCCAGTCATAGAGTAGAAACAATATTGACTAATGTATTTCACACCATACATTTTCAGAGGTATAGTACTGAAGAGTTATAGCAAGCGATTTCTCTTCAGTCTGGAAATTATCTGTTTAAAACCATATGGAAAAGTCTCTAAACTTTCCATACAGTTTAAAACTTCATGGAAATATATATGGAGATATAGCAAATATAGTATATAGAAATCTCAATGATTTCTTACTTCAAATCAAAATTCACTCCGTTTTTTATTCTCCTGGGGGCAAATTGTTTTTTTCAATGAGAATGCAGATTACATGGCTGGTGGCAGGTAAACATAGTAGCTTTTAAAGAACACTTTTCTATTTTTTCCAAAGTAAAATGTAGTCCTGGTTTTATGTCATGTTTATTGGTTCCCTTGTTGATTAAAAGTGCATAGTTCTTCTGTAATGTCATTTTCCTCAAGCTTTTATATACTGTTTGTTATTCATGTGGCAAACACAAAACCAAGCAAACCCATTTTTCCAGTGCTAATATGTTTTTGTGTGCTCCAGGTTTCCCAGGGTATTCTGAAGCCAGAGAGGCTGAAAGTAGAAAGGAGTCAAGTCTGATAATGATAGGCATCCCTACAGCTGAGAGTTAACATAAGCACATTTCCCCCTTGAAACTTGAATATTGAGCTTTCAAAATTCAATTTCCTTACAGAGATATTTTCATTTAGCCAGCAAACCACTGTGCTGCTTGAGTTAATATAGTACATTAGAATCTACATGAGATTGCCACATCATCCCTATTTATTTATTATGTAGAGAATAGATTTGTGCTGTCCGAGCAAGGAGATAACCTGGTCATTTGGCTTATAATAGGATATATGGGTTATTTTGTGTATGTATGTAACATTTAGGATGGGATTTGTCATAGAATCATAGAATGATTTGGGTTGGAAGGGACCTTAAAGATCATTTAATTCCACCCCCCTGCCATAGGCAGTGACATGTACCGCTAGCCTGGGTTGTTCAAAGCCTTAAATAATTGCTAAAGTCTTAAATAATTACAGTCTTCTAAAATGTGTTATCTAAGCTATAGGTTCTCACTATAATACTTGAAGGGATATAAGCACTGTCAGAAGGTAATAAGTACTGCCTTAAAATAAAATAAAATTATTTTAGACGTGGGAATCTGCAGGTCTCTCCCTCCCTATCCCCTCTGTTAACTTTAGGGGTAACTGCAAGACTGGCTTAGATCAGTTTTCTAACTTTTACAGAGATTAAATTAGGTGATGTAGTTTTAGAGGACTTAGTATTTGATATGTATATCATCCATCATTCCTTGAGTTATCGTGTCTTGGGATCAACTGAATAAAAATCTTTACTTTTTTCTGAAGTTATGTCATATTTTTGCCATAATTTTTAAGTATTCCTTCCTCCTTTGAGCATCTCCTTTTATTTAAGATTGCCCACCATGCTGCTAATTGGACTATATTTCATTTGATTAGCTTATTCTGGCATGGACATATTGACATCAACAACGCTTGCTCCATTATTCATATTTGCATAATGATGCATGCATGAGATTTGTAAGGCTATTATGCAATAATAAGCTATGTATTTCCATAATTATGTCATAAGCAGTTCTCTCATGAGTAGTGTCAGTGAAGTCAAACAGGAATGACATTACAGTCATAAAAACATGAGAAAAGCACTTGTCTGCAATAATATCAGCAATGACCTTACAACTTGTGGTGCCTCAAGTGAAACTAGATCATTGCTAACCACATAGTTTGATGGATGGGTATATTTATAAGCGGGATCTAGCTTGGTAAATTGGAAGCTATTGATTGCAACTTTTCCAGAGAAATAGTTGCCACAAGAGTTCATCCTTCTTATGTGGGTACCATAAAAACATTTGCAAACAATCACAGGAAGCTGGATGTTTGTCATATTGAAATCAGAGGGGATGCAAATCTCAGCCAGTACAGATCACCATGTCCTGAACTGTGAAGAGGAAGATGGGATGAGAATTTTAATCTGAAAGTGAATTTTTCACTTGACTCTTATCTGTATAAGTGATACATGAAAGAGCACCTGTATCCCTTCCAGTTCCTTTATGCACCCTTGGCTGCTGTACAGAGGGCCATTAAGAGAATCGAGTTTGAATTCTTTGATACAGACCCACCTGTAGGTTTCAAAATAAAAAAATAAAAGTTATATATGCCTTGCAGCCAAGTTGTATGCGTTTTTCTTTTCTTGGATTGCTGTGATGCTCTCTTCTTGTTTTTACAACTTTCATTAAAGCCCACCTTTGAGTTAGACAAATCAGAATGTCAATTTTACTCTTTTTCCTTTAAGGTTTTCTCTTTGAACCTTTGTTGTAAACATCAATAAGAGATTATTCAAGTCTGAAAATTATGTACGCATTTTTTAAAAATAGAAATGTGGAAGCTCTGCCAACATACAGCAGTTGTTATAGAGTGAAGCTGAAGGGAGCAGCAACAAGTTGTTTAATAAGAATAAATGAATAGTCAGGTGACCTACACATCTGACTGCACCTTACACGTGGGTAATGCAGACAGTTTATTTAAAGTATTTTTACCGTATCACATCGTTGTCTGTGCGAGTATCTTTAATGATTTTTTTCATTTTTGTATAACATTGTGATTATGCTTCTGTACTTTATTTTGGTGTTTCCCCAAAATAATAATTTGTAGTCATGAATCAATAGTATTTTGGGGTCATTTTAAGGTCTTAAACTATTATGTAATGGAGCTAACTAGAAAATAATTTATAGTCAAAGTTATCTTAATTGTGTCTTCATTTACTTGTCTGTAAATAATTACCCTGGTTTTGAATCTTGTGCTTTATTTTCATACTTACTGTGCCATTTTGCATCACTGAGTGATCATTTAAATATTGTAACAGTGACATTCCCAGGATTGTTACTATGAAAAGTAAATGTGATAGAACAGACACTAACCTGACATTACCAAAAGTCATTGATGCTGCTTATGAAAGGAGACATTCCTGTTCGAAGCATTAAAAAGTCATCGTGAAATTTGCTGAACTTTTCATCAACTACTTTTATTCTAAACAAAGGTATAATAAATGTGTGTGTATATATATATATATAAAATATGATGTAATACAAGGACCAGGTTAATCCTTTTGAGATTGTAAACACATGCTTAACGATGTCCATGTTGTACAGTCAATTAATTTGTCTGTTTATGAGACAAATGTGGGTGTGTTCAAGTGGGTGTTTAATCTGAACAGAAACCAAATAATTTATAGAACTGATAAGGAAGATTTTTTTATTCTAATATGGTCATTTTTTATTACATATAAATTTATTTTACTTAGTGAAAAGCAATACAGCCATACACCTCTGTCTCTGTTAACTGTGATTTTGCATGTAAGAAGCAAACTACATATATAAAGAAATTACAGATTGAAAATAAGTTCACATCTCTCTCAATCTTCCAATAAAAGCTTTTGAACCAAGGGCACAGACTGCCTGACCAGTGAGCCGTGTGATAAAGCACAAACAGTGCAGGAAATGAAAACCCTAGGAGTAGCAGATGATGTGGGCAGGAGGCACAGGTATTTCACTCAACTCTATCTGGTTCACTCCCCAGGCTCTCAAAGAAAACTTAAACATTATTTACTCAACCATGTGCTAGTTAAAACCAATATCTCTGGACCATCTGTTCAGGAAGATGACCTCATGCAACTTTCTGCTCCAACATTACATCAGTGTAATTCTGACTAATCAATCTCTGCTTGATCGCATTTTCTTAGAATTTTACTTACCTATAGGAAAGGATAAGGAAGGAAATGATATTTCAGCGTCATTTTAAGAAACGAAGGAAGACCCTTAGTTATTATAAAGTAGCTTAGCTTTGCTGGGTCATGTGAGTTTCTCAGATATAACCAGATGAAGGGCTGGCCCAGGTATATTTAATATATCAATCCTATAATTATATTTTACAGTCTGTTCACTATGAAATTTGTTCCTTTTCAGGACACTTTTCAAAGGTGAGCTTATATGTTAAAGTGGCAGTTGTCTGTAACAAAAGAATCTTGCAAATACACAAATAAAGCTCAAAGTAGAAAGGCAGTTCAGTGCCTCAGCGGAGGGGTTTCTGAGTGGAAAGAAATGTGGGAAATGAGCACTGGTCTTTCAAATTGTGCACAATTTGTGTGCATGTGTGTGTGCACTTGGTTTCCAGGAGTTTAGCACCAAAATGAGTGCCTGATGCCAATCCTATTTCATCTACTCAAGGTAGTATTGGACCCTTAATCTGTATTTGTATTTAATAGCTAAACTGATGGTAATGCATTTTTTTAATGTGTTTTATCTCTAGATTTTATACTGAGCTTGTTTAGTCAAATCTAGTTAATGTGTACATACCTTAATTACACTTGAACACTGAGCAGAATTTGGTCCAACATTCCCCTTGAAATGCTGTGAAAGCCTAGTCAGACATTCTAGCACCAAACTTGGTTTTACAGGGCATTTTCACGTTACTGTCACTTCTGTTTACTCATTCACACCTTTGCTGCTTTCTGGTATAGTTCCTGTTTGTTGCCAGGCAACTCTAGCTGTATTATGCAGTGTTCTGCAGTACACCCAGAACTAAATTGCAGTGTACTGTAAAGCAATAGCTGATGTTAGGCTGTACTATTTTTTTTTTATTACACCATACCTTTGTTTTCTGACTGTTTGTTTCTAATTAAGTGGTGTTCATTGAAAAGATGCAAACTTTCCAGATACATAGTCAACAGAAACATTAAGAATGCATAGAAATGGGGAAAAAATCTAAAGGCATTCTTAGTTTTTATTCTTGAATCTTTTGAAATACCTTTGTGATGTGCCATGGCTCTTTTGAGGCATCAACTCTTATGGCATGTGTTGTTATGCTTCTCAGATTAAGTACATTGCATCAGATTTCTAGCAAGCATCAGCACTATGAAGAAACAGGCAGGAATGCAAGGTGGCTGATTAATCTGTTCTTATTTAGATGGTTGTAAAACCTCCGGACACAAAGAGATTCTCTGTATGTGTTTTATAGCATGGTGATATGTGGAGCCAGTGGCTATGCTGTTCTATCCATTAGAGCTATAAACTTCTTTAATGAACCTGGACAGGAGATTGTGGGGAAAACATTTTGTGTAAGATCCTGAAAAATCTCTCTGAAAAGACAAGTAAGGAATGAAATTTACAGTTGCTGGGAATGAATACATGTCTAATGCTGAGGAGGATAAATCTCACACAAGGGAATTCATTTACATACTATTAAAGTTGACATGTTAATATCAAAGCATTAAAATATGTAAATAGGATAAACATGCACAAAATCCTAATTACTGCTTTACGTTATCAACTCATTTACTCTTAATGATATTTTATGACTGTTCAGCTGTGTCAGCAAGCCATTATATATATACATGAAAAAAAACCCTACTACAACTTGATGATAATGCATTTTTGTAGATTTCTGTTTCTTCCTGAAAAAAATTCTTTCAGTCCTAAAAGAGTATGATATGGAAAAGATCCCTGCTGCTGAATGTCCTTTTTGCATGAACAACATATGCTTTGGGTTTCTAGTGGTTCACTGGTCTTTCCTTTATCCTGCTTACCAAAACAGGCAGATTTATATGCAAGCTAATGAGAACTGACATTCCTTACACTATCTGCTACAGTTACAGTACAGATTTAATCCATTGCAGGTGTTATATCATTACAAAATAAGCTAGAGGCATATGAGCATTGAGGAAAACCTTAACAGTTATTATCATAGAAAAAGATGCTTCATTTTATGAAGCATTCTACCTTTTCAGTTGTAAAGTCTTTATAGCAGGGACGAAATTTGTCATAAAATCTGTACTGCCAACCTGTAATAAGACAGTTGCTTTTTTCCCCAGTAATTTCAAGCAGTTATTGAAATCAGAAAGCAGTGGTATGATATTTCTTGATTTCACTAAAAATGTCTGACTTTTGATCATGTTTTATTCATTTCAAACAGTTGCTTTAAATTAAATGTACATTTCTTTTGGGATGTCACACTACTATTGTGAGTCTCTTGATTTATGACAAGAAACCTTTCATGTCAGAGCAACTTGAGACTTACTGGATTGTGTTATGTCAGTGTCTTTAGTGGTCTTGAAAAGCAGTATTATAGAAAAACAAAATGTTGGGTCAATTCATAGAGTATTTGTATAGAAAATATTACTGTTACAGTCAGTCTTGTATATGTTAGAAAACTCTTAGTTTGAAAAATTTACTTTAAATTTAACTGGGATTTTTTTAAAAGGTATTTTGGAATGTTTTTATTTATTGCTTGCTCATAGAGGATCAGGTCCTATATAAACTGTTTAGTTCTTTTTGCTATTCTATAAATAAACATGAAGGGAGTCAAATCCTGGAGGACTGGGACTATAATCTGAGTCTATGCTTTTGCTGAGGATCTGATGTGATAAAGAGGATAAGCGGAGCTAAGAGATTGACAGAAACAACTTCTGTTAAAGAGGAAGTTAGAGACAAAAGGCTCACACAAAACTATTTTAAGCCAAGGGCAGATGACACAAAATTCAGAATTTAATGAGCCTTAAATGCCATAGAAGGTGCCAGATGTACAATTATAGCATAAAGCCTCTGCACAGTTGCATACCTTCCCAAACAGTTTTAAAGGCCCCTCAAAATTCACACTCTCATTAATTCATATCATAACATGCTCAGAAATAGTCCAAACCATTTCAGATAGTCTGTTCCAGGGTAGGTCTCGTTTTATCTGTGAGAATTTGTTGCTCAGTTTTCCTGACACTACAGATCCCTTCCACAGAAGCATTGTTTTGCAGCCTCGCTGCTCACCTGCATCATCTTGATGGGTGTAACTTAAGAGGCACTCTGGAACAGGCTGAGTCCCTGTGCAAACAGGCATTTCCCTGGTGTGTCTTGGAAATTTCAGTTCCAGTGTGCCACTTGTTGCCCATGCTTGCTTTCTTTGCTCTTCCTAATTTCTGACTTCATATTCAGAGATTTTTATTTACCACAGTTTCCACTGATGTTTTCTTTTGGTTCTTAGGGCTGTATTCATCTCTCATCTGAATAATGGTTATAAACCATTTTTGCATCTAAGTGCAAGAGAATTAATACTGATTTAGACTGTTTCCTGCCAGATTTAGAAGACATTGCAAGCCTATGCAGATGATCAGGATGGGGGTACCCTATTCAGATAATTTTGGAATGCAATCATAGAATGGTTTGGGTTGGAAGGGACCTTAAAGACCATCCAGTTCCAACCCCCCCTGCCATGGTCAGGGACACCTCCCACCAGATCAGGTTGCTGAAACCCCATCTAACCTGACCTTAAACACCTTCAAGGATGGGGCATCCACAACATCGCTGGGCAAAATCATACCCTTAGTTTACAGTTATCTTAGTTTACAGTTTGAATTGTTCTTTTAAATTTAGGCTATGCAGGAGACACCAGCATCTGTCCTGTTTCTGATAGCAGTAGGCCTGTGTGATCCCTGTTTCAGACAAGCTGAAAATACTGTCTTTGAGATACCACGTATGTGTGTACAAAATTGTTTTTATCAACAGCGGTTTTTCAAAGAATGCTATTTCGGTGGGATGAAATGCTCTGCTTGTGACTACTGGCTGAGATTGACGAGTCATTTCTGCTGCCATGAAACACTAGCATTTTTGTGCAGGATTTTCATTTTAAAATTCAAAATTACTTTTTCAATTCCAAGTTGATCTAATTTACAGAATAGGTGTAAGAAAAAAGGGGAAAAAAAAAAGGACATCTATCTTGAAGGCAAAGAAAAGATTTCTGAAAGTTCTTTTTTTTTTTCTCCACATTTTGTTTTTCAACCACAACACCAGAATGTATATCATCTCCTTAGCTTTTGTGTTTTTTACATTTTGCTTTGTACTGATACTGATCTGATCTAGTCCAGAATATACACTGTAGCCATATAAAATAATTGCATACCTTTGCTAGCTGTATGCTAAGGGGTTCCTAATTACATCACACTACTTTACAAAAATATCTTATGGGACAGACTGGTTCAGTGTTGCTGGGGACAACATGCTCAGTGGTGTCCCTACTTACGTTGCAAAAAAGAGCAGTGAATGCTCCCTCAGAGCCATATGGCGTCATGTGCGTGGCTGGAGCCATTGGGCCTGAAAAGGCTCCGTGCCAGCTGGCTGAGCCCTGCTGGAGAAATGAACCACGGCTGGTCATCCTGGCCTGCCTTCAGCCTTGATTTGTATCTTGTTCTCTCCTTTTACATGTGCAGCAGGGAGGAAATACTGCCATACACTCTTTCTCTTTGCTATATTACTGGGCATGCTAGAAATAGAGCAGTGTATAGAGTCTATTTCCATTATAAATAGCTTATATAAAATGTTTTTTGTTGTTGTTGTGTATTATATGATAATTTTTCATATTGTACTTTGAGTGTTGAATAGAAGCACTATAAATTCAGAAGAATGTATGTTTCAGCACCCAAAATCAGGGGGAGTCGATATAAATGTATAATAGTCCAGTTCTGGGGAAGGTCTAGCTTATGGAATATACTTTAAATACTGTATAAATGCACCAGTTTTCCATGTGGTTCTCAATTCGTGTTTCAAATCCTGACACAAAACGTGCAGGTGTGAAGAGAAGGGGAAAAATGGTGATGGTGAGGTTGAAGGATGGATCACTTTATGCTCTAAAGTGTTTTGCTTTTGCAAAACCAACTTGACATACATCAAAAACAATGAAAACTTCAAGACTGTGACTTGAATATGTGGGAAGAAGAAATGTGGAACATACTGGACAGAACTGATGGATAAGAGAAATCAGGAGTGGCTTACTTCAAAATGGGGAACATATAAGTTTCTCTACTAAATGTTGTTTGTTTGTTTTTCCTTCTATCATCTTTTAATTTATTTGCGGGAGTGTACTTGTTTGTTTCAGTTTTTCTTACAGAGTTTCTTTTTCCAAACATTTTCTTAAATTGTTAGTTAGTGCCTGCACTTTGCCGTTATTTTGCAGGGTTTCATTTTTCTGTAGTAATAGCCAGTTGGAAGATACATGACTTCTGCTTTAAACTAATGGAAATAAGACACTACAAAATGACAAAAAAAAAAAAAAAAGACAACAAACAACCACTCTCAATCTCTCCTCAAGTCATGCAGTTATGAAAATAAAAATTCTCCACAAATATATGAGTAATAGATAGGGTTTGAAGCTTTACTGGAAATTTTTTTGGCTTTTCTTCATGTTGGAATCTCATTAGTTAACAACTACAAAACTATGTTTAAATGTTAGATAGGTAGATAGCCTAGATTAATTATCTGGGGAATATGTGGTTTCTCATATAATCCCATGTATGTATCATATTCAAACTCTTCTGCCACCCATTTCACACTAGATATCATCTTTGAGAGGGCAGTTTTGCCCTCTCGTTTTGTCCTAAGATCAGGCTCTGAAATTCTGTTGCTTTTCCAGTGGGATTTCAGCTCAGTTTGGGGAAAGGGAGAGCAGGCGCCCTAATGTTTTTAGTGTTTGATATGTGCAGTGCACCATGCTGATGGCAGCTAATTAATTACCTCTTTTGGAGATCAGGTGAGGAATATGATTCATCTGCAATGGACACAGACCATAGAGGTATGGAGAGAGCTGAATGAAGCAACACGGTGATTCTATGATGCAACAGATTAAATTTTCAAGGACTGTTTCTCCAATTCTTTATTCTCCAATTCAACTTAAACACGTTCTTAACTTTTATTTACTTACATCCTTCCCTGTTTAGTAGGCCGTGAAATCCTCTATCTGTGAGCAGTAGATATCTGATCTCATTTGCCTCATCTCTGCTTAATAATGATAATAATAAAATCACTTCTGAAAGAAAGCCAAGGTAAAATCTTCAGAATTGTTCTACTAGCTATATTTAAAAAAAAAATCCTCTTTAAGGTTGCTTCATTTTTTGACCTTCGTAGAATTTTTGTGTGCAGCTTAAAAATAAATGCAATGTGAACTGCATTTTTGTCTTTATCTCAGCGCATCTCTTTGTGGACTTTCCTGAATTCAGCTCAAATTCTTAATCTGGATAGACTGCAACAAAATTAAAAGGAATTCACTGAAAGAGAAGTTTGTCGTTAGTAATAAATTAGTATCTTGTCTTGATATTAGTGGCTGAAGTATTGCAGATAAATTAACAAGTAATGTTTGAGAGAAAATGAAACAAACTTCCATATTATATAACTAAGCTGTGTGTTTCTGCACGAGACTGGGTTATTGCTTTAGTTTGCTGTTAGGAGGCAAAATAGCAAACCAGATGATGAAATTAATTTAATTTAAACCAAATAAAGAAATAGAGTTTTTATTTTTAATCTCTAAAATACCAAAAAAGTTATTAGAAAAGACCGGAAATATATTACTAGTAAGAGTGGTTGTATCGTTTTAACAAGTGGATTGAAATTGGAGTGCTTAGTTATGTCAAGGTATATCCTTAGGTTTTGAAGGCAATTCTCCATTGGCTTCCTGATATTTGTTTAGTGATATTACCATGTGCTTGAGAAGAGTGACAAACACAAGAGGGATTTTAATATTTGTATGACTTAGGCTTACTATGTGGTGTTTATCTTTTTATTTTAAGCTCAAGATGCTGAAAAAAAAAGTCTCTCTGTTGGGATTTGAAGTCCTGCCAGAGCTCAGGCATTGGCAGTAGGCTATTACCTTGTCTTCTTCCAAATGGCTCTTGACATTAATCCATTGCCAAATACGTACAAAAACCTCCTTACAGATAAAACATATCAGGCTACTTGAACAAGGATGCAGATAACACAGCAGCTGAAAATATGAAGAAGAAATTAAGCAGGCTGAGTTAGTATCCTCAGCTGAGTATTTTGGGGACAACTTGTAATTTGTTACTGCAGTTATTATGAGAGGAGTTGACTAAAGTGTGCATGTGGTGATACCGTTGAGGTGCAATTTACCTTATGGGGTAAAATATGTGTTAAGTTACAGATAGCTGGCCAAATTCTCAGCTCAGTGTAAATCAGTATGACTTCACAATCTTTAGCAGTCTAGGTGATCAGTCAAGTATTTTAGCTATTGTAGTTTACCCATCAGTACGTGATAAATTGTGCAACAGAACTTCAAATTTTTTTCCTTACAAAATTCAAAAATCTTCCATAAGTGTAGCATTACTAGTTGTGTCCTAACAATCATCTTCTCTGGCAGCCTCTGCTATTAAATTTAATTAAAAAATAATTGAAGTAACTGTATCTGGGAATTACTAGTCCTAATCCTTTTATGGTATTATATAACTTTGTATCTGAGGGATCTGTGTACTCTTGGAGGCTGGCCACAGCCTTTGGATGAGCATCTACTGTAATGGTAATAATTCACTAGTTAATTTATGAATTAGTTGTAATATGCTTTTATTTGTTATCATTTGTGAGAGAGATTTAGACTGTTTCTATCAAAACATTTAATAAGCTTGAGGAAAAAAATCAACATCAAATATGGCATCACTTTGTTTCATATCTATTTTGAGAGGTGAGAATCCTACCTTGAAGAGCATGGTGTTATATGTTAATGGGCATATTAAATCCTTTCTAGTTAACAGTAATTTATTACGTCATAATTTATTGCACACATTAATTTGAAAATTCAGATGTACATACAGTAAGGGGTTTGGATGATTTTACCTAGAGAAAGTAGTACGAGGGTAAGTATTCGACATCCTGTCTTTTGCACATAGAAAATTTTTGTTTTGAAGTTTCATCATAGTCTACTTGCATGGTCATTGTACAGGCCATTTTTAAGCAGATTTGTAGATGGCCTACCATCTGAAAACAAGAATATAAATGAGAAGTTACCAAACACCACTTGCTGAAATCAAATTACTGAAAATATGGCTAAGAGAGCTCATAAACTACATGTGTGTATATATATATATATATATACGCACACACATACATATAACAAGTTTTTGTAAGAATTTTCCTTCAAACAATGTTTATGAAACATGCTGTAATAATTTAGCAGTAACAATAGTTTAAAATCTTCATGAGGATTTTCAGATTGTTAAACTATTACCTAAATGATTTAATATTTTATATGGTAAATTGGTTAATGCATGAAGTCATTTCTCATCTGCAACTTCATTGTTTATGTATACATTTAAGATTTCTTTGGAAAGTCAGAATGCATACACTTCTAGTGTTAAGGATACCTTAAGCATATTTATGATTTATATAGTATGAGTTGCTTTGTTTATGAAGTTGTAAAGAAATGGATTTTCTTTTAAAGGTAAACTTTATCAGTAAAAAAAAATAGTGCTTGCATATTATTCGCTGACTACTAAATCCATTACAGCCTTTCGTTTTTACTATCTACTTTACTTTCATACATCTGTACGGATTACAGGTTAAAATAATACATATGTATGTCATTTTGAAGTTTCAATTCTTTATGCAGTAGTTAGGTTGATTTCACTAGTTAATTAGTTAATTTATTATAACAAAAGCTTGTTTTCAAAGTTTTTTTCAAATTCTGTGGATAATGAATGCATGAGCTAGAAAACACTTTGGATCTCTTTTTCACAACTGCTTTTATTGTACAACATGAAACAAATCAGTAATGAAAATGTAAACAGTAATATAGTAATAGTAAAAATATTATCTTCCGTAAGAGTCTAGTGAATTAACTGGAAATAGTTCATTTCCAAATCAACATAAAAACATATTAATGGCAGGTGATTTGGAAATCAAAATAACTACCTCACGTACAAAATCTTGAACCTCAACCTTAAATCTCTCAAGAGTACAGGCATGTTCGTCAGAACATACGTTTTTAATAACATACAGTAAGTTATGTGTTAAAGGAAAAAAATATTTATAACATACTTGTGCTAAAAAGAGGAGGAAAAAAGCATGCAAAATATTCATTTTTGCCATATTTTCACACACATAAGAAGGCAGTTATCTGAATTAAAACTTAGAATTACAGGAAGTACATATTCACTGGTAGTGTCAGTTATATCCATGTGTATCCATAGGCTGCTGTGACTGATTCCTTGTAGACAGCTCCTTTCCCATTCATAATCCATCTCCTCCTAATTGCTTGTCCTACAACTTATTTGTCTGATTTCCATCTGTTTCTGATTCCCTCGGGTTCCCCTTTGTTATCCCAATGACCTGTTCTCCAGTGGCAGCAGTTCTAAAGGGGTGCAAGCAAAGCGAGTGCAAGTTTGGTAGTTCTGTAGTCAAACCTGATTCTAAAATAAATAAATAAATAAATTTACAAGTACCAAACATCATGTTTTATGATAACAGTTTGATTTTCAGTGCACTGGCTAAGTGGAGGCATACTGAGTATGTCATTGTTTGCTGAATTATGGATCTAAATCTCAGTCATTATTTCATAATATAAGCTAATTCCTACTTAAAACAACAACAAACCTCTTCCTGTTTTATTTTAAAAAAATATATTTTCATCATCTCCGAAGAGCTGTTTCTTCTCTTGGAATTAATTGAGTCAAAATAACATCAGCTTTTCCTCTGAGTTGGGTTGGAAAACAGGCTTTCAACTATGGTACCTTGTCCTGCAGAAGATGTTAGCTTGCATGAGGTCCAGTTGCATTCTGTTCCTCAAGGTAATTGAAATTCCTCAGAGTGGTGAAGTGAACATGGACTTTCAGAAATTTTGTAAAGTATCACTGAAAAATAATTTGCAATGTATTTTTTCAATCTTTGATCTAAATGTGCTTTATGAAGATTTATAATCATAAAATCATAATCAGCATTCACAGAAATTCACACAGACCCACTTTGTGATGAGCTTATGGTCTTCTAATTTACCTTCTTCCACAGCTCATCATTTATTTCAGTTCAAAGAGAACTAAATTACAAACAATATTCCCTGTCTACCCTGAAGGGTAAAATTTTTATAGCTGTGGTACAGAAAGTTTTCACTCCAGTTAATTTGTCCCTAAGCAACAGAATCCTGCATGTTGAATTCCGTTGCTGCTCAGGAGCAGGATTTCTAATTTACTGATGGCACATCAATAGTACCAATTCCGTAATACAAGTAAAACACAACAGCAACAACAAACAGAGCTATTAAACTTGCCTTTATCATATTCTGTGGCTTTAGGTTTCTTTTTTTAACAGTAAGCTATATTCATGTACAGACTGTAAATATCATGCATCTTTTTCATATTTACAGTAGTAAAAATGCCCAAATGCCAATATTTTTAAAACCCTGGGGCCTCATTGCTCATAGCCTATACCGTTGGTTTGTTTGTTTTGATGCATGAGCATCATACTGGACTGTACTGGGAGCAAATTCCCCAGCTTTCCTTCTTCCTTGTGTGCTTCCATCCTGTGGCCCAGCTGGTGCGTGCCTGATTTTTTGATGCAGCTTTGCAAAGGGTTTTGTATTTTGGGGTACCTGCAAATATTTTCAAATTTACCAGTCTAGAAATAGTCAGAAATATCTTCTTCCTTTGATTATGCATGACTCTAACTAGATATGAGGATGCTCACAGCTTTTTATAAACAAGCTTTTTGGTTTTGTAGATCACGTTTAGTTTATCTGAGGTATTGGTTGCTATATTGCTGGAAAAAAAGGTTTATTTATTTTTTTTTATACACTGATGCTAGTAACAGCAGACATCTAAATAAATGCAGCCGGATGTGATCATTATTAACTTGTCTGTTTTGCCATTGGTCTTAGAACAGCAATCTGTGTGAAAACTCATTCATTACTTCTACAATGTGAACTTGTTTATAGTGAAAAGCATCTATAAAAACCTTTCATATTAGTCAAACTTTGATGTATCCTAGCAAAATTTTTGATGTGCTTTTTGAATTCTGTGTTTGAATATTCACGTTAAAGGGTGTTATTGCTTTGCACACTATAATAGACCAAATAATCTTCATGAGTATGGGCTGTGTTACAAATGAACCTTGGAAGTCTGTCATATAAATGCGTAAGTAATTCTTTCTGTGACAAAAACTGTTATTTAAGATCACCGAAGGGAAAAAAAATCAGAGATTGTTTTTACTCTTATATTTCCTCCCTGCTTAGTTTGTATATGTCAGTTGGGTCTTTCTTATCCCATCTTTTCCATAGTTTCAACTTTGTTATCTTCAGATTTAGTTAGACTGCCTGTCTGTTAATAGATTTGTACAGCACTGGACAAGTTGCAAATGACTTAACTTAGTAAATAAGTAGTAGAAAAAAAGTCTGGAACTATTCAAATAGTTATGCTCAGTACTCCGTTGGCATGCAACCGTGGACTTGTGCTACAAGCAGCTTGCCAAGAGCTGAAGATGATGATCCTTTACCAATTTTTAGGCAAATTTTTCATAGAACTCATCTCAAATTATTAGTAAAGCAAGAAAAAGTGTTAAAAAATAAGTAATGAGAAATAGTGTAACATAAACAAAGTTAGAGAACATTAAAATTCTTGAAAGAGAAGAAAAATGTTTTCCTTTGATTTACTATAGAAACATGAACAGATGTGGTAGTCCTAATGGCCTTCTGTAGAACATAAAAACTAAAATGCCTTTTGTTCTGACAGTTTTTAAAGTATTTTGAGTTGCGTTTAGGGATACCGAGGAGTAGATGAAAGAACTTCAGCTAGAGGTGGTTTAGAGAACAATTCCAATACAACTATGTGTTGTCTTACATTATTTATTATAAAACTTTACTGACTTGATTTATTAATGATTATATCTCATTGTATTCGTGTTTGTGTTCACTGAAGAAAGAATTGTGTTCTCTAGCATCAGTGAATGTTTAAACACACAGTATGAGATCGTCCAAGGAGTACACAATCTAGAGTATATTAGGCAGAGCTAAGCTGAACAGATATATTGGGATTACATTAGATAGGGTGAAGAACGTGTTTTGAGTCCCCCCAAAATGTGCCAAGCCTCAATTGGTTTGTGTTATGTCTGTGTGACTCTAGTTACAGGTCTTAACTAAGGACCAACGGAGTGCATAGTGGGAAGGCCAGATGAAGGAGCTTCCTTAAAGAATATTCAACTGAAATCCTGATGGCTGCAATAATAACAATAAAGTAAAAGCATAGAATATATAAATGATTGGTGTTCTGAAGAGGTAGGGTTTCAATGCCTGATTCTTACTTCTTTCTTTGCCTGGAATTTCTGCTATGAAATAGTGCTGATCATTAGCCTTGTTTAAATTATTATCATTTCAAAATGATCACCTTGTCTGAGTGCAACTCAAAATGGATCTGCTACACCTCTTAATAGGCAACCAGTCAGAAAGAGACCAATCTCTTTCTGAATGATGCTAAACTCCTTTCACAGAGCCAACTTCCAGTCTGTAGACTTCTGGTCAGGAAGTAGCCATGCTTTCAGCCATGAATGTATGCTTTTGTGAGCTTTTTCTAACTTTGGCTTGGAAGCTGTAGCAGAATGCTCTTTAGCTCAGACAGTTTATTTTTTAAAAATCATTGGGGAAAAAAAATACTTTTTCTTTATATTCCAAAGCAAATTCTTTGTCTGCAGTGGTGTCCTAGGAATGTATACATTTGCTCACAAAATGTAGCCCTGACGCCTTTGCCTAGTTAGGTGATGCCTTTGAATGAAACCATACAAAACTGAAACAGAATTTTTTCAATTTTATTTATTTAACACTGTATGCTATCACTGTAGTTGTTCTTTCTATTCCCCTACCACAATAAAGCTGTAGACAATACCCTACAGGAAACTTTTGAATGTACTGAAAGGGGGGTTATTTTTAGAGGACTACAGTTCTTCACTTGGTGGTCTGTAATAAGAAAACACTTTAGAACACAATTCAAATCATATGTTAAATACTGGCTAATGTCAGTCTTGATTTTGGGACAGATAGTTTCTGTTACATTTTACTGGGAAAATATTATACTATATAATATAAATCTGTATTTGTTATAATTCTTCTGCTAAACATAATGGTAAATATATCCATATAGAAATTCAGCAATAGGCATGTAGCTGTGTCTGAGCAGGGACAAGCGAGTCCTGCATGTCCTTCTCATGCAAATACAGAATCCTTCTCCCCAGGTTCTTACCTGACTGGATGCAATGGGGAAACATAGGATAGCCACCTATCCAAAAAAAAACTTATCTAGAGTTGTGTGGCATAGTTTCATCACAGTGTTAATGTGGTTGTATCAGCTTTGGAGATGAAGTGGAGAACAAAAGATGAATACCAGAGAGACAGTGACTTGAAACCTAGAACTTGACATTAAAGGGAAACAATGCAAATTGATTTTGTAAATCCTCCAAGTGTAGAATTGCCATTGTTTAGGCTACATATTGTGAAAACGGTAGTTTGATCCTGGTTCTTAAAAAACAATTAATTTTAAACAATATTTAGCGCATCACTAATGAGATTTGAGGAAGTGCATATTGCTTCCTGCTGGATAAATAGCAAGCTAGCAGGACTGTCTCATGCACCTGGTCATTTCAGGAGTTGTCTGTCCTCTTGAGAGAAAGACATATGGAATAGACATGGGCTACTCTGACCACTAAAATAACATTTTTTCTGTAACTTATTATAGACTGTATAATTCATATGCTCTCTCAATGCAGTAAAATATAATTTTCACCAAGTTAAGGTGGTTTGTGTTCTGACAACATAAAAAATTTGGGTAATTAAATTGGTTACGTAACAAATCAAAACCACCATATTTCCTTAATTTTATAGATAGGTTATAGTATTTTACCAAGGAATCACAGTCTAAAAAAATATGTTGCTTCTTTCAGAGGCGTTTTTGTTTTACTATAAAATATGAGTACTTATACAAACATATATATATAGTATCTATTCAGAAGAAAGGCTACCTAATGAAATAACTATATTTCTGGCTTATATTTCATTACCAAAATTTTATATGCAGTATTCTAGTGTTATGACTGTAAACAGCACATTAATTTAGCCAAGCAAAGACAATACATTTATTTTTAATCTCTCTCTATATTGTACCTTTTGTTCATGCACTAATGTATTATTATATATGTGATTCATAGTTATCAGGCACTTATAATAAGTGACGTATTCCCACAAATTGGGAATTTGTAGAAATAATGATACTTTAAAGTATTATAAGAACTATATTTCTCTTTGTTTCATTGCAAAATGGCAATACACATCCACAGTTCCTAATCTGATTTCCAGATTTAGGTGTTTAGTCAGTGAGGGACAGTGTGTTATGGATTCAGGATGAGTTTTGTGGTACTGTGAGATTATGGATTTGAATGACGTCCATTTCTATGAAAAAGATTATATCTCTTGATAGGGGGTATAATCCAGTGTTTTTAAATAAGCAGTTAATAAAACATGCTTCTACTGCTCAAAGAAGATAGTGCATGGTATTTTTAGCAGCTCACTGTTTCTGATAATAATTTAAATGAAATCAATAAAAAATACTTAGGTGTATTTTGGGCTGCTTTTTTATACCACCTGTATGTTCTCTGTCTTATAACGTGATATATGATTGTTGTGGTTTAACCCGGCCAGCAGCTAAACACCACACAGCCGTTCGCTCACCCTCCCCCCTCCCTCTCTGGGATGGGGGAGAGAAACGGGAAAGTGAAGCCTGTGAGTTGAGATAAAGACAGTTTATTAAGGCAGGAAAATAATAATAACAATAATAATAATAATAATGATAATAGTATTACTAATAGTAATGTGTATGAAACAAGTGATGCACAATGCAATTGCTCACCACCCGCTGACCGATGCCCAGCCTATCCCCGAGCAGCCGGCCCCCCACCCCGGCCAGCCACCCCTATATATTGTTTAGCATGACGCCAGATGGTATGGAATACCCCTTTGGCCAGTTTGGGTCAGCTGTCCTGGGTCTGTCCCCTCCCAGCTCCTGCTGCACCCCCAGCCTGCCCGCTGGCAGGACAGAGCGAGAAGCTGAAAAGTCCTTGGCTTGATGTAAGCACTGCTCCGCAACGATTAAAACATCAACATGTTATCAGAGCTCTTCTCACCCTAATCCAAAACATAGCACCCTACCAGCTACTAGGAGGAAAATTAACTGTCCTAACTGAAACCAGGACAATGATTCCAGTGTGGGTTTTTTCTGTGCCACCTACAGCATCCACTCTCCTGCTTCTCTTTTAGATACAAGTGATTAAGTGATGTGCAAAGTAATGCAACATTGTTCACTGGATTTATTTTTTTTTAATTATTGCTTACATGAGTGATAGAAGATAGGAAGTAGATTGAGGTGTGAAAATATGACAGGTTGCTTTTCTGGAATTGATTATAGACAAAGGTGGAATGGAGCACAGGAAACTGAACTTGAGTGAACTTTGGATCTAGAATATTTCATTGCACTGCATAACGCTCTAGTTAAATGGCTAGACAATTTAATTTAATGGCCATTGCCATTTTGGAATGAAAACTAAAGACCTTACAAAAACCTACTAACCACAGTAAGAAAAAGGGTGTTTTCCATAAACATGTTCTCTTTAGTGGTCTTTTACTTTGTCAGAGTACCTGTAATTGAAATTGTAGTAGTAACTATTAAAAGTATTTATACTGAAGCTATTCCGGTTGATGCCTTTATCATCCTGAATTTTACTAAATCAAAAACACGAATATTTAATATTCCTAAATGTTTCCACAAAGCCTATAGCCACTTACAGGGTAAAATTGAATTGCCTCTAGCTCACACTAAAGAAGAGGTTCCTTTTGAAACAGCTATTCTTAGAAAACAGGGCTATAGAGCACTGAGCGATAGAATTGCTATGCATAATGTTAGGGCAATTTCTTTTTGCCTTTAGGTGATTTGACTAGCTGACATTTCAGCACAAGGATCCTTCAGTGCAATATAGAGAATTTGATGTGACAGTGTCTCTGAATCAACCACTGAACTTAAAATATTCATTATATATACAACATACGTAATAGTCTCTCATGTGATCAAAGAGTTTTCTCTTTTTTTTTCCATACGTAGTTGTCTCTTCTGCTTCTCATTTTCATTTTAACTGAAGTGTGCTTAAATGATCACACTTCAACCCCCTTTCCACTCTGCAGGACGATGCCTCATGCATTGCCATTTCTGGTTCCCCACCTCTTGTGTTTTGGTCAGAGTGCTTCTCGTGCCAGTTGAGGGAATATTTTAAGTGCAGAAGAGCTAGCAGCTCCCTGCTTCTGAGAGGGCAATAGCAGGAAATGTCAAAGTCTGTCCTCATCAGTTTGGATTAAAGCTGAATGGAGTATTTGGCAAATGCATTAAAGGCAAGGCAGAGTCATGTTGGAAAGCTGCAGTTTGAACAGTCAAATTGGCAAAGGAATTAGGAAACAAGTTTTTATGAATAAAAGGATTAGGTACCCTTAATTATATAGCTTTATTGGCGTCATATAAAATAAAAATAACTTCATCTGATGTTCTTGAAAACTGAGATTGAAAGGAAGAATTTTGAGGGTGTTTAATGGCAAAAATTCTGTTGCAATGAATGGGGCTGAGACAGGTCAGTTACCCTCACTAACTTGCCCTATTGCTGGCTTGAGCACACAGTTTGTAACTTCCAAGTTCCTTCACGGTTTCCAGAAAAAGCTGGATGGGCTCATTAGCTCTCCTAGAGCAAATAATGTTGTTTCTTGACTGGTGGAGGGCAGAGAAGAGGCAAGCCGGCAGAAATTACTCAAACACATGGACTTTGTCCTTTGTGGTTTGAAGTTTTTTACTCTGAGCAACATTGCAGTGTCTGGGTGAGAAGGGGCCCTTCAGTGAATGGATATTGTCTCCTTGGTCTCGTTTTTTTCATCTGTGGAAAAACAATGAGTGTGCAGGATCAGCTACACCAAAGCAAGCATGTTAGTGACTTGAAGTGACAGTGTCTGTAGGAGAACATACAGCGCTGCAACCTCCGAGTCAGCACCAAATGGGTCACTGATTCACTTTGATTGCAGTGTTACTCGTTTCCTGTCTTAAATAATTTATAGCTTATTTATGTGTTGCGCTGTAATAAAGTCATAGCTTTTTGATCTCTAAGGTGGGTGTTGCTGCCTTTTGTAGAAGCAGAAAATCTGAAACTCATAAATCATTATTATCCTTAACAATCGTTTACTGTACAGATGTCTCAAAATAAACCAAGGGGACAGGACATTCTGTAAATTTAATGGCATATCACTTAAAACATCATATAATTGCAAGGTGTTTGTTGGAATAAAAATTATACCTTTGCAGGTTAAGTAAAGAATCACTAATAAAACTGTAACAGACATACATTATACAGCATGGGGTTTATAATGAATAATTGCTAGGTTATTAGTGCTTAACAGATTAAGGGTACTTCCATTTATTACCGTGCTCTGCTAAGGATGAGCATTAATTTTTTTTCAAAGCAAATTCACTGGAAACAGACAGTTTAAAATTTATGCTTGTAATGATTGCTACATGGTCCATTAAGACCACCTCTAAGTGAGCTTAATTTGTAGCAGATAAATGTACATGTCTACATATTTTTCAATGTAGTTTATGGTGCATCCTGCACAGCTGTGCCCAACTGATTAAATCCTCACAAAATTTAAATAGGAAACCCATTACATAGACAGTATTATATCCATTTATCATACACACATTTTCAATTTAACTCTCTAAGCCTTTGTGCAGGATATTTTCACTGATTCATTAAATATGTATAGTAAGGCTATTTTCTCTGGTTTGTTTTGCCCTTTTGTTTTCTGGGTTTGTTTGGTTCCTCCTTCTCAGTTCTGTCATCCAGTAATTAAGAACTTCAGCAAACTGAACATCTACAACAATTACCTCAGCAGTGATTCTAGATATGACAGTCACAAAATTACAGAGATTCTGGACCCCAGATTTGTACTGGACAGATAGATGTGCCAGATGCTAAGGCAAGTTGGGATTGCAGATTTTTCTTGTGTTTCTTCAGCATTTCTTATTGGTTAACTCTTAGCATCTCCTCATGTTGTTAAAATGCTTCCTAGGATCCCAGTCTGAACTGTCAAGCTTTATCTCTGCTTTATATGAGACTCAAAACACCTAAGTCATAGTTCTAGATTCTAGAAATAGGATTAGAAGCATTCATCCAATTTTAGAGATCAAATTTAGCTGCTCTGAATTATTATCTGAAATCCCTGCTATCTTCATTGACTGTACTGTAAATTTAAGCTCTCAACTTCATAAGCCCTGAGCCATACATAAAATCAATGATATAATTTTTTTTCCTCAGATAAGAAACACATTTTCACCTTAAACTTTTTCTCAGGGTACTCCTGACTCCTCTGGCTTTAAACACTTGGAGAACCAAATGTTTGCTATGATACAGAAAAGGAATATTGGAGTAAGACTTGCAAATGTGATATTATAGATGGACTTACTATCTTAGATTACACAAAATGCTTAGGAACAGAGATAAATTGTACAAGAAAAACTATATGGACATGCATTTCAGTTCCAGCAGCACGCAAAAACAAAGCTAGCTGAACTGGATAGTTCTTGAACAACCTGTAGCTGAGGTCACAGTTTTTAAAGGTGTCTGCGAGAATTTGGACGTCAGAACCTGTGTCTCAGTTCATTCAGAGACATCTGTTTCAGTGTTCATTTTCCTAGGGATTGTTGCCAGTAGGAATCAGTTGTGACTAGTAAAGTGCTGGCTCTAGGGTCTTGCCAGTTGGTGGCTTCTTCAGAGTGTGAAAACAACAAGTTTCTGTCATCACAGGTGTGAAAATAATATTGCAAGTGCATATGATATTATTTCTAGATTTCAGGGAGAGAATATTTCAATGGATGAACTACAAGTAATGAGTCACGGGTAAAGTCTAAAGCTATGTTATTATAAACATACTGTTTTATTTTCTTTCAGAAGTGTGAAAACTTCACTAGTAGCTATCTAGTTTTCAGTGATGTTTTCTCATGGAAACACGGGTCAGTGTCTTTTTCAGCTATTCGCAAGTTTTTGGAGACTTGCTCATGATATCAAGAAATTGTTGGCTCTGGGATTCTAGTCTATATATAACTATCTACTTCATCTATATAAAAACAATGTTTGTGCTTGTGATGAAACTGTTCTTTGTGTGTGTAGTGGATAAACATTTTAACAGAAGTGTTTATTTAAAAAGGCATAACAGTGCAAATGTATGAACCTGAGGATCTTTATGTCACAATCTGTTATCTTGAAACCTTACCAAGACAAACTTACTTCAGGGGAGTCTGTTTTATTTTGCTACTGGCAGCAAAACGATTAGTCATAAAATAATCTTATAGACAGCTGGTTGCTGATTTAAAGACTATTCCCTTTACCATATTTTCTGAGGATTTTTTCCTTGCATACTTTAATTTTTGAGGAATAGTTAATGCATTCATTATTATTGTTAAATAATAATTGCATTTTAAATAACAAATTTAGCTAATTGTATGTATTAAGGACTTTATGAGCTCTTCAGTTTGATGTTGACTTTTCTTGCAATGAATAGATGTATGAAAAAGATTCTTAAAGTATCTATCAGAAAATAGAAGACTAATAGTTTCTGAAATATTTCAAGAGCAACAGAAGAGTAATTGGTAACCGGATTACTAGAAAGACGTTGGCCCTTAATCTACTGAAGATTTGGAAAGTGATAAAATTTGAGGTCCAAATTATACTAGGTAACTAAACATTCTGTTCATGGCTGCTTGGCTAAATTCTAGCCCATATTCCATCTTACCTCAACCTTAATAGTTTAAATTTATCAAAGCATGGCCAATTCAGAAGGCAGTTTAAGGAGAAACTATTGCCCCAGCAGTCAGAGGTAGCTAAAGCTGAGCTGAAAAATTTCAAGCACAAAATCAGTGAAAAAAAACCAAAATCTCTATATAACTTAAATATAGGAAATACATTCTGATGAGAGACACATGCAGTCAACAGTAGTTCTTATTTTTTTTCAGTTGAGATGTTTGTCATCCTCAAAATTCTAACAAATTAAAATATGTTCATGACAGAAGCTGACCTTTATGAAAATACATTTTGCCCTCAGATGAAGGAGGTTTGATTATCATATAGTTACCACTGCACACATACAATACCTGGCTTGGAAAGTAGAAGCCATCAAGTTTAATTAAATTTTGTTTTGTTTCAATTGAACTGACTTCAAGTTGGAAAGTATCTTCACAATTTAACTAAAAAATGAGTCTTTAAACAATAGAAATATATAGCACCACTGCTGCAGGGATATTTTGTGAAGCTCTGAATAAGACTATTCAAGATTTTACTCCCTGTGCTGTACCTTATAGTGTTTGATATCTGTGGTTTACATCTTATTGCATTAACTCTGTGTTATATTCTATCTTTGTGTTCCCCTATGTGTCATATGATTGACTTCTGATTTTGTTCTACTTTTTTGTTCCTTTCAAAGTGTGTGTATATATATATATAACCATAACTAATTATGTTATATGCCAAAACATTTCAAACACTGCTTAAATATGGAGGAAATGTTTTCAAGTAACCCTGTAGTGTGATATTAAACAGATTTAACACAAACTTAATACCAACATAAAAACAACTTTCTCTAAATTTAAGAATTTAAGTCTTTTTAGAAAGTGCATTATTCTTATTTAGTTTTAAAACAGCCACCATCTTTTCTGTGTTTCCCAACTGTTCTTTTCTGTTTGCTTCCAAATCCTCCTTTAGAATCTTTTTTTTTTTTCCATGAAACATTTTTTATGATTGCCTGATTGCCTCTCCTTTAATTCTTTCCCTTCTGAATCATTCTCTCCTGAATTGTATGTAGCTGGAAGGGTTGGTGAGCTTCTATGAGTGGATACCTTAGTGTTATTTTTTTGGAGCTCTGCACCATTGTGCACCTCCTATTTTGCACTCAGCTTTGGCTGTGTGTAAAAAGCACAATCCAGAAAGCACTTTAGCTGTGCAGTGTGCATGTAAGCACAGTGCATGAACAGTAAGTGACCGGACTGATGATCAGTAACATCCCATGTGTTGTGCAGAGGCATGTCCAACTCAGAACAATTTTGTGATTTTACCATGCTCTGGAGTATAAGTTTCTCTGTTTTTAAGAGTTCTTGGGTCTGAAGTAAATGGCCCAAGTCCGTGGGGGGGGGGGGGGGGGGGGGGGCGGGGGGAGGGGAAGAAACAAAGAAAGCAGTAGGGAGGAGAATGAAAAGCTGGATGAGTGGAAGTATAAGAAGCTTATAGGTCCTAATCTTGTAAATTCCTCAGATTTGGGCAAAAAAATACAACGTTGTAATATAGGCCTGGTTCCAGTAGCATCCTTTGAACTTATCAGCTTCCATTTCTTCATTTTCAGTGTCTGTGTTTACTATGTGCCATGGAAGGCTGTGCACTTATATACTGGTACTTATAAACTCCCAGCGGCCTCTGGCTATCCAGCCAGCTGCTGGATATTCTAAATAACTTGATCAGTGCAATGAAGCAATGCAGAGGAGCTGGCATTGGCTGTTTTAGTGGTGCAGCCATGGCCAGATACATTCTCTGAGCCAAAAATGTTCTCTGCTGAAGTCCCTTGTGGCCAGTGTCATCTTTTAAAAGATTGCTTGGGAGAAGCATATTCTTACCAAGGTCCCTTTGGCAACATGAGTGATTTTTTTCTGCTATATTCTGTGGCTTATCATTTGAATCATTCTTTAAGGATATGCTCTGGGCTGAAATCCTATTTGCACTATTAACTTTTATTCTGTAATAAGTCACTTAAGAACATCAGATTGTCTCTAAATAGGCTTTTTATTAACGTTTTGTTCAAAAATAATAAATTATGTTCAAGTTAAAACAGACTTTTGTAGCCTCTGCAATGTAACCTTGAAATTTAAAAACTCTTTTTAAGACCAAGCAAAGCCTTCCTGATAGATTGAGGAGTTTATTGTTTTATCAAAGAAGAAACTCAAAGGAACTGCTGATTTTTTTTCTTCAAGCACTCTACTTACGGTCCAGCTTTGAGTTGTATATAAATATATAATAAATATCTAGTGTCTGTAGCTATATTTATATATTTTGGGAATATGAATAGCTCACAAAACCTAATTAGCTTTTTCATTAAATTCTGCCTGGTTAGTTTCAGTTATTTGATTTTGATTCCATTGTTTTCTCTGATTAATTTTGCAGTATAAGTATTGAAGTCAAAATGTAGTTTGTATGAATTTTGTTTTGACTTGGGAGGTCACTGATACTTCTTAGGCTCTTGGTCTGTGGGTGCATGGGCTGTCTGGTTTTGGTTCTTCTCTCTACTTTCCCACTTGTGAAATGAGAATAATTAATAGCCACAGAGCCAAGATCCATTTCCATTTTCATTTACAATAACGGAAAGCTTTGTATTGGAGCATTAGAGCACTCTTCCCTAGGAATGTTTTGAAGCTTAATTAGATGGCTTCTGCACCTTACTTTACTTCTCTCTTTTCCAGCTAACTTTGTATCATAAAAATTGTTCTAGACTTACTCCATTGTACATCGTTTGCTAATTCTCTACAAGAATTTCAAAGGCAAGGTGGAGGAAGAACACTTTTTTTTTTACTTACAAATTAAAGTTGTCATATGAGGTTTGTATCTGGGCTGAGAGATGATAGGCATGGATAAATACAAAGGCTTACTTCATGTTTGAAATAATAGATCGAGACAAAAAATGTCCTTTACATTATGTTTTTAATTACTCATTAGAGTCCAGTTTGTGCCAAATTGCAGTATACGTGGGATTTTGTAGACAGGAAGAGAACCTTGTGAAGCAAACTGAGTAGTATTTATAGGCTTCATATACTTCACATAATATACCTTCAGAGGTTCTTAAATGGTTGGGCAACACACAGACAATTTTGTTTCCAGAGTCTCAGCCAAACAACTGTAACACCCAAACAGAAATTGTTCCTTGGGTGTTGATTTTAGAGAGGTTTAGCCAGGGAACCAGTCTCCTTGCAGCTAGCAACTTAACCATACAACTTACTTTCTCCAAAGACAGATCAGTGTTCATTGTCCACCAAAATAAATTAATATGCATCTGTTTTCTTGGGTGACTCTTTGTACCCCAGTAATGTGTCCTGCTCCCATACCTGACTGAAAGTCAGTTCAGTGGGAATTACACAAACATAACTGAGAGAAAAGCCATATTTTTGCGTGCCTGAATAATAGCTGGGAAGACTGTGGCTTTCTCATTCTGCTGCCCAGAGTAGCACACCCTTTGTTCTGTGGGAGACAGTGAGGGTGGAGAGGCTGTATACATGCTGTCATCAGTATTTCTGCTGCCTCTAGACCTATTTATGGCTTATGTTCTTGTGTTCTCATGTGTTTGTTCTTTTGTGTTATTAGAGAAAATGTGTAGGGCTTTCATACATACTGAATAAAGATTTCCAAGAATAAAGGAGAAACTGTAATCTGACTCCTTAAAATGCTCTTGAATTTCAGCTTTCATCTAGAAGATGCAACATTTTGGTCCAGACTGGAAGGATAAATGCAGGCCTGTTTTCTGTATGCAGGTCAGATGGCACCCAAGGTAGCAAAAAGCTGATGAGAACACCAAAAATCCTGTGAGAGTAGTTCAAATGAAATTGTGCTGGCATATGTGAACTTGAAAGTTAACCCAAGGACAGCATCAGTCCTTCAGCTCAATGTTAGTGTAATTCAGACAAAAATCAAAATACATCAAAATTAAGGTTGGACCAGATGATATTAGAGGTCTTTCCAACCTAAATGATTCTATGATTCTATGAAAATTAATCACCTATGGAACTACGTGAGGAGGAAACATTTTTCTCAATTTACTTTTGTCTAGGTATTTGCAAAGCATTTCTAACCTTGCTACCAAACTCAGATTTGGCTTATTATAACACCTCTTTGAATAGTCATGGTGTCCCACTGAAATATATCTCCTAACTCAAAGCATAATGCTGTGTTTCTACTGTTGTAGCCTGTATATAGCTATGAAAACTGTCCGTTAAGTACTTATCTGGCATTACTGAAGGATTTGACCTTCTGCGAAGTCTAAGTGACATTACTGAGTTCTCCTTTAATACTGTTTTTGTTATCCCTGCCCTTGTAAGTCCTCTCCTCCAAATGTTTTAGCTTATTAGTTTATATGCTATTTTCATTGCAATTATGGCTAGAGCAGGAATGTTTTGTTACCTTTTTAACACGTTGTCACCATGCATCATTTTTAAATCCTCATTGCTCCTTATTAGAGGTTATTTAAGCTCTCCGCTCTAACTGGATAATGAAGCATACTTAAGATACAAACTAGCAAAAGCTTTTTAAAAGATTTTGTTGCATTGGTGACAGTCTGGCACTTTGGGATTTTGTTTAGTTGTTTGTGTCATCACTTAGGTTAGTAAAATTTAATAGAAATGTACATAAATGTCAGACAACTGGTACAGCCTCTACAGGTATGACTGCATGCATGGGCCAAAATATGCAAGGTCTATGCATGCTCCACCCAGCCCCCGCAGTATGGTGCCACCTTCTTGTTTCTTGTTTACTTCCACTGATATAGATCAAATAGAATAGGGTACAGTGTGTGAGCTGAATAACTTTGATTGTGTCAGGAAAATCTCAGGATCCTTAAAAAAAACAACAACAAGACAGAGTGAGGCAGGTGAGAGTTATTGATGTGGCCCTGAGATATATTACTCTAAAGGAAATTGTGAAAACTCTAAAGATTTACCTCCTTTATTTCAATTACCATTTTGTCTCGTTGCATGGTCTCAATGTGTATTACCCAAGCATGTCATATTGTAGTGTGTTTATTACTTCTTGCAACATCTTTGCAATGTAAAGAAGTGTTACCATTATCATCCTCAATAGTTGTAGAAATTTGAGGCATACAGCCAGCAGAGTACAGAGATACTCCAAATAGCAGAGCTTGTGCTAATATGAGAATTGGGATTGGCACATTTGCAGTGGCACAGTACTATGCCTGAGTTAATAAGCCATGTATCTCAAGAGTGTCCATACATGCAGGTGAAACACCACACAAGCCTGGTATTGCCTGAGGAGTGCTTAAGGGGCAGATCTTGTATCCTGCATAGTCCGTGCTGCATATTGCACCAAGTAGCAGCACAACCTTAAAGCATCATTAGCATAAACTTCTCTGTTTTGTGGCGTCTGAGTCATGAGGCTGCATTTTGAAACTGAACCCATGTCTCCCGAGTCCTTCATTAATGTCACAGACCATTCTTCTTTTCACCTCTACAAGTAAGCTAATTTCAGTTTTGTTTTCATTTCTCAGGGTTTTATACACTTGTAAAGCACCTCTGTATGAACTCTTTCCTTTCTCTAATTACACAGATTTCTTATCCATTATATTTTGGGAATTTACTCTTCCCCTACAGAATTAGATGGGGAACATTGTGCTGCTTCCTAAACCAACTCTCGTTTTCAATTCACTGCTGAAGTGCATTGGCAGAACAGACACCTGCTGCTTGAAGGACCAACCTCTGATTAGTTGTTTCATGTTTGTATCTCCTGCTAGTAAAACAAAAATTGTCATTGCATTATTGAATGGAGGAGAATGCTGTGGCTGAAACAATGCTGTCTACTGTGGATTTGCTGTATGTAGACCCACATGATGCCAGAGCATAATCCCAGGTAGTGATTACCTTTTAGTCTTTAAAAGCTGAGGGGATCCACAAATCTGTGTTGTTCTCTGTATTCAGGAGCAGATCACAACTACAGAAGTGAATTGAATTGTTTGATGACTGGAATATATATGTTTTCTGGGGGGAAAACGGCAGAATGAATTGGGGACTAAGGCATTGCAATTCCAAAAGATTTTAGTAAAGAAAACAAAAGACACAAGCAAAACAGGGAAATTAGCTGGCAGTTCTCAGTTGCTGTGCTGTCAGTAGGTGGGAAACATCAATTGGAGCGGTCATGATTAATTGAAATAAGGTTGACTGACCGGAGAATATACCTGTCTATGCAAAATATTGATGAGTAAGCAAGTGTATACAGGTAATTATGTGGCTTCAAATAATGCATCAATTCTTTTAATCTGAGAGAGGATCGTGTGGATTAAAATCATACCCAAACATTATGGTAGATGGAGAGGCAAGAGTATATGATTTCAGAGCCCTCTAGAGGCATTTGTAATAGAAAAACATCCTCATGTACTATTCAATTGTGTTTAGTTAACATTGCTATAGTGGTAGTTTTAGGACAATTGGAATGTTTTTGAAATATTACCACATTTAAATTTTGAAGTAATTCCTAGAAAAGCTAATTATTATTGCTCTGAGTCAATTGTCTGATTTTCTTGAAAAATAGTGTTTATAGGCCAGAATATACTTTTTTATTTTTATTTATTTTATTTTTAATCATTGTCAGAGATATCAGTGGATTTACAGCTATATAACTACAAGCAAAATGTGGCTGTTCAGATCCTCAGACAGCAATAACAATAGCGAATTATGAAGCATATGTATTTTGGATTATGGATAGTTGATTTTTCTTTGAAATTGGATTTATAGACTATCGTTTACTAGAATTGTTTCTTTTTTCGTTGTATCCTTTAGAGTGGGTGTTTACAGATGCACTATTACTAGAGCTACTTATAGTAAGATCCGTTTTGAGTTAAGTCAGGCAGCCCGTGCTAATTGCTGTACAGAGACACTCTACGATATAATATACAATGTCACTTAAGCCCTGTTCATAAAGACCTGAGTTTTCAAATGTTCAGTGCATTACAATGAGTTTTGGTTTGGGCTAAATTGAGCTATTGATTTTTTGGTAATTAGGTTTTAATGAATTGTGTTCACTCAATTGTAGGTTTGTCAAGGGAATTCAAAGAATGGATTGTGATCATTTTATTCACTTTATTTATTTATTTTTAATGAGTCTAACATTAGAGAGCTCCTTTTCTAGACATCGGTAGTTTTGATTTTTGTTAGCTTCTTTCAAGTCCAGCGGATACTTTTTTCTATTACGGTATTAGTAAAATTTACATAAGACTGTAGGAATTTGGCTTGCCTAAAAACTGATGAAGTAATCCAGCTCTTAGAAATTTTGGTTTTCATACTGTTGCTTCCCTATACCATTTGTGTTTAACTGTTTGACTGGAATTGGTCAATATGTGTTTTTGTTGGACTTTGACTTCTTTTGCTTGCTTACATGTGTTTTAATCTTTATCCCTGGTCACTAAAAAGCTGCTTTTCCTTGTTGATGCTTAATCAAAGATCATGGCAGTAGACAATCCCCTGTTCTGATTTAGTAACATGCCATGTGTTCTTTTCCATTAGCTTTTCTTTTAGTTTATTATTATTATTTTTTTATTATTATTATTATAGTTTATTAAACTATGTGCTTTAGAAAGAGAAACACATGCTGTACATCAACCTCCAAAATACTGATAAAATGTTGCTTATACAGGTTAGTTTATTCCTGAGGGGTCAGAGGCACTTTCAGTAGCCTTGTAATTATGACTACAATCACTCTCCTAATGGGAAATCAACATCTTTCCCTGAAATAGTTAAATAGCTTAAAAATCCCTGTTTAGTGATTTCTTTATTTAAATGTAAACTTTACCTTTCTCATCATCTTTGCTAGTATATTGGACATTCCACTTTGCTGGACAGCAATCATGAATAATTTTTGCTGAGCAGAGAGTCCTGGGTCAGCACAACTTTCTTCTGAGCTGAGCAGTGAGAATGTGGCCCTTGGTGGGTAACCCTCCAAGCAGGACACAGTCTGCTCCTGACCAGTCAGGTGCCTCTTGCAGGGGAGATGCCAGACTCTTCACGGCACTTGAGTGGGCTTTATCTTTCTTATGGTGATCACAGCTAATCCCAACAGCAGATTAACTTGTTCTTCCAACTACAGCAGGCTTCTCCCTCCCTGAGATACCATCTTTGATGAGTATCTGTATGCTTAGATGCAGGGCTGTTTGCCATCTCAAAGCAGTCGTGGGCCTCTGTTGAGTGCCTTTCCAGACCAGTAAGTGTCAGTAAGTAGCGTGTCAGAAAGGTATGAACCAAAGCTAACGTATCCCAGAGAGATGTGACATATTATCTTGTTTAAACTTCATAGCCTTTGCATTAGAATTTTTAGATGCATACAGCTGGTTTGGGATGCAGAGAAATAGATATACAACTGCTTGCACATGGTACTTTCATGTTGTTTTCTTTGATGCTGACCTACCATATGCCCTTGAGTAAATAAGACATTGAATCTTTCTATGCTTTTGTTCTTCCTACACATATTTTTTCTACCTTTTATATTCAATCCGTAATATTTCAGCTTTTTATACTGAAAAACAAAAACAAACCTTTTCTGATATATTTTACTGTTTTTGTCATTAACCATTGCAAAGAAAGGTTCTAGCCTGTGCTTTCTTCTGTATAATTTGCATTTGCTTAGGTAAGAATCAGGCAATTCAGACACGAAAACAGGGACAATAATTCAGGCTTGCCATATTTTACCATTTAATTTCACTAAGCATGGTCATCTGTGTCTTTCAAAATACATATTAAACATAACATAGTTCCATGTCCCACATTGTACAACTAAAAAAAGGACACTGATCTATTACAACTGTGCCTGAATACTTCTAAATTTGTGCACAGCCATTTCCATGTAGAAATATGCACTTTGCACATGTGGCTGTGCAGTTTAATGCCATTAATTTAAGTTTATGATATGAACGCACCTGCATGTAAAACACTATTTTAAAATCTGGTCATGCAGATCTTTCTTTTTTAATGAGGTTTTTGTTTTTTTCTTTTGGACAAAAATCTGCATATATTTGCATACTTTATGTGTATTTTTAGAAGAGGTCATTGTAAATTGAACTTAAAATGGTAAAACACAGCCTGGGTATACCCAAGTGTGTCACTCATGTAAATATAAACAAGGATATGTAACCCAAAGTGGAGATCTCAGACCTGGCTAAAATGTGAAAAATCTTTTTTCATTGGCTAAGGAATACAAAAAAGTTAGGACCATGAGAATGTGTTCTTCAAGCTTCCTTGTGTTTTCCTCTGAAAAACTCACTCTTTTCTTTCAATTATGTTTGATTTTTTTATTACTATCAGTACATGTAATAGCGATATTCATTTTCTCTCTCTCTAGCTATGATGTTGTTTACTGATAGTATTGCTTGTGATTACAGTGTTAGTGTCAGTTGTGCAAAACATTGCCAGGCTTTTTATTTGTTAGGATATTACTAGCTGTTTAGAGGTAATGCTGTTTTTCAGGTTTTTAAGAACATTTTAATACAACATTAGTAATGGTACATATTAGCATCTGGAGGAAGACAGAGAGAGAAGAGTAGATTTTTGGTGGCAAAAGCAAGTATTTCCAGATCAAGAGCTTTCTTCTTGTTTCCTCTTAGAAACTTATCTTGCTTTTGCCATAAGTTACGTTCATGGATTCCTTTCCCTGTGACAGCCTCCTTCTGTTTAAATCCATCCAGTTGAGCAGGACAAAACCAATTAGCTGAAGTCAGGTGAATAGGATACTTAGCGAAATAAATAAATGTTATGCATAAGCTATTCATCCTGCTCAGTTGTCCTGAATTAATTAACAAACAGGCTGAGCTTGAGTTTGGATACACATACATTTTAACTCTTCCTCCCGAAAACTATGTAACTCTGGTGTGTTCCAATGCAGTGAAAAATGTCAAAATGAAATTGAAGAGAGGATGGTAGTGGTAGGAAAACAATGCAAAAACAAGGTATAAGAAGATCATTTCCCAGCAAATAGAAGTAGAATTCATAGAAAAAAAAATAGTTATTAAAAAGCAAGATTTGCTGGCATTGTTTTCTTGTGCGTTCCTGTGTCAAAGTTTTTTTCAGCAAATTTCCAAGTGTTTTATCCATTTTAAAGTACCTTAGATGACACGGTTTCAAGGAACTCCCTTAGAATATTATTCCATGGGCAGGTACATCAAATTATTAGCATTACCTTACCAAGTTCAGCCTTTTCTCAGTTTCATCCCATTATTCCTGCCCCATGGGCCACATTAAATATTTTTTCCTATTTTTGGCATTTATGTCCTTCAGACACTTGAAGATGCTTATCATTGATCCCTTAGCTTAGACACAGAAAAAAAAATGCTTAAAAATCCCTATTTTGAAGTACAAGGTGCAGGGGTACAGCATTTTTTTAGTGGATGAATATATCTTAATAAAACATTTTATAATGTATTTGCAAAACATAAGAGGAATTAAATATGCATTATTTTTTCTTTAATTCTTGAGCTAAAGTGGATTTTTTAATTGATTTGATCCTTTCAGTTGACCTGTGTTACAACAGTTGGATCAGACTGGGGACTTTGAATCATCCAAAATGTAAAATTTGTCCTGCTCTGAAGGTTAAACACCCTCTTAACTGCTTACTTATTTCTGCTTGATCCAGTGTCGACTGGGGGACCAGATCCACCTCATCTCCTAGTAGCATACTGAGATGGTTTTCTCTGAGATGTGCTGCAGTTGTTTACAGCACATATACAACCCTTTGTTGAGGGTATAATTGTTTCCTACCATCACTGATTCTTTTTTCTTGTTCACCTTTCTAGTTATCAATATTGTTGTCTGTCTTGGAACTGCAGATTTTCCACAAAAGAAAATTCGGTTGTGTCAAGGTAAGTGAACAAAACTATATTAGATTGCAAACATTCTTGTGTTAAAAAGGTTGCTTTTATCTTTGACGCTTTGTGGTACTGTTGTCTGCATGTGTATGTATGCTCCATGGTGAACACCTACAACTGAGGAATTATTCAAACAGTGAACAAGACAGCAAAAAAATGCTGCTTGCCTATGAACCAAGAAAATGGATCAGAGCTACCAGCAAATATTTCTCCAAGATCACACAACTAAACATTCAGATAAATGGAATTTGTATACCTTTCTGAAACACTGTTAGATAATGTTTTAACTAGCACAAAAGCCTGATCATCATGTATAAGCTCTGCTGAAGATGTATTTTGCTTTTTCCCATAGCTTCTTAAATTCTAATTCTAAATACTCCTATTTTACTCCTGAAATGTTCTGTTGCATTTTTTGTTATGAAATGGAATATCATCATACTGTCAAAGTACAGACTAGTAATAAATAAGACTAACAAAGTTATTTTAATAAAGCTGAACAAGTAACACCCTGTCTGCCAATCAGCTGATTAGTTTTTGATTCTGAACATGTATTTGATCATGATTAGTGATACTTTCTGTTGCATGTGTTCTCTATCCATGTAGTTATTAATACTGAACATGATACCCACCATTAAAAATTGTAACTGTATTCATTAGCTATCATGAGTTCAGCTCTGGTTCAGGCCAGTACTGACTTATAAACATACTTCATTGCCCTAACTAGCTAAAATTGATTTATGCCAATGGCAGGTAACAAAAGGTTTCAGCGCCTCAGAAAGCCCTTTCTACATCTTAGTTCCTACAAGCTGTGTTTCTAGCAGATGGCTACCTTTCAGCTCCCTAAACCTCACATGGGGACTGGAGGAAACTGAGGAAAGTTGCAGTGCTGTTACTGTAGTACAGCTAATGACAATCCTATGGCAAAAAAATCAGAAGAGGCTGAAGCATTCTTATAGGGTTATCTCCTGAAGTATACACATGTACAGAAAGAAAATACAGAAAAATACTGCAGTGGGCTATTAAAGGGGAAGTTCAGATAATAAGGCCCATCAGATAGTTACCAAATACTGCTGGTAGGCATATCAGAGTTCTGCACCTGAGAAGAACAGGAATCTGCTCTCAGGAGGATATTTTAATTAGAGCTGGCCCTGGAAGAGGCAGGGTATCGACAGAAGCAAGTGGTCATGGTGAAATGTTGGTGAATAATAAAGCAGGGAGAGAAGGGAAGAAATGAAAGACCAAGAGGATGCAAAATAAAACAGGTCTATACATTTTAACAGATGCAAATAGTGAACTTGAAGATACTTCTGTAAATGTCTGTTACCCTAAACTAGCTACTGGTAGTGCTTAGGTTTTTTTATTTAGTTCTGTTTCAAGTTTCATTGAAGATTTCTGTTCCTATCAGAGATAAAATAATTGTTTGGTCAGTGTTTTGGAGTGAGTTCTTCACTCCTGAAATGAATCAGGGGTAGTAAAATTTTAACCTATAGCAGTAAACAGAAGCTTTGCCATTATTTCAGTGGGACCCATTTCATCTCTTTTATTTTATTACTGTATGTTACTTCTATATTATTACTTTGATTATATAATCATAACTGTTGCAATCACAAGAAAGAGTTAAGGAAACCACTGAAGCTTTACCTTTTTAGAGAAAAGAACACAATGGCACAGAATATTTAGAAAAAAAAGTAATCTGAAGGAGTCACATAGATATTACTGGAATTATATCTGGAAACATAAAATGATCTAGTAATTACTGTCCTGGCATGGTTTATATTTAATAAATTAATTGTATTTGCATACATCAAGTGTATACACAGCGATCTCAGAGTCATCCCTGTCAAATTTCATGAATCTATGAGTCAGGTAAACATCTGCAGGCAGTACAAAAAGTGCGCTTAGTCAGACAATTTATCAGGACTGCATAAAAACTGCTTCTCACAACCCTTCCCAGTTAACTGAGCCAAGACATAAAATAGCATCTGCAAATGTTTGACTCTTGATCCCAAAGCAAGGAATCATTGCTAGGCTGTTCACAGAGTATAGCTTGAATGTGTTATGTCCAGTAAAGCAATATGGCACACAAATAGATACTACAGTCTTAAATACGTGGGATTAAAGCTGACTGATTAAAGTTTATATTAATGTTACCGTTGTCAAATCCAGTTTTCTCTTCATCAGCGTGTAGCTGATGCAAAAAAATATTGTCATCCTGGCAGTAAAAATAAGTCTCTGTCCAAGGTGGTCTGCAAAATACATATCCTTTCAATTCTGACTGGTCTTTGTCTTGACAAAATTACTGGTGATTTTTAAATGATTTTCACAGCCATTAACCGGAATTGAAGTACCATGAAGACAACAAAGTTTCTAAAAATAAACACAATTTCAGTTGGTCTTCACCTGAGTCTAACCACAGTCCACATTTATTTATTTATTTATTTATTTACTTATTTTATTACTCAAAAGCAGCTGGGGATTCAATCACTGTTTGCTGTTTGCCAGGTATGTTTTTGGACAGTGCAATAAAGTAGTTAAAAAACCCTCCCTGTAGGTACAAAAAGCCATACGGGAGACAAAACATGAGTTACAGTGACTTTTTCTTTAAGATACACTTTAAAAATGGTCTTAGACATCAGCCTGAAATACTGGGTACTCTAATGCTAAAAATGGAACATTTACCAGAAAACAATTGTACATTTCTACCAGAAGCGTATTCTAAGAAGCTGCATATTTAACTAAGTAAGAATGATTTGTACAGGCAAAGAATTTGAACATTATGTTCACTAAAAGTAGCTCATACTTTTGTACATCCTTAGACAAACTAATGTGAATCGCTTCTATAGGCTTACTGGGTTTTCTTCAGTAGACACACGGATAGTGATCTCAGGGCAGTATAACACAAGGAAAGCATCAATTTCAGGGGTACCCCAGCTAGTCCCAGCTGGCAGTCTCATTATCATTTGAATTAATGTTGCTATTTAATAAACTCTATGTGAAGAGAATGTGGCCATATACATGTCTGATTGGCAGAGCATCTATAAGAATTTCACATAAACAATGGTTTCAAAATTACTCATAAAATGTGTGACAATCAGTAAACCTTTAATGATTGTCAGTAAATTAAACAGAAGGGTTCAAAGACTTATTTTTGTAAATAGAGAATATAGATGATGTAGAACTATTTTTGCAAATCTTATTCCATTTATGTGCGTATGACTGCTGTATAACCATCTATTTAGTTAGTTTTCTGATGGGGTGGGTATCTGAACTATGAAATGATGTATCTGTTTTCCCTCTTTCACTGATCAGCTAATGCGGTCAACTTCCTTCCTCCCATCTCCTCCTCTGTATCTTTTTGGCTGTAAGCACGTTTTATAGCCTGCACTTCTAGCACTTCCTTTCTAGTCTATAAAAGGCCAAAAGGAAGATTCAAACAAGTCTGAAGATAAGTAGTCAGGTCATCTAATTTATCTCCTCTATGCTGACTTTTGTTCATCAGTTGAGTTGCTGCTTTATAGATGAGGCAGTCTAATTAGGTCCAGAGAACATCATCCAGGAGTCACTGCCTACTGTAAGATACTATTCTTCAATTTTAATGAAGTATTATGGGAGTCTTAGTTTTAAAAACTTCATTCATTACTGTTAGGATAATAATAATAACAATAATAAAAGTAATTTATCTGGATCAGCATTTCAGGAAGAAACATATCTGACGTGCAGTGCATAAACAATGAGTAGCTAGAATATTTTGGAATGAGCGGTATTTATTATCCTTACATTCTTGAAAGCGAGGAAAATGATACTGAACATGACAGACCAACAGCAGTTGTGAAAGGAATGAAAATGTTCCAAAGGAGTTTTACTTGTCATATCTACTACAATGTTTTAAAAAAAAAACTATTCTGGATTTCCAAAACAGCATAGCAGCATTTACAGCAAAATAAAATCCACTTTTTAGGGTACAAAAAATCTCAAGAAAAACAACTAGAAAATCCAAGAGTGGTTTAAAGCTAACCATTTCTAACCATTAAATACATTTTCATAAAACTGGAGACACTTCTATTTTGTTCCAGCTAGAAGGGGCGCTGCATTATCTACTGGAACTATCATTTATATTTTCTTTCCATAAAATCAGTTAAATGTTATTAATTGATCTTAGTTCTGAAGGTAACTTCTTTTCTGCTGCTTCCAGTAATACTTGCAAAATTAGAAAGCACTGTCAATGTTAATGAAGGGGAATAATATCAGGACCTCTTAATTATATATGCTGAAATTCATCCCCATGTCTTCAGAGGAACTCAGTGAATGGGGAATTTACTTTATGTGTCACAAATCTGCACCTTCCTGCTTTTGATATTACTTACAATTTGCACTTGGAAAAGCTCTGTTTTAAATCTCCAAAATTCATTTAACAGGAAAGAATGCAAAGTCAAAGCTTCACTAAAATTAGTGTACATGATCTTGGGCTTCACCTGAAGCTCATGAAATCCTTACATTTGGGATGCATCGGTTTAGCACATCTCAAAGGAAGAGGTTTAATATATGTCAGATAAATTATCCTCTAGAGATGTCTGTTTCTTGCCATTCATTGACTGTAGTGAGATCCTAGGCAGTACTTCGGATACAGATGCCTGTGTAGATTCAGACACTCAGCAGACAAATGGAAAATCCCCCTCCCCCTCTTTCCTGCCACCTGCCCTATGTCTTTCCCTTGACTTCAAGGACTTAGCTCTAATCTTTCATCCTCAATTAATGCACGAATGAAAGGATGATTTTCATGTGCTTTCCACTTCTATTTTAAGAAAGGAAACAAGGGTTTTGAGGGAAATCTGGGGATGGTTTATGTTAGTGCTCAATTACACGTTATTTAGACAAGGGTAAATATTAGGATTTGAGAATCCAGCACAAGAGTAATAGATTTTTCTTTCTTTAAGGAAAATAGCCTATTTGCTTTACTGCCAATCATTGACTGTTTCAATATGTTCAAGCCTAGAAGGCTGAAAACAACGACACAGATGTGATTCACATAGGGCTCACCAGCATGGTGCTTCAATGTTCTGGCTTGTTGGAAAGCTTCCAGGGGATTTAGGAAAAGAACATACTGCAGAAATGCAAACCATTATTTAGCCAATTAGTTAGGAAAATGTGTTGTTTCAGCATGATCAGATTTAGCTTTGTTAATTTTTATTTGTTCTCATGAAAATTTCCCCACACAGAACAAAATATTTAGTCACAGAGCTGTTATCTATAGTTAAAAGGGTTATTTATCAATCAGAAGAAGTTTTAGAGTATCCTGTGTATAGAAGGCTTACATATCTCCTAGGTGACTGTAGGAATAAAGTAGAAGCATACTGCATAACAGGAAGGCAAACCCATTATTCTTTAAGCAATGTAGCATTTGAGCCTAGATCACGTTTTGTACATGACGTTTGAGTATTTTGAACGTGTAAAACCTAATTAAAAGACCTTTAGAATTAGATTCTTCTTTCCTAGAACAAGTATCATCAATATATTGTGTCTGGAGAGAGGTGAAAGAGACTATAGAAAAATGCTGCTTGGTGATGCTGTTCTCCTTCCATGATACCCTTATGGACTGGTACAACTGATAAATGTGGGGCTATTTTTAAGCATGTAATTAAATCATCTTGTTTTACGTAAAATGAAGACACATTATTTTCTTGTTACTGAGATGAATGTAGCGTAGATGCAAAAATTTGCAAATGAGAATCAAGAGTGGTTTTACAGGAAGGACTTTCCAGGCTTTCCACATAGTAATGAAATATGATATAAAGCAGCACAGTGTCAATAAATCTACAGGATAAAGGTCAGGTTTACATCGATGGACAGAGCTGGCAAATACATTTGTTCCTGCAATGTCTGTGTTTTAAATGCCACCCTCTGATGAACCCAGTGCAGAAATACACTTTAGGGTTTGATGAGATGTCAGTTTTGTTCAGTGCTGATCAAATAAGATGAATGAAAGTGAAACAAGAACAAAAATATTACTTCTGTCATTTATTTTTTATGCATTACAGGAAGTGGGTCAGTTGGGGAGATTTCTCTTAAACAAATAGCAATCACTGCACAATATCACCCATTGATCTATTTCACAGCAGGCAATAGCCTTTTTGTCAGAAAGGACACACAATTCAAATACCAGAGAATGCATAGAAATGCCCAATGACAGGTTTAAAAAGTATCTTCCCCTCCTTTTATTGACAAGCCATCCCTTTCCACAAATCAATCTAGGCTGCAGAGGCAGGTCATTCCAAAAAAACTTCCAGATCTCCAGGGGAGGCAGATATTCAATAAAAAATGTGGAACATTAATTTTGCCTAATGTAAAAGAAATGTCGTATTTAGCAAAAATAATTTGTTCTTTATGGTAGGAACATGAAGATACCCAGTGATCTGGCGATTGCATAAGCCTAACCGTAGCAATTTGAAGGCCCTCTGCTTAGGCTGAGTGACATATCCTGTCATTAATTTATCTTCTTCACAAAACTTTATCAAATGCTACAGTCCATGTATTCTACAGGATTGTAAATATTTAAAATAAAAAATAGCTTTGTGGATAAACTGTTCTGAAAATGTGACGCTTGCTTTTTACACTTAATTTGCTTATGAAATTATTTTAAAGCATTTAAATTCAATATCCTGCTTTGAGTGACTCTAAGCCACTTTCATGTGTCTGAAATTAGGGAGCTAAATTCATATATATGCATCTAAATAAGTGGCTTGAGTTCCTGAGCATTTATGACCTGCGTGGAGGTAAATGTTATTTCCAGTTTATCATCTGTATGTCAGAGCAGCTAAAAAGCAATACAAGAAATGCTCTAATAATATTTTACATTTAATAAGGAATTTCTGCTTTATATCTGTTATATATTCAAACAACTAAATACTTCACTTTGTTTGACAAAATATCTTAGTTGATCATAAAATTCACATATTATATCTTCTTCTGAAGATGTGTATTTTAATGCAGTGGCACCCATAAGCAGAACAGATTAGATTTAATTCAAAAGACTTCTGTCTACTACTTTGGCCTGTTATTTGTGGAGGTCAAATAAAAAACTGTAAATTGTAATGAGTGTCTGGCATAAAGTAAGCATTCATCTAGTAATGAGCCGAGATATGTGAGAAATGCCAAGAACCTCTCACCTCTGGCTGAAGTCTGGGTTTACAGGTAGCCTATAATCTTCACTTTATCATGCTCCCTTTTAGAGGAATAATCCTCCTCTTCACAAGTGGGGAGGGAAATAACAGTACTTGTGAAAGGGAGCATTGGTTACAGGAGCAAACTAAACAGAAGAGAAAGGGACCTACAGGCTGATTCGTTCCTGCTCTGTCCACTTGTTGGATTATATACAAATATTTAAGTATTTACTATTCAATATAAAAAGATGACAGATCTTAACCATGGTAACCACTGTGTCACTCACTATTTAGTATACTTCTGTTACCCTTGCAATGCCGAGAAATGCCATTAAAAGATAAGCAAGTATTCAAAGCTTCAAAATTTGTTGATTATATTGTATAAGGTATTCAGAAAAAAAAAAAAAGGAAAAAAAAACCAACCACCATATCTTACTATTTATATTCTCAATAGATATCCAGCTCTTCAGAATCTTCTTAGAACATGAAGAGAGTGAAATGATGAGAGAAAATCTGAGAATGAGTCTCATTGCATGACAAATCCAGAGCTTATGTGGAATGACTCCTATTAACTTTTCTCCATTGTAATATTGGGATTTGGGGATTTTAGCTATACTTTCCATTATGAGTTCTCTTATGTGATGCTGTATACTATGTTTACTTAAGCGATAAAGCAATATGCAGTGGGACTGTTAATGAAAATAAATACATAACATTTTAGGGCAATATGACAAAAATATGTAGTATCATACACGCTTACATTTAACAATTATGCCACAAAACTGAGACAAAGCCTGGATTGTTTTGAAGCTCTAGGCATTTTACTCTGGAGATTTACTGTGAAATTATCCTTTTGTATAGCAAGGCTTGGGCTCTCTTTCCATTTCTTAAACCGTTCAGCTACTGGTCTGTTGGTACTCCCCAAAAGCCAGAGGAGGTTTGTGTAGTGATCTTGCATAATATCCCTTGCTCAGCACGGCTGTGTGGAGATTGGGTGTCATGGCCTGAAGCACATCCCCTCCACCTGAGGGCTTAGCTGCCTGGGCTGGGAGACAGCTTCAGGTGCAAGGCTGCAAGGAGAGCTGCTTGAGCTGTGCTTGTTAGGGGCTCCTACCTCCTCACCTGGGAGCTGTGCTTAAACTGAGGATTTGGGGCTTAGCCCCTCCATGAGCAATGCTGTTGCCTTGACATGTCCTGGCTTGATCCTGATCCTCTCTCAGAGACTTGCTTCTCTGCCTTGAACTGCTGTCTCTCTGGGGATCTGGATCCTTGGCTAAGCCTAGGTTCCTTTACTAGATCTTCTCTGCTTGCCTTGCTCAGGTATGGTGGGATTGCCTTTTTGTCTGTGACAGCCCTGCTGCTGCCTGCCTGGTTTTCATGGTGAGCTTCTGGCTCTGCTTACTCTCTTGAAGTAGGGCCTGACCCAGTTGCTCAGCCCCACTAGGGAAGTGAAGGGGAGTGATCATCTCCAAGCTGGAAGTGAAGTGGGCAAAGCAAACCTGAAGGAGACTGCTGACCTCCCTGTGCATTATCCCTTTGACTCAGAAGAACCTGCTTTTTGTAGCCCTCTCTTTTGACCAGCCTAGAGATATCTTACCAGCTAAATGTAAATTATACCAGAGGAAGGAAAACAGTATCTTATTCTTATTTGGCTCTCAGGAAAGACAGAAACCATGCATAATGAACATGAAAAACTCATAAATTTAACTATACCTCATTTCAGATTAACTTTTCTGCATCTGCAGACTGTATGGAGATTTTCCAGATACGTATCAGATCTCCTAATGCAATATCCTTCATGTGAAAGGAGAGTCAGTTACATTTTCCTTCTCAGAAGGAAATATAAGAAGGAAGAATATCCTTCCTTCTCTGAAGGAGGAATAACTCTTATTTTTCTCCCTCAAATCTCTGTCAGAACGTTACTCTCTTTAAAGCACTTTCCTTTCATCATTAACAAGCGTAATTGACCTTTTTAATAGTAACAAAGAACAGAGAGGGAGTGTGGAGAGCACTTTGTATATACACACAGTGGGATTCTTGGCTGTGCCCTCTCTTACCCTTGCAGATGAAGCAGTTGTGAGCATTCAGCGACAATGAACTTAGTGGCTGACTTCAGGGCATATTAGTATTTTTGGATATTTTGGCAACAGCAAACGCTTGATAGGGATGCAGTGAGCTATCCTATGGAATTGTTCTAGCAGTGATAATTTCACTTACCTTTGCTGACTAAGCATTTGTTCTTATATATGGTTTCCAGTTGTACTTTATAAATGACTTTAATTTGCAGTGCATTACATGGTTATGTCTCTAAATCCCCATGCAATAATTTGTATATTTTCCCTTGATAGTTTAATTGTTTGTAATTTTTTTGAAAGTAACTTCTTGGTAATCCAATCCAACAGCTACTTTCCCTTACTTCTGAATAGTAAATCTTTAGGTACTGTTTATTCAAATTACCCAAGGTACTGATTTTACAACATTTCTAATCTGGATAATGCAAACAGTATTATTCTTCCTCTTCCTTGGGGAAGGGGGAGGGTGTGGAAGAGAAAGCACCACAAAAACCCATTTCTTTGCATAAATACAAACCAGAACATTTAATTAATTTTGCTAGTGTAGCTGACAAATGGTCTGTATGTACTGTAAATGGGGTATATATATCATGTATACTTGCACTTTAGTTAGAACTTTGCAGTATCTTAATGAGTCTGTGTAAAGAAAGGTTTTAGTTCCAAAAAATAAAACTTCATCTTAATCAAATCTTTACAGGAATTTCAGTGTTCTAAGCTCCACAACATAATCCCTGATACTTTAAATTCAAGAGAAAATAGTTGGGTAAATAAAATTATTTGCTAGATGGCTATATGAAAACACACACGCACACGTGAGCAGAAGGAATAGGAAAATTTGAAAATCTGCCCTAAAGTCCAGTTTGTTCATGATGGGTTATTCAGTGTATGAAACAAAATATTTCTTTGCCTGTCAGTGGGCTAGGAAAGAGAACTCTTGGTGGTTTGCTTTACAGTGAGGTTTACTTTTTGATACTGGTGAGTCCTACTTATCAGATGAAAGTGCTTACGTTCAAGAAAAGCTAGAAAAGGATTACAAACTCTGTGATGGTCTTTTTAGAAAAAACTTTGTATTTGCAATCTCATTAGAAAACTCACCAAAAAAAAAAAAAATCCAACAAAACCAACAAAATGGGTATGTGACTTAAAAGTAGGATACATTTATCATTTCAGAATAAGTCAATCCTGCCAACTTGTTTGTGGAATTTTCTTGCACCTAAATTTCTATATCTGACATTTATGCAACTTCCCATCACTTCTAAGATGAAATAGCTGGTGCATCTAAAAGTTGCTTCGACCCTCACTAGCTGATGAAAAGGATTTTTTTTAATAGCAATATTCAGTAATATATTAAATGCTTTCTAGTTGTCAATGCAATGGGGACTTCTGTAATTACATGGGAAAAATCTTTTTTGCTTGAGAAATATAGAAATTCTGAATTCTTTTTCTGCTCCCTAAAAACTCAGAATTTCACAATGTACATATGTACTTCGACTGTAGGCCAGTTCTGTTATAGTTTTTTACCACTTTGAGCTTTATGAAATGAAGCTAGTGTTTTGCATAGTTGCTAAATAACAAATATATTAAACTCATGCTACATCTTACATCTTCTGTTAAAACCTTCACAAAGCTGTAAAATGAAAGTAATGAAACAAATTGATGAGTAAAATTCAGTCCATTAAAATTGTCCTTTTAACCCGTGTAAATAGAAATTCATTGATTTTATTGCAATAGTTTATAGAAACTTAGTTGGTAGATGTAACCTCTTCCAAATGGTTGTCTTATGTCTTTAACTGATTTACCCTTCTTTCTTTTATTGCCATAGTGCTATTTTCCATGTTCAGTCCATCATTGAAATATAAAATTTCTATCCGAATTACCTTACTGCTTTCAAAACATGTAATCCTGAGTGCAGAATCTTGTTTCTTTATCAGTCTAGGCAGAAATAAAGCAGAAGTTTACAGACAGCTTCTATAAGTATGGTCATTATCACACTAAAATCCAAAGCAGGTCAACAGATGTCCTAATAAATATGGCAAAATGAAATACGCCATATTTAGATTTCCTAGGCTTTTCCTGGTCCCTTTGATGTAGATTTTTTTTTTTATTTTTTTTATTTTTCAATGCCTGGCATTCAGAAATTCATTTAAGACCTCCTGATTCTACCCAGCATTTTTCTATTTTTACTCTTAATCCATTCAGGTTTCGGGATGTGATAAAGGTAGATCTATTATGATCTGTAGGAATTCACAACTTTTATGATCCTGACTTTATAGGTTGCGGACAGTAGACAATTCAAAAATAATTACTTGAAAATTTGATTCACCATTTATAGTCCCTGTGTTCCCAGTCATCTCAAATAAGTAGTAGGAGGAATTGAAATATGGAGAAAGTTAACTAAAACCTCACTATGTCAGTCATATAGAATCAAATATAATTGCTCAGATTTGTATTAAAAATAAATTCATAAGGTAGATTTTCCTGCATTTCTAGTAATGCATTTTCCTGTCCCTCCCCCCCCATTCCTTTCCTATCCCCTAGTCTTTGTTAATGTTTCTTTAATTGTCTTTTAATTTGTATTTACTTAGAGAAAATGTCCTGACTTCCTACAAATTGATATAATTAAGGGTCAATAATTAAAAATTATTTTTTAATTAAATTATTTTGATATTTTACCAGTTAGCTCCTCTCGCTTTGTTTTTTGGACAACTTTACTCTTTATTCTTCATAAAGGACACAGGACCTTACTGGTTGTAGTCACAGTTCTGTAAATAACACATTGGAACAGCTTTTCATATTGCCAGTGCTTTCTATATTCCTCGCACAAATACAGATACATTTAGGCATATGTGTCTGCTGAAATGAGGCTTAGTGAGATACAAGAAACAAGGGAAAATTCTTGTTCAGCATTTGGCTTTTCTCCAGTGATGTCACATCACTTCAGACTAGGTTAGTGACACTGGGAATGGGGAAGGAAAGGTCAGTACGTGCCTACTTTCTCTTCTCAGTCTGCTGAAAGTGCTCTCCTAGCAATGTGGATATTCTCTCTGGTCAGTTCATCAGAAATAGCTGAGTCAGATATCATAAAACAGCTAACATACATTTGCTTGCCAGAAGCTCAGGCATATCATAGTCATAGTTTAATTAGTTTAATTGTTACAGGTTTATTACAGCAATAAAATATGACATAGCTGTAGCTTGTCAATCCTAAAACACTATTGCTTCTTCATAATGGGCCTGTCCAGAGATTATCAAACTACTGGTCATGAAATTGGATGACCCTGTGTTGGTGTCAAAGAGATTGAGAGTATTCATCTGCCATTGCAAAATTTGTCCTGTAAAAAAATATGTGATTCAGATAGCTGATTGTACATATCTTCATTTTGAATTAAAAATGAAGTTGTCTTGGCTTCACTGAAATTTTACTGAATTACTATCAGAACAGATACAGTTGATGTCAGTAGTCATTTCTGAACACAATTGATGCTGAAGGAGGAGCAAGAGCTTAGTGTTAAGTGGAAAGATACTAGGGTAACCCTCATGGGCATAGCTGAGTACACAGCAGTGAGGAGTTAGAGTTGGATCAAGAAAGAATATGGTTCTCAAAGTGGTTATGATTACTAGAGACAGAAGTGAAGTCCAAAGAAAAAAAAATTTGAAACTGAACACATGAAATCAAGAGAGCAGGCCAAATTAGAAGATGGCAACAAAGAGAGTAGTAGCTCAGGAGAGGTATTCTAAAGAATATTTGATAGGAGATTTTGTGCTGCCAACTAAGGTTATTAAATCAGCAACTAGAGAAATCCTGAGGAAAGAAGAGCATGATTGATGTAAAAGAAAATACTTTGAAGAGCATAAAGCATTGTTAAATAATATTGATTGTGCAGGTGAAAGAAAATCATCTCCATGAAAATCTGAAGTAGCGTCTCCCACTGAAAGCATCAAAAATAAACCTTTCTGATGTGGATGGTATGCTAGCAGAACTTAAAATGGATTAGGATGCAGGGTGAGAAACTGGACAGTGATCTAGCGATTGTGTGAGATTGACTTAGAGCAAAGAAAAGGTGTCTGGAAGGAATGTACAAATTACAGAACAATTTCTGTAGTGTTGAATGTCAGAATGATGTAAGCCACTCTGAAAAGGATTTAGAAGAAAACAAAATGAATAGGTAGGGTAAGGCCTGAAAGGTTTTTAAATGAGTGGATGGCAAACTGTATGACCAGTATTAATAACACTGGCAATTTGGCATCAGACCTGCTGATCTCAGAGTTTCTTAATTTTGGAGGGAAAAAATAAGTAGGAGTTTATGAAGAAGGAGGTGAAGATGAGGCCTCTACCAGAAACAGAGGTTAAAGAGTAGTTTAATTGTCACAATCAGAAGCCATCAGTAAATTTGCAGGAGTAATGCTGGAATGAATTACAGAGTAAATTGACAGTGGTTTGGAAAATATTTTAAGATTACAATGCAGTGCTAAGATGATTCTTCACTAGACCAAGAGAAGGAGGTCTAGGGAGGGCATGTACACATGGAAAAGAGAAAGAGGGGAAAATTGCAAAGAACGTCTCTAAAGGCAGAGATGGGTGGTGAGAAACAAGAATCAGAAAAAATTACCAGTGGATAGACAAATTTAGAATACACGTGTCTTCTGTAGAAATATAACCATGAATACTGAGGTTGTCTTGTAAACATCTTGGGGGTAGGGGGGTGTCATTAATGAGAATGATGGTGATGTTCATAGATAAATTCTTAGCAACAATCCAGCTTCTCTAGTCAAGGAATTGAGAAGAGACTTTAGAAGAGCTTTGCTGGAATAACTACTGTGGTACACTCATTTTCATGAGTATAAGAGATGGACAGTAGACTCAGCTTCCACTGCAAAGTCATTAAATTTTGCACAAGATTTCTGCTACTACTCATGAATGTTTCCTTTATTTTTTTTTTATTATGAAGCTTCAAGAGTTCTGTTTCAAACGAAATTTTATCAAAAAGATCTAAAATTTTAAGAAGTAGAGATCACTCAAACTGCTCAATTATGTAAATGAAAAGTATATGTTCATTTTGTTTGCTGTTAAAAATGCATTCATGGTAAATCCCAACCTGTCTGTCATTTCAATTTGACTTGCATAAATAAGCTATCTCTGCTTAGAGAGGACTGGGGGCTGTGTGATTCTTCATCCTGGTCACTTTGTGTTTTGCACCCTTTGTCATGATGCTTTGTTTTTCACTTTTAAAGTGTGTGTACATCACAGAAAATTTTGCCTTTGTATATGTGCTTGTGTTTGGTGTGCATCTGTTGCCAAGGAAGTGGATTGTAGGAAAGATTAAAGAATATATTTGACCTAAAAACCCTACCTACCTGGATCTTTACAGGCATATGTGCACACATACTTCACGAAAAACAAATGCACCTTTTATGTTCAGAGGAAATGTGCACGAAATCTGGTAGGTGAAATCCTGACCCCATGAAATCAGTGACAAGCTCTATGTTGATTTCACACAGACCAGTACTTGGCCCTGTAGACCAAGGTGCAGGTGTTTCTGTTCTGATTTATGCAGGTGTTTCTGCAAAGCAAAGCTTCTGCTTTTTTAATCATCTCCACTGGAATATGAGGAAACTATTCCAGTTTAGCATAAAATACCGGAGGCAGTTCTTGTTGGTGGTTGCAGGGGCAAGAGGCTGCTGCATTGGTTGCTTCCTTTGGAAGTTCATTTCATTCAGTGGTTCCAGAAAATAATATATATATTTCAGGGCTGCAGAAATCTTTCCTAGCCTAAAAATGCAGTTTGAATTTTGTTCCAGTAGGTAAATATTTTTTAGGGGTGGAGGTTGAAACCTGAACATCTCAGATTTGTTCTTCAAAAGTACACAAATGCTTCAGAAGCTGTAGTTCTATTAACTTGCATTGAAACACAAGTCTCTAAGTGCACATAGTCTTTCTAAAAATGGTGTTTTGGTGATATTTTTAAAAGCTTCCATATTGATTTTTTTCAATTTCAATGGAATTGATCAAGATAAGCTTGTGTAGTATTTGAATATATTACTTTAGCAACTTCCACGTTTAGCTACCTGTTCAGAAAAATACAGTTAATTTTCGATTTACCAAAAGAGAAGCAGTAGATATGACAGGACACTGAAACAGAACATATCGTGTCTCCTTGAAGATTGCACTTTTGCATTAATGAATTGGCAAAAAGCCCCAGGGTATATAACAAAAGAGGTATGTATTCTTCTGTCTATATGGTTCAGTTAAATATCCTGCTAACTGATTCAGAATTACTTTACTACCGCAAATAGTTCTCATGAAGTGTTTCCATCCTTGCACCTCTAACGCAGCAAGCAAAGCAAAAATGCCAGCTGCTTGGTCTGTATGTTATCTGAGGCACATGAAAATAGGTCTCCAATTCTGGTAGTTTACAGTGTTTCTAAACTCAAGCAATTAATTCCAGTCCCACTAAGATCCATTTAAATTTGATAAAATTGCTATAAAATTTGGGAGAACATACTGTGTAAACAAAATCAGAATTAATCCTAATCCCAGAAGTCTGTATGAATACTGGCCATTGTCTCCCACATTCTCTCATCTCTCCTTGCAAAATTATTTTTCCTTACCATTTATAACCTGGCTATACCTCACCTCTTGCTGTCAGGAGAGGCACAACTCTGCTTTTAAGGTTTTGAAAATTAATTGGAATACCAAACTTTTGGTGTTTATCCCTAAAGCAGAATCATACCGAAACGCTTATTTTAAAACTGAAAATTGAATTTGTCATTTTGAGCCCCTCCTTTCACAAAAGCCTCGAACGAGCCTCATCAGTAAAAAATTCTGGCAGTATAGCCATCAGTTGCAAAACCAGCCTAGTTGTAGTTACTTCTCTTTCAATGCTGCTTTAATAATTCCTACTTAAATTTTTTTGTTATTCTCACTCATACAACACTTTCTTAATCTGAAATTTTTTGTCCTAAATCTCACTCCATCTTTTCCCTCCTTTTCTTCCTACACCCACATAATCTTACATCCTTTCTTCTTTACCCACGTATTTCCTTCCAATTCAGCAACATTTTATTTCATCAAGCACTTAACCTTCCCAAGCTGCTGCCATTACTTGCTTCTTTGGGACTTGCTTCCCAGTCCCTATAACAGGAGTGGAAGGAATAAATATCAGTCCTTTGAATGGTGCAGCTCTGCTCCTACATGGACAAATTCCTCTTCAAGGGTCCCTTATAGAAAACTCTAATAGATTAAAAGATCAAAAGACAGTGATATCTGATAGTTTGTTGTATGCCATTTCTGCAGTGGTATACGGAATTCTGGAATACAGTTCCAGTACTGAGATGCTGCCATGGAGAAGACTACGATTATATCAGATGACAATATTTGTGTCTCTGTTACCTTCCCCAAATCCAATATCTGTTTGTTGTTGTTTTGTTTGTTTGTTTTTTAAGTTATGTTTAAGTTAAGTTATATTTATGCTCAAAATGCTGAGTTTACATTTAGCATGGCATGTTTGGCCAGCAGTGCTTGTTTTTCTACATGCATCTTCCAAAGTCCATATTTTCAATTTTGCTGTGAAATGTAACTGAACATATTTTCCGCAGCTGAATCTGCCTGTCAGTGCATTGTGTGGGACTGGGCAAGGGAGCAAGCAGACAGCTCATGTCAGAGCTGGTATTTGGTGAAGGAATGGAAGTTACTGACTGATCTCAGGAAGTCTAGTCTATGAACCATGTCCTGGTAGATGACTTTTTGTGCAGCTATACTCAATTTTACTTTCTTCTCTAGGTTCATGTCTGTGTTGAGTGTACTCAGCAGGACCTACTGTGTTATGGCATACAGTTGACTTTATCCCTGTGATACACATTTAATCAGAGTCCAGTTCTGCAAAACAGAGCAACTGTGTTAATAGATTTGTCCAGCCATCCCTGTGGCATTGGAGTGTTTTCATGTTAAGGGAAGAACTCTTATCAAGTCTGCATACTTTAGTACGAATGTTTTTACTTGGTAGACTTTTTCAAATTACTCATCTCTACTCAGTCTCATTTCTTCAGTTCATATTGCACGTTTGATGACCTTTTGAATTTATTCCATGGTTACAGTTCCTTTCCATCTTAACTATTTTATTCCTTCCACGCACTCTTTCTTATTAATTTTATGAAAAATGCTTACTTGTTTTTTTATGCTTTCTCACTGTGTTCTTGTCTGTATTTGAACTCTTGTTAAATGTGGTTTACTGATCATACTAATCAGGGGCCCAAAAGAACTTACAAAGAAAATGGAGGGGAAAAAAAAGAAAAAAGGGGCTTGCTATGAATAGCAACTGCCTTAAACTAGGAGATATCATACTGAATGAGCACCAGGAAGCTTCAGCAATTTTTAGAAATGAACTTTAAAAAATCCTCTTTTGGTAAAGTTTTTTTATTATAATTATTTTAATTTGGTTTCTACATAGATGCAGAAGTACCAAAATACCAAAAGAAATCTCCTTCACATTTGCAATCTCACTCTTAAAAATGCCATATGATTTATGATTGTTGATTTACGTTACAAATTTAATGCATGCTTTAACCCTCTGTTCAGCCCTCTATTTTTAAGCATGCTTTCCATGACTTCCACTAATAACTCACATTTCATTCAATTTCTTAGAGAATCTTCACAAAAATATGCATCTTAACTGGACTCTGAAGCCCTGGGCCCATAAATACTGAGAACCTTTTAGGAGGCAAATTCCTTCATTTCTCCCATGCCATAATTGCTTATCTCATTAAGAGATTGCTCTATTAAAATTATATTTGTATTTTTTACATCGTATATTTGAAAACATGAATGTATAATGTCTCCCTGGGACTCTGCACCATAATGATGAAAGATACAAGTGCAGTCTAAGACAGACATATTTAATTAGTGAGCAAACTTGACATTTTCAGTGTTTAGACTAGACAGGGAAAAAGCCAAGAGCAAACTAGCATTTATTTTTATTTTTTTAATTTTTTTTAGATTGCAGAGCAGAAAATAATTTATTGAACTCAAATGAAAATGAAACTATTCTATATTTGGAGTGGATAAAAGGCCATTAGAGTTAGGATTCATTACTTAATCACAAGTCTAAATATTCCAAATGCCTAACTAGGAGCAATTATATCATTTTTGAGTGATAACCATTCAAATTCTGTAGGTAGCAATGGCAGACCCATGTCTTCATTAATAAAATATTTAATTCAGTAGCACCTTCTATACATACACAGAATTACCTTCTGAAATCTATTTTTTCCTCTTAGAATTTGTTGAAAATATTGTTGCTATTTGCACTGTGATAACACAAAATTTACAGCATTATGTAAAGCTGTTAAAACTTTAGAAGTATTTCTCATTTTCTCCTCATTCATGTGCTGATCAATCCAGTAAAACATCCCACTTCACAGAAAAGGCAGTTCTGAGATCTCATCCTCCTTCAGCACTCAGTGAACCTTATCACACTGAAACAGGGACCGGTTGAAATGTGTTCTTCCTCTAGATCTGATCTGGATTTGAAAGACTGGAAAAAAACACACTATATTCCCCAATACTTTCTTTAGAGGACTCTGTCCCAGATTGCAGTTCCTCAGTGCAGAGACATATTTTATTTTCATTTTTATAGCACAGTTAGTAAATGCTACCAAGTTGCTGTTTACCAGGAAGCAGATTTGGCTCTTTCAAAACCTGCTACCACAAAGGGACTACAGAGAACCTTGCATCTTCCATACACTTTGGTATTATTCTTCTATTTCTTCTGTTTATGCTCTTTACACTGCTCCTCCGGCTCATGTGAAGAAAAAGCTGGTTTAATTGTTATACTGGGCAATGATGAGAACTCTATCAATAAACTACCATCAGTAAGTAAACAGAGAAAGGTACAAAGCTAAGAACAAGCCAGCGAGTCTGCACAAACACAGGAGATGTGGAAGGAAGTTGAGAGCAAAGCATGTTCACAGAGCAGCTGAGCTCCTTGGGGAGATGAGGGAGATGCTCTTTCTGAAGTGGATCGACTTTTATTGGCAGTCTTTAGCTCCCTGTGAGGGCAGTGAGTTCAGCAACTCCCATGCATGTCTCCCAGCACATACACGTGTGTAGGTGCTATCAGTACACAGAGACAATGGCATCAAGGAATAAGATTGATGTTCAGAGAAAAACCTCATATTTGGTGCTTGGTGGGGTGAGAGAATGGATGAAACTACACTGTCTCACTGTAGGGATTTCCATACATAACATTATCAAGAACAATGGTAGTTAAATCATGTTCCTCTGCCTCTTGTCCTGTTGTTCCCAAGAGAAAGAGGCAGGATGGTATAGTCTTGAGGAGAACTGCCTTTGGGAATGATGGTTACCTTTCCGTAAGTTGGAGACCTAAGTATAGGTGACTCAAGTTGTTTAGGAAAGCTGTTCTTTTGTTCTACATAGCAAATAAAGACCTAAAGAGATACCACTTGAGGTAGTTTTAATATTATTAAAAATAGAAGTTGTTACAGCTCATTTTCAGAATTGGTCTGCTCCTATATAGGTACCAATGTAAGAATGAGATATTCAGACGTGACCAGCTCACCTTATAACATATATGGTCAGATTTCAAAATTACTAAATATATAAAGTGTTGAGCTCTGCAGATTCAAACCACCCATTTTATTCCAGGTCAAAGCTGAGACCTTTACACATACTATAAACACTTAAAAGCATACATCTTTATTATGAGGAATCCTTAACACATTTTATGTACCAAGAGTTAATTATTTTGCTCCTCTTTGATTCTTTTTCAAATTTAAAATACCAGTCACAAATGTCCTTTACTGTTTTCTAGGGCAAAATAAGGAATATATAGCACTAAATGACAAATGCAGTCCTGGTTTCACTAGTGGACTCTGATGGCAGAAGGGGAGAGGGTCTGATGCTGTTTAACTGCTAAGGTCACAAAACATTGGGTAGTGCTAATTGTGGATAGGAGGTAGCAGCCCCTCAGTCCTCCAGAAAATCTGTTCCAGGAACTAATAAAATACTTTAACGCTGCAGATTAAAGATCATCCATCAGAGAAATTCTCACTTGTAAAACGAAATCACATTTTTCTTAATTCTGTCAAGCTCGTGTAATTGTGTGTGTGTGGATGAGAATGCTGTGAGGGAGAGAGGGGGAGAATGGAAGTTTTCAGGCATTTAATTAATTTTATTAATTTCACTTAAGTTAATTGGGACTACCCTTTAGTTAGCTCTGAATCTTTCACACCCAGCTTCACATACATCTTACTTGTAAACAGAAGGACTAAGAATTATGATTTTTTTTTTAATAAGAAAGCAGTAAAACAAAAAAAAAAATCCCAATCTGGGTTAACAGAACAAATATAAACAAAAAATATTTTTTCTTTTCGGGTTCTAAGAAAGTTTTAAATGCACTAAATATACATGTGTGGATTTTTCAGAGTACCAAAAGCTGATCACAGCTATGTGCTGTGTGGCTTGTAGAATTAAATCACTGCTCCACAGGTGTGCATCAGTGGAGTTAGTTCTGCAATATTTTGGGAGACTAAAGTCAGCATAAAGTATTGATCTGACATTTAACAACCTGCCAAATTAGAAAATGTAACATGGAAAACCATCACATCCATAGCAGTGGTATATTACTTATTCAATAAAGATGGTATACTGTGTTAGGCTATGGCATAAATCAATGAGATGTCAGTTAGCATTTCGTATAGAACTATTTCTAAACTAATACACTTTTGCAGTGACATTGTTTGATCAAATTTCAAAGAATTATACCGATTTGTTAAAAGAAAACTGGCAACTCCATTATGTTAAGAAAGATACTGGAGTATAGATTTGTTGGTAATCCCCTTGTTCTTCTCAGGAGCTGCACCGTCTCAGATCAGCGCAGTCCTGAAATAAGAACTAGCATTTTGACCTGTGCTGCCAGGACACTTGTTTGAGTCTGGCCAATGTTAGTTGTGTGTAGTCAATAGCATTTATAAATCAGTCGGAGACTGTGTGTTCACTTCAGTTTGTGTTTCCTGGGGCAAACCATCAGACCTCAAATACAGCCAGTGTATTTTTTTCTGACCTGGATATTATTCACTGGCTGTTAGGAGAGAAACTGAGTGTCAAATGAATAGCAATACTATCATTGTTATTGATGATAATAAAGGGATGTAAGACTGTCATGTTAGCCCCATTTTTCCTAAGTTAATATATATTTTGTCCAAGATTTGCTTAAATATTCCTAATTTGTCACAAAACCTGACCAAATTACACAATAGACGCTTACTTAGAATGAAAGCACGCCTTATCTTCTGAATTTCTTTTGATAGCTGTCCCATCTTTCTTTCCCTTTTTTTTTTCAGTCAGTGAGGTTCCTATCCCTCATCTGATCTTTCTTTGCTGAATTAAAATACTTGTGCCTTGGAATTAATTTATATCAGCACAAAGTTTTACAAAATCAGATCAATGGGATTTTATACCTCCTTCAGTGTTGTGAATGATGAAGTGACATATAAGAAGGCAAACCTTTTGGGCTGGCGGGTGGAATGTGTTCATTTGCATCTACTGCTAGCAGGTGGAATGTGTTCGTTTGCACATACTGCTACTAGTTCTATGTAATATTACTCAACAGATCATTAAGGTTTGTGGTCAGTTTTTGGGTTCAGTTGTTGGGGACTTTTTTCTCAACTAGCAATCTAATTTTCGTTCTTTGGGAATCTGTTATTCTTTGATGGGTAATGAGTGATTCAGTAGAAGGAAGCAGGAATAGTTCAATTTCACAAGCCTTTTTAATTCAGGGTTAGAGGATGAAAGAGAAGAACCTACAGAACCTGAGAGCTAGGGCCCTTAGGATTTAGCTAAGGCTAGCTTTCTCATCTGTGGAGTTGGTTTTTTTCATTATATCTGACATTTTTTGAGGGTGAGTTTTGTTACAGTCTATTAGCCTATGGCACTGGGCTGGGAAGATGAGACTTCACTGAGATACAGAATATATATAAAAAAAAAAAGAGAGAGTGAACAATTGAAATTACAGGGTTATTGGTATCTTGTTGTCAAGGTAGCTTGAGGTTGGTTTTGTACAGAGAGGAATTCAGCTTGCTTTTGTGTGTGATACTGTGAAATGAATTCAGTGCCCAGTGTGCTCCAACACTAATTATGAAACTTTCTAAAAACAAAGAACAAAACCAAACCAATTCTTTCTATCTTACTTTCACTGTTTAACTCTTGTCATGCCTTTCTGGGACCACTATATTTGATAAAAGTGAAGGTTTTAAATATGATCAATTACAGTATGTATCTGTTCTGTCCTGGGTTACACATATTCATGGAAGGAACAGGAGAGAGAGTTTTGTATGAGATCACTTCTCAAGGATGTAACTTAGGACATTCGAGAGTCAAGATCCTGATTTCACTGCCATTTACATTGAGAGGAGTGAGCCAATGTCAGCAAGGAGCTAGTAACTGCCTGAGTAGCTGCTAGGCAGATTATCAAGTAAAACAATAATACTGTAGTCATCAAATATTACCAATTTGTTAAATAAAGGAGGATCCAAGAAACGATACTTCTAGGACAATTTAGGGAGAACCTTCTGAGCAATTTCAAGATACCTTTATTCAGCCTTCTTGAATACATGCAAGAGATTAAGACAGTGAGTAGATGGCTGCTGTCTATGGGAGGTCTGTAGTCAATAGGCACAGGAAAGATTTCAAAACTATCTTGGTGAATACTGTCTGGAAAAAAAAAATAGATTTTGTTCCAACATGTATATATTCAAGGTAGTATATTTAGGCAGGATTAAAAAATGGGAACAAATGGCTTGGTAGCAGTTTGCATCAAGAACTGTAAATTTAGTGTGAGATGTCGAAAGTATTGTTGTGAGTACAGCAGGTGTCCTATGAAATGTATCAATAGATATATAACCAGGACTTGGAAAACAACTTTTCTGTTATGCTGCTTACCTTCAGTACTATGACTAGTTTTAGTTCCTGAGTGTTAGGTAAAAAAGTGGGGTTCACTAGAAGATTTTTTACATAAAGACTTCTCTCAGACCTCTTTAGTGTTCTTTCATTGAGGTTGAATGGGTCAATTCTTTCAGCACATGCTCTTTGTTGCATTTTCTGGATCTCTGATATGTTTTTCTCCTCTGAAATAAGTCTTTAAATATGTTTAAATATGCTATAAGAGGAAGGAAACAATCTATTCTCTATATCAATGGTAATTGGACAGGCAGTATTGGATTTATATTGCAGCAAGAAAATTCAGATTAGTTACTAGAAAAACCTTTTAAAGATAATAATAGTGAGTTATTGGAATAGATTGCCTGAGGAGGTTTTACAGTCCCCGTAGTTGGAAGTTTTTAAAAGACAGTCTAGACAAACATCTGTCAAGACTGATATGTTTGATCTTGCCGTGGGACAGAGGATGGATGAAATGACCTCTTGAGGTCCCTTCCAGCCCTGCTAGGAATCCATAAAATCATCTTTAAGCTCCCAGGGGAGAAAAGAAATATCCAAGCACAGAGAATCTGCTACAAATGACCTTTGATAATTTCATTGACAAAAATTTGGAAGTGGTCTCAGAGTACAGCTAGTAATGATGAGATAAAATTCTCCAAACTAATACTAACCAGTAGTTTCTTCAATCATAATTCTTATAAACACATTTTTAGGTTAACTCTGTGCACTGTGACTTAAGTTAAGGCTTCTTGTTGAACATAAAATTAAGATTCTGTGGTTGCAGAAGGAGGGTGTTCATTTGAAAAGAAAAAAACAACACATTTTTCATTACCACATTGCCACAATTGTTCCTACTCTCTCCAAGACAGGCCCATCAAGAGAGAGTATACTGATAAACTTGACTCTGGATATTGTTGTATCTGCAGAACACCAAAGGACTTTTTGTGAAGAGATTAGTGTCCTCATTTCACGGCTCCAAAGACAGCTGCAATTTGACTTAAAAGAGTTTGCCTGTAAGGATCTGATTGCTAAAGAATCATTTATTTCCAGAGTTCTCTGGAGCAGTGTTTTTCAACCTTTTGCGATTTTAATACCCTTTAAAAAATCCACAGAAGATATTGACTCCAAAATAGTGATCATAAGTCTATTAACTGAGAGTTTGGTATTAAGGGAACTGTAATGGTAATCAGAAAAAAGCAGTCTGAGTTCATAAGTGTCTGCATCACAGATCAAAATCAACTACTGTAGGGCTGTGCAGTACACAGAGGTGAAGTAGACTATAATTAGTTGAAGGGAAAGAGCAAGGTCTTCTGAAAACAAATTTAAAGATACTTTTCTATTTACAGATGAAAAAGTCTTTTATGAGACATACGGTTAAAATATAAAATCAAATAATAAAAATGAAGACTTTTCATAGAATTGCAAGACATTTCAGATCAGAAGAGACCTCAGGTGATCTCTAAGTCCAACTTCCTGCTCAAAGCAGCTTGGCTGTGATGAAGTCAGACCCAGTTTCTCAGGTGGGCATTACCCACCTGGGTAGTCAAAGCCTTCAAAGACAGAGATTGCATATCCTGTTACACTGCTTGACTCTTCTCTTGGCTTTACCACCTATCATCCTTTGAAGGCTGAATGAAGATTTTTTTCTTACTAATGACAATGTCTATGTAACAACAGCAACCAAAGTTCTCAGTGCACTCTAGAAACATTAATCCTATGCACTTTGTAAACATTAATCTTTTAACAGATGTTTATGACTTTGGTCTTTCAACTAGCTTGCTGTCATCTGTATAAAGAAATGATAATGCTTACTTGCTTTTGAGTATTTGAGAACATTTGGTGAAAACTACATTTTAAATTGAGAATTTTCTTCTACAAAAATAAGGATATTTTACTCTTGCATAAATTAAAATAAAAAAAATCATATCCCTTTTTACACACGAAATATGCAAAACTGACAAAGTAGTAGCTCAAGGACTAATTTAGTAAGAAAATGCAACTACTATTATCTCTTACTGAATTAAAGAACATCAAAACTATCAAAAAGATTCATCTACTATGTTGAAAAAGGCTTTATACGTCCCATTGAAAAGAATTGTGCTATTGATTTTATTGCTTTCAAATACATTGGTTCTGGAAATAAAATTAGGTATCAGGATGCAGGAGAAAAAAATCTTATATCATCAAAATAGAAAAACAACAAAGAATTGAGTACCCTCCCCACATGTAAAAAGCTCTTTCTAAACAACTGAATTAATTTATCTCTACAAGGAAAAAACAGAGATAAATAGTTCATATATCTTCAAAGAAGACAACTTTGCAATAACTAATATTCTTGAAAGAAAATTGATTATAATTCTTTTTCAAAGAGTATAATATAATTTTGGAGAATATTCTCTTTTCTGAATCACTTACATGAAACATTAATTTCAAGCAAATTAATGAGAGAATCTCTCTTAAATTCTGATTCAATGTTCTTATCAGTCAAGAATTTAAATGAAAATGTAATGAATAAACACATGCATATCATACACGTGCTGCAGAAGAGCAAAACATTTATAGAGTGGTGTAGAGAGGGAAGTGTAGTACAAAGTAGATATCTAGCCCAGTACAAGTGTAAGATGACGCCTGGTCCCCAGGTCCACTTTGTATACTATCCTTATAACTGTACTGTGTCACAGAAAAACACAAAATGCAAAATTTAATGGATGCCAACCTGCTGAGCTTTGTCCACATATCCACCATTCATATCAAAAGGAGCTTTGCAGTTTAGAAGATTTAAGGATCAAGATAGAAAAACAGTATGAAAGGAAATCTATTATGTATTGTAGCTCACCTGGTAGGTCTGAGGAGAAGCTATTCATTTTGTCTAGGAATCAAAACCTCTTACTGAATATGATTAAGGCTTTTAACTGCAGACATGGATGGCCTGATGCGTGATCTTTCCAAATTGTTCAGGTTGTGTAAAAGATATTTTTAGATTTGGAAATATTCTTCTAAATCCTTGTAAATTGTTTGACTGAACTTGTGTCTTCCTTTAAGGAATAGTAGGAGAAATGTCCTGTTTGCTGCCAGTTCAGCCCTGGCAATGTGCTCATTGCTGCACAAATGGTTAAGGACATTTGACCTTGTTTGTTCATTGGCAACGGTTTGATGCAAACCTATAAGCCCCCTTGGGACACTTGATAGGGCTTCCCATCACATTCAGCATTTTCTGAAAGTAGCAAAATGTTTTCTTGCCATCTGGAAGCTGTAATGTGCTGCTCTCAATTTTTCGTGTCCTAATTCTTCTGCCTAAACCATGTGAAATTTTCTACCTTTGATAGCAATCTCACCTTGCTCCTTAACTATAGCATAGAATATGACCTACCATGTTCCTTTTCTGTCTTATTACTAGTGTTTATATCCTTTTTCTGGAATACATATGAGCTTTTAAATTATTTATGATAGGCTATGTTACTGAGAAGAATATGAATCAAAATGGCAGACTAATAAATAAAATTACTTTTTTTTTTTTTGTCTCCCAAGAATTACATGAATACATGTTGTTTTGCTCATTTATCCAGTGAGGACAGAGACAAATTAAATGTCTTTCATTAGGAGAACTTTATCAGAATAGATAGTATGTATTATCAACTAGACTGCAGTTTTGCGTACACTTACGTATGTGATTAATTTTATCATAATAAAATGAGGCATTTGCATAAGTATATTCAGTGCCCTTAAAATTTAAATCTTTTTTTGAGTTGGGCTGTACTGATAACTCAATAATATGAAGGACAAGAGGACAACCCCCACCACACCCTTTTTTATACCCCACTCTGATTTTCTGACAATCAGACCTGGAACCAGGGAAACTTTTTGTAGAATATGATGCTGTTTGACGCTCATTTATCCTATTATGAGACTGCAGTTGGATGAGGCTGCTGGTCAGGATAGTGAAGTCAATAGCTGGTTTCATAATTAGCATAAAAAGAGGTCCAAGGAGTCTTTATTTCTTCTCTTTGCCTTGAAGTGAACAGCTGCTCCAGTCATGCATGCTAGACAAAGAATGCCAAAGCAACCCTCATTCAGGATCTCTGCTCATCTGACAAAGGTTGACTTATGTAGGGTTAGGAATTCCTCCACTGTGACATTTCTAACAGTGTAAGAAATGAGAGAAGCTCCACACACTAAGACAGCTTTTGTAATCAAATCTTGTAATTTGATGGATGCATGGCATTTAGGTCTATTGATCAGTGATAAAATAACAAGGAGAAAAAGCATTAAGATACTTCATTGTCAAAGGCAAAGATGGGTTTCTTTTTTTTCCTTCTGATAGCAATATTTAAGGGGAAAATATAGTGTAATGGAGAAAATACTTTTAAACATATAGCTTATTTAAAAATGTTCGTGATGTTAGGTTGCTCCAAGAAAAAGAGATTTAGAAACTTCTAAAATGTCAGCAATGTGAAATATTAATACTGAGTCGAGTTGAACAAAAAGTCTACTTCCTGATAGCACCTCATATTTGTCTCTCTGATATCTCAATAATGACTGCCATTGCAAACATTCTTTTTCTAAAGCATTAGGGATCTTCTTGACAAACTACAGGATTACAGTTTCAGGTGTATGTACCCAGGTAACTACAAGCTACTCCTGTCCTCCACCTCCCCAGCTGTGGAACAATAGATTTTTTTCTATAAGCAAAAATCAAGATCAGATGCTTCAAACTTACTGATGATAAAATCTATTATGGCAGTAGGAACTCTACAGTGTCTAATTTGCTTTTGTTTTTGTAACAGATCTGTTCTTCTGAGGAAAAAAAATTCAAATCTTTTTGTTGTCTTTTTTGTTTGTTTGTTTTTAATGTTTGCTCACAAAATATACTAGGAAAAAATGCTTTCCTTCATATCACTGAGTTTCATTTTCTTTTCTTTTTAACCAGTTTGTGTTTTTTTTCCATCAGTTGGGCAATGCATCAGTGAAGTCATAGCATTCTCAGTTGATGGGGCTGGGGACTGACCATGGAAAATGCACAGCAGGGGATAATCAGGTCCATGTTAGTAGTTGATAATGAAGGGAATGGTTAGAAATCAGTGTGTGGGGAAAGTGTGGAAATCTATTGAAAGTACAGATTAACCAAAAATTGTTTTAAAAATCTTTGTGTGGAAAATGCATAATGGAAAGGGTTTCTCTGACTTCAACATGTGGGCCAGCAGACAACTGATGGTTGCAGAGCAGTATAACAGTAGGAAAATTAATACATTTCAACTCTATAAAATTGACACTTTATACATAAGCTTTGCACAGAGTGGATGAGAAGTAATTGGTTCTTACACTTCTTGAAAGTCTGTGACTGCAGCTTTCAGAAACCTGCCACAAGAGGGAAGAGAGGGGAGAAAGATTCTGGTATCCCTAGGCAAGGAATTTCTGGTTTAGTTAGGGGACTTGCTGAAGAGTGGGTGTGTTATCTGCATTTAGGAACACAAGCATACATGTTAGCTGGGGTAAATATTTTGGTAAATCACTGTAAATTTTGAAATGTTTGCTAAGCAAACAAATAGCTGTCTAGACCTTAAGTTCCAAGTAGTGTACAACTGAGATGTTCATCTGGAGCAGTTACTCTTTGTTACAGAGTATAGCTGAGCCCTTATTGTTTTATAGATGGTGTGGGGTTTTTTTTTGTGTTAAAGAGGATTAGCTACCTAGCATGTATGTATGCTGTAATCTTTCTATATAAAGCTATATATTTCTGCTTCCTGGCAGAAAAACCATTGAGGATATGAATTGTATGATTATCATTCCTAGGCAAACTCTGGGAAACAAGAGAGAGGAACAAAGTGAGGGACATCTTATGTACTTTTTTCCCTATACTTCTCTATTTATCTGCTTTTTGCAAATAGTGCCAAACCAAAATGAGTGAGGCTTCTTTCTCTCCCCAGCCTAGAACACTAATATGTTCTCCTCTCTATCAAACTTGAAACTTTCTTCACTTTATTTTTAGTATGCAATAAACAACTTTTATTATAGAACTATTATGTATTATAGTAGTACTTCATAGTCATAGATAGGTTACCTGCTGTAAACTACCTACACAAAGGTGACCTAATATATTTATAACTGTCCAAATGTTTACAATTTTGGATTTTCTTTTCTGTCTGTCAGTACTTTCTGTAATTAAGTAAAAAGAGAAGTGATGTTATTCTTATAACTTCAGGTGAATTAGAAAAAAGGTTTGCAGCAAAGATAGTAAAGTAATGAAACTGGATATTGAAATATTCCTTGGAGAAGACTCGTTCTTTTGCTTAGCTTAAAAAAGAAATACTGAAGTTAAGGAATGTTATTGTATTTTGTAGTGACTTCAGGAAAACAGATCCTAAAATAAGTACGCACATCTTTCACACACTCTGGAAATTTTGACGTTTTCCAGCTGAAATTAGTCATACTTTCCTTCTCACTTATTTACATGTTTGTTTATTTATTTAATTTAAAGCAAATTCAGTGTCACTGTAACTCTGGGTGCCCTAGCAGAAAACTGAGGTTTAAGAGCATCAAAAATACCAGAGGATAGTAGTCATTTCTCTTCTCGACCAGCATTAAGCATTTCATGTCCTTTTTATGGCCTTCTCAGATGGCCGCATTCATATTACCCTGACCATCTTCACAGGTAGCTTTCCTTTTCCTCTTGTCCACTGGAAGGTCGCAATAGTGCCTGAGAACATGAACTGGAGATACTTTTTCTTTCAGCTGAAGGGAGAAAAAACACAAAAACATCAAATGGAATTTGGAAGGGATATTCCTATTTATATAAAATAAATTGAATAAACCATGACAACATGGAAGATTTGGGTGAAGGCAGAAATTTGAAATAGTTGTCTAATTACAGCACTTCAGCTCTTGCAGCTTTCACCCTCTACCCAAGCAGCTGTTGTCCCACCAGTCCGATACTTCACTGTGGATCCAGGGAGCCTGGCACTGAGCCTGTGCAGCACAGCTGCTGCCTTTCAGGGGTTGTGCTGTCAAAACTGCACTGCTGCTGGTTTGGTGGAGTCTTCTCAGGCTTCCCTGCCAAATCATTTGTGCGTGCTGCACAAGACTCACAGATGCATCCTGTAAAAGGATGGGGTCTACAGAAAAGGGGGATCATTGCACAGGATTTCTGCTTGTTGGAAAACAGTCTTTTAGAGGAAAAAGCCTTTTTGTTTTGCCTGAAGTTTAGTTGTATTCCCAAACCAAAGTATAGGACTGGAAAGATGGGGGCTATCCATTTCCTTGCAGATGTATTTAAACAAAATTCCTGTGCTGTACACAGTACTGCAGTATTGTTTATTGAGTCAATGTAAAAAAACAAACAAATAAAATAAAACCCTATTCAGTAGGTAGAATAATTGTTAGTCTGTATTAACATATGAAAACAAGTTTTACTAGGTTTTACTGTCAAGGAATACAATTCTCTTTTCCCTGTATTTTGACCCTGCAGTTATATGTGGTCAGGAAATCAGAAGTACTTTACTAAGCAGTAATTAAGACTACTCAACAACTCAAGATATGAAAGAAAAATGTGTCAATTCTTCTCATTGTTACTAATAGCCTATTGTTTGTTTGATGGCATGTAAGAAATTAGTGACATGCAGAGTGTAATTATTGTACGCCACAGATGTTATACAGTTTTAGATTTAGAGTAAAGTCTTTTGTATTGGTTTATTTGCTATCACAAAGAATGGGAAATAAATAACAGTTTTCTTTGCTTTTTGCTCCAGAGCAGGTAATAAAAAATAAATAAATTAATCTAAGTGTCTGCTGGAAGTATGAAATGCTGTGCCTGCATGAAGATACAAACACATGCATGAAACCATGGCAATTATGAATGCACAGCCTTGCACTGCCTTGAAACCCTGAAAAGGAAAATATACTTATTGAAGCAAAAGATTGTAATGTTAATGTGAACTGCACATAGGAATCAGCTTCAAAATATGGCAAAAAAGGAGTATTTTATGTAGTTCTGTCTTCCTGTGTCACCTAAAGGAATAAACATTGGTTTATTGTAATCACATTTTCATTCCAAAATATACAAAAGAGTTTAAAACTCTATGCAGCTTCCATTTGAAGATCATATAATGTGCTGAATAAGTTTGAATTAAATATACACCAAACATAAAATCAGACTAAGTTCCAGTATTCATTCGAATCAATAAATAATACTATGTAATTCCTTCACCACATAGCTAAGGATCACAGAATTGTAGGGGTTGGAAGGGACCCCCAGAGATCATTGGGTCCAACCCCCCTGCCAAAGCAGGTTCCTTAAAGCAGGCTGCCCAGGTAGGTAGGTGTCCAGACGGGCCTTGAATATCTCCAGAGAGGGAGACTCCACAACCTCCCTGGGCAGCCTGTTCCAGTGCTCCGTCACCCTCACCGTGAAGAAGTTCTTTCACATGTTGGTGCGGAACTTCCTGTGCTCCATCTTGTGGCCATTACCCCTTGTCCTGTCCCCACAAACCACTGAAAAGAGGCTGGCCAAATCCCTCTGTCTCCTACACTTCAGGTATTTATAAACATTGATAAGATCCCCTCTCAGTCTTCTTTTCTCCAGGCTGAACATACCCAGGTCTCTCAGACTTTCCTCATAGGGAAGATGCTCCAGGACCCATACCATCTTTGTGGCCCTCCGCTGGACTCTTTCCAGGAGATCCCTGTCTTTTTTGTACCAGGGAGTCCAGAACTAGACATAGTACTCCAGGTAAGGCCTGACCGGGGCAGAGTGGAGGGGGAGGATCACCTCCCTTGACCTGCTGGCCGTGCTCCTTTTAATGCACACCAGGATCCCATTGACCCTCTTGGCCACCAGGGCACACTGCTGGTTCACAGTCAACCTGTCGTCTACCAGGACCCCCAGGTCCTTCTCCTCAGAGCTCCTCTCCAGTAGGTCATCTCCCAGCCTGTACTGATACGTGAGGTTGTTCCTTCCCAGGTGCAGGACTCTACACTTGCTCTTATTAAACCTCATTTGGTTTCTTCCTGCCCATCTCTCCAGCAGGTCCAGGTCTCGCTGAACGGCAGCACAGCCTTCTGGCGTGTCAGCCACTCCTCCCAGCTTTGTGTCATCGGCGTACTTGCTGAGGGCAGACACTATTCCCTCATCAAGGCCGTCGATGAAGATGTTGAACAGGACTGGACCCAGCACTGACCCCTGGGGAACACCGCTAGTCACAGGTCTCCAGCCGGACTCTGTGCCACCGATCACCACCCTCTGAGCTCGGCCAGTCAGCCAGTTCTCAACCCACCTTACTGTCCACTCCTCTATCCCACACTTTCTCAGCTTTGCTATCGGGATGTCATGGGAGACAGCATCGAAAGCCTTGCTAAAGTCAAGGTAGATGACATCCACTGCTCTCCCCCCATCTACCCAGCTGGTGATGCCATCATAGAAGGCAACGAGGTTGGTCGAGCATGACTTCCCCTTGGTGAATCCATGCTGGTGAATCCATCCATGCCAAGGATGAATTTACTCATACATGTTTGCATACTAAATATCATGACTTCATCATGACTTCAATCTTACACTGCTCCGCATTAAATATGCATCTTAATTATTGAGGACAATAGTGTGTTCTTATTCCTTATGAACAGGACCTTGACGCTGCACCATGCAGTTTTCTTTCCTTCCATTAACTTGTGTGACCGTTTTCTTGTTAGAAGGTTCTGTTTGCCAAAGTTCTGGCCCCCAGATGCCAAAGACAAGGGAATGCCTGTGTATTGCTCAAGGCAAGACTCTCCGTTCAGGTTGTTCCGGAGCTCCACCTTTATCCTAGCTCATGTGGGGAGTTTGTAGGGAAGATTCAGTTGAGAAATGATAGTGCTTTTGAAAGACTACAGATGTGTCAGTTGTGTAGAATAACTTGCTGGTGTCATGCTTTATGAAAGGAATCTTAATGCAAATAGAAATTAAGTTTTCTATTTTTAAATGCTTCATAGATTTCAAAGCATTTTTCAACTAGTTCCTTGTTCGTGTAGCAAAACTCATGCAGAATTATACAATCTTGCAGATGGTTATTCACTGCAGAAAATATTTTTTTCTGTGTGCTCTATGTACGTATGTGGGTATCCTCTAAGAAACAAAATTCAGACTACAGTAACTCAGCATCTCACATCTATACATCTAATATTCCTTTCTGCACTTCCCTTAGATCATATGGCTTCTGGTTCAATAATGACTGTGTGTCTACAAATCACACAGCAGAGGCAGAACTTTAAAGAACCACAGATGATGAAAAACCAGAATTCCTGTCTTGCACTGCAGCCTGTATCCTATTTTCACTTTTTATTTGACCCTGCCTGAATAATCAATGTGGGACTGGCAAGGAGGTATCTAAGGAAACAAATTCAACAAAATGCAATTACGGAAAAAATCATTATTCAAACATAATGTGTTTTCTATACAAAGCATGGAATAATTTGCCATGTTGTACTGATCTACATTAATGGGTTATGAGGATTGGTTTGTGGACGTTACCTCCTTGTGTTTTTTGTGGGAGGATTTTGCATTTTTTTAGTCAAATAATATGACATTTCTCAGATTGGCTGGAAAATATTCTATGCTTCATTCTGCAGTTCCAAAGTAACATACAGATTAGCAAGTGTGGGACTGAATGTTATTCTGTCAACTTCACCTGGCTTGAGGGAATCTGATTGGCTTGAGAATCTGGTTGGCTTGAGGGACCAGCAGACTTGTATCCTCACATCCAAAGAGCATTGCTGGGCAGCAGGACAAATGCAGAGCCCACAACACACAAGGATACCTCCTGGTAGAAAGCATATAAAGGGTTGCTATGAGAGCTCAGCTATAAAAAGGCTGAGTGAAATATGGTATCACTAAAATGCATAGCAAACGTCAGTGTGATTTCCATGCTGCTAGGATTTGATTTTAATTCAACAGGAGTTTCTAGAATGAGAGAAAAGGTCAGATACACAAACCTGCATAAATCATGAATATAATATATTTCAATCAAAGCTTACTTTTATTGACCTGATGTTTCCTAAATTTTAACATGGACATAACTGTTTTCCTTGTACTCAGAAAATCTTGTTTGAAATAAGACTTAGAAAGTGTTGATGTCTTTCTATAGCTAAACAAAAGTAATTACTGAATCTGTGGGAAATTAAGCTGAAAACTTTGTAAGAAAACTTTGAAATATTTATAAATGCCTGAAATTGGAGGCGGAATTGCTACTTAAAAAGCACCAGTTCTGATCTTCTGACATCAAATGAGGGTACCAACAAACAAATAAGCTGAAATGTACATTGCTACAAGTCATTTTACCAGTCATTCCTTTAGCACACTGTAGGAGACTGAATACACAATGAACAGGTAGCTGTTGGATAAATTACATCTAACATTTATTTTTCCATAAATGAATGTCTGTGATAATGTCTGTTTTAACAGAGTTCAGTAATATGTACCTGATGTTATTTAGAAGGCTACAGTTAGCTTAATATCATCATTCTCTTCCTATTAGAGGAAAAAATTGAAAATAAGTTTGTCTCTTGATTTAAGACAGGTAAACCATTGTTAAGGAATATGCTGCAGCACTTTTTAAAAATACCAACTTCTTATTTTTATCTTATTTTTTATACAAATAACTAAAATTAAAATCATCTAAAAAATCAATCATTTGGGCATAGAATAAAATACCACCAACATTAGGGGAACTATAAAAATCCTAGGATCTTACCAGAAAGTTTTGGGACCTTTCAGTCTTTGCATCTTTAATGGACTAAGTCAGGTGTATCTGCACGCAGAGGTTATGTTGGCTCCATTGGGATTTGTCATTTCATTTTGTAGTATTGCTGCAACAAACTTTAAGCTACAGTACAAGCCCTCCAAAGCACATGAGAGTTTTGCTTGTATGGTTCTTGCCATTTATTTGGAATGAATACTTCTGATCATAAACCCAAATGCTCCCATTAGGTATACAGTTATAAGCGAGTCTAAAATGATTCTCGCAAATGATTGCAAGAGCACGTCAGTGACTGATTTGCCCATAGGAAAGCCAAAGGTAAATTGTTCCCAAGATGGAATCCAACAGAGCTGAAGGAATTGAAATGTTCAGAGTGAGATCTACAAATCCCCTTTTCATTTTCATGAGTGTTATAAAGAGTTGTTTGACCCTTACTGGAGTATTTCCTGAGAGTACTTTACACTGTAGAAAACTGTGGGTCTTGTCTGCTCTGACATACAGAGCATGCTGCATAGAACCATCTTCCTAGTCTTTGCATTTTGTCCTTGTATCTTACTGAACACTTGCCTTCCTGCCAGAGGGAACTCCATACCCTATTAGTTGCCCTTTTCTGAAGGTGTTTATTCTGCCAGTTTCTCTCCCATCTGTTCATGATTTGGGTTTCTGTAAAGGTAAGGAGAAATTATTTATGTAAACTTGAACATATATCTCTAAAAATGATTAAATTCTTAAAAATTATAGCAATCTATTGTAGGTGACTTTTCCAAACTTGCTTGTCTCTTCCTTGAGATTTGCTTGCCATATCCCTTTCAGAACTGATCTGGAATGTTCCTGCAGGAATCATTGTCTTTCATAAGTGAAAGAAGAGGGACTTCTTAGCACTTTTCTTACTTATCTTCTGATAATTAAATCCATAAAAAATAATAATAAATAATAATAAAAAAGAAAAGTTTAATTATGGCTTTGTATAAAAGCACAGCTTCCAATAAAGCAGAGTAGTGACGATGAGAACAGAGAAAGGAACAAATACTGACCAGATTCAACAAAAAGAAAATATATTAGTCAATTCTTTCTGAATCCCCAACAAGCAATACAGGAGGTACCGAATACCCTCCTTTTTCTACCTTTTTTTCTTTTTCAAAAGTCATCATAAAACACAATTGATGACTGGTAATTCTTGTTTCTGGTTTCACATTCTGGTTTCCCAATAACACTCAAATTTAGCTCCCACAATGTTAATTTTTATGGAATAAAATACCACTGCTGTTTTCGACTCATAAAAACACACAACATGCCAGAGTTTTAAAGCATTCAATCAGTTGGAACAGAGTATAACAGACTCCGTTTGCTGATTTTTTTTTCAGAGGCAAACGCTAGTGATACAAATAAAGTCACTTCCAACCTCTCATTCTGTCTAATCTAATCTTCACATTTATTTGATCACTATTGCCATGGTATCTGAGAAACAACCAAAAATCAAAAATAAAAATACTCCAGCATCTGCCCCTCTTCTGACCTTCCCATTGGTTTTGTTGCTTAATTAAATTTCTGAAGAGTTTTCTGGGAGGAGTGACAAGAGCCGTACCGAGAAAAAGACAACTTGCAGAGGAAATCTCGAACATTATTCTGATCTTAAGTGTTGTTCTCACCTGCAAAGAGCTCCTACAAAGTTTGATTTTTGCAAGAGATCCCTTAGATCTCCAGTTCTTAAGAAACAGTATTTTATTCCTACAGCCGTACTCTGTTTTATTTACCTGGAGTGTGTAAAGAAATGCAGCATTTTCCTCTTTTGCTGTTACCCGAATATCTAATACAGAGCTTCCTGTATGACTCCCTCTTTGAATTCCTAAATTGTGCTGTTACTTCTTTATTAACACTTACCTACACTAATTTACAGCTTCAAACTATAAGAGTTATCATGAAAGACTGCGAACAGTAAGGGCTCTCTACAGAAGATGATAAAATCTTTGTTCTTCACATAAGCTTATATATAAACATTGGTGCAAAAATCCTCTTCAGGCTCCATGACATTCTAGTACTTCACATATCACTTGAACATGGACTGGAAGTAGATCAGGCTAAAAGCAATTATAAAATATATTGCTAAAAGCAATTATAAAATAATTGCATTTCTTCAGATTTCCTTAGATCACAACAGAATTTCACTAGAGGAGGGTCTCTGTAGGAGCAAGGTAAGTTTTAATAAAGAGACGTGTAGCATATAGAACTTAGGCTTTGCTAGCTCATTTTATGTAAAATGCTTTGGACACAGGGACTTCAGGACTTCCATACTGCCACACAAGCGGAACTTACTTGTTTTTGCTAAAGGAGGAGAGATTTAGATTAGATAGAAGGAAGAGATAGAAGAAAGAAACACTCTTCTCTTAGAGAGTGGTGAGGCACTGGAACAGGCTGCCCAGAGGAGCTGTGGATGCCCCATCCCTGGGGGCATTCAGGGCCAGGCTGGATGGAGCTTTGAGCAACCTGGTCTGGTGGGAGGTGTCTCTGCCCATGGCAGGGGGCGGGGACTAGATGATCTTTAAGATCTGTTCCAACCCAAGCCATTCTATAGTTCTGTGTCTTGTAGAAGACCAATGCAATTGTTGTGATAGTGTCACCAGAGAAGAAAAGTAGAAGGTGAAATCAAAAAGGAAGAAATTTAAAGGGTTTTGGAGTTGCTGTCTTTGATTAGCAGTGAAAAGAAACCATCAGTATAAGCTGATGGTTTTAAAATAGTGTGTTTATTTGGTTCTGATTATATTACGCTGTGCCTTACCTGAATAGGAAGGTTTTAATTTCATGCTCCTCCATACTTACAGCAGCTTTATAAGACTATAATCTGTTAAGGCTAAGCTCTGCTTTATTGCTTTCCTTTCACAATCAAATGATTTTATGTAGTAATTAGTCTTCTACAAAAATCATAAACATTAGCATATTGCTAATTTAAACAGCAGTTACTAAATAAACCATTTTCCATGTGCAATCATTGGTGCATTTCTAGGGAATGTATTACATCTGAAGCATTGAGAAATGTGGTGCTTTAAGAATTCCAGTTTTTAAGGTTTATGTTTTAAAAGCTAATTGGGGGATTTTGGTGCCCAGTTCTCATTGAAATACATTTGCTTCTTTTGAAAAAGCTTATCTTCAGCAACTATTGATTTTAATAACTGAAATAAATAAGCAGAGAAAACAACTACTCAATAATTTTCAAGAAAGTTGTCTACTAACTTTCTAAAATAGAAATAGAACAGTATTTCTTTGACAAATTATTGGTATTTGACATGCTATACCTAGAAATAACCTTATCCATCAGAAGTGTGTAGTACCCAAAATATGATATTTTACTGCTAATTTTCCAGTGTAGACTATCATCTTAAGATAGGCATTGCTAACATTAAAGCTAGTATAATGATTGGGTTGATATTATTTCAAAGATCCCTGGTTATATGATAACATGCTGTGGACTTGCAGACCTCTGTGACAAATGACACTCTTGAGCATCCCTTTTAATTTCATGTGTTTAAAGGAACAATCTCAAATTAAATAGCACATAATTTTTAGTAAATTCATTCAGAAACTTTAGAGGTAACAGAATCAAAATACATTTTAGAATAAATTAGGTCTTGTCATTGGAATAAAGGGCTGCATAATCATAATGTACAAGCTCAGGGAAAAGCTGTGTGCACGGCCTTTGTTGGGCAGACCTCAGGTTGGGCCTTGAATCCTCCACTGTGATTATTTAGATTCCACATAAAATATGGTCCATTTCTGATGTAATTCCTTATATTAAGTTCTTTTTTATCCTGGAAAAAAAAAAAGAGCACACACCATATTGTCAGTTTTTAGGGAGGTTATATATTGCTAATACAGATATCAATGCTTATTGAAGATATTTCTTTTTATTCTTTTATGTCTGAAAGCATGCAGGTTTTATTAAATGTAAAATACTGAAAGGAACACAGAATCCATATTGCATGGCATGTCCTGCTGTGGCCTTACTTTGCCAAAGAAATGTAGCAAAAAAAGTGCTGGTAATATCCTTTGTCTTCATTATAAGAATCTGTGTTCCTACATTCTTTCTGATGTAAGGCCATTTACCTTGACTCCCAACTACATTTAATCTCATTACATTCACTGTCATTATAGCAACATCTTTATTCCACTTGAAAGACTTTAAAGCTCTGGAGGATGATATTACAGTAAGGGCAGAATATGCTTTATTGAATAGGGTCCTGTGTAAATTCCAGATATGATCACGCTATCCATTTTTATGAGCCTACTCACATGATTCTGGATTAATGTAGCAATTGTAATTCTTCCAGTAAAATATGGGGATGGGAAATCAGACCATAAATAAGCATCTTAAATATTTTGATATGGAAAGGACCTAAAAAGATGTATTAAAAGATCTTAATATAGATCTTGGCTGAAAAATGAAGTTCTGTACTTTTCCTCTACAAAAATGAAAATGAGTCTGCAAAATGAAAATGTGTATAAATACAAATACCAATGCTAGAAAATAAAATAGTAAATTAATTCCAAGACAGGAAATGACATTACTATCTTACTCTCAATATAGAACTCAGTGTTTCAAGGATTATATATATATATATATATTTATTTATTTCTAATTTCAGTAACAAAATCTACACTGCTGAGTTGAATAAGCTTTATTCCTGGGGAAACAAACAAACAAACACATCTAGGTTACTTGACAGAGAATCAGCCTGAGGAGTGAAATTTCCGCAGTCAAAATATTTCAGAAAAATAAAAAGCCAGAGTGGCAGGGTTGGGATTCTCATCGTGTACATCTCGCAAGCAGCCCACGGGGTCACTAAAGGAGTCCCAGAGTGTCCTGAGAGGCAACAGGGTTCCCAGAAAGGCGGTAGAACCCAAGAAGCTACTGTCATCTGCTCTGTCTGTTCAACTTTCTTAGACTTTTTTAAGTCCATTTATGAAAATATATCTTTGTGTTGGATTACCTCTTTCATTCCTTGTATTCCTGTATACAGTTGTATAGACCAGTAGGTAAAAGGTGGGTGCAAAATTTCTTTGGGATCAGATAAAAATACTTTCCTTATGCCTTGCTCTAGACAATGAAATAAATAGCTATATGGAATTAATAGGTCATAAGTTCTATTTTATGAAAAACGTAGAAAAAATATTCTTCATGCATGTCTGAATAAAGCATTGTTGAAGTACTCCACATGACCATGCTGATAAATAGACTTATCCATTAACTGAAGGGCAAGTTATTGGTTCTTGCCTTTGGTCAGTGACAATGTTGAATGATCTTGCCATTTATTATGGCAGATTTTATTAGGCATGTTATTATATGCTACCCATACAATTTTATGTACTGGTAGAAAATGAAATTATACTTTATCAGATTATTTCTGTGCCTTTAAGTATCCCAGATGGTTCAAGAGAGATTTGCAAAGTGTAGAACTTCTTAATGAACACAGACCTAGAGGATGATAAAGATGATTCTGTCTGCTCTTTAGTCTTTGAAGCGGCAGCATCCATTGCTTATCCAGATACTGACCCAAGGGAGAGCTAACAGTAAAAACTTACTTTTGGAGAGGTGGCAACTAAAGATTTGACTTTGCTTTGAGAATGGCCACAAAGTGTAAAGACTAGGTATGCCTTAGGCTAATATAAACACAATATCTTTCTTTTTGAAGGGGCAAGCTTTCTACTCTATGAGCTTAAATAGATATTAATGTTGCTAATTGGTTCAGATAGTTTAGGTAAATGGTGTTTTTTTGAAGACCTCAAGTGCAAGATTAGTCATATCAAGAGAAATAATTGCCTACCTAGCCATTTCAGTAACCTCTGCTATTCTCTCCTTTCTCCCCTTACAAAGCAACTTCATCAAGCCGTGATAAGCATTGCTCACACAGAACCTCTAAGTCTTGCTTTAAAGAGGCACATAAGTGATGAAAAGAGAGAAAAGACAGTCAGGAAATAGAACTCAGTGAGGTTATAGATTCTTGCAGATTTTTTCTTCCAAACTGTTATTCACTAAAAAGATTTTCCTTTCCCTCATGCCACAGTATTATGCTCCTAATGCTGTATATTCCTGGCAGATGCATGGCAGAGTATTTTCATCACTTCTATTGAACTTGGGAGATGTTGGATCAGGCTGACACAGGGCTTCCTCACAAAAAGATTCATTGGTTTTTCCACTGAACAGAGTTCTCATTACTGAGGAACACAATCTAATTTCCACTTATACAATGGATAGGTCCCATAGTTCACAAAAATGTATGGAGGGAAAAGGTGTCTTGCAAACCTATCACTCCATCTTTGGTCTTTCAGAGTTTATCCTCAAATGAGTTCAACAAAATGCCATTTGTATTTCTTTTTCATATGTAATTCCATATGTATGTGTCCATATATGTGACGTTTGTCCTCAGGTGCACAGTCAAAGGTTTGTACAAGAGTATATTCCTGATGCAGTAATTGGACTCTTCTTTGAAATCTCTTTGGAATGATGGCTCCCTCTACTGTTACTATGCATTTTGGTGGCCATTGTTTAAGTCACCATTTCCAGTAGTGTTTTATAGGCATTTTTAATAACTTCAAAATATTCAATTTAGTATTTGCCAGTTATTTCAGTAAACAGCCTTGTTCCATAAAAAAACTAATGAATTTATTACTTTCCTCCTTTCTGATCAACCAGGAAAAAAAATCTTTTTCTTGCATTCCCACTCAGATATGTTCTGTTTTATTTAAAAATTAAGAGTTTTGTGCCTGTGTCTTTCTCTTCTTTATTAGAATTAATTGAATCTAATTTAATATGAGGAGATACCAAGTAATCCCTCTTTAGAATCTTTTTCTGTTCCAGAAGTGCTGTTTTCATTCTACTAGATATCAAAAAGTAACAGATTGGCTGTTTTTGCCACTAGCTCTCCATCATGCTGGAATTGTTTCTACTGCAAAAGAATCAGGCAAGGTCAGTTGGTTTTGTAGTTCTAAAACTCATACAACTGAAAAAAATTGGTTGGTGGAATTTGCTCCTTTGGGAAGAGAAAACCTAAAAATGGCAGGTGTACAAACTGGTAGCAGAATCCTAGCAACAGTTAAACCTACAGAGAAAGCTTGACATAACCTTATTGTTTCTTACTAATAATAAGAAATATCACTAAGGTGTTTTTTTTTCCTCAAACAGTATGTAAATGTAGTTATGTAGAAGTTGAAAAAGTAGACATGTTAGCCTATTCCAAGTAAATACGCTTTGACTAACCTTGGCCATCTTAAAGGATTCCCTTAATTCATAATTTTGAGAGTGTATTTTTCTTTGAAAAAACAAATGAGGCAGATAAAACATTCTTTAGCGAAAATGTTTGTAGAATTGGAATCTGAATTATTTGCTGACACACAATTGTTCTCACTCACTCTTCCTCCCAACTGAATTTTAATTCAGCAATCTGAGATTTTACAAAACTAATCATTTGGTTTGATCCTGTGAATACATTCTCCTTGAATAAAGAAAAAATCAATAGGTGAAAACAAGTGATGAGAGGAAGAAAAATCATTTTCCTATGCTCTAAAAAGGTAGCTGTTCCTTGACAAATGGTAGCATATTCTACAATTAGCATTATAGTATGTCTCAAGGTGAAAATGCAGAAAAGACCAGGTTCTCTCAATGGAACACGTCAGTGTCTAGTGATGAGTATGATTCAAGTTCACTTTGTCCTCCATCACCTTGTCATCAATTTTCTTAACTTTCGGCAGCAGCTGGAAAACATTTTTCTATTTGCCGTTGATATGTGCAAGTTAATCAATAGTGTTAATCTGCATTCCAGATATCTGGAAAGTGTGTTCCTTACTACTACCGCTGTTTTTTCCCTTATGTTTGGAAACCTACAGATTGGTGTATGTATGGTCTTATCTACCATTATTGTCTGATTTCTTTGATTATGATAACACAATTTTGTCTATATGTTGTATGAGAAATGCCTGGGCTTTTGGTAAGAGAAAAATATTTTTTAATTCAGCTGACTATATCCACAGATACATGCGTCCATGTTCTAAACAATTTACAAGCTTTCAGTAAAGTTGAAGCAGACATTGTAACTTTAACAACTGTAGGGTTGATACAGATTCAGGGAAACTTTAAGGTCTTTATTTTACTTTTGCCCACTAATTTGCCAGCAGCATCTTTTGAGTGCACCTACCAGAAGAATATGCTTGCAGATAGAATTTATCAAGCATTAAATAGAGCTAAGTGCATATATAGAACATTGTTAATTATGCTTGGTCATCCTGCTATACTGTGGAGAATAATATATTTTTACTTCTCATGTTCCTTTTGGGATAAATATGCCATGTTGCTGGTTGATAGCACTGACTCCAAAAGCTGAACTGTTTGGCTTACTTTTTGACTGCTCTGTGTTCAGGTATCCTGAACAGCAAGCACAGACCTCATCCGTCTGTCTTGAAAGTACATTAAAATTTTCTACTAGAAGTCTAGTTTGAGTCCTGAAACAGATTGGAAATTATGAAAATGATTCAGTATTTCAAGAATCATATGGTATTACAGGATACTCTATCAAATTACCTTTCACAGAAATCTCTTTTCACCTGTTAGTTATTTATGTTATGGCTGTTGTCCTCAAATACAGCAGAAAGGTAGGACTTTCTGGTCGAAAGGGAAAAGACTTGTACAAAAAATAAGGAGAAGATTTGGTTTCTTTACCCTGCTCCCTGATCTTTCCTAATTTATTAACCTCTTATTGAAGCTGAACAAACCAGCTGATAGCATGCAGCACTTTCTACAGTCGGCATCAGCAATAATGCTATATTTGCAAGGCAAGAGCTTAGATACAGTGAGTAAGGAACAAAGCACAAAAACTTCAAATTCCTCTTCTTCAGTGCTTATGTTTCATCAGATTGTTAGTTTTCATTCTCATGTCATTTAACGTTGTTATAATTTCCATAATGTGTGCTGCATTTTTTACAGTGTTTTCATTAAGTATCATTCTTGCCTCCTTTGCCCGACCTACCATTTTGTCTGTGTTCAGGTCTGTACAGAAGAATCTTCACTCTAGCTTTTGGCTCGTGCTTTTTTGAGCCAAGCTTCTGCCAAGTGTGTGGTGGGGCTGTAGCTTTACTCTTCTCCAGAAAGGTTCCTCTGCTTACTCTGTGGAACAGCCACAGGGGGAGGAATAATACTCAAAGCCTGTGACTTTAGGCAGTCATAGGCAGCAATATGGGGTGCCATGGGTTGTGGTAAGCCAGGTAGTAGCAAGTAAGAGGTAGGACATTGCAAAGTTTTTCTGGTTTGTGTCGAATGCCAGGTTTACCAGAGAAGTCTACAGAAAATGAAGATACAGTGCGTGCCACTCAGTAAGAACTTAGAAGACACTTCAGTGATACCTTTCCTAACCTAATCCCTGACAGTACTCCCTAAAAATGAACAGATGTGTCGCAATTTGAGACTGGCTTAACAGGTGAAATACCAGTCCTTATATTCCTAATGGTCTGACAGACTGCAAAAAAATTGTACAAAAGCATCTGCAACTTTTTTTAGATCTCTACCCAGGAGAAACCATGTGGCTAAAACTCTCAGTCCTCCAAAGACATATTCTGGCTTGTTTCTTTTCAAAATAAAATCAGATGATCAAATGCTCCTTTCTACTTTGTAGAAGAAAAAAAAAAAAAAAAAAAGAATGTTTAAGATTTTTTAAAAACATTTTTCCCTTATTTTGTGTTCTTACCAGAATTTTGCTATTCACAGAAAAACTGCAGTTGTTTTTGCTTTCACTCTTTTTTCTTGTAGGGGTCGTGTGCTGCTTTTAATTGCAGCCTTATTCCCTACTGAGGCCTATACAAGTATTATCCAGAACGACAATTTAGCTACTACATTTGGACTGTGACAGCTAATCTTCTGTGTCAGAGGTTTACTGTACTGGATTTATTAACACCTTCACAATCTTCACTAGGCCTTTAAAATTCTTCAGGTTAAATTCATCCTAAGTCAAGCATAATGAATTCTCAATTCTGTCTAAATTCTGTGACTAGTGACAAATTCCATGTGATAATGTTGAACTGCAGAAATGTAAATGCAGAAGAAAAGAAAAAAAGGAGCAGTTGTAAATACTGATGAGCACAATAATTATCCACTAACAATGACTAATGAATAAATCAAGCATACAAAAAAAGGATCCCGAGGACCAGGAGTCAAATCAGGAAAAAGACTGTGCTTTGTGTTTTACAGTCAAGGATAAATCTATACTTTTCAGCACAAGTGCTCCAAAATGTTACCTCTTTGTTTCAGAATGTAGCTTCTTTTTTATGTTAGATTTCATTAACTGTGAAATATGTGTAGAAGAAATATGTGTCAAGAAAATAATTCCTTCAGTTATGTTTATGTGGTGACATTGATTTAAGTATGAACCACATGAAGTGTCATTGATCTAAGCAGGGATCAGATTGAAACATCCAAGGGAAGAATATGGTACTTCAGTTGCATAGGAGCAAAACACCCTCTACAGTAATTAATTCACATGCACTTTTCTTAGTGAGTCACAAGCTCTTCTTGTATGTATCGAGACTTATCTGTTTCAACAGTGGGGAGCATAGGCACATGAGTCTTGTATTTGTTGTTGTAGTGAGCAACAAATTAGCAAAAGCCAATGTAATATTAACCTCCTTTAATTGCAGTCTCCTTCTTGTCTGTGTGCTCTGCTGTATATATTTAGTTGCACAGTCTCTGGGTGCTGTAGTGTTTGCAGTATGATCATAAATAGATGACTGTGCAATTCATTTTCAGGCATCAGTGGTGAATTTTCATAAACCTTCAGTAGTTCTTGAAGAATTTAACTATTTCAAAACATTAAAGCAAATACTAGAATCACTTCATATATGCTATTTCCATGTAGATTCTTTCAGACACTGATAAAAGTTTAGATTCAGACTATAGATAACTTAGAAGATAATTCTATTATTATAGAATAATATCAGTATATTATCAGTATATTAGTATAGTAATATATATAAAATTGTGTATTAGAATAGTAATAATATTTAAGCATATTACCAAATCCAGAAATAATCCTAAAACAATGGAGAAGGCACAGATGAAAATGCAAATGGAAATCTAGGAGTGGGATGAATTGGAAAGTTCATATCCCAGCAGGTGGCAGTATACCAATACCCAGATGAAACTAGAGAGTATTTTATGACTGGAAGTGGTAAATATTTGATGAAATGCAAATTTAAGATGCCAAAAGCTGTAGTAGGTGGGGAATTCCTTGAATTTTTAGCATATTCCAAACCAGGTGTTGTGTGTAGGACAATTTATCACAAAAATCATCAACCTTAATCCAGTGGCTATGTACTGAAATTCTGCTTGAACTAATTCATCCTGTAGAGTGATTTATTTCCACTTTCTGTAATATTGTATTGCTGTACAAAATTAAATGCTATATTCTGTCTAGAAGAGGAGATAACCTGTTTGTGACTGAAAGAATGTGGTACCATCATGGCTGATTTTTCTATGAAATATTTCTTGAAATAGAATCTATATCAGAATCAGGTTTGGCAGAGCCATAACTTTCTGAAAACACTGTTTGAATATGTAAGGTGTAGAATTACTGTGGGAAGTGATATACAGTTAAAATTATTTTCTGTGTAACAAAGCAGTCTTATACTGCTTGGCTGATCTTTAAACAAAAAGTTAACATATCAAAAACACTTACTAAAACCATTAGGTTTCTTGCAGTGCATTACAGTCCAATAATTGTAATGAAGAGAACTGATCTCTTCATGTTAAAATTCTAACAAGGGAAATATTTTCTAGACATCGCTTACTCTAGAAGTTTGTTTTTGTTTTTCTTATTTTCACTGACTTTTATAGAAGTAGCCATCATTCATAAACAGTATCCTAGGCTACGAAATACCTTATTTATATCTATTTCCAAAGGTTTTCCGATTTGGGGATATTAATGGGAGATGACTGAAGAACATGTTCTATTGTATTATGCAGCATGTTTTTTAAAGCCACAAATAGCACAAGATTTACTTTTGTGTATGCATTACTGATTATTATTGTCTCAGTGGGTAATTATTTTTGCAGTATTTACTTAACCCCTTAATACTTGAACTTATACTGTTCTGGTGCATGTTGCACAGTGGGCAGAGGAGGCTACGGCAGCAGACATGAGGAGTTAATTGACTTTTATTGAAGCAGTTTATAGCTTTCTCTTGTCTTCATCCTTAAACACTACTGATCCACTGTAAACTAAGATCTATTGGGACAATATTTTTAAAGATGTTTAGTTTTCCACTAACCTACATTTTGTTTCTGTTGTTTCATTTTTTTCCCCCAAGATACCATAGTGATAAAAAGGATAAGGTCATTGTTTCTGAGTCCCTCTTTCTTAAGGTGAACATATTAAATTCTCTTGCCCATTAAAGGGCAGATGTGGTGGTGGTGTGTTTTTGTTTTTTTTTTTTCCTTCCCAGGGGAATTTACACACTCTTCAGTTAGTGGAACAGAAATTGAGGTAATTTAGGTAGCTACATTTGCTTAGCTTAGCTAATATAAACTACTGTGAAGAGATCTGAGGGGAGAAGTATTACCCTTCCTAAAATATCAAATCTTATTTCAGTTAATTCTAATGGTTTGCTTCTTGTAGTATTTCACCATTATCAGCACTCGGTGTGTTTGAGCTCTACTAAAGATTTACATGAAAGCTTTATGGATTACACTTTTTTAGAACTCAGAGGATTTTATGGATTGTTATTCATAACATCTGCCACTTAGAGGAAAAAAAAAAGTCTTAAAATGCTCCTTTAATGTGTATTTAATGCTTGTGATACAATTTTATATTAAATAAGATTTGTTTTATTTTAACAGTTGTGTTTGTGTAGCAGTAGGAAAGATCTGTTTGCTCTATAAACTCTTAGGTCTGAGGCTTATAGCTTGGCTATTAAAACTTTCATTAAAAGGAAAGTTGATTTTTTTCAGCATATGACATGTAGCTTTTACTAAAGATGGAAGACTGGAATAAGAGTACAAAGTAAACATTTTAATGTTAATGAATACTTACCAGTAACCAAAAAGAAATAAGTAAAGAAATAACGTAGACCCTTTCTATTTTCCTGCAGTTTGCTTTATTTTTTTCCTAAAAAACAAACAAACAAAACAACACAATACTTTGCTAGAATTTGAGAGAGTATTGCCACAAAAGAGATATTGAAAGATGTTCTAAAGGCAGACAAATTAAGCTTAACCCCTTTTTTAATTTTTAACCATGGGAAACTCTCATAGTTAGTTTTGTGCTTGACATTGAACTGGGCAGGTGTGTCCACATAAGGTGCAACAGAGAGGATTTGCATGCTGGCTTGCTGAAGTGACAGAATTGTGCAAAATAACTGCAGTGGTCTGGCAAGCTTCAGTAAGCAGGTGGATCTGAAATACCTACCTCCAAAATTACAATGCTGCAAAAGCCTGCTTGCCTGCTACCTAACTAAGGACATGTCTACCCTTTTTTGCCCACATTATTATTCCCCAGGCTTCTCTTCTGTACATCTTGACATATCTATAACTGCCCCAGTCTGGAGTTGGGCAGGGTATCCTGTAACTCTGAATACATTTGAGATCCAGAAATTCTGTATGTGTGTATGTGAATATCTTGTACTGTGAATGGGAGAATTTGTATACGCATATAGGGAGGCATACATTTGCATAAAAGAGAAGATGTTGATACTGATTTTTACTGAATACAGATAACACCGTTCATTCAGAAGATTTAGAAAGCCATTTCTCCTTTGTATTGTCACCTTTTTTGACCTGCATTTCCAAATGCTATTAGTTTTGAACAAATATTATTATGATAACAGTACTACATTAATCAGCAAGAGAATCCTTTTTTCAGAAATATTTTTTATCAGGAAAAAAAAAAAGATAAAAAAAGATTGCTCAAATAGAAGTGTATAAGAAATCATGAAAATTTCATCAGGGAACTTTTCCAAAACGGATACAAGTCAACTGAAGAAACCAGAACAGTCAGTAGTCTGATAATTAGAACCCCCACCTAAGAGCATTTAAAGCAGTGATTGGAATCTGGCCCTGCAGAGCACAAGGATGTGCTTGTACAAAGAGGAAATAGTTTTTTTTGAGGTGGTTTTCTTTCTCATAAGCAATAAATTACAAGAAGATAATTGGGAACAGCCACCATGGGCTTGACAATGATAAATCATATGGGACCAGCCTGAAAACTACTCATCTAAAAAGGCAATGGTAGAGAAGAGAACAGTAGTGGATGTACTAAACTTGACTCAAGAATTTTTTTTTTTTGCACTGTCTTCTCTTCCACAGTATTCACATTTGGAAACTAAGGAAGTTTGGGCTGTTAAAGGGGCTGAAAATTGGCTAGATCACCAGGCTAAAAGGGCCAACCAGTGCTATGATTTGAGAGTATGAAGGAGTAAATACTAAAGCTGTTTATGTTAAATGTCTTCATCAGTCATCTGGCTGATAGGGAATTGGTTGAGTTGCCATCCCTGGAAGTATTTAAGAGACACGTGGATGTGGTGTTTGGAGAGAGAGTTTGGTGGCAGACTTGGTAGTATTAGGCTGATGGTTGGACTCGATGATCTTAAGGGTCTTTTCCAACCTAAATGATTCTATAATTCTATGAAGCAAGTGAATACAGTTGGCCAAATTATAGAGGATGCTAAATTGGAAGCAAGTCATGGCAAAAGTTAGAACTTCAGAGCAGAGGGATTCAGAAACTTGAGAATTTGGCCAACATAAACCTCATAAAGGTCAACAAAGTGAAGAGCAAAGTTTTGTAGTGGGATGGAAAAACACTGTGCCTTGGTGAAGACTGGGAACCCACTAAGGAACAGCCAGCCCTGCTGGAACCTTGGAGTTACAGGGGATGCAAGACTGAATGTGAGCTAGCAGCGCCCTCTTACTGTGAATAAGGCAAATCACATACTGGGCTACATTATGTATGTCTGCTCCTTGCTGGTGAAGCTGCACCTCAAACACCAGATCTGTTTTCAGGCCCTCCAGGTCAAGGCAGAATTTGACAAACTGGAGAGGATCCATCAGAAGGTTGTTAAGATCTTTAGGGACCTGGATTACCAGCCCTGTGTAGAGAGGTTGAGGGAGATACACTTTCTTAGTCTGGCAAAGATCCTAATAGCAGCCTACGGCTACTTGAAGAGGAATTACAAAGATGACAGAGGCAATCTCTTCCCAGCAGATAACATAGCAAAAGATGATAACCATGAATAGTGGCTTGGGAGGTTTGAATGAGGTCTTCCTATCAAGACTGCCAATGAATACACAGCTTGTGAGTGTGTTTTTCATACTCCTACATGTCACAATCATTTATTTTAATATTTTTAACACTTCATCTAATTTCAGTTGTTTTTAACAGAGAATGAGTTTAAACCAGGTGAAAATTTCCACAGGCAGTTACTCACTCCCTCAGCAATCTCCTGTCATATCACTGTGTTTAAGTCTCTTAAGGGAATATTCAGATTTCTTTTTTGCAAAGTGGAATGAATTGAAGACAAAATACCAACTTGGAATTCCCCAGGAAAGGCAGCTTTCAGTCAGCTTTCATAACAAGTGTTAAGCAGATTCAGAGAGGTTTTTAGTTTATGGATTTATAGCACATATAGCGCATCTCCATTGACCCAGTAGACACTAACAGTTTTGTCTGAGGCATTAAAGTCTGATGGGTTAATGATCAACTGATTAAAAATTCTCAATAGGTTTTGACGTAATAGACTATCATATTCTATTAAGTAAATCACACAAGATTATTCAAAATTGTAATTCAGATTAGGAAGAGCTACTTTTCCTAGAATATAGTAGAGAGACCTAGAAAATAAAGCACTAATAGAATTGCCAGAATAATTTACTGTTGCATGACATGAAAGTGGCTTAAATCTTTGCTGGCAGATAAGAACACATAGTAATAGTTCAAAGTGATCATTACTACTTAATCATGACACTTTCTGCTGGAGGAGGTGGTTATAATTCTCCAAAATTATGCACTTGCATTTCCTCAACTCTTTCTCTTCTTCCTCCTTATGGCATATTTTAAGTGACAAGGCTCATATTGAAATTAAATTTGTTCCTATCAGTTAGTGAATTAGTAGAATGACCACAAAATAGTTATTTAAACTTTACTGAAATAATGAAAAGCATTTCAAACCACTGTTATCACTGTTACCATCATTGACTTGAAAACTAATGGCATGTAACATAATTTTTATTTTTAATCTGATCACTTAATATTTTATTGATATATTTACAGGTAACAGTCTCCAACATAAGTATTCCATATCCTATTTCTCATGTTTGGTTTTGCTACATTACATTTGCATTATTTTCTTTTTGTGGCATATGGTGGAACAAAGTTTTATTACTGCTTTTTTTAGTTTATCAGATCAACTTTTTTCAGCAGAAACACCCGTAGGAGTCCCTGGAATGTATCTGTGAAATTTAAAAACAAACAAACAAAACAAACCAAAACCACATGAGTACTTTTGTGCCTCTTAATATCCCATAAATGATTAAGAGTTATGAAAAAGATATTTAAAATAACTAGTATTTTGTATGCCAGTGGATTCATGCCCAAGGGGCATTGGAAAAGCAAGCTCTTTCCAGGTTTTTTGAGTATATGCCTACTTTATTATGCTTAATATATCTTAATGAAATTGTTTTGAATACCATGATCCAAATAAATCCAAATGTTTTCCTTTTAATCATGGAAGTCATTTTTTGGCTAAATTTGCTGAGACTCCTGACTGGAGAACTGGATTGCCTACTGCAGAGAAATACTGCCAAAGCTTTTCAGGGTTAGAGAGAGATGACTTGCCCAGCATTACTCAGTATCACCTCTATTTATGAAATCCAGTAAATGGTGAAGGTGTGTAAGCTCATTATATGCCATGAAACATCTCAGTGTTGTCTCTCTTGTTTTGTCTTCTTAAAGAGTCAGCACAGTGTCTTCCAAAGCTCTAAAAATGACAGTTGAATTTTCTAGATATACTACTGACCAATAAAGTCTCACAATGGAAGAAGACTTAGTGGACATGTGTAAGGGTATGGACATGGGTAAGAGCATGAATCTCACAGAATAATGCAGAGCGTGACTGACCACAGCTGTTGCAAAGAAGGATGACTTTATCTCATTGCAAAGGGGACAAGAGGGTGGTCTTTGTTTTATATAAGCAGCTGTGTCAGTTGACTGTATGTATCACAGCTGAGTGGATCAGTTAGCAGCGTAAATGTTTCTCCCTCAGTTAGCCAGACCAGCATAGGAGGAAGTGAATACATGGCTTAGCCCAACATAAGAGTGTAAGCTAAACAACTAGCAAATGAGTTTCAAAAAGAACTACTGACTTGTGCTGGCTTCAACCCACATGCTCCTTCTTGGCAACTGGGGACACCCAGCACTGTGATGGCGAGCATATTAAAGCAACCAGTGTTGGGAATCACATCGGTATTGTGATTGAACTGTGTATTGCAATTGCTATATTTTGCTAAACATAACTTATATTTGCATTGTGTTTCAGTGTATTTTGTATCACTCTGATAAATCAAAAGTCTTGTGTAGCATCAAATATCTTCAAATAAGTTAATTTAAACATTTCACCCTCTCTGCATGGAATATCTAAAAGAATCTGGTCAAAGAGAATTGGACTCTTTGGAGAACTGGTACTTAATGTTTTATGTTTAATTCACTAGGTTCTTGGTAAAGCAAATGCAATTTGCAAGTCAACTGTTGAGTGGAAATACCCTTCAATTAATATTTTGGTTATAATGGATGTGTTAAAATGAGGGAGATGGTAGTTAATGACACCTTGAAAAGTAACTTTTTTCATGGATTTTTTTTAAATCCATTGATTACTTAGGGACAGTGATTGTTTTAAGTTCTGTGCTTAGTCTTCCTCACTGTAACAGGACTGAACTATTTCAAACATTCTGATTTCACAACCACGCAGGGTTTAAAATATACATTTCTCCCTTATACCATTAGAATTAGTAAGAACACATGTCAAGTATGTTTGTAAGAGTAAATTGCTCCTTCCTTGATGTTTCAGTAGTGGATTCTAATTTTTGTCTCATATTGGGCTTTCTTTTCTTTGTTTTCATTGTGTTTTCTTTCTCCCTTTTCAAGTGTTCTTCACTGACACAGTCTCTGCTGTGTAACCTCCCTGACTTCTGGTCAGGATGGGGTGACTTCGTTTCATTCTGCCTTGCCTGTTATGTGGCCATTTGTTCACTAATGTCAAACATCTACTGTGGCATGTTAGGTCAAGCCATAAGAGGTAGGCTTCTTCTGATACTATCTAGCACATGGAAAGTGCCTGTCCTGTGGAATGATTATAGCAATCACAGCATCATAACATCTTCCTTTATATCAAGTACACATTATTGTGTGTGTGTGTCTATAAGATCTTCAGTGAAGCATTTTTAAAATGGCTCTACACCTGAACTTTCTGACTACTGCATCTTGTTTATCTTTGTCTGCAAAGTCCCAGTCTATATCTTGAAGGCACAGATGCTCTACAAGATTTTGTTCTTGCTCTTGGGATTAGAATTTATAATTTATCAACTAACATATTGTTCTTTATCACTAGAAAAAAAATTGTACAGAAACTAGCTGTTATATTCAAAAGAGGAATGTTACAAATCAAGGATATCTAAAAGACTAGACTAGGCAATCCAAAAAGCTTTTCAGCTTTGCACCAAGTGACTAATTGTTAAAATACATTGAAAAACATACCTTGATTTTAGGTTTTGCGGAATACTTTCACTGAAATTTTACTTATCCAATGCTACAGTTATAGGTAGTAGATTGAAAGCAGTAATAACTGCAAAAATCTAGAGAACCATGCTGAAAAATCAAGAAACATTAATTTTGTGTCATAAGAGAAGTGCTGTGCAAATAAAATGGTATTTGACCCTTAGGCGGTGACACTAATTAGAGGACTTTTAGATTAGAGAACTTTTAGGTTTTTATGATTAGAGATCATGTGCCAGTTTCACATATCTGGGAAATACTGGCAATTGCATATAAAAGGGCACAGTGCATTATTTTAATGTTTATATACAGAATGGAAATAGTGAACGTAATGTTTTTAAGTCAGATAGTTTTTATAGCTTGTCATATAGCTCACAAGCAAAAGCAAAGAAAGTTAAAATTAATTTACTCAATTCAAGAGATCAAGATTCAAGAAAACATGATTTTGTTCTTTTATAAAAACTACAGAGAAAAAGATTTAGACTTGTAGAACCGAGAAAGAAAATTACTCTGGGCAAAATCAATGAGACTATGCACAAGGGAGAAAGGGATACTCAGCATGAGTTAAGGGTTAGTAGAAATAAGCCTTTAGTGTGAAATTCAATCCTCTGCTAAGTACCAACACAGACATATCACACGAACCAATTAAGGACCATTTAAGAGTGATGTACTTTTTCATTAAGTGTCTCTTAAATGTAAAACTTGACTAGGTCCCATCAGTCAAATATTCACTTAAAGGTGACCAATAAAGGCTGTGGAAAAGCTTTTCCTTTAAACTACCTTTTCTTTGACTGGGAAAAATCTTTCTGAGAAGCTTAAAAACAGTCTATAGTAGGAGGTTAAAACAGTCTGTGATGTTGCAAGTCCCTAGTTTATTTAGAATATAGAGATGCACTGAATTTTGCCCTGGAAAGCTGAAGTGCCTCATAGAACAGCTTGTGACGAAAGAGTAATTGTTTGCTTGATCATGAATTAGCCTTCCCACCTTTTCATATCATCATTTAACTCCATTAAGTTTAATGGTTATACATACACAGTTTTAATGATCTCACATACAGATAGCAATGGAATATGCAATGATCACATAAAACATTATCAATTTCATCAATATTATTTTTAATTACATCCATTTGCAGCATTACAATAGAAAACTGGATCACAATTGAATATGCATTTTTAGAAAATGTAAATTATTACCAGATAAAATTATTTGGAGAGGAACAAAACTCTATGAAAACAACATTGTGTCTTTGTGGGGTATTCTTAAACAGCAACAACAAAAGAACAACAAACAAACAACAAATAAATAAATAAATAAAACAGAGAAAAGGCTGAGTTTCTAGTGAATCAGTATAATAACCAAAAGTCTGGAAGTTCTCATTTATTTCAGTTCCTCTTTCATGACATCGTGATGATATGACAGTGATCCTTTTCTAGAGAGGTTTCCTTTTTCCAGAACAGCTGTTTCCAATTTTGATCAAGACAATTGGAATATAGAACTGGCTATCTATGAAAGCTCATAAGAAGGCAGCAAAGATAGTGAGATGTACAGTGAGATTTACGTAAAAAGAACTTCAAAGAAGATAAAGATTCAGAAGGTATAAACTGAATCTCCTTCAGATCATTTACCAATATACTGCTGAGATTCTCACCCTAGGGTGGTTTTGTTTGGGAAGAGTAGGAAGCAGTGGGGAAACAGTTCACTGTTCAGAATGGGTATTTTCTGCATTGCACATCTCAAGGAAAGAAATACCTCATGAAATTAAGGGACAGTGAATGTAGAACAAATAAAAAAATATTTTATGTGAAAAATAGCCTATTCAATTTTCAATGGTATACAGATAATGTGTCCATATGTAATGGGGCTGGGTTATGTTTGCTAGTACTATTTGTAGCTGTGATGATACAGATGATCAAATCTCATGTGTCAGAGAAATATGATGAAGAGAGAACACTTCCTTCTTTTTCTTACTGTCAATTCATAGTCAGATGTTTTATGGGTATATAAAGTAGAGACATAAAGTATGAGAGGAGCTGTAGAACAGTAGATGGACCCATTGTGACAAATTCTGTATTACTTGCTCTTTGAATATCCAATCCAGAATGCCTACTTTTGCCAGACTGCAGAAAATATTTCTATTTTAAGGGTTAGTTTGGACAAGCAAAGCTGAAAAATGTTAGAAACAAAATAAAACTATGGAGTAGAGCTAAGTGACCCAATAAAACTATCTTAAACTTTTTTTTTATTTCTATGACATCTAACTTACAGGGCTGTAGTTCCAACTGATTTCAATGATTCCTGTGACTTCCATTACTATAAAGAAGAGATCAATCATTGCACAAAAAGGCATTTCCAGTTGAGATTTTTCTGTCTCAGTACTGTGTTACACATGTTCAAGCACTGTTTTCTCATTTGTCACTTTTTGGTCAAGACATTCTATGTAAAAGATTCTGGAAGAGGTCTGTCACATTAATACTTTCCAACTGAAGGCGCCATTTGCCAGAGCATATATTCAGTGTCACACTCCTTAAAAGAATTGCTTTTGGCATCACAGCCTAATGGTATTACAAATCTTGTCACAATATCAGTAGTGAAGTGGTAAGAGAGTTAGAAATATTAGAATGGTACTCCATAGTCATATAACTTGGCAAAGAATAATCTGGCACTTTTCTTCCTCATACCAATAAAATGTTGTCAATCTCAACTCTCCTGATTTACAGTCTGATTGGAAGACCACTGGAATCAATCTTCACCTGTCCAAGGGGAGCAAAGAATTTTAACTTAAGCATTCCACCATGTTCAAGTAAGAAGAAATTTGAACTTGGTGCGTAAACCAAGATCAGTAGCAACATCACTTGTTTCAGGTTTAGCAAAGAAGTAAATCACCTTAGGTAAAGATTATTTTGGACAAATTGTAAAGCAAGATCATGTAATCCCACAGACTCCACATGGGCTTCTGCATACCCAGTACAACTTGTCAAAAAGCCAACAAAGAAAGCAAGAATCAGTGACAAATTTGACCATATCAGACTACTGACTGCAGCCTGTCACAGAGCTCCACCAGATAATCGGATAAAGAAATATTTATTTTGAAATAAATATTTATTTAGTTCTTTTTACACAATTCTGAAAACCAAGCAAGAAAATTTCCAAGACAGCAGTAGCTCTAGAAAGTTTACAGAATTTCCTAAAATTAAATGGAAATCAGAAAAGTATATAACCTCTAAATAGAAAATAACATATTTATTCCATTATCATTAAGACACTTTTTCATAATTACAAACAGATAAATCGCGTTGTTAATATGAGACATCTAAATTAGCTGGGGACATGAGTCATTCAGCTGCAGCTTGTACTTCCTAATTCTCTGTGGATGTGTTCAACTCACAACAATCTCACCAACTGATGCACTTTTTCACTCAGTTAAGTCCATTGATTTTGCTGATCTCATGGAGGACACATTCAGGTGGTATGCATACCATTTCACCTGACATCTTGATGTTCTCAATAAAGACAAATAAAGACCATACCATATGATGTCCTGCTCAGCAATAAAAGGGGGGGGCTGGAGAGAAGGGGAAGTGGAGAAGTGGAGGACTCCTGTCATGAAAGCATTGGTCTTCCCAAGCAACTGCTATGTATATTGAGGCTCTGCTTCCCAAGAAGTGGCTGAATATCACTTGCTGATGGGAAGTAGAGAACAGTATTTCTCCTTTTTTTTCTTTTTTTTCTGTTTGGCCTTTGCTTTTTTGTCTTTCATTAAACTGCTCCTTAATTCAACCCACAAGCTTTCTTTTTTTCATCATATTTTCTCCCCCTGTCCTTCTGAGGAGGGGTTTGAGAGGGTGGATTGGTGGTGCTTAGCTGCCCATTGGGCATTAAAACAGTGCAAGAATTATTAGTGAATTCAATCTATTATTTAATACTATTAGTTGGATTTTAATTTCAGATCTTAGAAAAAAGTGTAAGCTCTTTGCAACAATAATTTTTTGTTATTATCCACTCTGATGCTACCCTGATGAGGCAAGAATTCCACCGTGTTGCTGAAGCAGCAGAAAATCATTAGGAACAAGTAAGCATAGCTAAAATGAAAGAACCTTAAATATATTCAGACTATTCAATCATTTCTGATTGATTAATCTTTAATTACCTAATTTTTATTATCAGTTCCTTTAAGTAGACTGTGTTAAATCTTTACTAAAGAAAAAATTAAAAGCAGTGATGGAAATAAAACAGTTGCATCGTGCAAGATGCAATTAGTCTTCTTTCTGTAAAGCCATCAGAAAGCTCAGTGGCTCCCTGAGGTATATTTAAATATTCTTTGATGAATTTTCTTGTGTCATGCTTGATTGTGTATGTCACACACTTCTAAAGAACATGTACAGTGGGAGCTATCACTCCTCCTATTTAACTGTAATACTGCTTCGTTTATCATAGAATAATGGAATGGGTTGTGTTGGAAGGGACATTTAAAGATCATCTAATTCCAACCTGCCTGCTGTGGGCAGGGACATCTCCCACCAGACTGGGTTGATCGAAGCTCCATCTAGCCTGGCCTTGAGCACTTCCAGGGATGGGGCATCCACAGCTTTTCTGGGCACCTGTTCCAGTGCCTCACCGCCCTCATAGTAAAGAATCTCTTCCTTATGTCTAATCTAAATCTACGTTCAGTTTACATACATTATATCTGCACAACGACCATATTTAATAGAATCCTTCAGTGAAAAGCTTCTTGTCAGTCTTCTCGTTGTGGGAAGATTGTTATCTACAAAGCAAGCATTCAATTTGAGTGTAAGGAAAAGATAGGGTCCTTTATTTGTCAAAGTAGCATGTCTAAGTGAATGCAGAAGGCTGCAAACAATTCTAGTCTTTTTAAAGACCATTATTTTCATGTGTCCGTGTGGTGTCAACAAGTCACTAAGTCAAAAAATAGATGTAGTCGTATGTTGGAGTCATGGAATGTCCCTGCAAATGTTGGGCAGCATCCCTGCTGATGAGAGTTAGTATAATCCTTCCTTTACTCTGCCACTGCTTTACTCATTGCAGTTCACTTTGTATCACTGCTGTCACCTTAAATCATCCCTCCTTCCTTAGCCTTCATATGATTTTCACTGTTCTGTTGTTTATTTATGTATTTATTTTATTTGTTTATTTGTATGTGCAATATCAACACTGTAAGCCTGGCTAGTGCTATAAAGAAGTGACATTTCTGCATCCTCTTGATTTTCGGCACCTGGAAAAGAGAGGACTTTTAACTTTTTATTAAAGGATATATTTGAAAGAAATTATAAGAATCTCCACTAACTATAATAATGTGGAAAATTTTAATTTTGGCCTGTGACATATATGTATGGAAATATATGATAATTACTGCTTGCTTTTCAGTAGTGTTGGGATTCTGGTGTCCTTGGACTTTTTTAAGACTAGTGTGAGCTCTGACAGGCACAGGCCATTTCACCCACCGTGCTACATTTGAAACCTTCCTTCCTATTCCCTACAGTCTTCTTCAGTGATGATTCTGTCTCACCTTTACCTTTTCTGCCCATCTTTGCCCTCAGTCCAGTCTCATTCTTTTCAGTTATCCAGGATCCATAGGACTCTCTGGTAGTATCTTTCTTCTTGACCATTCAGACCCTGTCTCTCCTGTACTCTACAGCCTAATTCCCGTTTCTCTCAATTCCTTCTTCAGTGTCTTTGCATGGACTTTGCACAGCTTATGTCCCTAGAAAACTTTTTATCCCTCTCTAGTCAAATAGGGTAAGTTTTTTCTTGTTCATAGAAATGGTTGAACTTCTCTGAAATTTTTCTCTCTCTCTTTTTTTTTTTCCCTGAATTTTTCTGAACTCAGCCTGAGTCTTGGAAATCTCCTAGAAATTCTCAATCTAAATAGTTCCTGTTCTGTAAAGCTATGAGCAACTGAAAACACAACTTTATGATGGTAATCATTAAACTTTAACAGGAGACAACCTTTGTGCCTTCCCTTTTCATCTGTGCCAAATCATATTTTGACTGAAATAGCCTATTCTTTTTACCATAAAAATTATTGAGAGCGTCACCGGTCATCACTATTCATGATCTTTCGCTGTGCTTTAAAATATTCGCATAAGAAACTGATTTCAAAATATAGATGTTATACATCCAAGTTTACACAAAGTTTAGTAGAGAGAGATAATGTATAAATGGAGGACTGGGCAAATTTACAGTTTTTATTACTATCAATACATCTTTTTCTTTTCACAAGATGAGGGGGGGAAGTAACTTCTTTGATGTTAATTCTATTTTTAATTAATTTTTAGGGTCATGAATTAACGTTACTAGAAATTGTGAAAACTGAAGTTTCACTTTGACGCTGTACATTAGAGTTTAATGACCTAGACTTATTTACACCTAAATGAGTTTTTTAATGGTCTAATTAATAAAATATATCAGTTTGTCTCTTTAAAATAAGCCACTCTGAGGGTAGTATTTTTTAGTCATTTCAAATGCTTAATAAAAGATGAAAGCCTTCCATTATTTTTGTGAGTACTTTTCTAACAAGCTGTTTCATCTTAACACTCAGGAGATTGGACTTCACATTCAGAATAAATTCAAGTTGGGATGAATTAAATTTAAATTTAAATTCAGGTGAATTTCACCATTTTGTGTAGAAAAAAAATAAAGAAGAAATGTTTAGATCTTGCTAAACTTTTGTGTGAGGAATTCTAATTCCCAGGAACTCTTTTCAGAAAAGGATCTTACTTTTCCTGCTGGAGTACAAAAATTGTGAAATGAGAAATACAGTCTTCTCAGCACAGAGTAGGATGAGCCCTCTCTTTCTCTTGGCTTGATCCAAACTTGATCCATGGCAGATCAAATCCAGTTCTATAGGTTTGACTTTCTTAGGAAAGTAATTATGAAATATTTTTAAATAATTTTTAAACCTTCTTCCCAGCTGCTTTATCTAGGATTCAATTTACATTGGAAGAAGACAGTCTATTACTTCTCTGAATGTTATTATCTGTTTTTTGGAGGCTTTCAAGTACTTTGTTGAAACAAATTTTACCCCCTTTCATAAAGAGCAGAAAGTTAGAATATAAAATGATTCAGGACTTGCCCAAAATCACAGAGAAAATGAGTGACAGACCCAATTCATTCTTAGGTGATTCTTGTTATTTTGACACAGGTTAACATTTCTGAAGTGCAATAATAATAACTTATGTAAGTGGCAAATTTCAACTACAAGAGGACCCCTACTGGTTTCCATGGGGCTGCTTGTATGAATCAAGTTGAGCATTCAGATAAGGTATTTGCAGGATTAAGGCTTTACATACAGTGGAGACTTGAACTTTAAATAAACTTTAAATAGATTCCCAATCCTTTGTGCTTCCCATTTTCCTGTGTTGTCTCTCACTCTTGAAATAGGGCATATCAGGCAGCTAGAAGAACTGAGCAGACAACTGGAAGGGAGAAGGCTGTCTCCTATGAATTAAAAAATCTAAAGTCTGACCCCCCCAAATCATACGCTTCAGTTTCAGTAACTTTCATAGCTTTGATATCAATCCTGTGATTCTATTTTGGTTTGTCTTCTGATTTTTGAACTCCTGGGGTTGGCTATACTGACATCATCTCTAAATTTGGTGGAGAGAGAGAAAGGCAAGCATTGTTAGGGTGAAGAAGCCTGAACAGCAGCAGCTGCTGATCTGCTCAGTCAACACAGTCTATTTTATCACACGGCTTGAGATCGAAGGTTTCTCAAGTATATTTTTAGCACATTAAGTAAAAGCTTATTTGTCTTTTGACTGAGGTGATTATACCCTTGGTGAGGTGCTACTGCTTGTTCTGCAAAATAATAAAGACTGTTAATTTTATGATAAACTCAGAGGTGCCAAATGAGTATCACTCAAACCTCTATTATTTTACATTCATAGTCAGAATGTTCAGAAAACAGACCTGCATATATGAAGTCATGACCATCTCTGCTTTAACGTCCATTGCATCTGTTACAGAAGTTAAAAAAATAAGTTACTTGAGTCTCCCATTAGGGCTGGAGAGCTGTGCAATGTAAATAAATAGTAATGTAGAAAGTAGCAAGATCCCTAATATCAGAACAGGGGATACTTCTTTTTATAAGCTCTACCTCAGTAATATTTTTAGCTTCTATCCCTTAGAGAATGGATTTGTGGCAAGAAATACAGTATGTTAATGGAATTCACTGTCATCTAAATAGATCCTGCACTGTTGCCAAATGGAGATAGGGGGCATGAAGTATTGTAGACCATAATGAATCCTTCAGTTTATCATCAGTGGTAATTTGGTAGTTTTGTGACAGACTGCTGAATCCATGCACCTTGTGAACCCACTGCCTATAACTTGTTCCCAGATATTTCTATAGAAAGAAAAACATACAACTCTACAACAGAGCTGTTGCTACATGGCACCATCCGATGCCACACAGAAATAGCAGTGTGCTAGTGCTGAGTACTGGAAGCAATCTGGCAGCCATAGCACAGAGCTGCAACTGGGTTTATTACTCTGATAGAATTGCAGTACTGACATAATGTTCCTACTTTCAGTATCAAGCTAATTTGGAGTTATCACAATATGACACTGTGTCATGCCATATAGATGCGTATCTGGTGAAATGGGACCAGAGAGGGGAAATCCTGGCTCCCACTAGAGTCAGTAGGAGTTTTTTATGTTAGTTGGGTCAGGATCGCACCCATGGTCTTGTATTGACTTGGGGTCTCCCACCTACATAGGGGTTCATCCCACAGCTGGCATCATCACAGTCTCTTCATTGTAATTCTTTGTACCATCTAAGTTGTTTTGCAACTGTTATGAGCTGAAGAATAAAAGATAAATCTCTGGCATGTCTTGTCCATTTAGACAGAAATGTCTTTAGGAACAAGGACTGCCTTTTACTGTCTGTTGCTATAGTGCCTAGCACAATAGGGGCCTGGGTCTTAGTTGGAGTCAGTGCAGTATGCTCATCATAGTAATAAATGTTCCTGAGGAGACAGAAGACTACAACAGCTACTCTGTAATGCACTCGTGCACCATAATGGGATAAAATAATTTGACATACAGAGTAGTCACATTATGTACGTAATTACACCTTGCTATGCAAAAACTTCTCAGTCACTAAAAATAATCCGTCTTGTAGCACTGATGATCTTGCAGTAACCCAAATGATTTTACAGATCCCCAGGCTCTCTCTTACATATATAAAGATACCATAGTCACTAACACACCACTGAACTCAGGGAAATGCAGCTACACAGGAGAGGAAATGCAGAAAATATTTAACAGTACAAGAGCTGCAAAGCAGAATGTGTGCTTAAGGAAAAAAAAACAAACAAACAAACAAAAACTGTTAACACTGCGGAGTGTATTTAAACAAGTAGAAAATTATCCACCTGGATGAAATTTGACAAGAAGATCAAACTTACATTAACCCATTTCATCCAAAATGTGTCACGTCCACCTGAATAGTGTCCTACCAGTGAAAACAGGCAGAAATTTTCCAGTAAGAAATGCTTCATTATAAAATGATGAGTTATTGAAAACAAAAAGTATTTCTCAGGAAATTCCCTGAATCTTTTTTTTTTTTTTCCCCCGCCCCAACGAACACAGACAGGTCTCTATTATTTGTTGCTCTGCAGTGCAGGAATACATATGTTCACATACCTTCTAGGTATCTCTGGTTGAGGTGGAAACCCTGAATTTCTGAGGTCTCTGACTCTTGTTGGGGCTTATGCAGCTTTGACTCCCCTCTCCACAACAAAGAATTTGGATGCCTTAACTACTGCCTGTGTGGAGGTGGAAGCCTGGTAGCCCTGGGAAAGCTTGCCCAGCAGAAGCTCATTCTTTTGTATCCCCAGCACTGTGCACTGTAAATACCGAGAATGCTGGTTGAAGTGACAATGTCCTTATTTTGAGCTTCCTACTCTTAGTAGGTGATAGATGATAAACAAACAACCCCAGGAGCCCTGAGGATCTCAAATCTGTTGTGTTCATAATGGGATATTTCCCGGGCTCATCCAGGATTTATACAATTGGTTCCATTTTTTTCAGACAAAATAATCAGCATCAAAACAACCTAATTTTTCAAATGCAAATTTTTTAGAATTGTAGTATTATTTATTTTCATTCAAAACAGAAATGTGGAACGGAGGTCTTGAATGTGAGTGAAAGCAACTCCAAACACAGTCTGGGGAATTAGTGCTCATTCCTCAGAGCAAGTGCTTCATATGAATTGATAGCATCATTCCAAACTTGTCTTAATTGGTGGTTTACCATCTGAGGTGGCTTCAGTTAATTTATCCTGTGACATTTGGCATATCCTGAATGGGAGGCTGATAATGACTGGCACTTAATTCTTCGTAGTATATAGTTTACACAGGAGCCAGTAAATATTCTATAACCTTCAGAAATCCCACTTTTTAACTGTGACATTCTCTGTTTTATAGTATGAAGATGTGATGAAGCATTTATACACCATGTTCAGTCATGGTGTGTGCAGAGTTCAGAGCTTCATGACTCTGTTACACAAACTCTCTTCCTGTGCGTGCACAGCTATAATCTTTCCCCATGACAGAAACATTGAAAATATTTTGTAGATGTGTATGTTAAAGATACTCCCTGCTACCCATAAAAACAACATTCCATTGCATCAGAATTAATAGCTGTGGAAGGACTGAGCACAACTGACTGGTGCTATGAAATGTCACTACATTTACATTGAATGGTTTTCTGCCCTGTGCTGACATGGAAGAGAGCTAACAGCAGTTTAGATTAACGGATAGTTGTGAGTGACCCATCCCTGGAGGTGTTCAAGGCCAGGCTGGATGGGGCCTTGGCCAACTTGATCTAGTGGATTGCATCCCTGCCTATGGCAGTGAGTTGAAGTTATATGATCTTTAAGGTCCCTTCCAACCCAAGTCATTCTGTGATTAACAATCTCTGGTATTCATTTAATTAGTATGAAATTTGCTCTTCATGTGGTAAATCAGAATAATTACAGCTCTCAAGTACAGTACACCATTAATAAATATTCAAGAACTGTAATAATTCACCAGATATCTGTTGTGAGAAAATTTTATAAAAAATAAGAAATATGTAGTGCCTGTGTTAGTGTATACTTAAGAGCAAGGGTGACCAAGGCTGCAGGTTGATGTCTTGAACCTTGTAATGTCCATCCATGTAGACTAGATGGAATGACAAACCTGTATGCTTGTCATGCAGGAGCTGCTTTTACAGGTCATTTGTAGGAAGATTTCCCTGGGATTCTTGTTCCGGGGCACACCTTGCTTGACAGTATCAAAGAATGCAAATGAATTCAGTACTTGCATAGGAAAGAGTACCGAGTATTGAATACCCAACATTAACCTTCTGGCTGTGGTAGGCCTACTTCTATGTGGTAACTGTTTGCAGGATCAGGAAATATCCCCACCAACTGTTTTGCAAAAATTATAATAAACAGTTAGTCTTGGAATTATTCCAGCAGATCATGCATGGGGAGATCAAAAAAGAAATGTTGCTGGCATTGTTTTTTTGTATAACAAGTGAGGTGTCAACACTGTGCACTGATTGGAGCACACAGGTACCTAACAAGAGAGGTAAGGTGTATGCGGAGGGAAAGAGAGAGGAAAAAAAAAAAAAGTTTGAGATGGTATTTGTTTAAAGCGAGAAATCCATCATGTGGCTTTTTTAAATGAGGATAAGACTACTCTCTCCAGCTGCATACAAATGGGAAAGCATCTCGCACATTAAAATGGAACTGGCACTTTCAAGTACTTCACTCAATATGCAGAAAATGATACTGGATGTTGACAGCTTTTCTTCAAAAAGAAGACAGCTGTGGGGGTCCTTTTATTAGATTGCATAAAGAATCCTGAAGTGAAGTTTTCCCAAGTAAATAGGCAAATATTCAATAAAACAATCAAGTGCTGTTTTTATTTTGCTGTTCAGTATGAAGTTTGTTACATTTCCTGCAAATAATACACAAAACAAACCCTTTTTTTAGGACTGTGGGAAGTACTCATATATGACAAATGGTGATTGGTATATAGATGTGCTGAGCTGGTAATGTCTGTGTTCTCCAGAGCCTATGAATCATCTGACAGTGCCAGTGTGATGTCAAAGTAGAACAATGTTTCCCTCTTCCATTCAGGAACTTCCTGCCTTCTGCCCTAGAAACAGAGTGGAAAAATCTCCTTAAAAATAGAAATGAGCCCCTGTGAAACCACAAACACTGTCCATTCCCATCCTCTTTCTAGTTCTCAGTATGAACTATATATATTGTCTATATTCTTATATATGTACCCCAAGCAGTGAGCCAAATCCTGGATTCAAACACTCAGAATTATGTACTCACTTCTAGCTAACTTGAAATTGCATTATCCCCACCTCTCGTTGGCTGGGATCAGACTGGCAGCTATCCCTAAAGGTAAACTCATTAAGGTTTAGATGCAAAGTGACTCTTAAGGATGGAGTTTGGATCAGGAACTGCCTCCTCCATGTCCTAGTTAGACGGTGCTGAAAAAACTCATTCTAAAGTAGTTTGGAGTTTTTTTGAGTCTTCTCCAAGAACAGAGGGAGACATTTGGGAAAAGAATAGTTTATACTGTTGAAAATGATGGTTATGTCTTTCATCAGATATTTATGATCTTTGTGTGAGCATCTGGGACACAAAACAGTTAATATGCAAAAAGAATTAACTGGGATATTACAGAACATCAGCAAAGACATAGAGTATAATTTTGACAGGTGAAACATGGAGATGAAAATCATCCTAGCAGTTCTTAATTTCCATTTCCACTCAAAAGACAACTTCCCAGAGATGAAGTACTACTCTGAGAAACATCTTCACTTTTCTTATGCTTTACCTCTCACAGACTGAACACAGACCTTTGCCTTTCAGAGGAGGAATGCTTCTTCCCTAAAAGTTTATTACCTAACTTGTTTTTTCCTATCTTAGTCACTTCCTGGAAATCGAACACACCAGAGGTTTCTTCGTTTGTTTTTCCATGTTTGCTTGCAGAGCTGAAGTTAGTTAAACACCAATTACAACTTGGATAGGTGACAATGTAATGCCATTCCTCCTTAGTCCCCTTTTTCAAGTCTTGGTAATGTACGTCTTAATCACAGTGACTATTAAGTTATCACATGGGAAGCCAAATGTATTAAAGATATGTGCTATTTCACAGTTAAAAATGATTGCCATTGAAGAAAAGTAAAAGGAGTGGTGAAACTGATGTACTGAGAGGGTTTTGTAAATCTCTGCAAAGATACAGGAGCACATTGCATAGGGCAATGCGAGTTATGTCTGTACCTGATAGTGAGGGAGTCAGACACCCAGTTCTCATTTGAAAATCCTTACCTAGTTCTGAAAATTCATCCCATTTTGACTCTTAAAAATGTGTTCTTTGTTCCTCACTTTCATGTTTCTGGTAGAAATGAGAGGCTAAAATCATCTTTATGGCTTGGCCCTTGACAAGTTTTTCCACTGGCTCATTCTCTATTGCCTCGTGAAATACAGACATCTCTCTTTGCCACAAAGACCATTTGAAGCTTACCCCATTCTCCCTAATTAGCTGACCTTTGCATCTGACCTCCATCAGCACTTAATGAAGGGTTATTCACTACCTTAATTAGCCAGCCCCACATTCTCCATCAAGTCTCTCCTAACCTCTTCCAGCATGTCTACACAAGGCCCAGCTGTTCAGCCATAGCTCAGCAAGGTGCAAACTACAGTTGTTTTTCCCTGACTCACTTTCCTCTATTCCTCACCTATACCCCCAGAGCTAAAAAGGGGTTGGCCAATTTATTTCCACCTTATTGACTCTTATGCTGTATTTCCATTGGGATTTCAGTGACACCTGGGACTTCTCTGTGCTAGAATACATAAATGTTTCATAATGTTAATACAGAGAAGGAAGGGGAACAAGTAGGAGTCAGGTTGCCCACAAATGTTGAATAATGGGACTAGAAGAAATGCTGTAAGTCACTCTAAGCTGAAAGCTTACATTAACATCTCTATTCCATAATTACATGGTATACTCAACGGCTCTCAGCTTTGGCGGGCATTGCACAGTAAAGATGCATTAGAGTAATTATATTGTAATGACAGAAGATCATGAGTTAAAGATGTTGTGGATCCTGTTAGTATACACATCTGAAATTGTTTGGAGCTGATGTGGGAGGTGTATCCACACGGAATTTGATAGCACTGATATTGTAATTAAAACTGAGGAGATGGGGTTTGTACTTATTTCCTACTGCTGCCTGAGAATATTAATTAGCTCATGTAACCACCTGACCCTAGCAATAATCAGCTCTGTTAGATAGAGCAGGAGGGAAAATGTGAATTGCCCACTAAATATTTATTAAGAAAGCCGAGATGAAAACAGCCCAGTAGTAATGGAGAACAGAGGCTCCTGGAAGCCCAAGAGCCTCCTCCCTGGTGGAAGGAAGAGCAGAATCCTTCCAGTCTCCTCCAGTCTCTGCTCCATGGAGGCCAAGGGCATTTCTTGCACCACACAGAAGACAGAAACACACCTGGTTTGCCACAATGAGAATCACAGTCTGTAGAGGTCTTAGGTTTCTGAAGACAGCTGAGACTTCTTTTTGTTGCTTATATTCCTGCCTGCACAGGCTGTAAGGAGAAGAGGTGACCCCAACAGGTAAAAAATGTAGGTCTGAGCTGAAGAGCATCCCTAGGCCGGGATGCCCTGGATAGACCTATGTGACTCCAAGGGCTTCAGAATCACCCTCAAAGAGAAGGGAAATGATTATTTCATCACTTGCAAAGATGGGATGAAGAAGTACAAAGGAAAAACCTGCATCTTGTACCAGGAAATCCCCTAAGAATTAAACTAAATAGAACTGAAAAGTCTATCCTCAAGTCAGCATGCATGATAAATGCCACAGCCCAGCAAAGCCTTTATCTGTAGCTTAACTAGTTAGCTCTGTTTCTCTGTCAGGTCCTTGTCTTGTTTGCTGCAGCAGCAGTCTTCCTAATGGTTTCCAGATAAGACTCATTACAGAGTTCACGTTTTTGTCCTTCTCAAAGCTCCCTCACGTCTTCCTATCACAATCCCCTCCCTAGTCATGAGGATTCGATCACCTATGGTATATAGCCTTTAGAGTCTGTGTGGAGGGGCAGGTTGTGTTAAAAATATGGCGTGTACCTTATCGCTTCAGGGTTGGATAGGCAGTAATTCTCAGAAAAGGTGGTAGAGCACGATGCTGCTGTGCACTGGTGCCTTGCTGCTGCTCTGCTGGAGATCTGTGAGCAACAATAGCGCTGTGAGTCCTCTTTCTTCTTTTCTGACAGCACCTTAGTACCTGTATCTTAATCAGTCAGTGTCAGGCAGTGTCACAGGCTCCGAACGCTTCTCTAAGCAAAGCACAGCACAAATACCTCCCTGCTGCTTGTAGCTTAGGTTACCATTACTAGACTAAGCTGCCCGATGTAACAGTTAAATGCTCCAGACAGGCCGAAATCTTCAGCTGCACTGGCACCGACTCTTGTTCAGACCAGGACACCCCTCAGCCCTGGGCCAGACAGTTTCTGTGCTCTCGTGACTTGCTGCAGCTGCCACCACTGCCACCCTGCTAATGCAATTTCTGTCACGTATGTTACAGAGAAGGAGGAAATCACGTACATTTTATATCAAAATATTGCGTGCCCCTCAAGCTATCTAATTTGTAACTTGCCTGACTGTCATGATTTAAATCACAAAGGATTAAGGGTGGAACCTACCCAAAATGAAACAGTGACATAAATAAGAGTTTTAGAGGAAAAAACAGAATAGCTGACTGTAGGGAATAATTGCAGCTCCATCAAAGTTAGAGTGGTTTACTGTTCCCAGCAGAGAATCTAGCATCAAAGGGAATCCTAAACCTGAAACCCTTGGAAAGAAGTGGGTTATCAGCAGATACAAGCTGATTCATGTAGAGAACAAAGTGAACATTTTGCAAGCGGGACAGCCTGACTTTTCCCAGCTCAGTGGCAGCGTGCTCTTCCTTGAGCATGGAGAGGTTAAGTTTGGGCCTTGAGGCCTTTTCCCGTGTAAACACATTTTCCTCAAGGCTCTGTACCATCGAGGTATGAATAAATGGGGCTTTAGTTTTAAAAGATTAAGTAAGTTACATCTGTTCAGAGGATTCTGCCAGGGAAATTTCCAAGTTCTATAAATTAGACCTGTGGTTTTAACACAGGGATCTGGTAAACCTTATTCATCCATGGACACTGAATATTTACAGCAGCTTTATTAATTTTTTGGTGTTTAAATGCTTTTCCAAATGGGGGCCAGCAATCATAAATTTCAGCAACTTGACATTCTGTTTGTTGGTTTCCACTCTGTGGGCTCTTCTGAGACTGTATAGACCTTTGTTGTGTGTTGAAGGGAAATAATTGGTTACTTGGAGCTCTAACCTAGGCTTAATTAATGTGGAAATGCAGAGGAATGATGATGACTTTATACAAGGTGTTTTGACTTGCCTGAGTCAGTTTCTGCAAAGAGGAGAACCATCTCCACGTGCAGAGGAAGGTGTTCTGCGTGCTGTTTGCATCTTGGATTTTCACTGACAATGCTCCTTCTGTCCTCCTGGCAAACCATGACCATTTCACCCCTTCCCAGGGTCAGGTTAGGAGCGTGGCTCAGCATAGAGGCATGTCTGCCACAGCATGGTCCAGCACTGCAGCAGATTGTACCTGTGCCGGTATGATGGCAGCTGTAAGATGTCTCCTACCACACGTACACAAAAGGATGCAGAAATCAGTGGTACTTTTATTGCATGCATAAGGTTATTCACCATTTGAGCTGTTGCAGGGTTGCGACCTTGTTTAGAAACTAGATATTCAGTAAAAATAGTATGTTCAATTTTCTTTTTCAAAATCTTATACAGATTGTAAATTGGAAATGAGAGAGAACACAAAAATGTTTAAGTACTGCATATGCAGACGCCTCAGCTTTAGTAAAATGTTATGGTTTTATGCCTCTATCTTGTAATTCATTTCAGCTGCCCCAGAAGTAGACAGTGGTGTTTCAGCCGCTGATTGCAGAGGTCATAACCTTCTGCACACAATATATTGAACAATTCCATCATTCCTGCCTTCAAAGTGAATTTAGACTGACATAGCAGAATAGAAAAAACGCTTAATAAACTACGAGTTTTATTGCACACACACACAGTCTCTTAGGCATGCATTCAGCAAAGACCGAGCATGAAACTATGATAGGTACACTAAAAAAGGCAATCTGTTCATATTAATATCACCATTCACCACCCTGAGTAAAAAAGCTGTTTTCACTTATTCTACTATTTATCCCGATCAGCTTTACATTCATTAAGAAAAACAAACTTGTTATGCAAAGTGATAAATATGAAATTTAAGTGAATGGATCTTTTAGGGGTTGTGGTAGATGCAGTGCACTACGCCAAGTGAGGGATTCAGGAGATGTTGCCCTGGCAAGCCCTGGTCTGCGTGCATGTCCTCTGGCGAGGAGAGAAACTTTCCGCTGCACTGCCCCTCCAGCTTCCTCAAGAGCAACGAGGGTGAGTGCTTCCAGGGACCAGCTCATCAGCCCAGATGCTGAATCAGCCCAAGAATTTTTAGCTGCAGGGGAAAAATGGATCACACCAGAGGACTTTCTCCTTGAAGAGAACTTCACCCTGTTCTAATCAGAGATGCAAATTTCTGAGGTACTCTGGGCTTCTTTAACAGTTCTCAGCATTTTATTGCAATAAGAAATGGAAATCACGGTCATGCTCTTTTCATCTTAGGCATAACCGTTAGTTAACCCTTTGATGTGAAAAAAATTTGTAAGGGAAATCCCCCAGGCTTTCATCCCCTTGAAAAGATCAGTGGCAAAGCTATCCAATACATCATGACCTGTCACTAGCACATTCTCCTTCATAGTACCCCCTACGAGAAAGAGAAGGATTAGTATCCCTGATTTCCACATGAGCTACTGAGCTTTAAGAGACTTAGACCAAATTCACCAGGACATCAGAGTGCCTCAAAACTTTTGAGACCCTTGAGCCCAGATGACCTTCTAGAATTCAGGACCAAGGATGGGAAGGAAAGCCTTAAATGCAGGACTTCCATGCCTTAAATGTTGATCATAACACAGAACCATTCTTCCACTATAGAGAAGTTCCTCACCATAAATAACTCTTCATTATCATCACTTGCTTGCTAATTGCTTTTGCTTTGCTGCCTGACTGTTTCATTATCATGTTGTACAACAACTGCTATCTTACTTTTCAGCCATATGTTGTCAGTCATATTTTTGCTTCCTGTCACTGCATTATTGTCAGGCTCTAAGCTGTTTATGACTCTCTGAAATGTGAAATTTTGGTCTTGTTCAGTTTTCAGCTAACCCTGCTGCTTAGATATAGGAATATCACATTTACCATACAGAGAGATTTATTTAAAAGCCAATTGTGAATTACACTGAGGAATCTGCAGTAAACCATGACAATAAATAATGAGAGGATGTTTGCCTGGAGGACTTCTCCCTAATGAGGTTTGGTCTTAAACAGGCATTCTGTTTGGAAATCAGATACTTTTGTTTCTTGAAATTTTTCATGTTTCTCCCTATTTAGTAGGGTTTTCTGTGAGATTTTGTTAATAATTGACCATGGGGTCACTAATGGTTCACATTACAGGAAAATGTGTGACTGTGTGACTATGAACAAACTGGGGGGTGGGGGGGTGGGGAGGATATTGTTATATGTAATTCCAATTTCTGATATTCATTTATTTGTTTGTAACCTAAAAACTCTTAACAAGATAGTACAGTTGTTTTGGAAGTAGGCATACCCAACTGTGCTTAAAAACACTGTGGACAGTTGTTAATTAGAAAATATTTTTAGGGTTCACATTTCTTCAGAGAAGAGTTTCTACTCTGAGGTGCATCTCTTTATGTTGGTACCTTATTGATCCTTATGTAGGATCTGTTTTCAAATTAACTTTTCTCAGTGAACTCTCACTTCTGTAACTGTGACATTGCCAGTAGTTGGCCCTCCAAAACCTGCTTTCCTTCACACATGCCAACCTTGTCTGCTCCTCCAGTTACATACAGGATCTATGGGGTAATGTCAGCTAGATGGATGAAAATGTGCCCCCAGTATTCCCCAACCTCCATTGTTCTGTGAGGCCCACAAGAATGATTTTGCAGCACCATATTTTGGGCAAACTCTATTATAAAGAGTTACTCATAATGTCAATGGAGGTTTATATGATGCATGCAAAGGACAAAGAGTATCTATAGGGAATGATGCATGACTTATTACGTTTGTGAGAGGTGCGTGCAGTTCTCCTGACTCTCCTTGTAACCCTTGGCATCACATACCACGAGTCTCTAAATTAATTTCCTATCTATTAAGAGTAGTATACTATTTCCTTAAATATTGGTACAAGTAAGAACATGAAACACTTTTTACTTGAGCAGTGGGAGGCATGAGAGTGGTTACTCTAGAGACCTGTCCAGTTCATTGGGCCTAGAAAGTTATTTGCTGGATGCATCCTGGACTCTGGAGAGTAGGTGGAGAGCCTGGTAATGGGATTGGAAAGTTACCAGACTCCAGGATTCTCTTGTGGACAAACTCCCATCAATATTAAAAGGTAGCTGAAACGTATAGCAGGACACAGTTACCAGAAAGTAATATCTATGGCAGATACCTTGGCTGGATCTTTCAGACTAAATTAACCTGCACCCTGATTTTGAATAACTATCCAGGATCCCTAGATGAGATATTTAATCTCTGCTCATTAGCAGCTCATTCCCACACCGGGCAGAACTCTCCTTAAAGTAGAGCAAAAGAAAAGAATAATATTGTCAGACTCCTAAATTAATAAAGCTCTCTCCTGATCTAAAGCAGCCCAACCGTTTACTTACTGCAGTGAGCAGCATGTCCTCAAGTTACGGAGATTGACAATGGAAAAATCTCTCTCTTCACCTCAGCTGCACATCTGATAGCCCTTAGGCAGAAGGCAGGTTTGAAAGGCTTCTAACCAGTAGCTGCACAGTGTCTGGTTCTTCAGGTAGCGTACAGTTCAGCAGCCAAGTTAAAAAAAAATGCATCGCTCCGTTCCTCCTTGCCTTCGGCAACATCTGCTTGTGTGACAAAGTGAAAGCTCAGTAGTTCTGCGCTTCAAAAACTAGTTTGATGTCTGACTTATATTCAGAGTGCTCGGTAACTCTGTGCTTTGTACTCACCTAACTGTTTTAATCTCTCACAGTGCAAGCAACTTGATAAAGTGATAATCAAACAAAAGATTGATAGAGGATGTAGCAAGCTTAACATATCCCTCCGATTCTTCTACCGTGGAGTGATAGATTCTTCAAGAAGAAAAGAATTCCCCTAGTGGCTTCATTGTTTTCCAGGCATCTTTCTAGGTGAACTTCTCCAATGGTAAAATCATTACAAAGTAGAAATACAATCTCTCCAACGGCTAACTTGAAAACCTAGACTAATATAAGGAGCTATAACACAGTAATGAATCCTACAGGCAAAACAGGACTTGTGACCAGCTTTATAAAGGGAAGAAATGGGAGAAAACATTCCATTAGGAGAGTCAAGCCAGAGTATTATTTTTGGCTGCCTTATGTTTTCAGACGTTACAAAACCAAGTTCTCTTCAAAAATTGGAGACCAAACTCTAAAATGAGAACCCCCTGAATGTTTTGAAATGTGAGCTACTATCTGTGTTGTATTTTTGAAAATTGAAAGGGAGTGCTGAGAACACTGATGCTTGGGTATTCTGAAATTTAAATCTGGAGCTGGTTTCAAATTTTACCTCTCAATGGCAGATGCAGTATTTTCTGCTTCCATTCCTTCAGAGGTTGTTGTAGGGTGCATGTTACATGATGAAAAAGGTTATGGTGAGAATAACTAATTCTTAGTCAAAAGAAAAGCAAATTTCTTTTTGAGAATGACAGTAGTTAGATAGCTTAGTTAGAGATTTACAGTGAAAGTTTAGCAAACATACAGAAGTCTATGTGAAGTACTGAAAATTAGAGACATCTGAAAGAAATACTATTCGCTTTCATCTTTCTTAAGAAAAAAAGCAATTGCAGTCAATTATATTTTAATTTTAATATTGGCTTATAACTATTTGTAAGATCACTTTGAGATTAATAATGCAGTTTACCCTAACATTAGATAAAAGCAGTTTGCCTAATTTAGAACAACAACAACAACAAAACTTAAAAAGTGCATCATTCAAGTTGGAGTGAATCTTACAGTCATCTGTGTAGCAAACAGAAATAGTTAAGGACAATGTAATGTAATACCTTTTTTTTTTTTTTTTTACTTAATTATAATCAAATCAACATGGAAAAATCAGTTTCTAATTTAGTTTTAATCCTTGTACATATGGAAAATTTTGGATGTCTGAAATCACAGCATTTCTACCATCTACAGAGAGATTGTGACATGTTTCAGTGCCTTGCAATAAGCATAAAACAAACTCAAAACGACCATGCTTGGTAATTGTATCTAAGTTTAAGTAAATAGTAAAATTATACTAGATGAATGTCAAAGGTCATCAGAAGGCTTGAGCCATGCAGTAAACTGTGTAGCACGAGACTGAGTTCCTTTTCAGAATGGTTGCTAAAAATATGGCATATTCCTTAAAATAAATCTATAAATATAAATACATATGATTTTAATCCCAAAAACCTAAACTACGAGAATTACGGGGTCATTGAAAGAGAAAAGAAAAAAAAAAGGCCAAATACTAGACAGAAGTGGCATCAGGGGAAAGCAGAAATAAGATGCTCACTTTGTCACTAAACAATACACACTCCCAAAAAGCCTTTGCAGGAAATGTCTGGCTCGCTTGAGCAGCCTGAAGTTGATAATGAGACATGGATGAATTAAAGGTATTGGTGAGCCGTTGTGTTACCTGCAAGCATGCAGGGCTCTGTCTACCTTCCTTCAGCATCTTTTGGGAGTGAAGAAGTAATGTCTACCTTGTGTAACAGCTAGCCTGGCAAACGACTCACACTGTGCCTCAAAGATCTCTCTTAAATCTTGTCCATGTGGCTATTGCCTTCCTTTTTTATGCAATCAATGTTACACTGCTAGGAACAAAATGTGGCCTCTTCTGACACTGCAGGAGTCACTAATTCCATATAGGTAATTATGACACAATATAATTATTTTTATAATATATAACATTTTTATAATTATTATTAATATTCATAGTTATGAATTGAACATATAATAAAAATTAGTCTTCATAACAATCATATTATTATGATATAATTATATTACTTATAATTACCTATGTTTATGGTATATATTTATTGTAATTGTATTATGTATGAGATATATACATATTTGATGTATTTACATTTTAATGTGTTCATATTACTTATACTTTATATACAGTTTTATATATATATAAAACATATATTCCATAATTTATATTTATATGCTATATTTATAATTTACATTATATGCTGTGCATGAAATAGGTATCGTATTATACTATATTATTATATATTTACTTAAATTTTAATATCTTGAGAGAGAGGGGGAGAAAATGACAACACAAAGGCTATAGGTGCTTTTCAGCTACTTGGGTGGGCTTGTGGGGAGAGGAGGATGGGTGTTAAATTTCATCTGTGTTTAGTTTTCTTTGTTTCTTGCCTTTTTTTTTTTTTTGTCAGCAATAGCAGCTGCTTCTTTGGGCCCCAGCTAAGGCTGATGCCAGGAACGAGCATCTCAGATGTGAAGTGTTTGACATTATGTAAGTAACGCAGAAGCAATTTAACTCTAAAAAGCAAGTGAATGCTGTTCTCACAGGCTTTCCTTTTGGTTGGTGCTTTTGGGGTGTTTTTTGTTTGTTTATTTAAAGCACAACTCACCTTGACACCCAAGTTCATGTAGCTCAGCAGCACACTGCTATAGTAAAGGCAGCCAGCACCCGCTCTGCAGCTCCCAGGGTGCAGGGAAGGGGGTACTGGCTTTTCACTGCCTGCAGCACCCCAGCAGCCCCACAGTGGAGGTAACGCCCCGGCCCCGGCTGAAGCAGTCACCCTCTGAACGCGTGGTTCAGCCATGCCCCAGCACGGCAGCCGCGCTCTCTGGCTGCTTCCCTTGCACGGAACAGGACATGGCTAATAAGGAGCAGGATTTTGATGCTGCAAAATTTTCCATCTGTTGTTAGGATTTATAATTACATGCAGCTCACTGTGCACCTTCAGCGATCCGTAATTGGTAGGCATTTACCTCATTAATCATTCAAGTGGTGTGAACTACTCCATGCTCAACTGCAGCAGTTATGGTCAAATTTACATAGCCTTACTATGTTTTAAATCATTTACCACATGCAGTTTGTTTTTAACTTTGGTCGATCCTAAGAACATCTGCAGTTATTGTAGCAGAGGTGTGGGTTTTATTTTAAATTTTTTTTTAATATCATGAAGAGCCACAAGATGGCACTGATTCCGAGGCACCTCGGCCTGGCTGGCCTCCTCCTAGTTCCCAGGAATAAGGTTTATAAGGTTTTACCATTGCAGCAGCTCAGTTTGGGCTTTATTATAATACTTTTTTTAAACTGAACAACTAGTTAGTGGCACCAATACTACTCAGCTGGTAGTGTGTTTTTTCTTGTTGTTTGTTTGCTTTGTTTATTGTTTTGTTTTTAAGCTATTGCTATGAAATGCTGTGATTCTGTGTTGCTGCAATGACTACGATATGAAGCTTTGGGTGTTCTTTTTTACGATAGATTTAATTTTCTCACATCATATGTGATGGTGTTTATTTGTTGTTTTTACTTTATTTTAGGCATTGGCCAACATATACAAAAAGTATACAAAGACCAGACTGCAGAAGTCCACCAAGAGCTGACATTTGTTATTCACTGCTATCAAAAGGTAGAAACCACTATTCATGGGGCACTCACAAGAGTGTGATCGCATGCTTGAACAAAACATTTCCTAAAGAAATGCTTGTAATGCTGTCAGTACACAACTTTCTGTTGTGGTTGCTTCAAGAGCCTCTTCCTGCCATCATGCTGGTAAGTTCATAGTCAGTCAACACAGTCACTCACTTAGCAATGTTTCTGAAGATCCTCGTGTACTTTAGCATTAGACACTCAGCTCTGCACTCTCCAGGTATTCCCAGTTGGTTTCTAATGTCTCGTGTCATTTTGCTGTAATAGTAAGATATTGTTCATTACTTCGGACCAAACTGTGCTTTTTAGGCTGGTTATAGAATCATGAACAATGCTCCAGTGGCTCATTTGATTGATGAGCTGTAATAACTGTTTTCAGATCCCTTTGTTGTGACACTGGCTTTTCAGTTACAACCATGTATAATAAATAGACTAACAAATGTATTATTTCATTCCTTTATTAAATCATTAATTACACTGCAAGTTCTTTAACTGCATCAGAAAACTTTCTGGATAAAACCATTATACTGTCATTACTACGGAACTCACCCCTCTTACAGGGATAACATTCTTTTCAGTTAACACACTTAGAGCCAAATCAATTTCTTTATTTTGCCTGGAAACCGAGTTTGTTTTGGTTATGGAAAAGAAAAAATCCTCTTTTAAATTCCTTCCCCATATAGAAAAACAAACATACTGGCTACACGTTGAAATAATACAAAAGCTGTGTTTCTTTAAAAATGGGATGAATCTCAATTTTTTTCCTGGGTTTCAATCAAACTCTTAGCCAAAGGAAAATATAAAGAATAAAGACAGTACAAATACAGAACAGATGTTTACATTTAAACATATGCCATTCAGCTGGTCAAAAAAATTATCCAGACACCAACATATCAAAGGCATCTTACTGACATACGCTATCTGACATGCTTCCACTAATGAATACACACACTGGCTTTGATGCCAACCATGCAAATCGTGTCTTTCCATGTGAACAGTTTATCAGACAAACAGTCAGATTTGTGCCTGTACAGGAAGGTGTATTTTGGATTTCCTCTGGAGGCTGTACCACGCTGTAATCATACAGTATGCCAAATAAGGTGAAGGTGTGTCAAAGCGTTCACGCCCTCTTATTTCTATTTAGGCCCAGGAATCTAAGCACATCTGCTTACAAGTGAGAGCCAGCTTGCTACCTCTGCCGTACAGTATTACATTACATTACAGCTGTGGGACACATTACCCCTTCTGGGACAGTAACCTGTCTCCTGAAGAAGGCTCAGGGAAGAGTAGCTAAAACAGCCTGGCACATTTCAGCCTGCCACACTTCAGGTTCTTTTCCTCGGCAGTGAAGATTTTCTTGGTTTCTGCAGTCCTTCAGAATCAGAGTATAAAAACCAAACAGATTCTCCCAGCTTTTCCAAACATAGGCCTTATTTGCTGTAACTGTTCCATACCATGTTACTTGTCTCACAAAGGGACCCCCCCAAGAACAACAGAGCACGACTACTGCTGTTGCTGAGCTGTTCTCCCAGTGGCAGGCAAACAGACTAAATTAGACACAATGGGCTATTCCCAGTGCTAGTCTCAAAACCAACAGCTCAAGTTCCTTGACATATGGCTAGCGGTTCCAGTGTATGGGAGGTTACTACTTTGCCATAGGAGAACTGGGCATAGGAGAACTGCAGGGCAAGCAGGCGATCAGGCCCAGTCAGCATGGGTTTATGAAAGGCAGGTCCTGCTTGACAAACCTGATCTCCTTCTATGACCAAGTGACACGCTTGGTGGATGAGGGGAAGGCTGTGGATGTGATCTACCTTGACTTCAGTAAGGCTTTTGACACCGTTTCCCACAACATTCTCCTCCAGAAACTGGCTGCTCGTGGCTTGGACTGGCGTACGCTTCGTTGGGTTAAAAACTGGCTGGATGGCCGGGCCCAGAGAGTTGTGGTGAATGGAGTCAAATCCAGTTGGAGGCCGGTTACTAGTGGAGTCCCCCAGGGCTCAGTACTGGGGCCAGTCCTCTTTAATATCTTTATCGATGACCTGGATGAGGGGATCGAGTGCACCCTCAGTAAGTTTGCAGATGACACCAAGTTAGGTGCGTGTGTCGATCTGCTCGAGGGTAGGAAGGCTCTGCAGGAGGATCTGGATAGGCTGGACCGATGGGCTGAGGTCAACTGTATGAAGTTCAACAAGGCCAAGTGCCGGGTCCTGCACCTGGGGCACAACAACCCCAAGCAGCGCTACAGGCTGGGAGTTGAGTGGCTGGAAAGCTGCCTGGCAGAGAAGGACCTGGGAGTATTGGTTGATAGGCAGCTGAATATGAGCCAGCAGTGTGCCCAGGTGGCCAAGAAGGCCAACAGCATCCTGGCCTGTATAAGAAGCAGTGTGGCCAGCAGGTCTAGGGAGGTGATTGTCCCCCTGTACTCGGCTCTGGTGAGGCCGCACCTCGAGTACTGTGTTCAGTTTTGGGCCCCTCACTACAAGAAGGACATGGAGGTGCTCGAGAGAGTCCAGAGAAGGGCAACGAAGCTGGTGAGGGGTCTGGAGAACAAGTCTTAGGAGGAGCGGCTGAGGGAGCTGGGGTTGTTCAGCCTGGAGAAGAGGAGGCTCAGGGGAGACCTCATCGCTCTCTACAGGTACCTTAAAGGAGGCTGTAGAGAGGTGGGGGTTGGTCTATTCTCCCACGTGCCTGGTGACAGGACGAGGGGGAATGGGCTAAAGTTGTGCCAGGGGAGGTTTAGGTTGGATGTTAGGAAGAACTTCTTTACTGAAAGGGTTGTTAGGCATTGGAATGGGCTGCCCAGGGAAGTGGTTGAGTCACCATCCCTGGAGGTCTTTAAAAGACGTTTAGATGTAGCCCTTAGTGATATGGTTTAGTGGAGGACTTGTTAGTGTTAGGACAGAGGTTGGACTGGGTGATCTTGGAGGTCTCTTCCAACCTAGACGATTCCGTGAAAGCATATTATAGGGCTTGGTCAGGCCAGTACAGGGTTAGATGCTGAGGTACTCAAGCTCTGTAATGACTTGAGCATACTTTAAAGGAAAAAGCATCACTTCAGGTGCCTGGGGAGCTTTGCTGGCCAAAATCTAAGGTACTAACCTGAGAGTCAAGGAGGTTCTTGTGGGATCCCCCCAACGGCTTAGATGTGATGTTAAAGGACGTTATTAGGATTTTTGCTTTTAGAATTCAGTGCCTAAACTTCTCCTATATTCTTGCAGGGCAGTTGTTCAGCTCAGAGCCTGTGAAAGCAAGAATACAATAAACAAAGGCCATACTGAACTTTACACAGATGCCACCTGGAGGAAGGCCAGGCTGTTGCCAGGGATTTTGCTGTGCCCACATATGTAAATAAACAATTTAAAAAAAAAAAAAAAAAATCTGTGTGAAGGTAAGTTCGCCCTATTGTCCTCCCTTCTCCCACTACCCAATTCATATGACCTAAATTAGTACTTTTCTCTATTAAATGTCTCTCCATCAGAATGTGCTTGAGTCTAGCAGGTCACCCATCATTTTAGGCCTCAAATACTAATCAGCTGAGGAGGGTTTCCCTGTGACTGTACTAAATAAGGAGCAATTCTGAAGTGTTATTCCTTCTCTGGCCATTTTTAGAGCCTAATGCAGTACACTTGCTGGTCCCACTGATGCCCAGACAAGGCTTTCAGCTCATAGCTGGCTCACATCCTGCCACTTTGGAGCACAGCGAGCAAGCTGTCCTCCCTCTGTAGAGACACAAGTACATCTGTTGCTCAACTCAAGGTGCTGAAGATAGGCAGCACGCTAACTGGCATTCAGTGTAAAAATGCCAAGTGAGTTGCAGGTTTGATTGCAAGAGTTGACGTGTTCTGTACTTGTAGTCCCAAGCTTTCTGTCTTTAAATAAAAATACTGTTAGTGTTTATAGAATTTCCCTGGTTTATTTTATCAGCCTCTCTGTGTGCTCTCTCTGGTATAGAGAAGGGAGGAAAAAAAAAGGCCATATATTTTCTTTTAGTCACCAGTTGGTCCTCCTTTAAGGACCTTGTAAGACATTTTTTTTGTGTATTGTTTCTCTGCATATGTGGGCAGCTTTACTACTTCATCCCCCTCAGGACCACTTAACAACATCAGCAAAGCAATTAAGTGTAGTTTTCAGGAAAATGCCAGAGGCATTACACTGTCTGGATGGGAGTCTCAACCCAATTATTTTCAGCTAGTTGTGAACTGTGGAAAGTGGACTTTACTTCATTATAACTTCAGTTCCCACTGATTAAAAGTCTAGTGTGTTACAGACGGTAAGGAAAAATGAAACAATTAAACTTTCCATCAATAAAATTGCTGCATATTCTTCAACATAGGGGTTTACTTCTCTCCAGAGAAGTGATTAAAATGAACTGATTGAACTATAATTTGATTGACTGAAGAGCCTCAATCCATCGCACTAAAGCTTAAATTCCATCTTATTGCTCTATTTAACTCTGAATATAAAAAATTACTGGCAGTCTTGCAAACCTCTTACGCAGTCACCCAGCTGAAATTTCTTACCATTCATGGGCTGCGGTGGGTTCTGTTCTTTCTCTGCTGTGTGCGCATGATTCACAATGGACTGAAGAGACGGCAATGACACCTAAGAAATGACATTAATATAGCTTTAAAGAAAAAAAAAAAACAACATAAAAAGACCTATTAAATTATCAGATATCTTTTACCTATAACATAACCATTTGGGGATTCTAAACTCAACCAGAGATAGAATTAACCCAAGACACTGAAGAGAATAATTGTCAGGTTATATTCAACTGTTGCAGCAAAAATTTGCATATTCATCTGAAGAATGCAGCTGTGATGCACCTTCCTACCACAGGTCTGTGTTCAGCAAGGTGTGGAGTTACCAGATGCATAGGTGTGTGCGTGTGCATACATATGACTCTTTCCTTCAAGGAGATATTGAAGAGGCACACTTAGGCTGGTCTCAAAGGTAAGCTGTGCTGGCTATGACTCCAGATGCCTGGGTTCTAGGCCAAAGAACACAGGGCCTGGGTTTCTTTGGACCTGGGACAAATTTTTTAAAGGTTGCTTATTCATCTCCACAGATGAGTAAGTCCGGGACTCCTATTGCACTAACGAAAGCCAGTTAAGAAACAAAGAGATGCTTGCTTTTGTCAACAGGTTACTATGATACAGCAAATATCTAGATTAGCATTTCTCCTCTGAAAATGTAACTGAAATGCTATTACCTATTAGAAGGTTGCCACTCTATTGCATGACATCGATTTTCTCAATTCCTACCTTCTATTTTGAAATAAAACACAACATTGGAAATACAGCTGCACCACAATAAAATTGAATTAGAATATTATAGTGTAAAGCTGCAGCAAGGACACATTATGTTGTTAATTAAATGAATGAGGCTAGGTAAGATGTGCAGAAAAAGATGGGCAAGAACATCTGGGTAAAATACTTAATGTACTTATTTTCACAAGCAGCTCAAACTCCAAATGAAGTCAATAGATGTTTTCCCACTAACATCATCAAGCACTGGGGCATGTGTTCCTTGAGCTGTAATATTTACTACCGAGCTCAGTTTGCTGTTGAGCTTTGCTCTTCTGGTTGTGACTGATATACAAGGCTAGCTTCATAACCAAGCAATAGCTCTGATGCATAACAGTTCCAAACCTTGGACACTGCCAATCCCAGTCTTACAGGGATTTCTGATCACACTTAAGGGTTACTAATTCACCAAGTTTTTGGTTTTGTAATTTAAACATAGGACATACCACAATTCTTCGTATTTGTTAGCCAAAAACTACCAAGACTGCACTGGAGTCACTAAGGGAATATTGATCTGGTAAAATGCTGCCACCATCTAATTTAGAAGGAACACCTTTGACAAATTATATTTGGCAGTTAATGATTGCCTTGCATTATTGGCCTTTTCTTTTGTTTCCTCTTTCATTTTGATTACCAATTACTATGTTATCCTCTACTTCACCTCAACATTTGTAACTTTGAACTATGATATGCAGGACCAGTAACAGAAAATGAGACAAAGGCAAATGCAGAATCACAAATTTCTAGGTGCCCCTGAAGACTGCAGGATATGTACTACATTCCCTGTGCCCAGTTTTATGTACACACACCAGAAGCACATAGGACACCAAACAGCTTAAATGCCTATTAGAATCTTTCCGTTCTTACACAGACAGATACGTTCTCTCAATTATAACACCTTTGTCTGCAAAAAGGCTGCATAAAAAGGAGCTGTGTTTGAAGTTATTTTTATCTTATTTTCTTTCAGGACAAGAAGTATTTATTTGACAGCAAAAAGACAAGCCCCAAGTGTGAAACCAGCCTCAAGACTTCTCTTATTCCTAAATTAGAAAGTGGCAGAGATCTTACAAACCATTTATTCATCTTTCACAGTGCTCTGACATCCATGGCAGCAAAAGGAACATGCAAACAGTTTCTTACCATTTTGACAAGAGTCACAAGTAATCTGAGGAGTGTGCAAACAGCATCAAGGGCAGAGCAGGGCCTTCTTCCAAGCCCAGCCTGTGCAAGCAGATGAAGGGGAAACAGGAACCTTGTGACCCAAGGAATTCCTTTAGATGTCCCCCTCCAGAAAAGCATCATCTGCGTATGGACAGGAACTTGCCAACAGTTTCACCAAACTATGCTAGACTGGCACATCACAGAAAAAAATTAAGACTGATTCAAACTGTATCTGCTTTCTGTATTTGTGGGTTTCCTGACAGATGCACATGACTAACTACTCCCAATTACCAAACAGAATGTCATTTTGCTATGGCTGCTGCCAATCATGCAAGTGACTTCTCTGTACTTACCACCCTGTTAGAGAGAGGGATCAGCATTTTCCCCCCCCCCCAACAGGAAGCTGATTTCAAAATCTGTAATTACAAAAAAAAAAAAAATATATATATATATTAGCCAGCAGATTTATGTTTGAAAAATACATGCTATAATTACAGAGAGATCATAATTCTGTTTTTGAGGAAATGTGATTACTGCAATTTCTTCATTAGGTTATAGCTTCACTATTTAAGAAAACATTATTTAAAAGGCACAGTGTTATCTGATAAAAACCCCAGCGAAACATAAGCAAACACTTGAATACTCTCTTCCTAGCAACCAAGGTCTTTCAACAGAAAAGCAGCATTTTTTTTTTCCTGCACCTTGTATTAAGCCAACTTTCTAGTTTGTAACCCTTCGGCCATTCTATAATCATCAAATAACTGGAATATAATTTTAGATGAAAGTCTAAGCCAGTGAGTAAGCCACCTCATTGTTCATTTAAAAAAAAAAAAAATTGAACCTTTTTTTTTTTTCCTCAAACCGCTCCATGCGTACCGGAAACCCCTCTAACAAGCTCTGAAGAATTACCTTGGGACAAAATTCCCCATTGGGTACATCCAAATCTGCTTCTGAATGCCTGTCACCACTACTTATGTGTGACACTACAGCCATGGGGCCAAATTTTCAGAATTCGGTTTTCCCTTATTTCACTGATGGAAATGTCGGGAAGTTAATTTTAGTTACTAAGATTTTTCATATGTATTAAGTTGCCACGTGACTTAACTCTTATAACTACCAGCAGTATTTTAAGTGCTGAGTTTCTGCAATTCCCACTGAGTAGAAAATACAGATACTAAACACTCCCTTGAGATTTAGGTCTGTCTTTACAGGCTGGGATAGCTTTGATGGTTTTACTGAAAGAACACTTTGGCTCTCTAAAGACCTTCGATAGATGCTAGGGACCCCAAAACAAAAACAAGAAACCCAAACAAGAACTGTAATGCTAAGTAACAATGAATGAGCAGTGGTAGCAAACAACAGTGAAGGCCATTTTGAAGAAGTTTGTTCAACTGACCACTTCTTCCATATCACCTCTTTTCTCCTATGAGAAAATACTTTAAAGAGAATGTTCTCCTCTACACTCCTTCTTTTCTTACCTAAGCGTATTTTCTCCTTTCTTTCTTTTCTCAGATGAGGGATACTAATGGTGTTGTTGCTAACTCTTTAAAGAAAATAAGAGCGGTACCTGGGAAATGTCTTCCATGGAAAAGAGGAAAGATAGCTAAGGGACAGGACGTACCCTTCTTGACACATACGGTGTGCTCAAAGAGCCAGCTTCCCTGCTTCTCCCCAAAGAGCTCTCAGTTGACTGTCCAGAAAAGTGCACGGTCTCCCCAGCTGTTAACAGCAGGATATACTGCAGCACTTGACTGCTGCCGCCATGTCATCTCAGTGCCCCTGAGGTCAGCTTAGCATATTAAATTAACAGTGTTCCTAGTCAAGGCAAAAAGTCTGCAAACAGAATGGTGCCGCATAATAATGGGATACAAGGGGAAGATACCTGCCTAAATAATGTTTTGGAAAGACTGGGGAGCATTGAATGATTCTGACCTATGTGACTTAGTGCCAAATATACATTACCACACAGAAGTCGCAGCAGATTACGTGTCTGTTTACCACCACTTAATATTTTCATAGCTTATTTTAGAATTTTTGGATTTGTTTCACCCTTAATCATTTATTTATGAGCTTAGAATTATTAATAATTTGAAGCTTCATTACAAACTATCCTGGGGGAATCTCACCTGCCTCATCCCATTACATTATTATTGCCAAATATCTAATTTACATTTAATAAGACATCAATTGAACATCAATAAAATAACAATGAATTAATAAACTGTATCTTCATAGAAATACTAATAGCTTAAATATGTAAGCAAATGCAGTGCACAGTCTGCAGGTCAGCTGTCTAATCTCTTTGAGAGCATTTGTCAGAATTGTTTTGTATTTAGAATTTGATAATAAACCATAAAAAAGTATTTAATTGCTCTGGTCTTAAACTAATTCTTGTGGCAATTGTGAACCAAGCCAAACTGTGAACCTTTGAGGCAGAGCTGGGACACAACCAAGTGTTCTATGTAGGTAAGAAGGTGATCTCAAAACACTAGAAATGCCTAAGGGACCTCAAGTTTTCATGAAATGAAATGTAAAAAGACTTTTGGTTTGGGTAAGTATGTATATTTTAGTTTAATATCATCTCTTAAACTGAAATGTTTTATTTTTCTATCCAGAAAGTTAAAATTAACTTTTTTTTACTGACTGAACATTCTGCCTGAAAACATTAAAATAGCATAGTTCAGCATTGCTGTTTGGGCGTTCTGTTTTAACAAACTATCACCCCAAAGGACAAGTTTTGACAAATATTTCTATTCAGACAGAAGTGACATTATTTCATCCTGGGGAATTTCAGTAAAGGCCTTTATCCGATTCCACCTTATAGCTCTGCAGCAGTGTTTATCACTAATTGGGGACCACTTCCATTTACATTTCCTAGGCTCGTACAAATCCCACATGAGCATTAATGGAGGAAGAAGAAGAACAAGAATAAAAATTTCTCTTATTGGGTATTCTTTTTTTAACCTTCTAGTTCTTATTATTTACTTTCCTTTATGGTTCAAATTTTATCAGGGCTTGAACAAGAGCCTTAGATGGAAAAGGTGACCATTTGTCAGTAACAGCCTTATCCTTGTCCTAGTTCACTACGAAGGACTCACTCCCTGTTCCCTCAGCCCCTTACTTCAGCAGGATTTACTTGAGGGCTTTAAATGCCCAGCTGTGGAACCAAAGCCAGAAGACACTATTATCCTTTTATGACAGTTTGATATTTTTAAATATGCATTGAATTTCCTTTTCCTTTTCATCCATGGCACGTTAGTCTTTTTTAGCTGTTCATGTCCATTATTTGTCTATCTCCATTACACAATCAAGGATTATAAGGCCTCTGTCCTCAAGCACGCAACATGGGTTGATGCAAGCATTTAAAACTTTAATGGCTCTTGAGTTTGAGCTATTTACAACTCCACGGAGATATGCTATTCAAACCTTAGTTTAGAGAGATTTCTGTTTAACATTTTAAAAACCTTAAGAGCTGAAGGGGCCATAAGACATTCTGGTCTGACCTCCCACATCATATTTTTACTCAGTTACTTCTATATCAAGCCTCACAACATACTTGACTAAAACACATCTTCCTGAAAGACTTCCAGTCTTAATCTGTAAGTGGAAAATCCATCATTTCCTCTCACCCATTTACACTAGTGTTTATCACCCCACACTCAAAAGTGCATCTTACTTCTCAATTGAGCCTGTCAGCCTGTCCCTCCCACCCCAGACACTGATTTTAACTTCTCTCTGCTACGCAGTGAATCAGTATTCTGTATTTTGAGCCCATAAAGGTGCTGATATACTATAACCCAGCTGGACTCAGCAGTATTAGCATTTCTACCATTCAGAAACACGCAAACAATTGCATGCATACATTCACATCTTTAGTATGTCTTTTACCTTGCTGGACTCACCAAAGTCCAGAGTCAAGTACAACTTCTGTTCTCTTCCTCCTGAGCAGATCCAAGTACATTCCTTTCTGGGGCACTCTCACAGGGAGACGATGAAAAGTTTAACACAGAGAAAATGTGCCCACAGCTTTGAGGGACAGCTCTAATTTTAGGGCAACCAGCTTACCAGATTTTTCCATTTCCTCTCATTTAATCACACTCAGGTTTTAAAAGAAAAATTCTGTTCATCTCTCTTTTTAAAAAATAGCCACTCTGGACTAGTTTCCTTGCCCCCATTCAAACAATATACTCACTAATTTAAATGGATATTTCTTAAGAATACAACTTTTAGTTTCCGGGCCTGCCTTGCAATGGATCCTGTAAAAGTCTAAATAAATAATGTACACCAACTCCCCTTTAGCTAGTGTAAAAACAGTTCCCAGAGTGACAGCTATCAGTTCATCTCCAGTGAGAGCTGTATAAGCTATAAGCTCTTCTATAAACATGACAATAACAACCAGTCTCTTATTCCTCTCTTACATGACCCTTAATTATGGCTACTGTATTATGAATTGCTCCAGAGAATGCTACAAGGCTAGAGCGGTGTTCTTCTCTGGACATCAAAGACAGTGCTAAAACCCTGCTTAGGAAAGCTCCTCAGAAACGTGCTGATGTTCATCCCAACTAAGGAACGCTCTGTTTGAGAAAGAAAGTGCACAGCTGCAGCTCACTGCCTCCTGTTCTTGGGCAAGGAGAGCACCCCACAAAAACTGATAATCCACTTTGGAGGGGAAGATGCCCACCTGAAAACACAGAAAAGCCCACCTCTCATGAAGCTCTCAAGAACTATTCAGACTTTTACCTCAGCCAAACCTCTGTATTCTGCAAAGTTCACCATCCTTAATAACCTACTGACCACTGAGGCTTGCAACACAACAATGCAAAAGCAGTATCACAAATTATGACTACATAACGGAGAAAACTGAACTAGAACCCACCCTTTGAGGCACTCTACCACCAGCATCTGTTACTGCGCTACAAGAGTTGTAACATGTTTACTTTGTATGTACAGTATTTATGGGCATCCTTCAGCGATAAATGCAACTGTGCATGCTCCTGCAGTCAACTAGGAAGGCTGTCTATACAGGTGCCCCACAGAGACCAACAGGGCAGAATCAAGATTCAGGCTGACACCAAGAAATGAATGATTCCTAAGCATTTTATATGTGGGTAACATTAATCAATACTTACACAGTAATTACTAGAAAATTACTGTAACTGCCTCTCATGAGAATTACTGGAGAATATTATGATCTTCTGTGGGTATGTAAAAGCAAGATATAGCTAAATATTCGTAACAGGTGATGATATATGTTATGATAACACACATGGCTTAGACTTGTTTTAGAATATATAATGACTTACTGCTAGCTAACATCTTACAACAGTATCCATCTAGGAACTAATGGCTGGCAATTTATCAATTCTTAATAAAGCACTGTGCTTAGAAGTATTACTGTTGATGTTGCTCTTGATTTTGATTCAGCTGATTTTTGTCTGGGCTCAGCACTGTGGCTCATCAGTGTTTCCCCAGCTCCCTCAGGATGTGAGGGTTCCAAATTCCTACTTGATTAGACTTATAAAAAAAATAATAAAAAAAAATTAAGAACTGTGTATGCAGCACTCCCCTTATCTGTCCCCAGTCTGTGTGTGAAATTAACATTGGTTCAAAATGCTGGACATGCACGTGTGCATGAAGAACACAGGTTCCCAGACGAACACTGCATTACCCCCAGGCGAGTTACACTAGCCTGAAAGCACACTGTCAAGGCGTACTGCCACACTCAATTAACTGAAACCCAGGTAGCCTCTGTTGCACCATGCAGGAACAGTATTTTCATGTGAAACACATCTGTAAAGGTAAGTTCTTTCAGAACTTCACAGCCATATGGTGACTGAGCAAAAATAAGTACAATTAAAACTCTGCCAAAATTTAAACCAGTTCCATGCCTATACAATCATTATCACTTTAGATGTTTCTAAAGCATGGCTGCTTTTCAAGTAGCATTTCATGTCACACATCTCAATTGTCAAGGGCTGCCATAAGCCACTATGACATAGAAAGACATGACTCTCGGTTACGTCCCTAGACAACGGGTAACATTTCTTCATGAACGCTTCTCTTTCCAAGTGTCTCTTGCCTACGTCCTTCAGACACTCTGTGAGCCACATTCATCAGCTGTGGGAGCTCAGCACCTTTCCAGTGATGCAAGTCAACTGATGGGGATTGCTAAAGATCAGCTCTCATGTCATTCTGAGCTCACAGAAGTGTTCTGAAAAGGGACATTTAAACTATTTACTGTCATTCTTGTTGCAGTTTAAATGCTGCATAATATTTTGATGAAGCTTTGTGACTCCATAAATCTAGTGTCCAAATGAAGGACTGCTGAAAAAAAAAAAAAGCCACTGATTTGCTGCAAAAATCAACCTTCCACTGCCCAATTCCATTCTTAATGAATAAGACAATTCAGAAACCTACAGGAACATGCTTTATTGATTCATTCACAAGTCACTAAAGCCTGCTGCCTAGGTTCCCTCCAGTAAGACTAACCACACATTGCTTCTAGCGTACTGAATTGCAGGGAAAGGTGATGACTCCACATCTGTTCTGCTGGAAGTCCACTGAGACTAAACATACCCAATAAATGTAAACACAGTACAGCACTAGGTTAATGATAAATGTGTGTAGGAGACAAAGAGACTTGCATTTCCTCTTTATTATCCCTTCATTTGAGCCACTGCTTTAGCTGTAATTTATTTACCCAGGACAGTTGGGCCCAGATGCGTACCTGTTTTTTCACTGAGGTACTTGCTTTTCTCAATTTTGCAGATGGATTAAATAAGCCAGGAGGAGGCCAACCTGTATGTGTGGGGTCACACAGAGAACTGTAATCTACACTGCAGTAGATGCCTGAATCCATTCAGGTTCAAGACCTAATTTGGCATAAAGCTGGTTTGTAGCTGTACTGCACTGTACACTTTATAAACATATCTTTCAATAATCTCCTGTGCTTCTCATGAAAGCAATAACAAGCAGTACAAACAGCTGAGCCTATACTGGGCAAGCTTTCCTATTAAATTCCACTAATACATCTCAGCTGTGACCTGTAGCAATCTGGGTAACCTAATAAGGCTGACTGTCCCATAAGAATCTGGGATGATACACTGTCTACCTGCAAGACATGAGAAAGTACAAGAGAGCAACTTGATACCAAGTATCACCTAGCAGTCAGCGAAAAAGGGAACTGAAAAAAACAGATATATAAGAAAATACAAGAGAAAAAAAACATTATTAAGAATAAGGAAGTCTGCTTATATAGCCTTACAGATACTTTAAAGTGCCACCATTTCAACATTCTCTTCCAACTCAAAACATTACATATGCAAGTCCTTTTTAATGGAATATGCTACACTCAGATTTATTATAGGGCTGTATGGTAACTATAGTTATTCCAATGCAAATTCTTTGAAGTAAAGCATTTTGTCAGATTCACCCATGTTTTGCCAGAAACCTAAATAGTTTTCTGCCTTACAACACAATAGATTTTAGAGAGCCCACTAAGATCATTCTAATACATATGCTTCCTTTTCATATGCTTTTAATAACCGTTCACAGACCCAGTCAAACGTAACAGTCTCTACTGCAAAACTCACCCATTTAGCTGTATTATGATTTCAGTCCCTTAGTGCTTTTAGTACAAATCTATGTACAGAATGGCTTCAGAAAGTGGCTTCTTCTCTTGGATATCTGTTGGATAAATAAAGCAACAAGCAATTTAGCGGTGTACAGAGGAATTAAAAGAATTCTTATCCTTTTTAATATTTCCCATAATTCCAAAATCAACCAACAACCTCAATATAAAACATATCATTCAACATATCACTTTTCCTTTAGAATTGTCTCTCAGCGGGGTAGCGTTCATAGCGACGTTATCGCTGTGCGCCATACTGTATGTTCAAAGCCGTCGGTATTCAATGTACTAAGAAGTGACACTGAATCCTGCAATCAAAAATAAAAAGTTCCAAAAAGATTTCAGAATTTACATTAATATAAATAGCTGCACTGAATGCTTTGAAGATGGAAAGCATTTTAGAGATTTACATTTCAGTCTGTTTTGAACAGATAAACAGACAAAAATATGTTTTGTAAAGGAACAATAAGATTTTCAGTGTAACACTTTCCATAGTTAGGTTGTAAGAAACAGTAGGCACCACAGAAAGAGTTATTTACATTCACTGTACAGAAGGCCTATGTTTCACTTCTGCCTATTACTTGAGCTTCTGAAGAGCATCTGATTTTCTAACCTTAGCATCTATTAAGGTGAGCCATAAGCCTTCTGCAAATGTTCATGCCCACCACCATTTCTACTATTATTTTGCCCACCCAGCTCACCCATCATTGTTTAATGACGAGATTCAGAAGGTTTATCGAAGGTTTTCTTTTCTTCTGAAACACAAAACTAATGTTTCCAAAACATTCACACATACACGGAATTAAAAATATTGAGAAAAGTGCTCTGAAAGGAACTTTAATTGGAAAGATACTTTTTCTAACACTGCTTCCTGTCACTTCACTCCTCATGACTGAAGTGTTTTTGTAGTTTTCTGTGTTCTCCCTTAGAGCTGTGTAATTTGTTTGAGTTCCAAATCCCCCAAGAGCTCTATGAGAAACCTCCAGGGTTTTTCTAGTATGTAAAGGTCAGAGCTGAAGAAGATGGGGACGGAGCATGCCGAAGACAAGTATCAGAATCTCTCATTTTAAACCCATCACTGACAGAAAAAATGGACAGTAAAGCACAACGGGTAGTCTCTTAAAGGAAAACCAACTGTGGTGGGAACCTCTAAAAGATCCTAGAAGGACTGAAAACTCACACTCCTGAAATCAAAAGGAGATGGCTTTCCCAGAGATGTTCTGCGTCGAAGTGAAAATAGGCTTCCAAATTTCTTGAATTTCTTAAACAAAAAATCTTACACCAGGAAGTCCAAACAACGTGGATCGCATATTTGGCTAACATATAGCATTTGGTATTTAGCGAAATCTTCTCGTGCTCTGCTCCTGGGCTCCTCCCACCACACTCTCCAAAGACATCTTTCCTCAGCCCTCATGCCAGCCTCCAAATTCCTGGCAAGATGTTGCCGTTTTCGTCTAGATGTTAGACGATCTTCCCCATGCTGGCTGGCTCCATTACTATTAAAGAAGTGTCGGCCAATCTCAATCTCAGGGTTCCCTAACAGCCTTCTTCTCACTTTTATTGGTTAATTAACATAATTGCTTCTAAGGAACAACTGTAATACTAATTAGTGGAACAGGTGCCATAACTAGCACAAAGTCTATAAAGAGAAAACCCAATATCCCACCAGACATATGTAGAGGATGTACCTTCCAACATTACAAATTCTCTTCTAGGGGACCTGAAAGAATTCTCCACTGCTGTGCTTCAGTTTTATCTTATTTGTTATTGTCTGTTTAATCAAGGTCTTCTGTAGCATAAATGTGATCACCATAATGCTAATCTCTGCACTAGACATGCAAATATATAAACATTTGTGTGCCAAATTATTAAGTTTTTGTCTATAATGTTATGCCCCTATTTACTATCTATATTTTATGTCTTATGGATTTCTAAACATTTAAATTTATATCAGTGTTGTCACATATCTGCAAGCAGAGACAGTTTTATGAGCACTAAAAAAGCTGCAACACACAGCCACTAAATACTAATGACATAAATGGTATCCACTAATGGTCTCTATTTTTATTACAATGCAAAACTTCAATATATTGCAATTATCACTGCTTTCAGACTGAGCCATACACACCGTATAATGCCAGGTTCCATCTCCATAGCATAAAATGGCATTATTTGTTGTATATAGTTCAGCCCTGTACTGCAGATGTTGACTGAATGCTCAAGTCAGCAGTTGTAGCTAAAATTCACTTTATTTACAGAGTCTTACTGTTAACTAATACCTTAAATTGTCAGATATGCCAATGCATTAGACATTTTTCAAAGCCAACTGCACTAATAGCGTGTAAGCGTAGCATATGTCTTGTTGTACCTGTCAACAGCCCAGTAACTTTGCAAAGGTAAAGCATGTCAAAAAAGGAAATTATATTCCTACGCTTCTGTGTTAAAAAATCTTTAGTGAGAGATTTTTCTAAAACATTTCAATACAAAAGTGCATTTGACAAAGCTTACTTACTCTCTTGTAAATGAGTTTCCATTTTACCTTTGTAATGTTAAATGTTAAATTCTTCATTCATAATTAGAACAGTGCCTCCTTTACAGCAGCTATCAAAGAGAGAAAAACTTCAGGACAGTGGAAACCTCAATGTTGCCCACAGAACTGGATGAAAAAAAGGCAAAATCTCTCTCAGAAATGGTGGGGAGAATTTAATCTAATTTCATCAATGCATTTTACTTGTAGTGTAACTTTCACCAAAAAAAAAAAGGAGTACTGAGTTCATCTCTCAGACTTTCACACCTGTTTACCTGACATAAAACATGCCCAGTTATTCCTTTTCATTGACTTCAGCTGAGAATAACCTACAGAAAGCTGGAACTTTTCTTTGAAACAGGAGACATTTCCCTATTTCCATGCAGCTGGGTAGTCATTTACACAGGGAAAACACTGGAGACAAAGTAGGTGTCAGACTTGCTAGCATTTTACATGCATTTTCTGACACAAGGCAGACAACAGAAACGTGCACACAAAATATTTCCCTTCAAGGGCTAGCTAGTGAGAACAGCAGAAACTCGCAGAAGACATCAGTGTAATTATTGCAGAGTTCCTGTATATTTCCAAATGCTACTTGCCTTTAAAAATACAATGCAATTATCACTTTTAACTTTAACCATGGAAAACCACTCCATGGAAAAATAGTACTATGTTTAAATGTTCTTATTCACCTTGCACAAATCTAAACATACATGAATGACTATAGAAGAATGAATGATGTAAAATCCATAAAATAATAATACCTAGAGCTTACAACTGAGAATACTGATATGGTATTCCTTATTTTTTCATCATCTTTTCTCTGGCAGTAATATTGAATATGACAAGTACTTTCTAATGTAATCTGAACCCACTTCAGTGTTCTAATATTTTGACTGAATAGGCTTTATCAAGGATCCCAGTTAACTGTCTCTGTTCTGCAGTTATAAGAATAAAATATTCCAACTGAAAATTCAGTGACATTTCACTTCAGAAAACAGGATTTCTCAAAAGAACAAACATTTGTTTAAATATTTGGAAGAAAATACAGCTTTTCTATATAAGTAAATATTTTACTTCATTTTCTCAACCAGAATTAGAAATTCTGGCTAATTTCTCAATTCAAAATGTTCGTCCCTTCATTTGTAATCCTCACAACGCATCTTAAAACTTAAAACAAAACAGACTGATTGACCTCAATAAAATATAAGAATTGAATATATGAGTACATGAAAAGCACCACATTTTTCCTGAAGAAACTGTTGGGTAAATATAACCCATTTTGAAGAGTATTTTTGGACATTATAGAGTTTGTAAAATATGACATTTTACTTGCCCATTGAAATTCTTTCTCCCTGCTCAGCAATCACTTTGTACAAAAGGAGAGAGCTCTTTTAATAACACCATGGACAAAATTCTGCCACCCAGGATCAGAATTACAATGGCCTCGATGGTTATTGCATTACCTTCACGCAGAAATATGTCCAGTGAGTTTCCAAACTCAGACTTGACTGAAAACTCCTTTCCCACCCTGTTGCTCGTGTCTCTTCTACAGTGAAAAAGGATGAGTTCTTGTGGAGCATCTCTTTACCTAGTTGCCCACACTAAACCATGCTCCTTCACTGAAATGACAGTAACAAAAATATGGAAACCAACAGGAGCCTTTCTGTATACTTCAGTGGATGGTCTATCAAGCCCAAAATGAAAAGCCTCTTGCCTCCATTACCTGTCTGGAATGTTTGGCTATAGTTGGTTTTCTTTTCACATGTAAAGTCGTCAACTATTTTAAAATGCATTCTAGGAAAGTCAGCTGCCTGCATCCACATTCCCTCCAAAGAGGCTTGGGGGTGGAATATTTAGACTTAAGGAAATGGTTTCTAAGGTGTTTCTTCTTATTATAACAATACAATAAAATAGCTATAATATCTGGAAGGTTTAGACTTTTGTCTTGTAACCCTGCAGATGAATAGCTTCAACCTTTGAAAGAAATTGCAGTATGAATGTCTATTTTATTCCAGAGTTGTGTCTGAGCAGACTATTAGTAGAATACTGATAAATGCTACAATAGCTATTCTTTTTCCCCCTCTTCGGCTTTTATGCCATTGCCAATACCTATCCTTCCCCTGGTGCTGTCAGCTGATGCCTGTCTCATAACTCTCAAGCTAACAGCATTAGAAGAAAAAGAAATTAAGTTCAAATAAACCTGCCAGGTAGAATTCAACATTATGAGATTATGGACTGAATTGTTTTCTGAAACAGGCACATATATGCAGAGTTTTACCACTAATGACCTATAAAGAACTTACAGATTAAAAGTTAATTATTATAATAATATTTAAGAGAAGGGGAAAGATACTAAAGCTGATTATTTTCCCTTTTCTAGTAGCTCTGTGATTTTTAATGGCAAGTAATAAATAACTTAATCTTCTCTATATACTTCCTGAGGACCATGTTTGTAGCATCAACCATTGCACCATGTCTGCATACAATCAACAGGTACTACGTAGTACTGGAAAACGTGCATGTGGCTAGTAGGGTGTTTAACTAGGCCTCTGCACATGTAAACAGACATTCTGATGCACACAGTCGTGTTGGCACAGCTCTAAATGTTTGCTCTTTTGTAGTAAATCTGAAAACATAAGAAGCTGCAACTGTCGGTCCTGTGAGTAAAAATAAATCAGTGAAACAATGGAGAATAATATGCAGTATAATACTAATAACATAATATTTAAGAAGAAATACAAAAAGTAATTGCAAGTCATGCAAGTCAGAAAGGATGAGTACTTGATCACGATACCAACTATAAACAGCAGTATAGAATTACGTGTCTTTGTGAAACAAATTGGTGAAGTTTAATGTATTACAGAAAAGTTACTCATGCTACAGTTTATGCCATACATTCACCTTAAAGCCACAGTTGGATACTTCACTGAGATTGCAGCAACCGCTATTGCCATCAGAAACAACCAGCTCCCCAACCAGCTCTTTCAAAGAAGCCAAACAACAAAGTGCCACAGAGAACAAATACATTTTTTGCTCCCAGAAGCGATGTCTTCAGTGAATTTCAAGGAAGGAGCTATGTCCCAGAGAAGTTTATATGGCTGTAACTGATGTTTCATTTGCTTTGAAAATGTGTAATTTGTACAGCTCATACAGTTAGGGCTGGAGCAAAAATAATGCACATAAAAGAGAGAACGAAGAGAAACAGAAATCTTTTTTCTCATAGAAACCTAAATATATTTGCGAAAGATTGGAAACATCTATATGTTCGTCCAATCTTAACACAATCCAAACCAACAACATTTTGTTCAAAAGGCCCTAGCATGTCCATAGTTAAAAGTAACAGCTCTACTCAATAATAAATTCATTTTTTATTTTATTTTATTTACTATCATGGTGGTAACTACTACTGACACATGCACGAATAGAACTAGAGAACAGCCAACATTTGCTCATTGCTGGAAAGCTGTCTTACACAGGCAGAGTGGTGAAGACGAACTATCCTGGAAAAATGTTATATAAAAACTAACAAAAACCTCTGAATATAGTATGTGTGAAGCAGGATACTCAAGGAAAGGATGAAAGCACACAGCAATTTCAGTTTTCAGGAATGCTGAGTCAGCTGTGGCTCTGTTGGTTGGAAGCCTGGACAACAACAGACATCAGAGGAAATCCTACACATCTGCCTACCACAGGAAATGTGACTGGTAGGGATTTCAGTGCCCAAACAACAAACAACTATAGCTGTCTTAAAACACTGGTGTGGGTCTGCAAAAAATAAAATAAAATTAGCAATGCAAATGGCTGAATGTCAGTAAATGCAAGAAGTGTAGGAAATTAGAAAGATTCAGCAGTCATGGTGAGGCAGGTATCAAAAGATGAAAGGAAATCTAAGCAGAATTGGGAAAGCAGACAAAATTGACAAACGGTACATAAAGCAGCAGCTGACGGAAAAAGAGGAAGCTTCAAAAAGAAGTGTGAACATTTATCAGGAGACTTACATAAGGTGATTTGTAAATATATCTCGACATTTATAAAAGGCAAGGATTTCTCTTCAACTATTTTCTTTGTGCTGATACTCATCCATAGTTTCAGAGACTGTCAGTTTTGGAGATTACATCATATGCATATTATTCCTCCAATATACTGAAACATTTTTTGACCTTTTCTGAATAACAAGAGGTATGTTTATGTAATTTAGTCTGATCCACTGTAATTCCTAATCTTTGCCATCATATCAAATACCTTAAAGATATTGTGCGTGCTCCCCATAGCACAACTATTTCAAAGAATGAACAAACAGAGTAAATAGATGTGCTGGTATTGTTCACACACAACTTTAATGATTACCCAGAGTCACCCAGAACCTGTGAGAATTTCAAATGCTTGTAAATTTGCAGGTTCTCTCACCAAAGTCAGAGGAAGTTATTTAGCATACATATAAGCATAGCCAAACCTTCAAGTACGTTATCAGAGTTTTGATTTCAGCTTTTCCGTATAGTAGCAAGGAGCTAAGTCATCGTCACATGGTGTTACTGGAAACATGACATTTTCAACGCCTACCCAAGAAAAGAATGCAGTGGTCGGCATACCACAGGTAAGTGTTCCCAAAGCAACCACTAGGCTTTTTGACACTTCCCTCCAAGGCTACAAGGGCCAGTTTTCTGGCCAGATGTCCCAACGTCACTCTATCTCCCCTGCACTGTTCTGCACTCCCTACAGACATACAACAGCAGCTGTTTCTCTAACCCAAAAGAAGCTAAGGATACGCAACCTGAGAGCAATAGAGCCACACAAGACATCTGAAGCCCATAACCTTGAGCCAAAGGAAAAGGAGGGATACCTACAACCAGCACATTTCACATCCCATGGCTGCCCACGTCAATAATCTGTCCTGACAAAACTTGCAACATTCAGTTCTCCAAGTCAGGCTGAGGGGCTTTGCCAGCCACACTCGTGGAAGCATTTGTGGCACACAGCTCTGCCCTTGGAACCTGCTCTGTGCGACGTCCCCCTGCCTGCTTTGTGGCAGCACGGCTGTGTTCCTACAAAGGGGAGCTGCACGCAGAGATGGAAAATGGCTACAAAGGGGCAATAGGTGAGAATACTGCTTCCCCTCAAGTTTTATCACCAAAACGACGCCCTCCCACACCCCTTACGTCCACTTCTCCTTTCTGGTGGCTAAACCGAACAGTGAAACCCCTTCCAGGACAAAGAGGGCTCATAAGGGTCTTAGGATATGGACTGCAGCGACTCACAATCTCATACAGTGCTTGATGGATGTCCTGGCTACCAGATCTTTTATACGACCTCAGGAAAACCTCCAGTTGGTTTCCTCAACCTGTCTGACTCATATTCATGTTGCAGAAATGGCAGTGAGTTTCCCCGCTTCCCATCCCCTCCTTTGACACTCTGGTAAAGACAACAAGCCACCACTGGGCCATCAAAGCTCTGAACTAAAAACCCACTGGCCAGCATCTGGTTACTTTCAACACGCAGTCTTCCCAATCCGTGACCAGCTACCAGGAGATTCCCTGCTACTGCCAGCCTTCAGCTGGTACCTTTCCCACCTCTTCCTTTCATATTAACCTTAAGCCCCAAATATCTGAGCTGTCTAACTATGGGAATGAATCAGAAGAGAATTAAAGGCATATGTAAAATGAAGGTTAAGAGCTGGGGATTTCTTCACATGGCTATGCGCTAAGCAGTAAGGAGCTAAATTAAAGGCAGTAGTAAAGCAGAGCTGAACTTTCATATGCAACCCGTCCACTTGATATGTCTCTCCTTTGTAATGAAGATACTGCTCAAAAACATAAAAACTAACTAGCTGGTATAAACTAACTTTACATAAGCAGTTATGACCTAAACAAAGTTTGAAGAGTACATAGCCTCTGGGTACTCTTGCCCCAGTAAGACATTTTGAGTTTAAATTTAGATTTTTATTGCCCTTGGAATGCTGAGATAAACTTTTAGTCCCACAGGTGCAACTCCAGGAAGAGACTATATTAAATTCTGCTGTTCGTGAAGGAGTGAGCCTTCCTTCTATTCATTACCAGGCATGCAAGCCAGGTAATAAAGCTGAGCTGTTTTTATTTGTATACAATGTGCACCTTATTATGGCTAGCAGAATTCTGCAAGAGCAGTTCCTATTAGCAGGTGGTATCACATGAGCTGGGAATTACATTGGGGTCTGTGGGGTTGACAACACAGCCCTGACACACACCAGGACCTACCAGGGAGCATGCACAGATTTTGTTCTTCAATTCTCTAGCCTGGGACAGGTATCTTATCTCCAGTTTCCGTGTTTCTGCAGAAGAACATTTGGAATTAACCAAATTACAAATGGATCAGCTTACAGAGATAGCACTGTGAAAATTTGAAAGCGAAATTAAACATCTGAGTTTTGAAAAGCCACACCAAGAATTTGCTTATTTGACAAGGAAAAAGTCTTGAATACCCTAATATTAGTAACATGGATTTGTCTTAAGTGCCCAGTATTTTGCTAGCAAAAGAAAACAAGTAGTTATTGCCAGGTCCAAGTAGAAGTAACAACTCTGAATCAGTATCAACCTGAAATACTAATCAAATCAAAAATCCGCTGTTTTATCCAAGGCTTCTTTGTCATTTCCCAAACTGAGTCTTTCTTTGAGTCAAAACAGTTCAGTTAACTGGGAACATGAAAACAGCAACCTTTATCTCACGAGGTGCAAGGAAAGCTTCACCCACTTCATCACTTCTTTAGTCTTTTTAACTAGAAGAAGCGCTCCTTATTTCAAATGTAACGATCCATAATGCTGCACAGGCCTTAGGCACAATGTTTAAGGAAACAGATTTATTATGCAATGAAGCGGTGATTCCTACACATGAGAACTGATGCAAATTATCATTTGACTCAATAAAATAAACTTGAAAAGCAACTCACTCAAAGTTATGCAGATTCTAATAACCTGAAAATAGTCTTCAGGGCAAAATAATGGTAGCCGTCGCTACGACAAAGAAACTAAACACGGTGTAGCTCTTGCTATAACTTGTCATTATCTTATTGATGCTCTCTCATAAAAATCTCATTCAGTTCTGCTTTTATTTCAGCAAACAATTGTAAGCCTTCAAGGCACTGTGCCCATGCCGCAGGTTGAAGCTCCCCACTTGTGACGGACACGTTTCCACTCTGGAGAAACAGACAGAAGTTACCCAGACCTGTAACCTGCTACTAGCAGCTGGAGTTGGTACGAAAGGCAGTGTTAACTAAGAATGGAGCACGTAACCTTATTGATGCAGTTCTCTATTGTGTTATTTGCTTCTCAAGGTGGTATGGAAAGGAAGCCCCGTGGTTTTAATCATGTTCATTAAAGGAGAAGAGACCTTGCAATCTCACCTCTGACACATTTACTAACTTTAAAGAATCTATCATGCTTTATTCTGTCTAGGTTTTGACTGATTGAGATGTTTGAGATTTAAATTTTGGACTACTTTTATTTGTTGTTACAGAGGGGAATTTTGAAGAGAAAGCTGCAGGGTTGTTTGTTTATTTTTTAAACACTGTCTCAATAATATAGTCAAATTGACAGTGTGTCTCTGATCCCCTTCACCCAGAGGAAAGTTTGTGATTATGTTTTCTTTCTGCACACAATATAAGCCAAAATTGCCAAGCACTCTCTACCCCTTCAGTTCCTAAACTATTCAGTTAGAACTGGCTTAGATGAGCTTCTCTTTTGCTGGCTCGGGGGGGCTTCCTCCATCTTCTGTCTTCACTGTTGTATCTTTACAAAGTTGTTTTTTTTCTAGAATAGCCTCTGATTTGTGGTTCTGACCCTGAGCCTTTCTCCTCTTCTACAGTGTTCTGAAGTTTAATAAGACTTTTGATTTTTTTTTTTTTGGACCTCCTACTGCCATCTTTTCTTTATGCTTTTATAGATATTGATAACGTTACGAATTATACTGTACAGAAATAAAGCTCGCTATAATTGAAACTCACTGACATTTTCTTCCAGTTTTTGCAAGGGGTAGAGGCTCCATGGGAATTTATTTAAAAATCTCCTTTAATCCTCCTGCAGGGCTGACGTTTCCTCTCAGAAAAGGAGGACACCACTCCAGCCAGAAGAAATGACATAGCATGAAGGAAAAGAGGAAAAAAAAGTCCTGAGTCATGAAAGCAAAGAAAAAAAATACAACTGAAATAGAACAGAGAGGATTAAACTCCACAAACTGGAAGGGACAGAAAAGTAGGATGGAGCTGTAATTGAAAGGAAAACGAGGACTGGCTCTACCTAAGAACTAGGTAGATCAAGGAGGATCAAGAATTTGACCAAGACAGAGCTGAACTAGAAGACACCTCTCACCTTTTAGCTCTGCTCATTATCTACTGTCTTCTGTTCCCTGAGAGAGCCAGTGGCCCTTCGGACAAACTTTCTTTCCTGTCCTTCCAGGGCTGGGGTGAATACCTGCTCTCCAAGGGACATCAGTCACTTGTTCTCACATCACTGAGAAAAGGGAAGATCTGTACCTAAAGTTAGGAAGTTGACATGTATTGAGAATATGTGCTTCCCTTAATTCTTGGTACCCTGCAAGTCTGATTTCCGTGGAGGCAAAAAAAAACCACCCACAACTGCTAAGAGCTAAGCACGCTGCAGCTGTCTCTCAGAAATCAGAATGCCTAATACAGCCATCAATAACTAACCACTGTCCACGATCACAGACCACAGCCTGCTTGCCACAACTGCATGCAATCTAGCTGACTCCCTGCAGACCTTTTTGTCAATTAGAGAAGCTTTTTTTCTTTTCCTCAGTAACTGGTTCATTAACCTTCTTTCTACTCCTATAGCCCATTTTGGAAAGCCCATGTTTACAGTAACTGAACACACTCTGCACTCATCAAAAGGGGTGTTACAGTGTTAAATCAGAGCCCACAGTTATGGAATACACTGCTTAATCTAGCATTCTTAGCAGTTCTGTAGTGTGAGGTAACAGCATTTGAAACAGAGCAGTACCATATAAAAAAGTGGGAAAGGGCACTATTTTCTGCAATCATTCCCATGGAATGCAGACCTGGATAGAAAACCTATGATCCTATAATACTCATCCTTCTCAACTGGATGTTAAAAACTAAATCTCTGAGCATCACGGCTGTATTTTAAAGGTGAGACCAACTATAATAATAAAAAAAAATCCTATGGATAATTGAGAAATTTCCTACTAGTTGGAGGAAAAAAAAAGAAAGAAAAAATAACATTAGGTATGACAAGTTTGTGGTATAGGTGATATATGATAGTAATTGACATCCTAACAATAGGAGACTATAAAGATACCCTGAAATTATTTTCTTTTCTATTTCTTCCCTATCTGCTTTTCCTCCTCTCTTTCTTCAATGAACCAGATTTGCCAGCAAGGTAATTTAATCTTCCGGGGATAACGAAAGTCTTCCTTTTCTAACAAAACTAAAAAACCACTGGTCAAGTACAGAAAGCCCAAGAGGAAGAATTATCTGACAGTGAGCTATGGTTTTTTATCTCCAGGAATGGTAGCAGCAGTATTCTGGAAGAAATAACATTGATTTAGCTAGAATGTAAGGAAGACATCTTCTGTTTGACGTATGTTGCTTTCTGGGCAAGGGTAGGACAATAGCTTGTATGCCCTCAACAAAATGCCTCCTACTGTGTTCCCACTATTATTTAGTGAGAAGTATTTTATTCCCTTGTAACACTGAACTCTGAACCATGAGAAACTTCATGCTCAGCCATGAACCGAGATGGATGCTTATTTAAAGAGCTACCACTAGGGTAATTATTCTGGGCTCTTATGCCATGCATGACTGGGAACGGGAAGAGTCGTTGTCCTGTCCTGTACAGATAATAAAGTAAAGCATGCCAGCCAAAGAGACATGTACCATTTATCTCCTTGGTTCAGCAAAGCAGACACTGAAACCACACCTCAGCTCTTGCATAAGTTTACGACCCAGAGCAATGTTTTTTATTAGTTTCTGTTACTGTGTTTAACAGCACATCAGCATGCCAATGAGCATCAATAAAAATACACCTTTAAATAATAGTAAAAGAAACGCACTGCCTACCTTGGGCTTAAATGCAAATACAGAACTAAGCTCCATAACTGTGTTTGTTTTTTTTGTTTTTTGTTTTTTAACAAACAGACAAGATTCACCTCAGAATGGGCTGACTGGTGCCCATAATTCCTTCTAAAAGAATGTTCCAATTTTTAAAAGGCCACTTATTTGCTGGTTTAAATATAAAATAACCCTCTTCTGTTATCCAGCCTGAAGGTATTCATGGCTGATAAACTTATGCTTAAGTGCTTTAACTTTAATAACATGAAGCACCTTGTTGCTTTCAACTGGATAAACAGACTTTTCACATCAAGCACATTCTTAAGTGTTTTGCAAACCTGTAGGCCTCTCAGCAAAGTATCTCCATATATTGATATCTATCTCTATCATTTCCTGAAGAACCAATGAGATGTGGGTAGCCAGTACTTCAGTCAGAATTAACGTATTACTGGTTTCCAGCACAGATTGTGATACTGTATATCAACTGGATTCTTCTTTCTAAATAAGATTAAGTTAGAAAAGGAAAAGCACAAGCACAGCATGAACAACCCGTAAAAGTAGTGGAGAAAACTGGAAAGGGGTACTAATGGAAAGAATTGTTTAAAGTTCAACTCAGAGATGACAGAAGTAGATACATAACGAGGCAGACACAAACTGAGTTAACACAGAAAAGGTGGCCTTCTCTTGGCTGGCAGGGCTAAAGTATTGGGCTTTACCAGAAGAAACTGACTAAACCAGTTAAAAAAAAATGAGAAGCTGCACAAGTGGTGGAGGGATCACAGAAGATGAGCAACAGCTTGAGAAGACATACACAGAAAATGTTTCAACATCTAAAGGACTGTCCTTCAACAGCACATTGCCAGTGTTGTAGGCAAAGAAGTGCTGTGGCAAAGGGTTTAAAGCTTCGCTCTAAGTGGTCAACTGTGGCCAGACCTTACCTTGCTTTCCCTTAAGCGATTAGTGCTTCCCATCACATAACAGTCCCCCCCCTTCAGGCTTGCAAAAATGCTTTCCTGCTGCACAGAAGCAGTAAGGGTTGTCTGGCATTCTTCCTCTGACCCTGAGAATGGACATGAGGTTAGATGCAATCTGGCCACAGTGTAGCAGGAAGAAAATTTCCATAAATTGCAGAGGTAAAAGCCTGAGCTAGAGGCATCTGAGTCAGACAGGAACTCACTCAGCTGCACTACCTACAGCAGCCTTTGTGCAGAAGCATTCATGAGACACTAGTGTAGCTACGGTAAGACAGAAACACAGCGTGGTATGATATGCTGTCACCATTAAGGTAAGATGTGACAGATCTATTCAGAAAATATAACATGTATTCACACAACTTCAAATTAAGAGCATACATGGGAAGCCAACCTGAAAAAAAAGAACCCTCCCCTTCTTTGGAACATGCTGACATTAATCGCACTAATCAGACCAGCTCTTAATGATATCAATTTAGAAACAACACCCCTATGTTGTATTTGCAACATCTTCCAGCTTTGCTGAAAACACACTGCAATAAGGGGAACATTAAAAACATGCTTAAACATTAAACTAAAATTATCATTCTCCAGTTGATTCGTAGTTATATAGGACTCATTTATCTTCCCAGCTGCTGAAGTATAACCAAAGGGATTTGGCTGCATTACCACTGTTATTACCATAAAGCAGTCATGATCAAACCTGTGGGTATTGACTAGCTGGCCTAGAGAACCTGAACATCAGTTTGCCTGGTTTCAGAGGAGCCAATACTGCCTTATGCTATGAGAATCTGAGCCATAAAAATCCACAAAAAAGGAAAAGAAACAGAACTTGTGTTTCTGTCTTTGATACCGTGTTCTCCACGTTTTTGTATGCATTTCACTTGTTTTGTCTTAAAACAGCTCCAGACCAATTCAACAACTTTTTTCTCACATGGGACAAATATTCCAACCTTCAGTATCATCTAAAAGACTGCTAGTGGACAGAGAGGAGATGGTTTCTTTTATAAATCCATCTACCATTTGAAGGAAAAATAATAAGGGATGTTATTCAAACAAATACTTTACTTGACATTTTATGTTTCAATGCTTTTAACTGTTCTTCCTTTTCTACATCCTTAATAAATGGTTACAAATATTTTAAGTAGGGCGAGTTTGTCACAGGACTAGAACAGGTGAGGCCACCAGAACTCTATACTGATGCAACTTAACGTGACCATCACCAGGTAACACTGGACAGCTCTGACCCTCTGACACTCCAATTATCTTCAAAAATCTATCTTAGACATCTTAACTTCTGGACAACTACATCTTATACCATGCCTTTGCCACTGGGATGCCCCCCAGTTATCCAAAAGTTTTATATGATCTCAAAAACACGGCCAAAAAAATTCAGTTAGTATCACACAACCAAAATGAAAATAAAGTAGAAGAACAGGAACATGGATATGTTTCTTGCAAAGTTCTAGTTATCCAAATAATCTTCATCTCGTGTAGATATAGCAGTTGCACGCAACTGCAGAGGTAATAGGACTGGGAGGTATTTCTGTAACAACACTATTTCCTGGTTTCTGCCACAATGTCCCACGGGTGAAATAAGTTGCAAGAATTTGCACTGCAATACAGCTATGCAAATTTTTGTCAGCAGAAAAATCTCATTTAACAACCCACTGGAATTTAAAACTACGCCTTGAAATCTGAGCGCTGGCACTTCTGCTTTAATAATGAAAGATCCTCCTCCTCCACTTAGAGAAAGAAGATGATTTTCTCTCCACGTATCCATTCCAAAGCCCCTTCTAGTCAACAAAGTGTTTCCACTACCTCCATTAGGAAAATAACTACGACTTTCACGGACAAAAAATACTGCACTAAACCAGCACTTCAAGACTCACTTATGTCTTAGCCCAATGTGGGCAAATAATTCTGATCAGAGCTGTGCAATTTTTCACATACATGATAAGCTAAATGCGAAGTTGGTAAGTTTATGCATATTAATGGTGCCCAATTACTTGCTGGGCTCTCAATTAGCTTAATCAAGCCACGATAGGGACCTGGGAATATTGCAGGAAATTCAGTAAAGATCTCTGCTCAGTTCATCACTGCAAAATGTTGGCCACATAACAAACTACATGGCTACCTGAATTATTATTTCTAGTATGTATATAATAATTGCAGATCATCAGCTCAATATTCTGGATAGAACTGGTTGTGCCATTTCCAAGGAGGTGTTTTAAAACTAGGGGCTGCAATCCTCCGGGTTCTAAGAACAATCAAGCCCTTGGAAAGGCTCTTCGAAGACTAAAATAGTGAGATTAATCACCCAGAAAGGAGACAGCAAAGGAACAATAAAATCAGATTAAAAGGAGAGAGATCAGAAGCTTCTCTTTCCCTACACCTCAACAGACAGAATCATAAGGAAATTCAGCTCAGTTGACAGCTGGGAAATACAAAACCAGATAAAGAAATGATACAAACATTCAGAGGGGAGTTACGGATCAACGCCAATCAATAATTTTAGCACATTACTTAAGTTACAGGGAAAATCAAAGTATGAAGAAGAACTGACCCATGAAATTTCAAGTTCTGTAGACCAGATTTTAACAATTATGGAATGAAGAACAGTACCACGTAAGTGGGAATAAACACAATACTTCCCTGTTCTTTCAATGGAAATGTTATTAATCGGGTCAGCAGATCAGGTAGTCTGCAGTGTTTCACAAGGGATTTTGAAGGAAAAATGTTAGAATGAGCAATATGACATGCTCACTTTTTTTTAAATCCAGACTTTTTATTTGATAACAGAGAAATACAGAATTACTTCGGTGACAGCAGCACTGAGAACAACCGTCATGAAGTTACTTGTTATTTTCATTATTAACAGAAAGCGTTCAGGATTACGTTTATTTTCACTAGTATTTACCTTTTAAAAAGTGTTATTTACTACTGACAAAGTTAGGAAACAGTGCCAGTATAGAAGAAGCTCAAGGAGGATGGCCCTGACTTGAATGACCCTGAAGCCCAAAACATCAAAAGCACATTAAAATTTATTACCATGAAGTGCAAGAATTAAATGAGCATTTCCACTATAAGCTGACTGACTACTAATTGCAAACAAAGCAGGAGTCCTTCTGTGATCCTCTAGCCCCTGAATGAAAGTTGTATAGACCAAAAAAAAAAAAAAAAAAGGCAGATTATTTCTGGATATCTCTGGCAAAGAAATTTTCAATATTTCAGACTGGAAATATAACTGAAGTTGATGCACTGATATGTCTTCTAATATACTGTACACAACAAGATTAATTAATGAAAAGTAATCACATCTGTCTTTCTTGTGCTCAGATTCTTCCAGCTTCTCTTCCTCAGGTCTTCTTTCCTCTGATAGCTTAGCAGAGTTTCACAGTCTTCCCCAAATAGAACTACTCTCCAAAATGCAGCAGGGGTGCACACAAGAGAAAGCATGAGGGTAAGATCAAAATGTGTATGACCTGCTACGCTACGGTAGAATGAGAATTAAAAGGCTGCTGATAAGCTGATAACCAGAGCACTGGAAGCAGCAGTCTTCAGGGAAAACTCCTGACACTCCATTCATTTTTGTTAGTGACCTTGGCACAAGAAGCAGGAGACTCTTGGGAACTTCTCTGCAAGTCCAGATGCCTGTGCAATGCTAGAACCATTCTCTGATAGGACTACCACTCCCTCCTGAAGGAAAATTCCCCAAACTGGGCTTTTCAGCAATCCAGAACATCAACCATTTCTTGTTAGAAATCTCACACTGTAAGAAACTAAGTTCAACTGGCGAAACTTAAAAAGGCTCTTTACTGTGACTCCAACATAGGTCTAAAACTGCAGGATGAACAGCGTCATCATCCTCACTTGTCCAATGGAAGGCTCACAGTCGCAATGGGGGTTAGGAAGGGACAGCTCTGCACTCAGATGTGCACAGCTGCTAACACTGGGGTGAACACTGCTACAGATACAGGACCACTAAAGCAGAGGCACTCCATTGCCCTGCATCCATGGAAGCCTGGAGATGCTAGTGGAAGTTGGGAGAAATGTGCTTAATTCAGATATCCCCAGTGCAGGCAATGCAGCCTCTGGTTCATGCTGGGTTTCCAGCAGAAGTGCTGAGGGCATAGAGACCAGCAATGTCCCAAGGACGGTGTGACTGATTACTGCCAGTCTTGCCTGAGCCCTCTTCTCCCACAGTGAGGCCCGTTTCTCACCACAGATGCACAAGGCCTCTTTTCTTTGTGGGAAAGCAATCAGACAGGCCCTTTGGCAACTCTTAGCTGGCATAATATACCCCATAATTCCCCCTCTGACCCTGCCTGAGGGAAGGCAGGAAAATCAGCTCTGCAAGTAACCTCCCTCCTGCTCCTTCTTGCCCCCACTCCCCCAATTTCTACACCACAGGGCTTCCCGTGAACATGAGCCTGCACCCCTCGTCTCTCACATACCACTGGAAGCATCTCCAGCAAAACTCTCTGATCACTGTGCTCCCGATAACCCTTCCACCTCAGTGGAACAGATGATCCCAGAGGTCACCCTCGGGGACACAGCACACAGATGAGACAGAGCTGAAGTGCACAGGCTGCTTCAGACTAGCTCTAACCCCGTACTTGAGTACCGTCCCCTCCAAAATCCCACCTGGCGGCTGGACCACACTGTCCCACTCTGCTCCTCTTACCTCTTGCTCACCTTCACCCTGCTCCAGCCAGAAAAGATCAGGGCAGCGGGGCAGGCGGGGCGCTCCCTGCCAGGCGCTGCCATCCGCAATCCTGCAGCTCTGCTGCTCGCTCTGACCCCGGAGGAAGAAGCAGCTCTCCCCTCTTCCCGGCAGCGGCTCTGCCTTGGAGCCGAGCCCGCTCAGCACGCCGCTGCCGGCACACCAGCCCGGAGAGGCTGGAGGGAGCTGGCTGCCCGGCGATGCGCGAAGCCCAGCCTCTGACCGCTCCTCGGGAACGACCTCTTCCCAGCAAACTTATTGAGCTTCAAGCCGTACCTGGGGGGGTAGAAGAGGGAAAATTATGTTTTGCAATATGGGATGTGCATTAACTATTCCCAGGGTTAACGGCATTTGACTTCTTCTTTTGGATCCAACTCGCTGTCTCCTACTGGAGCTATTAATCTTTATGTTCACATTTTTCACACAGAAGCAAGTTGGTTTGTTTCTCCCTTTCCGCCCCCTCACCCCCACATGCACTCCCTAAAAAACCAACAATTAACAATGCGGATTTTTTTTTTCTTTAATTCCCCTACATCTGTGTAATTATATTCACATTAGAAATCAATCAGCTCTGGTCATTACCATTAGTGATATGCTCATAAACCAAACACTAGTCATGCTAATGAACTGAATGAAACATAATTTCTTGTTGTGTAAACTGATGCTCAACTCTAATCAGCAATAAATTCAATCAGACATTACTTACATCAACTGAAGATATATTAAAGCCTTGTAAAGAGTCACAGCCGCTCAGGGCTCAAAGCCAAGGCACGGCCGCATGCCTGGAAGCGGGCCGAGCAGGACAGCGGGTGTGGGAAGGGCTAAGGGCGGCTGGAGCCCTGAGGAGATGGGGACGAGGCCTGGGCACCCAAGGGAGCCCTGAGGAGCCCCCGGGCCCCCTCAGGGAGGCAGGGCGCCCACCGCGGCCCTCACCCACTCCCGCCCGGCCACGAGCCCGTCGTGAGGCGGCGGCCGGCGCCGCTGCCTAAAATGGCGGCTGCGGCCTGTGAGGGCGGGGGCCTGACCTTGCCGCCCCCAGCTCCCCGCGCGGGGCCGCGGCCACGGGCCCAGCGGGGAGCCGGCGGCCGGGGGAGCCCCGTCGGAGGGACAGCGGGGTACCCGCGGCCGGGAGGCGGCCCCTCCAACATCGCTCCCGCCGGGGCCGGCAGCGCCGCGGCGCGGGGCAGCGGGGCTGCCCGGCGGCGGTGTGGGGCTTTACGGCTACCGGTGTGGGGATTTTACGGCCCCGCCCGGCTGCGGCGCGCTAACCGGGCTGTAACGACCGCGGAAAGTTGCGGTGGAAGGAAGGTGGCGGCTTTGTTTGCTTCGCGTTGAGGGAGAGGGAGGGAGAAAGAGAAAAAAAAAAAAAAAAAAGGACAAGAAGAGGAGCATCAGCACCACCACCAGCCCCGCGGCCTCGGGCGCTGCCGCCCGCTCTCCCCGTGCCGCGGTCCCGGGGCAGCTCCGCTCCGCGCCCTCACCCGTCCCGGCCGGCTCCGGGCTGCCTCCGGCGCGGGGCAGAGCCGGGCGCTGCCGCAGGGAGCGGCCCGGGGCCGCGGGGAAGGCGCTGACAGAGAGCTCCGCGGCCGCACGCCGGCTCCGGGGCGCGGGTCCGAACTCCAGGCGAAAGCAACCTCCCGTCACGAACCCTGCTCCGCAGAGCTCGGTCGTTCCCTCGCCGGCGGCTGCCGGCGCTGGGGCTCCCGAGCAGCTCCCGCCGGGGTCCGGGGGGCTCCCAGCGCCGGGGGGCCGCGGGCTGCGGGGGGAAAGGCGCCTCCGAGCCCCCTTCATAGGGCAGCGGCTGCTGCGGAGCGGCTCCCGCGTCGCACCTGGAAGCGAAGCGGCAGAGCCCGCGGCCGCCCCGCGGCTCTCCAGCCGGGGCCGAACCTGGGAATAAAGCACGAAACTCATCGTTCTCGTCTCGATGCCCGTCCCCGAGGAGCACGTTAAACTCCTCGTGGGGAGCCGGGGACGCAAAAACCCCTCGAGGTGTGCCGCAGCCTGGGCGCAGGGCTGCCCCCGAGCCCCGCCGAGCCCCTTCGTTTCACGCCAAAGTTTAGATACAACCGAAATCCGGGTCAGCACCGTTTAATAAAAGTAGTCATCTCTTTGAGTACTGCAAAATTATAGCATTTACATCTTGAAAAGGCTGTAAACAAAATAATACGAGCGAATAAATAATACGAGCATCGAAGTATACATCGTAAGATAGTTTTAGACGGCTGTATAAAATGCGATCTGGTCTCTAGACTATCATACAGATAAATGCTATCAATAATCGGATGTGAGGGCCCGCAGGAAGCTGCCTAGCGGTGGGGCCGCCAGCCCTGCCCGGGGGCTGCGCGCTTCTCCCGCCCCGCTGCCTGCGCCGCGCCGCCCCCCGCCTGCCTGCATTGAGGAACCTTATTTCTGGTTAAGAAAAATAAAAGTCCCATTGAAACTTTATTGAATTAAAGCAAAAATTAATTTTCGATATTCACACATATATTACAGAGTAATAGTAAAAGTTCAATATACTTCCTGGCATTTAGTTGGGCCACATTTTACAAGAGCAAAACAAGCATCAAAACATTTAGCAGCCTTAAATTTCACAATCACTCAGAATTACATAGAAATATTGAAATACTCTAGTCAGCCTTAGCTGTGAATAGTTCTTCGTGTATAAATTTTTCCTTTAGCCAGCCAGTACACAGCAAGAATTGCATTTTTTCCTTCCATCATGGCATCCACGTATTCAAAAATACTTTGCTTTTTTAAAAGTTAAACTCAGAGAAAGAGTCAAGATTAACATGTTTTAAAAACAAAACTACAAAATATGCTGTAAAGGACAATGAAAATATCTAAAGTCTACTTGTGTGAGGCAGAAACCATGGGGGAACGATGGCAGATTACACCAGTGACACAGAGATGGGAACTAATTTTGTGGGAGGAGAGAGAGGAATATAAATGGGGGTTTGATCAATTATAGTGTCTCCCGCCTGTTGGCTGCAACACAACAAAAATAAGTAGTAATTCTTCAAAGCGGATGTACACAAACCTAAGCAGGATTTAGCTTCTTTAATATTTGAATGTAAAAAGTCTGCTGTCCACGGCTCTTTAAACCCAGCTACGACTTGGGAATTTGTAAGAGATTCTCTGACTTGCGGTTCTCCCTTTGCTCGGTTGAGAAGTGCTTTAAAGTGGGAACACTAGAAATCCAGAGAACGTCGAATACTTCCAGCCTCCCATCAAGTTGCCTCTCTCCAGTTTTAGATAAGCTCTGTCTCCTTTCTCCATCTGAATCAGGACTCCATTGCTAGCAGCTTCTCGGGTCACATCTTGGTCCCCTGCAAAGGCAGAAATCACTGGCCACCCATTTAGCATCAAACTCACCTAAAGAGCAAGATAAAACAAAGCCCTCTGTCAATTAAAGCCAGACAATGACATCGCCGGGGCTCGCCTAGCAGGTAAAATGCTTAGTTAGGAAAGGGCCTCTTTTGACAGCTGAAACTCCAGCCCCATAAAAATTAAATATCAATCCGAACCCAGCTAAGGTATGTACTCTAAAGGAATAAGGCTTTCACCGCTGTTTCAGACCCACATCAAAACACCCGGTGCATATAAAACAGGACATTGATCCTATTTTGAAGGATTTCAATAGGGTGCCTGTATGTTTTCAGGCTATGAAAAGAGCTCATACTTATTGAAAGATGGCTTTATGCGAAACCTCAGAGACGTGAGGTGCAGAGCCACAGCCGCCAGAGTCAGCGCGTTTGAAGTGTATTCAGGAGGTAGTTTTCCTTTGTTAGGCAGCAAAGACAATATGCCACAACAGTCAATAAGCTCTGCTCAGCTCACTCTAATGATCTCAGGGCCGCGTACCCCACATTAATAATACACTACCTGCCCGATCTGGATGTGTGAAGCCACTTACACCAGCATGGTGCCACAGCTCTGCGTTCCCCTTTTCGATGTACATCGCTGCACAGACAGATTTTCTGCCTAGGTTATGCTACCTGGCTTCACACCGATAGTTTCTTATCCCTACCTAGAGGCGCATACGCATCGAACCCCACACAAAAGGCGCGTATGCATACAGGTATCTGCACACGCTGAGCTATATTCGCGATGGGATCCGTGCCACAGGCGCCTCCCCGCACCCCAAGCCCCCGTGAGACCTCCCGGGAGCGGTGAGGAGCCGGGGCCGGGCAGCGCTTCCCTGGGCTCTGCCCAGGGACGTGCCTGAAGCTGGCGACAGCGTGGGGCCCGTCCTGGCCAGCAGGATGCCACCACCTCGGGCACGGTGCTACCTACGGTGGGATGCTACCACCTCGGGAGGGCTGCCACCACCTCGGAGGGCCCACCTCCGGGGGCCACCTCACGGTGGCAGGGGCCGCGCAGAGGCCGGGGGGTGCCCGCGGCCCCTTGCCGCCGCCGGGGGGGCTGCGGGGGGAGCCCTATGATGCCCGTGGGCCGGTCCCGTCCCCGCCGCCGCCCCGGGCCGCTCCCCCCCCGCGCCCGCCGGTCCCGCGGAGCGAAGCGGGGCTGACCTGGATGGTTTGCCTGTTGTAGACTTTCACCACGTGAAAATTAAAACTGTAAATCCCTTTCCTGGGCGCTATGAAAGTGCTCCTCTCCGAGTCGAAGTTGCTGCCGATGTTCACTAGTACCTGCGAGGGAAGGGCACCGTCAGCGCCGCCGCCGAGCCCCGCGGCCTCCCCCGGCGGCCCCCCCGGCCCCTCGCCCCCCCCCGGCCGCCCCACCTGGTCGAAGTAGATGATCATGGTGCGGTTGCTCATCTCGGAGGGCTCGTGGTTGGTGCTGCGGATGGCGGAGAAGGCGACCTTGGCGCTGCCGGAGCGCACGGAGATGCCGAGCGCCGTGCCGGTGGGGTCGGACGTGGGGTTGGAGTCGCACACCACGAGGCACTTCCCCTCCAGCACGATGGGCTCCGTCTCGTTCTGCCCGCACGCCAGCCACGCCGCGCCCAGCAGCAGCGGCAGCAGCAGCCCCAGCGCCAGCCCCGGGCCCCGCATGGCGCCGCGCTCCCTTCCCCGCTCCGCGCCGCTCCGCTCGCCCCCTGCCCCGCCGCGCTCACAGCGGGGCCGCCAGCGCCCCGCCGGCGGGGAAGCGGCCGCGGGGAGGCACGGCGCGCATAGCGCGGAGCGGAGCGGGGCCGCGCCGAGCCGAGCCGAGCCGAGCCGAGCCGAGCCGAGCCCGGGGAGGCGGCGGCGGCGCTGGCGGCGAGCACAAAGCCGTGCGGGGCGCGGCCCCGCCTCCACACCGGCCCCGCGCTGCCGTCAGCGCCCCCGCGCCCGCCCCCGCCGCGCCCGGGCCCAACCGGCGCCCGCCGCCCGCCGCCGCCGCCAATGGCCGCGCGGTCCGCCCGGCCCGCCCGGCCCGCCCGCCGCCCGGCTCGGCAGCGGCAGCAGGTGCCCGACCCGCGCCGCGCCGCGCCGCAGCACCGCGCAGGTAGGAGCGAGGGGAGCCGGGGAGCCCGCGAGGGGCGGGCGGGGGGAGGCCGCGAGGGTCGCGGACGGGCCCCCCGGGTGGGCGCAGGGGTGGCCCCGGTGCTGCTGGGGGGACGGGAGCCCGCAGCCCCCCGGGACCCTCGGGACCCCCGCAGCCCCCTGAGCCAAGACCCGGCCGCTGTGCTCACGGTCCGGGGGTCCGCGTCCTGCCCCCCCCCCCCGAGCGCCTCTGCCTCTCCGCAGGCTGCAAGCGTCGCCCGGTCGCGGTGCACGCCGCCCCGGGGCTCGCCCTGGCTGTGCCGGGGCAAAATCCCTGCCTGCAACTGCGGGAGAAGAGAGTGGCGGTGACCTGCCGGCGGCACAGCGCTGCAGCTGCCTGCCTTCCTAACCGGCGGCTGTTCGCAAAGTTAAACTCGTGGTCAGGGATAAAAGACTGAAGAGGAGTTTGCAGCGTCTGCTCTGGGAAGTTTAATACCGTTCAAAACTGGGCTCCGACTGCAAATCAGTATGAACTTTGATAAAGTTTTGATTAAAATTTTTGATTCGATTTTTAGTTTATTTTACTGGGCTGCTCCGATTGCCTTTACCTGGCGCGTGGATCTCTCCCCGAGAGTTTAGTTTGTGCAAACAAAACTTTATCCATGTTTTTGCCCCGCTAAGTTAAGCGTGCACCAGGAAAGTTGCTCAGACGAGATGGGAAGTGCCACAGTTTGCCGGTGGGCTGGCACTGCCTTTGAGGGGACGGGACGCAGTTATAGCCAGTGGCATCGTGCCTCCGGGACACCCAAAATGCCCCACACCGTTATAGGCGTTTGGCCTCCAAGCAGCCTGGAAAACAACATAATGGCAAAAGACATGTAGGGCAAGGAAAATGGCCAGAAAGGTGCTGGGGAGCTAATGTAAGAGAGACAAAAACTCTCCTGGGAAGCAGCAAATGAAGCGGAGGGGGGTGGGTGGAGCCACGCACACCTGCGAGGAGGCTGCTGTGTGGCACTGCAAGGTACCGCGCTGGGAGCCGTAACGTGCCATCGCTGCCTGGCCTAACTGAGAGCCAAAGTCTGAATCAACAAGTGTATTTAAAGGAAGTTATTATTTCTAAACGTTTCTAAGAGGCACTAATAAGGCTAAACCAAATCAAAATCAGCTTGGTGTTTTCGTGGGGACTCCTCTGGGGGGAGGCAAGGTGGGCTCTTGTTCTCCAGCCATCCCACCAGCTCCCCAGGCTCTGAAGGATGGAGATAACACAAAGAACAAGAACTGAGGGACCTGGAAAAATGAGCGAATCTGTCACTTTTACCAGAAGCCCTCTTCTGCAAATAGGAGGTGGTCAGACAGGGAAGGAGGGGATGCGGAGTTCCCCAAGCGAGACCCCATCGTTTCCATGGACTATCAGTCTTGCACACTTGACTAGCGCTGTAGCACCCAGCTTCTGCTTTAATAAAGTAATGCCAGCCATGCAAATTAGACATTACTTCATTCTCATTAAATGTCACACGCTGCGCTAGGCAGTTATGTTGATTTTCTCTGTATTGACAACAGGCTCTGACTTGTACTGGGAACAAAGAAAAGATGCTCAGCAGGAGGATGTATGTACTGATATATAAGAACATGGCTTAATTAGTGATGTGTGGCAGAGAGCTCCCAAGCTAGGAGTGCAGATTTGCAAATCCAGATGTTTACAGAGGGCCACGAATTACATTACTCCATCTAATTACAAACTGCCTTGTTAATCAATGTCACTGAGATACAATAGGGCAATTGATGTTCAGATACAATGGCAGCCGGGTCAAGGTATTAACAAACTATAATAGATGCTGTAGGTATTGGACAGAAAGTAAGGTATTTCTCAAGCAGAACCCTTTTTGGTTTGTTTTTCAGAAGTACTTATATGGGTACGGAGAAAATGTGTGAACTGTCCATCTCATGGTAACTAGCCATGACCTAGTTGTTGACAGTTTGAGCACAGTCTGTAGAACGCCTTGAATGTTTCACCCATGCTTAAAGAAAAGCACCAACTTGGAAATAATCTGGAGGAATAAAGAAAAACAATGGAATGATCCTGAAGAACCCAGGAATCTCTGAAGAATTGCTTTAGAACCAGTTACTGTCCTGCTCAGGCAATGAGAGGGTTGCTTGTCTCAGTCCAGAAAAAATACAGAAAGACCAAAATAAACTGGTTTTTACCTTACAGAAGAAAGTTTAAATCTAAGAGGTACTGAACTAGATCTAGATCTCTAGAAAGTAGAGCACAATTTAGCCACAAAGCAGTTTAAATCATGAGCAACAGCATTACCTACCCTGCATTACCTTGTCAGTGAGCCTTAATCCTGTTTAAAGGAAAGCACCACTGGAAACTCAATCTGACTAGACATTTAACTTTAGCTCCACTTATGAAAAAAAGCTTCTAAGGGGGGCAAGCATAAGCTTTTCTGAAAACAAGTACAGAAAAATCTACTAGAAGCCTTTTTTTCCTTCAAGAGAATAATTTATCAAGAGTTTAACTAGCTGTGTAGAAAACCACCCTTTCACAGACTACTGCCTTTTGATTTAACACTTCTTGAGTACAAAATACAAGGTCTGGCCCGTAACTGGATAACCTATATGAAATGCAGTTTGTTCGCTGCTATATTAGTTTATGAAGGATAAACAGCAAAAAGCAATTCAGGGATTCATATATGGCCATATAAACTTAAGATACTCCTCTTCCCAAGCATCTACTGGGATTCTGCACAAAGTCTGAGGATGTGTGAAAATGAGATTTAGAGCAAAACAGCTCTTGCTGATCCATACTGCACACTATCTACAACCATCTCATTTTCTGTTGTAAGAGAGATTTGCATGTGTTTATGGAGATTTGCTTACGGTGTCACCTTCAGCTACCACAGCAAGCAATTAAGGTATCTCAAAGAGCAGACTGAGTTCAGTGAAGGAGTACACAGCAGGAGCAGATGAACTGTTAGGGTCCCACCCAGCAGAAATGATCTGTCATTCCACACCCCGTGGAATAAGAAAGGCCGCAGAGACTTGCTGGGCCACGTGCCTGCCAGCACAGGTTGTACAAGCAGAGGAAGGACGGAAAATGGCACAGACGGTCTGCTTCAGATGGCCATGCAGAGCAGCACCAAGCCAAAGGAATTCTCTTGTGATCACTTGTGGTTGTAGGAGAAAGAAGGGATGCTGAGGGTAAAACCCAGCCAGTAACATGGACCCCTACAGAGTGCATATGCTTGCTGGGTGCATACCTGAGAACAACCGCCAGGTAGACATTTGCAAATATTCATTTCCAAACATTCTCTAATTTTAGTTGATCAAATTAAACCAGATTGCTTCCCAAGGTTAATCATACGCTCCTTCCTATAGAGAAATAGTTCTGATTTTTTACTTTCAGATCTCACTTCTGGCCAGAGAATATCAAACAAATTAAGCTTAGCGTTTTCCCCGTATTGTAATGTGTTTTGAAATGTTCGCAAAGACAGTGATAAAATGTTGAAATAAAAATTCACCTTTTGCAGTTACCATCATGGCAAATCTCAGTCTCAGAAGGGAGAAATTTTGATGGATACGGGTAACTGCAAACAGAAGGTTAAAAGAGAAACTGTTAGATGATCTTAACCAAAGTGGAGAGTGCAGCAGTAAATGAATATGAAACTGTCGACCTTGAAGGATCACTGGGCTGTACGGATATCGGGTTTTGTATGTTTTCCAAGAACAACACAGTTTATTAACATAACATGGGTAATGTTGTCTGCTGCTTTTTATTGGCTGCCTGCAGCCTTTGACATCTAATCTCCCATTTATATATTACATAGGATAATGTTAAAAGTGGGAAAAATGTTAGCTCAATGCCAAAGATACTTGAAAGCACCATCCTTGAGACAATTATTAAACATTCTGGTTTATACAACCATAATTGTCCATAAGTCCACAGTGCTGTCAAGCTTTTCTGTCTTCTTTATTTTAAAGTAATGTTGGGTTTCAGTCTTGCCTTGAGAGACTGTCTGCTTTACAGCTAGATCTCTACTGTATTTACTGATAGCATGAAAGCTAATGCTTGGATAGGATATTAGCAGGTTTTCTTTCAGTAACAAAAAATTCCAAAGTGAGCAATGATGCCAAAGTCAGGAGCTTGACCCGTTTTCCTTGTCATACACTTCTGTCAAAACATGTGCATTGTTACAAATAACTAACTCACATTGAAACTTAGTCGCTATTCAAATAGGTAATTGTATTTTAACAGGGCAAAATTCCAACCCAAGCAGCCAGAGAACACTCAGCTAAAGCCAGTGTGGGTTGGAACAGCGTGTGTGCTTGCTGTAATTGTAAACGGGGCTACCTCGGTCATGCTTCCTTTTGAGACTTAAAAGAATTAAGACCAATACTGTCCAAATGTTAACTGAAACTCCTAATAATTAGGGGTTATTAGGGACTGTTGGTTGGGTTTATTTTCTACTACAGTTCTCTTGTATTTGGGGATTCTATTTATATGCAGAATTAAGAGCTGTGTTTGCACAGGTAATCCAATCTTCTCTGTGTAATTTAGCCAATGATTTTTTTTTCCTGGCCCTTAGTTTTGGCTGTGTTTCAAGATGAACACTGAAACTGCATTACTAAAAATAATCTCATTCAATATATTTTACCTGAAAGGATAAACCAGACCAGCCTACAAATGATGGGTAAAATTCTGTTTTTTTTTTTTTTTTTTTTTTTTACTTACCCAGGAAGCCTCTCATTGCACCAGAGGTACTGAGCGGGACTTCTCCGTGTACATCCTCCCCTCTAGTGGCTGCTCTTCTCACAGAAAAGTAACAACTCGTCAGCGCTTCATCTGTATTAGGCACTAAGTGATGGGTACAGGATGGAGGGATGATAGACAGGAAGGCAACAAGTAGACACAATTTTTAATGTACTACAAAATTCAAATCTCTTAGTGATATGAGCCTTATCAAGACAGAGATGCGCAACAAGAGCTGTAGATTTGACAGTATTTTTGTGAAAAATGCAATGTTTTGCTTGAGAGATGATAATAGTTGTGATCACTTACATGCAAGACCAGCTTCTCAGCCATTTCTGTCCCTCACACCAATCTTTTTTTGTTGTTTTGCCTCATTTATCCCATATTGCCAGTACCTTGCAGGACTCACAGAGTTAGAAACCGTCAGTAACTGCCCGTAAACCAGCCATCCCACTTAGCTCTTCCAAATGTTTTCCTCCTATCCACTACATACTTTCTCAACATCTAAGTCTCCATGTTCATCGTTTACTGTTCAGCTATTTCTATTATGGGATTAGTGCCTATAATGCAACCCTGCGCCCCCTCCCAAATTGCTGTCACAGTGCTGAGACAAACCCATGACCGGTAGGAGGATGAGGCAGCTCAAACAGCACTGCAGAAGCCCAGCTACCCATAGGTAGAAAACAAGGCTGCAGAGGTACAACCAGCACGTGGGATATTTTGTAAGGACCTATTTCTTGCCTGCAGACAGTGGCAAGTGGTCATGCAAGCAAGTCCATGCGCCGTACTGCAGCTCTGGCCAGCTTTTCCAGGCATTGAACCAGAGACACTGTGGGGCCTAAACACCTCAAGCTCAGTGGGTAGGCTGGAAAAATATCTGGAAAAATATCAGAGGGGAAGAGAAAACTTGCTGGAATTTCATTCTTGTCTCACACGGGTGTCAAACGGTGAGAGTTTTCCAGTCCTTCAACTGAAGACATCTTTATTCCTCTCTGCTTTCTGTCATCCCTTTGCTTTCATCCGTTTATACCACTATCATAGCAGGGCTGCTCTGTTGCTCTCTCCCGCCAGACACGTCTTTTCTGGTTCTGAACAGAACAGTCTAGGTCTTTGTAACCTACAGCGAATGGAAGATTTCCTTAATGTTTCTCAGTGCTCTGACAGTATATGCTAGAAAAGGCTATTAGATACTTCCCCTTTTTGACTGCACTCGTTGGAAATATACAGTGTCTGGCACAGAAACTATTACAGGGCAATCCCAGAGTGCCTTTCCACCAGAAACCAAAATCTGACATGACAATGATGACTATCAGATCTGGAGGCTTAACTTTTAACCACAAGTTATCAGCAGTTAAAATCCTAATATTAATATTTCATTAAGGTCTCCTCCTTCTGAGTAACTAATTCATTACTCAACTAGTTAAAAGTATTTACAGGCTTCCCAGCAGAATTCAGAACAACCTGTGGTTAAGCAATAACTCTAAAATAATGGATTACTTACAAATTCTTTGAACTTCTACTGGGACAATTCTCACTGTATTTTATTTCTCTCTAGGTTTGAATGAGAAAATTATTAGTAGTTATGTGTATTTTCAGCAAAAAATTGAAATAATAAATTCCATCAGATACTGACTACAGCTACTTTTTATCATAAAATTTTACAAATTCCCCACCAGTGAGCTCATTAGTGTAAATGATAGAACCTTATCTCAGGTTTAAAGTCAGCATTTTTACTTCACTACCAAACAGCCTGTTTCCTTTCGTGACATGATAATTGAGGACTTTACTCTTGAAAGCAAGGAGAATATTCCTCTCTGTTTTTGCAGGGCAGTCGAGTAGGGCTGGCAAAAAAACAAGCAGGCCAAGTGGGATTTCAGTGTTGCTGTTATCCTTTTGGAAGCCTTTCCAAAAGAAGCAGAGCCTCTGCAGGGGAAGAAGTGCACTTTGCAACACAGGGGTGTTGTGAGAGGCAGGTGTCAAGGGAAGGCAGAGGTTGAGGGCTATTTCTAAAGAAAATAATAGACTCTTCCCTCATTCCTTGTTCTACCTTCCAAAATCTTTGTGGCATTGAAGTACCATGTATTTACATACCTGCTGTTATGCCAGGACAGCATCAGTACTGCTCAGCATACCTCAGTTCCTCACCACAGCTGGGAAACCACAGAATCATGCTGGCAACAAGCACAGGAGGTAGAATTCTCCTCCTGGCTTTCCAGAAGCACCTGCAGAGATGGTGGTAAGAGGAACAGAGTTAAGCTCTTAAAGACACTGGCAACTAAAATAAAGGTAACACTCAAAAATACCTGGTTGAAAATGATGACTTCCATGACAGAGAGGGGGAAAGGAGGGCAAAACTCTTGAGTGCCAACCAAACTGTCATGACTCCAGGCTGGAAACTACCAATCTAGTAAGGACAGAGTAAACCTGTAAACGAACGTATGAGCACTGTTCCATACTGCTTATTGAACTCTTTTTATATATAGTGATCTCCCCCATTCATCACAGTACATCAAAATAACTAATGAATAAGGGCAAGGGCTACAGTTAAACTGTTCAGAGGGCTCGCTGTGTTTGGGGTAGCTGGTCAGAAAGGGGGGTGAGGCCATTGTCATTATGTCAGGTGTTCATCCCATGCCTTCTGAATTCGTAACATTGCCAATTTCCATCTTCTGCACACATCTGGTATTTTAAGCAGTTGTCTGTGGCTCTGAACGAGTGCCCCATCCCCCAGTACTCGTTCAGGCAAAAGCCTGCCTGGCTCCTGGCAGTGCCGGGGAGCCCTGCTCGCATTTGCACCCGCAGCTCCCGCGGGCCGAGCGGGTGCCTGGCACGTCAGCCCCCAGCAGGGTCCCTGGGCTCCTGCAGCTCCGCTCCGACCTCAGTGCAGGCAAGCTTCAAGGCAGTTCGCTTGAGTGACACGAGAGAAAATAGGATAGCTACAGACATGAGAGCCTTTACTGGTGAAATGCTGGTAGTCTTCAACAGTGCAACAAACAAAACAACAAATGGCGAGCTGCAGACATGGAGATTTTGTGCAGCTGAGTTAATAAAGGCTGGAGAGACATAGCTGTCTGTGCCATAAAGTCAGTGATGATTTTTGAAGGAAGCCTAATTCTAGAGACAAGTGCAGCTTAGAAAAAAGTCCTGAATGGAGTTAAAATACATTACTTTGGGGGAGGGGGATATTTCTCATAGAAAACTAAATGTTTTCAGTAATTGGAACAACATAGTTTTAAATATTAAGTCATGAAACAAAGTGCTATTAATTATGTGGCTTGGACCACACTGTACACTCCTACCTCTGAATGTTGGGTTTCCAACTGTGCAGCACGCCGGGCCTGCGGTTCACATGCACAGACAGGTCCTCACTGCAACAGCATCCTTTGCAGTTCTGGCTCCTTGTAAAGCTTCATCCAAAGCCTGTCAGGCTCTGAGTCCATTTTGTCTTTCATCCTCTCTCAATCTTGAATTTACTTCACAATCTGTGGCTTTGGATGTTTTATGTAGTTTCTGAAGCTGTATTTGCACTACAAGGTAAGGGTAGAAAAAGAATAAAAAGCAGAACTGCTTCACAAAAAGAGCAAACTTTTAGATTTCCCTTTTTTTTTTTTTTTTTTTTTTTTTTTTTAAGGCTCACAGAGGACAGGAAAGTGCCTGTACATTGCAGTAAGCTCTGGGCCTGCTACAAGGCTCAGGGCTGTGGAGAAGGAATTTTTTATTTGCTGAGCATCATAAGGATCCCCTAGTGGCACCGGTGTGGAGGGTGGCTGGGATATGCGGGCAGTTCTGCTCTTTCCTAAGGGCCAAAAATACTTGTTTCATAAACTGCTGATGTGCATGAACTTCACAGGAGATACAACTTGCACTTAGTGTAGATGTGGCTACTGCTTAGCCCAGCTTCTCATTTACACTGGAGTAATTTTTGCATATATATTAAATATCAGAGAGGTGGAAAGCACTATAGATGAATATAGGTACTAGCTTGTCATTTGCACTGCTTCCACATGTACATTTTATCCCCTGGGGGAAAAAAAAATCCAAGATGAGCCTGTCGCAAATATCACAGTTTCTTACATATTCCTTCCCCTAACTATACCCAGAAGCCGATTGTCCATCAGTGCCCCTAGCAGCTTGTGACAAACCGTGGTTTCAGTAATTACTGAAGATCCATATTACATCTGTGATACTGCTCACCGGAGGAGTTCAGACCTAGAAAGACAGGCATCATCATTTTTCCTTTGAAGCTGAGACCAAGTCTGAGTCACTGGGCTGGCCACTGACTGGCTCAGCAGATCAGCAGTGGCACCAAACATATTGTATTTATTGAACATAATGGAGGGGAACAGTGAGATATAGGATGGAAACTGCAGTGATACAAAGGGAGCTAGACAGCACCGGATAAGGAATTGAGTCAGGTATTGGCCAGCTACCAGGAGGAGCATATTTTTAACAAAGATCGTTTGACGGTCAGAATCGGGAAATAAAGGGAATTTTGCTTTGTTTGCAGTCCCCTGTATTGGAGTGATCCACACTTTACCAACATTGTTCAGCACGTCTTTAAGGTATAAAAGTGCTTATGTATTTGCCAAGATGTTAATCTAAAAGGACTTTTTGCGCTTGATGACTTTTTTATTCTTTTAGCTTTTCAAGTAAGCAGGGATTTCTTTGTTTGGATTATGCAAAATATTACCATTGGAGAAGCCTAGCTGCATTCAGTGACTCTGCATTACTCCATTTTCTTACAGGGTCAGCACAACTCTTAAAGGCTAGAGTGTACGAATTGGGTTGCATTATCTTTGCACATTGCCTTTCCTTTATCTATGGAAACTCACCCCACTGGCCTAAGCCCTTTTGCATGACCACTATTTTATTTACAAATTGGCAGTAAAGTGCTGCAGTCTCTCTGACAGTGTGCAATTGCACACGATCTCTTTAGGCTTCAAGACATACCTTTCATAAATGATGATATATTCTAAAAGACAGTCCAATTGGCTGCTTTGCATTTTGCATATATTTTTCATATTTCCAAGACAGGACATATGCAAAACCATTTTACTGTGGCAAAACCACAGGAAATATGATGATTTGGAAAAAAGGCCAGAGACCAAAGGTTCTGTTCCTAATTCTTCCACTCATGTGCTGCAGACTGGGTAAGTCACCTAATATTTCTCTGCCTTTTTCCTGCATCTGCACAAGGTTATTTTTTCTTCTAAGGGTTTGAATTCAGTGAATGAAACTCTAATTTATTATTATTAATATATTCCAATAAACGGTTGCAGTGCTTTAGCATTGCTTTGAAGTCAGTCAAATAAGTATTAAAAGAAACCATGAGTTATTAGAAACCTCAGTTCAGTCCATCTGATATGCCTGTGTTGAAATGTTACTCGCGGGACGACCTCCTCAGAACAAGAAACTGATAAAGCTGTGTGTGTGCTAAATGGATCCTGGAGTTTAGAAAAGCTTTTTCTCTCATCACTCATCCATTATGAAAACACTGACATAAGTCGTGGCCCCAAATCACTAAAAGCAACTTCTACTACATAAAGCATTTAAATGTGCCAGTAAATACCTTATAATGGCATCATACCTATCACCATTCATACAGTGCGCTCCTATCTACTTTCATTATTCTCTCCTTCCTCCTACCCTGCCTTACTGTTGTGAATTATGGGCAACTCTTGGAAAAGTGACATACACTTTAATTATGCACATAATACTATAATTGAATCAAACTACTTTGTTTCCCGAAAAAGCTATTCTTTATTTGCTGGCAGGCTGCTTGTTTGTGATCCTAGCATTGTCAGTCACATCAGGAAAGCCATCTTAGTCATAAAATAGCTATTGTAGGGGAAGTATTATTGGTTCTGTACAGGGCTCTTTAATGGTAATTATGTACAGCTTTTAGTAATTTTAAGACTCACCCAAGCATCATTGAAACAAACCATTTGCAATGACATGCAATGATGCCTGCACAGTATTTTTATAAGCAAACTGAAATAAGACATTTTGGTGGTAACATGTAAATTAGCCTTGAGGCTTGCAATGCAATGCTCATCAAGTGTGTAACATTTAATTACAAGACCATTGAGCATGAGTGAAGTCCTCCGAGATTTTCATCCCTACAACAGAAAGATTATCCTACTGAACAGACAATTTGATTCCTCTCCTCAGACGTGGAGCAAATCCTCCAGTCCCTCAGCAAGCCAAACAGGCATTTACAGGACTGATATCTTTCAGGACCTCATCTGGTAAAGTATTTTGTGGAGGTACTGGTGCTTAAGATACCTTGTTGAATCCCACCTGCAAGGGATTGAGACTTGCAGGCACTAGGCACAAAGTACTGTAGTTGGAAGGGGTATAATCTAAGGAAGAAGAGCTCAGTCTGGGCCGTTCTCATTTCTAACTTAATAAACAAAACCATATTGCACTTATGGAGCTACATAGTGTGCACAGTGTGGTGTCTTCATACATTCATTCGGAACTGGTTGTTTCCAATATGCCCAAGTGCACAGCAGCACCAGAAACTCCAGCAATTTTGTCTTCTGCACCAAACCAGTGCCGTTGGCATCCACGTGTGTACAGAAACACAGATTAAATCTTTCATCGGCTCCAGCCCCTAGCACAAACAATACTAAATTGTTATTTGTCTCAGCCTCTACTTCTAGATGCTTCTAGAAAAGGTTGTGAATGTTTTGCTGTGGGGTTTAAGCTACAAGATTGATAGCTGAGGGCATCTATTTTCTAAATGTGGGACTCTGATGTTCAGAAGGCAGCTGGTATGAGCAGCCATATGGTGATAAAACAAAGGAGAAATGTCACAACAAAGATTAAGTGTATGGTCATAAGTCATCCAAGCACCTATAGAGCTATATAACCACCTGCCATCTATGGAAATCTTGCAGTCCTCCCAGTGGCATTGCCAGAGGAGATGCCTGGGCATCCACTGACAAAGCAGAGGACCAGCAGGTACCTAAAAAGCTGCACACAAAGGTTGCACTTGTCCATGGTCTCTCTCCAAGACTGAGCACACATGATATGTAGTAAACAACCTTCCTCCATTTGTTTCTTTCTCTGACTGATTTTCCCCTGCCTCTGGCAAACACCTACATGCTCTTCAGAGCCCAGTTCAGGGCACGGTCAGAGCCCAGTGACTGCTGTCCTCAGATTTTGAGGGCTTGTGACCAAGGTCTACACCCTCTCCGGTAACATGCTTTATTTTCTGGTTATATACATTATTCTCCAAGCAAAATGCTCAATGAATGCACTTGTGGATGTTTCCAATGTTTCCAATGACTAACTCTACCAGCTTACAGTAACAAAGACAGGAAAGTGGAGAAACTGCGAAGTATTTCATACAGGTAAGTTTTGTAGCAATCATTTGCAGCTTACGAAGCATTACCTAGTCTGATGACGAGTGTTATAATTTTGTTTGTTTTCTTAAAGTCATAAAGCTTGGCATTATATAAATGTGTGTAAAATTTGTCATTTGTTAAAAAAACAGTGCAGAAAGTTTCTATCCTCATTTTTGGTCTGTATCTTTGATGAATTGCATAAAAAATCAGAAAGGTAAAGCGGGAAAAACAAATACTGTTGTGAAAGAGTAAACTGTAATAGTTTTGCTCATAATTTTAAGGGCCTCCTCATTTCTGAGTTTTGAATACTTGAAGTTGGCAACATTAGCGTTTTGTTAGGAGTTAGGAAAGTTTACAAGAATTTGACTACAAAAACTGATTGAAATGAACTGACATCTGAGTTACAAGAATCACATAGAAAATTGTTAGCCATTTCAAAAATCCAAAATTGATACTCTTTTCAAGTATTCTTGAGAGATGAAACAACATCCTGTACGTTTGCTGGAGATAGGAGTTTGATTTTCAATTAGTGCACTAAATATATTTGCTAACTTACTTGTTGCAGACAACATAATGTGTGTTGTCCTGGTTGTCTAGATGCTGGACAAGGAAAAGCCCGAGGAACTAGCTGCCCAGCTGGCTGTGGCAAGGAATGTGACCAGATCAGAGACAGCTACCATTAATGTTCTGAAAAGATATAGCTTCCTAACAGTCAAATGTTACCTTTTTATGCAAATAGTCATCACAACAACATGCTCAATCTTTGCTATTGCATGATTAGTGTTCTCATGTGTAATCAATAAATGCCCAGAGCCTCTCCCTGTAATGGCTGTTTTGCTCAGTCTCTCCAGTAGGGAGGTCTGTTCAGCACCAGGTTTTCAGCAGATCAAAATGAGGAATCAATAGCCTGAGAATAATCTGCCCACTTGTCCTTATAAAATATTTGTATTTTTTCCATGCAAGATCTAACAGACCAAATGACTTTTCCAATACAGAAGGGTTTAGTGCCCCGTATGGAAATGCATCATCTACACAATTGCCAGCACATGATAGAACCTCTCAAGGTCACTGGTGAATGGACTGAAGGGCTTTAATAAAGCTTTAAAGTCAAATCATGCCAAACACCCACCTAAATGGTTACAAATTGCCTGTGAGTACAGTGCTTAGGTGAGCGTGGCCTCAGAGAGGATGCGTGGCTTTCCTCTCATGAGCACGCTCCACAGATGTACCCCCCTGCTGCTACACAGCAAAATGCAATGTCCTCTCTGCTCTCTCTGTTGTAGACCTTACCTAGGGAAGGGATGTTGATGCCAGCCTCCTTTCCTGGTTGGTTTTACCGGCACAGCACATGACAGCCGCCCACTCCTCAGTCTGCCCCATGAGCGGGGAGCGGGGCTGGGGGGCACTTCTGCATGCATATCGTGTTCTGCCCCCCAGGTGTCCCCCTCTGGTTTCAGTTGTACCATATCACCTTTTTTTAATTTGAAAAGTGAACACACTAAAATTGTTATTAATAATTATAGTGGTCATTTAAAAGGACTTAAGGGCTATTTTCAGTTGGTTTCTTTTCTTGACTCCTTTAATACAGCCACAAGAACAGAGTAATCTCCACAGATGTCGTTTCTGATCTGGGATATATATGTTCTTATCGTGGCTTTCAAAGCCCTCAGCAAAGGGTCTGAGGTTACATTTTCTTTTTTAGCTTGGTTTCCTAAGGAAATGAGGGTCATGTCATTGCTGTCTGTCTGTCTGTCCTGATTTTTCTCTCATACTGCCTCACAGAAACTTTTTAGCCTGTCGGACAATTTCAGCTGAAATAAAAAAGCAATGTAGGTCTTGAGAATAAGTGGATACCTGTAAGACTTCACAGACATTTTTGGTTGGAGAGAAGAAGGAAACACAGGTCTCCACTGTAGCTGAGCAAAGGTGAGGAAAATGCAGCCTGTGCCACATGCTTGGCAGCAGCTGACGAGCAAGCCAATACCGGCTGCTCATCAGCACGAGGCTAAGTTTGGACAAGCCAGAGCAGAAACTGCTTCTTGGCTGGTGAGGGTGCAACAGTGAGACCTGGCAGCTTGCATCAGCAAGAGGCTCCGAGGAGCAAAGGGCACGGCTCTCTCTCAGGCAAGCCTCTAGTTCTGCGCTTCACAGCTGTAGTTACAATTGCATCGTCATATTCTGTCTCCCCTGCCAAAATATTCTGGATGTTTTGCAGATGACACATGGCAATGCAATTCCTGTTTTAGAGATGTTACAACTTAGGGACATAAATTATATTAATTCTTAAAACCTACTCTTTGTCTGAATCTTGAGTTACAGGCTGGAATATAACCTCACTGATCAAAAACATCCCAGCTGCTCTCAGACAGGGCCCAATCTTCTTTGTGTGTGTAGCTGAAACAGAGCTCCCACTAAATTCAGTTGTCCTGCAGGACAAAACTTGGGCTGTGCTGCTTTGTGTTTGTTTGGTAGCACTTGACAGGATAATGTAAGCACATTTATTTCTATATACTTTATAAGTATCAGTACTTGGTGGTAGGCAAAAGCAGTGAGAGAAATACACACAAAAATTATATATATGAAAACATAAATGAACGACTGATGGTGACAAAGAAAAAAAAATCACCACTACAAAACACAAAATCAATAGATTATGAAAGCTACTCTGAGGCTTCCACTACTATCATCCCAAGGTTTTATTATCAAATATCAAAAAATCATTACTGCAGTATCAAAACATTCATAATAACAAAACAAAAATTCCACTCAATCTGTTCCTGCAGGGATCTGATCTAAAAGTCCACAAAAAAAAAATAATTGCTGTGAAAATGGCTGTTAGCCAGTTCTGTCATCAGCCAGCCTCGGTCTCTGACTGTACACTAGTCACTGCATTTCAGTGCCACCACTGTAGGTAACTTCAAAAGGATTGCTCAGGCAAACAAACTATAACCAAATCAGACAAAGTATGAAGCCTTTTAGAAAAACTCGTAAGTACTGTTATCGGGTGCTCTATTTGAAGCTTAATGTCTTTTTATATCTAGCATATCTGATTCCCTATCATTTAGAGATAATAACTTATTAGTCAAAATAAGCCCTACGTTGCCTCCTTCTGCTAAAGACCAGTTCTTATCAGCTTTAACTTTCACCACATTTCTTTCCTCAAAAGCAAGCGGCACTCCAGATAGCATGGGAAAACTTCAGCATTGCTCTCTATGTGGAATAAAGCTTTAAGGAAATCAGGTTTCTACATGGAACACTGCTTTTTGTTTGTTTGACACTAATTCTGCACCTTTCATATATACTTAGGCATAGTACTTTCAAAGCTAACATAACTCCTTTTAGAGCCTACAGATAAACACAGCTTCTAGTTCATAATGGCAGTATTTGGGGGATCATTTTCTGTTTACATGCATAACAAGAAAAGGAAAAAAAGCTTTCTGGTTCAGTTCACCCAGGGAGATCTGTTTCATTCCCGTTTTACACCTGAAACCCTGAATCTGACCTGAGATTCATAACCCAACTCAGCTCTTTGTAGTGCACTGTTGTATTTAACAGAGATTTTATAAGGGCTTCCTGTACTTGGGGGCAAATCATAAATGTACACCAGTAATAGAGGTTTGTCTTGTCTTATGCTTAAAATAAATAAAACGCATTGCACTTCGATCACAACTTGTAAAAATTATACCTTGTTTGGCTGGCTTTCCTCTCTAGGGTGCCAGGAGCAGATGGCCATTCTGAATCTCCAGAAGATGCACCAAGTTGGCTGACCAGACCAAAATAAGAAGGTTTAAAAATTAAGGGTTATATGCAGGACCAACAGAATTAAACCAGGCTGCTTTCAGTTGGACAAACTCGTGAGACCTTAAACTGTGCTCTTACTTGTGGGAAAAGACCTGTGGGAAAAGTACCCCAGCCCCCCAAATGAGACCTTTGTAGCCGAGGAACATCAAATCAAAATAGCATGTGAGCAGAGTGCAGATCTGGCTTACATATTCTGCCTACGTGGCCTTGGCTTTTCTTCTGCTACAGGCAGACTGTCTGAAGTCACCCTCCAGCCTTTCAGCTGATAATCTACTTGCTGACAATAACTAGCAAAAGACTAACATTGCGCCTGGCTCTGCAGTAGACTCAAAACAGCCCACAGGCACGGTGCAGGGTCAGACTGCTGCGAGGCTGTTTGTTTATTTTGGTTGACATTTTCCTTTGTCAAGAATCTGTTCCTTGTTATTCAGCATGTATAGCCCTGCACATATCCTATCTGTTTAACTGTCTTTGGATAAAAGTGGGTATTTTCCCATGTCAATGAATGTTCTGGTGTGAAGCTGTGAGCTGGCCTCAGAGAGAACCACCCCCTGCTGCGTATCTCACTTCTGCATTGAGTTTTCTTTGTTAATCATGTGCAAAATAAGAAGGCTTTCTGTCTAGCAAAAACCCATCATTAATTTTTCATATGAGCACTAAAGTCTTGAGCAGAATCCTTAAGTGGCTTCAAAGAAAAAGGAATAATAAAGCCAAGGAGCTACATTTTCCTTTTCCCTTTCTTCATTATTTGATATTGTAAGAAAACTTCTTAATGCAAAAAGTACAGTTCTCTCAGTTGCACAGTGACACATTCATTTTGAAGACTACATTTGACCTTCAACTTTGTCCTTCATTAGCAGGACTACACCTAAACACGCCTTCATTTTACTGCAAATGAGACAGATGCAATGTGTATTCTGCTCAGATCCAGCATTAGGATTATCCCAAGAGTGGCATTTATGTCCTTGTAGTTCTTTGGTATAAATAAATATCAAAGTAGGAAGACCAATCTGTACTCCACTAGGAATAATAAACTAAAATAATATGGCACTGATTCTGTTTGGGTTGTCTAAATGTGTTTTTATGATTGTATATGTTTATGGCTTTCTCACACAGCCACCATGAATTCCAGGCAATTAAAAAGGACATGAGTTCTGAAGCATTTTAAAAGGGGCTTTGCCTTCCAAATGGTATGTATTAAAAGTAGAATACATTTTTTATTGACAGGGCTACTGCAAAGTCAACAGTCACACATTTCCCTTGCTCCAAATTTCTTCCCCTTCTTCTCCTGCCAGCAATAACTGATTAGAATATTCCTCTAAGCTGAGAAGAAAGGGAGGGAAAGACTACTTTTATGTTTGCACATATATTAGTCACATTGCTAGCTTAAGCCTGTGCACCCTAGATTTGAAAGAAGCTCAGAGGTAGTATATAGCAGGCCTTGTATCAGGTATATCAACCTACCTATATGCTAAACCATCTGCTTTTTCACATTGACCAAGTTCAGTGTCACTGTGCACAGCTGAGAACAGGCCTGTCCCTGCTGTACATTGCCCAGTTTACCTACACTTGACCAAGTGGCACAGATTTTTGAGGCATGTTTGTAGAAAAATAACCTATTTAATTGGATAAATAAGTAATTCTGCTCCAATCTACCTTGAACTGGCATGAGTTACTGAACAAAGCAAAGACCTGAGTAAAAAAGTCAAAATATGAGCAGTGAAAAAGCAGTACTTTTGATCATACTGTTAAAAATTGCCAGGTTAGTTCTGTTATTTACATCAATTCAAAGACAGAGCTGAGAGAAAAAAAAATCTTTAAACAATTTTCCAATTACAATCTGAATTAAGTCCAGTTTCAAAAATTTATATTCAAGAATACTTAGACAAGAAAATTGAATTTCATAGGTAAACCAAATAGGTGCATTTTTTGAAGGTAAAAATATATTGTTCCTACCCCAGGTCTCCAATCACACAACTTTATACATGAGAAAATGCTAATAAATGTAAGAAGAGAGAGGATGATTATGTTTGAAATTTCCCTTCCTCCACTAATTTTTATAGGAGTTTACGATTCCTTGATATTAGCAATCTATATACCCTGTTCCACAAAGTCTCCACAGCAGTCACTGGAACAACTCATGGACTTGGATGGTAATAGAATAAAATCTCAAAATCTGGCCAGAATCATGAAAGAAGAATTTACTAAAAAAGTGTAGCTACAACAATGATCTGCTCCTAGCAGATCTAGATCAAGTACCTGAAATCTCTGCGAGGTCCAGGGACACGGCACGATAGTCTGAACTTCAGCTCTTGCTCCCTTGGTTCCATCAAATCCGCGGTACACCCTTTGGATACAGATAGGCTTTGTTACGGCTGAATAGTTGCAACAGCTTCCAAAACAACACCTCTATGACCTGTGCTCTTCCTCTGTTTTCTAATGTGGGATCTAGCTGATGGACTTTCCCCAGAAGATATTTTAAGGACTTTGAGAAGAGATGCACAAGGGCAGGAGCTAACTGAATGTCTGAGAAGGGCTGCCTGCAGTGCCTGAACACCCTGAAGAAGAGGACTATGCTGCTGAGCTTTTCTCCTGTCACCTGCCACAGCAGGTAAGAGTAGGAGGAAGGCTGAGTGCTGCCATTCAGACACCTCTATCCCTTTCTCTCTGGAGCCTAGGGAGATGTTTGCATTCTACAAAAAGAGGTAATTTAGGGGATATGGTGGGGAGGAGGGCAGTCCCCATGCTTTCTGATTCTACCTGTCCATCATTACCTTAAAATCTTGCATGACCTTCTCTTTTGCTCTTTCTTTGTTATCATAAATTATCAGTTTAAAACTCAATGGAATTGCTGTTTGGATTTAAAAGAGATGTGCTCGCTGGAGGAATGAAATCCTGTACTGGGTGGTGACTTGCCAGTCCACAGTGGCACCCAGGTACTAGAAGACAACTTTTCAACAGGTAAAAAGCAGCAACAATCAACACTGATAACTTGTGGCAACGAGCACTGTCAGACTGGCCTCCTGGACACTGCAGCTGAATTATTAAACAAAATGGCAGAGCAGCTAATTAACCTGATAGCAAAGAAAGAGCTTCTATCTAATGTCTGTTTAGCCTTGTACAGTAGGAGTGAGCAGTAGAAGAGAGCATGCACAACGGGCTTGGGCAAACATGAGTGGAACTTCTACCTCAGAGGAAACCAACCTTTCAGAGTCCACAAATAACAATGTTTTATGTGAAAATCACTAGGGATTTCCATCGCTTTGGTCATAAGACATTGCCTCTTCTGCACTGTTCACTGTAGCTTTGGTCCGTCCACCTATTACATAAATATTTTACTGCCTATGTAGTCATAAAAAGGACTATTATCCCATTGTGCTTAAGTGCAGAATGCCAGCTGTGTTAATAGAAATGTATCATCATGTCATTGTTAAATATTTATACTGTTGTAGCACCAAGAGACCAATCCTGTCAGGTTTGCTCTGTTAAATTTTTAATGAACGATAGTCCCTCACAAGCTGACGCGTGTCTGTGAAAGAGTAGGAATTGACACAAGCTTCCTGTGTTTCCAGAGGAAGGGTGTAAATCCTGCTCAGGACCCATGTTTAATAATAACACTGCTGCTGAAGATGAAACAGGTGCTCTTGAGACAACCTTTGCCAGTAACACAGCAGAGAGGAAAAACCTGATGAGCCCAAAGTGGTTCCAAAGACAAGTAGTAGTAAACTTGTCCTTCCCAGGAAGTTAAGAGGCAGAAAAAGAAAATAAGCCGAATTTCAGCTCATTATAATGAAATTATAGCCTAGTTTTTACAGGTTTACCCAAACCAAGTTCCGAGCCTAGAAAAATTATCCATTAATTTATGAAGATGCCTAAGCTGGCTGTTCAGTCCAGGTTTCTAGCAGCACACCCCAGAGCTGCCCCATACACGACTGAGCTGCAGGAGCAGAGCTCTCGTCCTTACCCCTGCAGAACGGCTCTTGCTTGTCTATTACAACAGGAAATGTTTTGAAATGTGAACAATGCTGGAGATCTGAGGGCAGACAGCACAGATAATGAAAAGAAAAAAGAACCATTACTTGGAAATGATTGTTGCTTTGTCACTTTTCCTTAATTTCCTCAGTAACTGGTAGAAACCGTTCCTTAGAAAATGTTTAGGAAATAACATCCATAACACCATTTCCCTGCCTTGGTCTTAGCCATTGTTTCTGTGCTTTTCCTTTTGATGACAGGTGAGTTTCAATGGTAGTGCTTTTTATGAATACTCAGTGTATAAATTATGTGGAATAGAGCCTCTAATTTCAAAATAAATTTCAAAGATTCTCCTCACCTTGAGATGTAAAACAACTGCATAACATTTTATTTAGTTCTTCAGAGACATTACGATCAAAAATTTTGTTTTAAATAATGCCCATAAAATTCCTATATTCCCTTATGAAAGCAGAATTCCAAGGAATTGAATAGCAAGGTTTGATCTCCAGTTAATTTGTTAAATTTATGTAACTAATACACGTTCACGCCATAATGTAATTTAAAAGGAAACCTGTTTTTTGTAATTTTTAATTGAGTACAGTCCATGGCTAGAACAAACTGACCAGCAGGCAGACCTGAGCAGATGCAAAGTATTTTTGAAGTCAGTGTAGCTAAAGCAATTTGCATTAACAAAGAACTAAACTATTGTCAAGTCTCTGATTCTAGAAAACAAACAAACAAACAAACAAAAACTTTGTTGATCCACACTGAAACAGCAAGCTGCATGTGGGGACAAGGATTCAGCTGTTTGGATTTTTAGGTTCGTTGCTCAAGGTTGGGAAATAATATCCTGCATTCCCATGCTCATTTTTGAGCCCTCCCTTGCTGTTCATTAGCAAATTCAGTGGTACATTCTGTGCAAAACAATGATGACATTTTTCCTTATTCCACAGAAAGCTTTTGGATTTCAGATAAACTTCTTGTAAAATGTTGGCATGGAAGAGATCACGCAAAACCACAAACTCTCCCTGCCTACGCCACAATAGCAAATATTTCCCCAGTACGTAGAAGAGCAACTTTCAATGGATACTTAACTTATGTAAAATAAACCAGCTTGATCAGGAGCAACTGAACAAGGCTCTGGAGTTGTCCATTGCCTCATGGCTCGGTGACTCAGCAAGGATGTGAAAAGAGGTACATATTTGTGTGCCTGGTTAAATCAGGCAGTGAAATCTGAACGCTATTTTCTTGCACGAGCTGCCTGACTACTGAACTGCTGGCCACACTGCCTTAGCCAAAGGCCCCACTCAGTTTCATCCTTGTAAAATTCAGTGTTTTGGCTCCTACAGAATGGCTTTGGCCTTGAAATTCAGTGCCTTACAATGATACACCATTTATTGCAACATCCTCAGTAAACCTGACTTGCATGTTTTGAAAATAATCCTGAAAACGTTGAGATGGTACCAAAATATGAAATTATCTTGAAAATCATGTGTCCTCCCTATTTTTGTTGCATGACAATGAAAGAGCTGACGGTTGGCTGCAGTCTTGCAGCTACTAGGTCTGGATCACTGTACGTCACGAGCCTTTTCACAGGAACCTGACAAATCTCTCTCATTAATAACAAATGACAATCTCACTGGTGCTACAATGCATGTTACATTTAATCAATTTGCTATTTGTATTCATTACGTACATCTACTATTTTGGGTCATGAAAAATTGAAGAGCACTGTGGATAACAAATGAGGTAAGATGAGAAAAAGTACTATTAATTGGTCAGTTGTGCTTGTCAGTACATTTAAAGTATTTAAGGCAAGGAATGAGAAAAGCCAATTCTATGCCTTCAAAGTAAAACAGAGCATCAGGACAACCACTGGTATGGTACCCAGGTTATGACAAAAATTCAATCGTCTAAACACGTGGTGCTACGACAAGCTTTAGAAAGCTGTTTAACTACAGCTATTACTTAAAGAAGTCAAACTAACTTCCTCAATTGAAGTGTATTATTGTAATGCCTGCTAGCATGACCATGCTATAAGTAAGTCTGTCAGCATCTCTCTCATTGCCCCCACTGCCAGGGGCAGCTATCTCATCTCTTTTACGTTTCAACAACCTCAAAGAGGGCAAACAAATTAGTGGCTCAGATGTCTGTTTCTGCACTAAAAAGGGAAGAATAAGTTAAACTGTTTTGATTAAGAGAATATCAAAATGCTGCCAAATTTTTAGGATTTCAGTTGCATTTTCTTGTCAACCAGAACTAAACGTAAGTATTAACTTTGCAAGTGGAAGAAACTTGTGTCTCTCTGAGAGACAGGCTGATGCCTTTTTGCATTGTTAGACCCAACGCTATCTGTGTTTAATGAACAGACAATGATTACTTCTACCTGTTAGTTTACAAGCCTTTCACCAAACCGATGACTCCACTTTACTGCATGTACTCAGATGCATAAACCAGAATTTCCATATTACAGTATTTCAGCTTTTTCAGACTGTGTAAAAACAAGGTCTAGTATATGTGTGGCAGAGGCAGTACTACCCTCTTTACACTCCTCACTGAAGTTATTTTTTGTTCCTTTGCCCAGATTAGCAACATATTTGAACACAACACCAGGCACTGTGTCCACTAACCCAGATTGGCCAAGACTGGCTTGGTCACAGTAACTGTTCTGTGTCTGCACAGTAGATCTTCCTAAAAACAAAATAAAATAAAAAATCTGGAGTTAAAATAAATGCTGCAAGTTCTTAATAACTACTACTGTGCTTCAGAATTAAAATTCATTCATATAATCATGCTTAAGGAGAGGCAGTGGTCAAGGGTTCCTGCTAGGCAGAGTCACAAGTGTAAACTTCAGACTGTTTCTGCTGAAAAGGGTAGCTTTAAGGTTGAATCAGAACCAGAGAAAAGACATAAGAATAGAAAAAGCCACAGCTGACAATCACTTTCTTGAGAAAAAGAACCACGGTGACAAGAGAGGGCAAGAGTGCTGAAGAAGGTGATGACTGCATTGCTGTGACATCTGGAAAGTAGAGTTTGGTCATAAAAAACTGCTTGGCATTAGCAATTATAGTAGCTTTTCTTTGACATTGCCCCTGAAGTTTAGAGGGAATATCATTGATTTCATAATGAAAGCTATTCATTTTGCAAAGGTTTGCTGTAAAGTGTCATGAGGAAAGGCATCCTCAAGACATTAAGAAATATAATGAAAAACCTGCAAAAAGGTGTAAAGAATTCTAAATCACTGCATTGTCTATATATTAATGTAAGTAGGAGCTAAATGCACTGGCTGATTAATGCTTCCTTCCCCTGAAGGAAGGAGAATTACTACAACAATATTAAAAGAAATGCAGGAATTAATAAAACCAGCACTTGCAGCACAGTGATTACACAGAAAACAAGACACAGTAAAGCTAATGTGCTTTCTCAGACAGGATTTGATCTAGTAATTGGCAGCTAAAGCTATTCAACTAGGCAAGATGAAGTCTTCATTACCTTCACATAAAACATTTTTCTTATCACTTAAGTACCTTGCCAACTGTGTGTGTGTGTATACACTATATAGTCTATCACCATCAGCAGTGGGGTGTGAAAATTCTTGGCTTCATGAAACCACTCTAGAAAACAATTTCGGGTTATCAGGGAGCTTTTTTAAAAGCTTGTCAAAAGTCTAACTGTTTACTTCTCACCATCCTGTAGTCAGCAAAAATGTTAGGCTTTTGTGAAATCATAGAAGTATCGGTTTTTGAAGACACTGCATGTGTACATCTACTCTGAAGACACTCTCTTAAGGCCAGGAAGTTCTGGTTACAGCGTTTGGTTACAGCGTTTTGTAAGTAAGGGTCCAGATGGTTGGTATAAACAAAAGAGTAAAGGCAAAACTAAAAAAGTGATATATAGGATAGGATTTTCTAGACAGGTGTGAACTTCTAGGACATGTCCCGGTCAGTCCCAGCATGATAAAACACGCTGACTCCCACTGCTTTGTAGTGTTTGCATGTCCAGCAAGACCTTGATCCCTGCCCTGCATGTCAGCAGACTGCCGCACCCTTGCAGCCATGCTAGGGCTTTCTGCAGGCACAGCACTCTCCCCACACCGTATGGTTGGGGTTGAAGTAGGTATATTTTATATATGAATGCGTAACGGATATATCTATTATTTCAAATATTAGAGGATGTAATCATGTAACTTAGGAGCATGCACTACCAGATTTATTCATATATTGTACATCTTGTGTTTATTTGGAGAGAAATTTATGCATTAAGCAATCTGAGTAGTGGTATGTACTCAACTTTTATTGACTCACAGCTGGTTGGAAGTAATTAGATGATTTCTCAATGAGCATCAGAAATCAGCCATAAAGTTCAATTATTTTGACATGAGAGATCAATAATAGGAATCTGAAGCAATTACGGGCACATGAATCAGAACTGTTTGGCTAAAAACACTCATGAGGTGCATCTGTCCCTGACTTCAGCTACAATGTGATTGTAAGTTCAGTCAGTGGTGGGGTTCTCCTATCAAAGCAGACGTAGTCAATGGTTTAGGCTATTAACATGAGCTCTTATTACTCTGCATTTCTAGAGCTCACCTCACTCAATAGGCATCCTGGACTGAACACACTCTTTCCCACAGTAACTCTGAATGCAATATGAAAACTGCCATCATTCCTATCTGAGAAAAACAGAGATAACAGTGTACATGCACTTCTCTTTTAAGCCAGCATTCACATGGTGTCTCTCACATTAAATATTGATCAAACTTCTGAGTTACCAATCTTCATCACTGAACAAAACCAGAGGCAGTACTGGGATGCCCACTGTCAGGGCCAGTCCTGAACCCTACTGCCACCTTTACCTTCCTCATTCAAATCTGTTTTGTTCCCTTGCCCAGATTAGCAACATATTTGTACACAATGCCAGGCACTCTGTCCACTAACCCAGACTGGACAAAATGGTTCTTCTGCTTTATTCTGTCTATAGGTGAGCCTCTGCTTGTTTCCTTCCACTGCTTGCTAGCCTGTACCACGTTATAACCACCGCTGGCTGAGCAGCTGTGCTGGTCGCTCTTCCAAAGTGCTGCTTCTGCTCTTCTGGCCCCTGAAAGCAGACTGGCAGCAGGTTCTGCAAGTCACGACTTGGTGGGACCAAGTCATTAACTACCATGTGCTTCCTAGCTCCACACCATGATGCTTCCTGCCCGCTATCCCAAAGTGATGCTGGTAATACCTACAAGTGTTAATAATGCAAAGGTACTGTACCCCTTAAGTGCCTGTCTTGTTCCCAGTGTCTTCTCCCAGTTCCCTTGCTGTAATAAGCAGACAACTGGCACTAAATACAGTGTTTTTTTCCTGGGTATGCTAATGATTTGACATAAAAGGTAATGTTAGACACAGTTAGGTACAGATGTGACTTTGGCAGTTTCCACCCTTTCCAATTTCCTTCTGCTGTCTTTGAAGGAAGTTTACAGCCAGCAAAAAATTAGCAATGAGGTATTGCTGCTCTTTTGTTTCATTTACAAATGGTACTGCATGGATCAGATGTTGACTGCCATTTCGTCTGAATGGCCCCAAACAGGGTCCACCATTAGGAATCTGAGGCATTTCCACTTTTGTATTCCAGTTATTGCTTTCCAAGAATGTGGAGGACAATTCTGCAGTACAACACATTAGCCTACAATACAAAAAATAGTGAAAATACATCTAATTTAGGCTCCCACATTCGATATGAAGGGTTAATGCCTAGGCTCTTCAATAATCTATTGAAGACCATACAGTATGTCTAAAAGTTTGACTAGGCAAACCATAAAGCTATGTTCAAAATACATTGCTCTATTTGTTTTCAAATGACTTATTCAATTAAATAAAATAAGCAAAACAAAACACCAAAGCCCTGAAACTAAGAAGGATCTACCTTAGTAGGTTCAATAGTTGGGATGTTTTTTACCATAGAGATGAACATGTACTGAGTCGTAGCACAGATAATTAAGAACCTTTTGGTGTCCCTCTGTGGCTGACTGGTACATAGAGACCATGCCTGCAAAAAGACCAGGCAAAAACCTTTCCCTTTTTCCTACTTTCTATCCCAATTCAACAGTCAAAATATTGTTACTTTAAATATTTCAACCAATACTAGAATGGGTTAAAAACATGAAAAAACGTAATGCAGATTTTGTTTAAATTTTCTCTCCACCAACAGTCAAAACTTTCACATTTTATTTTCAAATCCATAATTTTGACTAGCTTTGCTCACCAAAAGAACCTGAAAAGCAAGGCAGGCTAATTCCACTAAAAAGAGTTAAAGAGTTTCTCAGAAACCAGAGCTTTTTAAAAAGCAATAGTAAAGACTTTGTGTAGACAAACACTTGAGAAGCACAGACTATAAGGAAAATAACACCTTGTTTCTTTTAAGTGTTGCATCTAATTCTGTTTTATATCTTAAGAGCTATAAATATAAACTTGCTGATTATACACTAGCATCATCACAATACCAGTGGGGTCTTAGTCAGCCATCCCAATAGCGCATGTCTGATTTTCGAATGTGAGTCCATTAACTGTTGGGTCCAAACCTCTTCAGACCTTTCAAATCATGCCTATATGCTGGTCTTGCTATGCAGGGACTCCTCAAATTAGAGCTTTGCAAATGGGGCTCGCTATTATTTTCCCAACGGCTGCTCCAGTAAGCCACTGCCTGCGTCTGTGTAAGATCCCTGCAACAGCCACTTGTTTCGTTTCAGCACTTTCTTAAGCAAGCGTGCTTGGAAACTCCCAGGCCCATTAAAGGTAGAACATGCCAGCAGCCCAAGCAGCCAGCCAGTTCTTCAAAGGAATCTCCTGGCCTTCGCATTATTTGTGTCGATTGTCCAGGGACAGAGCATTTATTTCTCGAAACTGGGGCCACCAGCGTAGTGCAGCAGCCAAGCCAGGTCGTGCTGCCCGGATTTCCTTCCGTCTGCTCTGCCGCCCGTTTCTATGCCAAGCCTCAGCTGCTCCCCACATAGGCCTTTCCAAAACCAAGCTCCTTTCTGGCCTTTCTCCAAAGAAACACTGACTCCCGAGCTTTCCCTGACCACTGGGACACAAACGAGCCAGCAGAAGCAAGACTCAGCCCACCCCTCTTAAAGTCAAGTAGCAGCTCCTGCCACCTCCCACCAGTATGCACATTTGGCACTACTCTGTGTTAGCTGCCATGGCTTTTGCTATTTCAGAAATACTCACGTGTGTATTGTCTCCCCTTGTGGTTTTTGGTTAATTTGTAAAATTCAAGGTGATGTTATTGTATTTTTCACTTCATCTGGTTCTGTGGAAGGAATCTGTGTGATTCTGGTTGTGTAAGCACTAAGAAATCCATCCCTGAGAGACGAGCAATTAGTCAAGGGGAGGCTTAAAGTCGGATTCCTAAGGAAGGAGGTAATGTCATGGTGGCAAAACCTGTCACCTTTGCCCAACCATCCTGAAGAGGACTGTTAATGCACAGTGCAATCCACTTGCATGACAGAGAAAAGGAGACTGGGGTGGAAAGTGTAATAATCTAAAAACAGTCAAAGAGAAACAGTCTCCATTTTCATGGGCCACACTGTCTTGCAGTGCCACAAACGAATCAGAGTATCAGCAACTAAGTGATGGGCAGATATTTAATGAGTTAATCTCATTAGGATATTTGAACTCTCAAAAGAGGCTCAAGCCATTAGCTACATGAAAGCTTTGAAATAATCCTTTCAAAAGGACCATAAGATATACTAGAAAGTGGTTAATGCGCTGTGAACCTTCCCAGGATTCCCCTCAGATCAGGCTTCTGGCAGGAGGTTGTTACTGGCGGGCTTCTCCACAAGTCCTGCAGCCACAGCCACTCATAGGCTCAAGTCACCCCTAGAGCCCATCAAGGAACAGCACCAACAACTTGGATTTCTGATGTTTCTAATATGGGCCTTGATATTCTACACCTTACTTCGCAATTTCTAAATCCTTTATCTAATCTGGACAGTTAAAGCTGGACTAGCCTTACATTGGAGATATGACTAAAAGACCCCTAATAATAGTATTAAATTCAAGTTATTTAATCTCACATTCTGTATAGGGGCAGTATTCCCTCTAACCTTTCCTTTTCTTTAACTTGAATTTAGTCACAATCTGTGCTTATGCTAGTTACTCTGTGTCTAATTAACTAAGCAGAGGGTCATCTAGAGCAGTATCACATCATCACTGTATTGTTAGTGGCATACCACAGCTTACTCAATTGTACCTCTTGAATTGTATTGTATAACTGCTTTCTGCCCTCTATTTACTTGTACTAGCTTTAGTGGAATTATTCAGATCAATAAAATGAACAGTATTTGACCCTCTAATAGTAAATGAAAGGCATTAATAGAAGAACCTAGAGAATATCTTCCAGCCATAATTAAAACTCGGGGCAGAATAATTTTTTCCATCATCGTAAATCACAATGAAACGTGGATACCTAATGTCTGATTATTCAAATCTGCTCCATGAAAGCAGTCAAAAAAAGTCCACCCCTTTTAATTGCTAACAACTATTCCATAGTTTAAACAGCAATGATATGAAGGGTTCTTATTGTTTAGAGTATTATAAAATTTAACTGTAAGTAATGCATTTTCAAGAGTTTGGGGACATTATTAAAGTTCATTTCCATGCTGCAGCTGCAGGAGTTGGAATTATGAAAGTGAAGAAGCTGTAAAATTGAAAAGGTCAGGAATGACATTCATCTATTCCAGCTGTCAAATCAAGGGAATGTTAACAAAACTAGTCTCTGGTAGAAAAGCTAATTGTCTACATGTATTTTGGCTGCCCCAATACACGTACTGTACTGTGGCTAATCTATAGGAAAGACCATGCTGGAGCAGCACGTCATTTTTCAAACAGACCTTTTATAAACAAAGCAGCCTTGTTTCCCTAAATTAGCAAGCTCTAATGATTATATAACCCCAGTCAGTCTATAAAGCAGCCAAATGTTTCAAGTCAGCGTTTAAAGAAAAAAAATATGTGAATGAAGTTTATATACTCCTGGAAGCAGAGTTCAATTTTCAGAGTGCTGGAAGTACAGGGCAAAATTTTAATTTTACTTTAATGTTGCGTTCTTACAAGCAGCATTTCTAAAACGTCTCCTGCCAAGGCATGTTTTATTATAGCAACACGTAGGAAAGTCTCTATCGCAGACCAAATCTTTTGTAAATGACCTGGATTTAGTAATCCCTCAGTGTGAAGGACCTTCTCTTCAACAGTCTATTCCCCGCAGGGTGAGACTGCAAACACCTAAACCCAGATCATCAATGAAGGCTGAGTCTAGGACCTTTGCTATTGAGCAACAGACCCCTGCCCTGTACAGGAGGAGCTCTCAGCAAGGGACAGTGAGAGACTTAAGCATTTTATTACACACTAAATCCTACCTTCCATAGACAATGACACTTCTCAGCAACTGAGAACAAAGTAAAGCAACTCCAGACCATGCCACACATTCAAGGGAATCCAGTGCTTAATCTTCTCTAGATAAATTCATTGCAAGCCCCTCTGGATATTTTCTATTGTTTGTTTTTGTGTTTTCACCCTGAATGTTTGCAAGTAATTCTGTATATCAGAGGTCTATACATACAAGTCTACCAACCACATGTAGCTGAGAGTCAGTATGAAAACTGTGTTCCCATATTGCACCATATACATCACCTCATACTCCAATTTATCCTGTGTTATGCAATACAGATGCGACAGACATAAACAATCCAATTTGACCTATGACAAGATATTATTAGGTCAGCATGTAGCTTTCTGGGTAACTTTTTAAAAATCTGTTATCTGACTTTTTTTTTTTTTCTATGGGGCAGTATTGCAAAAGCCAGAAACAATACTGACAATTCATGAAATATTCAAGTGTACAGTTGCAATCCTTTAATAAATGGAAGTGACCTTCAAAACAGACATCCCAAAGATAAAGAGAACTTCTCAATAGATGGCATTTGTCACTAATCAATGACTCGAAGAACTTACACTCTTCCTAGAAATGAATACAAAAAAGACCTTTCAGAATTATACCGCTTTAAAAGTAAATTGTTCACAAAACCCATGGAAAAGAACATTAATGAGCTAACAAAACAACAGAACAAAACATCAGACAAGTGAAGGATAAATCCCTTTTGCCTATTGGTACCTACATCCATGTCTGGAGTCATCCACACATCCACCTGCTGTTCCCAGGGGCTGGACAATACCATCCGAATTAACTATGTTAACATTTCTTTGACTGCATTGGTACGTCAAAATATGTATAACATTTTACAAACATATTTCCTTTTTCATAGTCACAGATATCTTGAGCTCTAACTGGGTCACTGTATTGGAACAGATGTAATCTCAGCAGAATACTGTGAGAAATCTGGGCTACATTAATGACTGATCCAATTACAGTGGAAATCTCCAGAAAACCCAGATTGATTAAGAACCAGGAGATAATTATGATGTACTTCTAGGGATGACCAGATGGACAAGCCAGTCTCAAACTCTTCAAGAGGACCACAGCTGAATGAGTGGTCCTTATGCTGCTGCCTACGTAGCTGAAGAAATTCCCATTCTGGGGTTATGATGAAAAAAGACAGACGCTTACAGCAGACACCTGGGGGGACTGGATTTAAACGTCCTATACTGGGAAGCAGCGTGGCTTAGGCACTGCTCTGAGGACAGGGTGACAGAGGAATGAGTGAAAGAGCAGGAATCAAGAAGCCACAGGCAACTTTTTGTCCAAGGAAACAGCCCCTTATAATTTAATATTAGGTCCTCTTGAAAAGTTGTATTCTCTCTCCTGAACAGGCAATAAATGCCACCTTCCAAGTAGCAATCTGATACCATGCCAAAGCAAACCCAACAATCTACAACAGCTTTGCACCTAGAAAGAGAGAATTAAAAATACTTGAGAAATCTGAGTATAAACAGCTCCTTTCACCATTCCAAAACCAGGCAAAATTTCACAGCATCCGTATCTATGATCTTGATAACATCCTTCATTAGAGACACCTGCCTCTGCTTCAATGAAAATCACATCTGTGAGTAGTCCATTAAGGTAATTTGGATCTAAGATGATGTTTGAAGTGTAACATTTAGTTAATTATGAATTTTGCTGAATCAAGGTCTTTTTTCAGTTAAATGTTTTACCTGAAATGATATATTAAACAGTGGAAGGTAATATTTCTCATTTATAGAACTTACTGCCAGCTCCAAGCTAGTAAATATTTACATTTCAGCCACTCTGATAGCTAATGTGACCTTTCTGTTGTACACTTTATACCTGTGCTGTATTTTACTTTCAGTGTTAACATTCTTTCTAGTCCATCTTATATTAATAAGCAGTATTTAAATATATGCAAATTTCATATTTTAGCTGATGTTTTAGGAACATTTTTAAGGTCACCCTGCTTGATCTATCATACAGACATAGCAAATTTATGCACCATATATCCTATCTCTACTTGTTTCTACCTACATCTGTCTTCTCTGATTGCATTTGAATGGGCTTATTTTCTATTTTAAATAAAAGATTTATGCCTTAGCTGTCAGTTTGCCTTTATTTGAAAATTTAATTTTGTTTCTAGAAGTCTAGATTAACTTATTAGATTTAACTGTCCCTTGTGCTTTGCAGCGATAGCAGAAGTATATTTTCCCTTGTGGAGAGAATACATAAACAAAATGCTCTTGGCTTAAAAATAACGAATGTTATTACTTAGACCAATACAACACAGTTGGTCCAGGAAACAAAAAATGGTGTTGATTTTTTTAATTTATGATGGTGAGCAATGGGAACTGACTAATAAATATGACATCTCACAAATCCAGCAGCCTCCAAAACCTGGCAAATGCTTTGCAGAAAAGGTGTGTTTCCCCACAACGTCCCCTACACTTAAGTTGGACAATATCCTTCCATGGCACAGCTCCACTGGGACACACAACTTGATTCCTGATACTCATGGATTTATTTAAATGAGCAACAAACGAGAATCTGCCCCATTGCTTTCAGTTAGTCAGAAGCCTGTTTATTGATTCAGTGTGGTATTTCACATCTTCAGTATGACATGTTCTTTAGTATCCCTCAGTAGTGCTACATTCATAATATTGCTCATCAAGCCCTGGAATTTCAGGGCTTGCCTGAAAGGATAACCGACTCATTGCAGTTGCTGTGCATGGTCCAAAACAGCGGAGTTTTCTGGTGGGAGAGTGGGTGGGTGGGTGTGTTTGGAGGAGGTTAATCTTTTTCAATTGTGTTCATTCATTTTGACCTTTTTCTCAATTTTTCATTTCGAGAAGTACTTGGGATTTTGACTGATTCTTTTTCTCTTCGTGTTGCAACATCCACATAGACCTGAACAGAATCTATTTTTAATCAACCCCTGCACCTCTTATAAAACTAAAAACCTACAGCTCTTGATTCTGCACTCTTAAGAATGCTTTTGAAAAGAATTAAAGTGTTCCCTTATCAATAATGTTCATAGAAGCACCAAGAGGTTGCTGTATACTGATGTCAGAGCAGAGAAAGCAAAAACTTGAAGGATCAGTATTTACTGGGCTGTGTTGGCAAGCCTTCAGTCACGTAGTTGTAAACGATATCCTGATTCACTTTGTTAAATATTGAACATCATGAGCACAGGACTTTTGTGGAGAAACAGAAATTCGCCATACAAAGAAAACAAATACACGTATATGCTGGTTTCCCTCACTCACAAAAAATCAGCCAAGATAAATGGCACTTAAGACCACAAAGACCTTTGCTCTCCCATTCAGAGCAATACAGCAGTTATTTACTATGATAAACAATGATGAAGAATAGCATGGCCAGCTGTATAAAAAAAAAAAAGACAGTAAGGCAGGTAGTGCAGGGCAAAACTGAACCTGCTTGACAGCCTTCAGTCTGTGACACACTATAGGTTTAAAGTGCCATCAGATCCAAACAATCACTGCACTAATCAGTCACTCTTGACATCTCCCCCATAAAAATTAAGTGAAAATACCACCAAGCACAATTTCCACATATATGATGATGTCAACACAAAGTGGAGCCTTCACAAAGTTTTTCAAAGATCTTGTCAGCTCTAGTGTCAATGCACTATTTTTGGAACAATCAGAAATATGACCCTCCTACTGTCATATCTGGGTAAAGAATACAGATTTACTATGTAATATCACTTCGGTGTGATATGAACACGTTGGTGGAGGCACCATCTAGCAGGGAAGGCTCATGCTTATCTGCTCTCTCAAGAGCAGGTTCCCCTGCTGCTAAGGGGCAGAAGTAAATCTATTCCAATCAATCCCTGCTGTGATAGTGAAAACTTAGCAAGGATGTGCTGTGTTAAATCCTAAGACAATGACCATTTCAAAGCATCAAACAAGTCAGAAAATAAAAAGGTAAGATCAGTAAGGAAGTAAACCACGCACTATACATGTAAAGATTTCTTCACCATGCTTAGGTAGAAGAAAAAATTATTGTGGCAACTGTTTTGTTACAGAAAGCACCATAGAAATCCAAATCGATTGTACAAACCACTGCACCAACACAGCTGAAAAGACAGCTCCTCTAAAGACAGTAGTGTGGTTTTGATTTAACAAGTAATTAATGAATACATAAACCCTGGACAGAACTTTAATCTATCCCAGTGCCAAATAATTATTCATTCCACGTTTAATCCTGTTCTGATAAATGTAATTAATATTTCACCATGGCACTGCAGAAGAGGAGTACCTGGGAGCAGAGAGAGGCAGCCTTCTGTTTCTCCCTCATTGCAACTGTGGAGTGATAGGTGCTGTCTACAGCTGACAGGTAATCCAGAATACAGTGTTCCCCTGCAGTTGTAAATTAGGGTTTATGCATGGCATACATTGTGATTGTAATGAGGCTTTTCTTCCTCTGACCTATTATTAAAATAACAAAACAAAAACCAACAATGAAAAATAACTCACCAGAGCTTGGTCAACCATTTTTCTGATCTGACAGCATTTGGGAAACCAGTGTTTGCACTAACTAATGCCTTGGTCTATACAATGACACTGAGTGTATGCCAGGGCTGTGGGTAGAGAACAAAGCACGTGCAGATTGTCTGCTTCTGTCCACAGAGAGCAGAGCTATGTGTTACAACAAGTGAATAAAGATTTAAGTCCTAATTTTACTGCAGGAAAACACTGGCATCTTTTTTGAAAGCTTGAAGTGTAATCAAGAAATGTGTTGATGTGTACAAAATTAAATTGCAGGAAACCCTATGCTGATTTTTTCAGGGTGACATATTTCAGGAATCCACATATTTCAGCAAAGAGTTTTGTGAAGAAGATTCTGTAACAAACAAATTGCCTTGGGATCCTGCTGCCCAATTACTCAGAAACAGAGGCATCTCTTCACAGTTGTCTCCTTGCTCAGCATTCTCCAATATGGCCACAAATTCTTTTTGCTAAACAATTTTTAACTGTACTTACTAGTATAATTTCTTCTCCTTCCAATACACAAATAAACCTGCAATTAGCAATTCCAATTGCCCTGACAAATTTTTACAGTCCTTGCAAGAAACCCAGCTTGTGGCATAAAAGTCTCCCAGTATCACATACTGACGCTCAAAGGAGGCTGTAATTTATCCCCTTCCTAAGATCCTGTATTTTGCTGCTACCTCAGCTATCATTAATCTAACCCTCCATTACGTCCCAGATCAGTAAAGAGACAACTTTCAGATGGGGGTCTCTGGTGGAGTAGGACTAAATAGAGCTCCATGAAATCAGGTGGTTTTAGTTTGGGGGCCTGCCAGAGCTATTTTATACACAAACTCATTTTCACACCTGGTAACTGCTCCTCTGTGGTGATAGCTACCTGTAATTTCTAGACAGCAACTCTAGGCAATTATTCTGGAAGGCATTTGCACGTTTACAGAGAACTTTGATTTAGGATCATTATTTTATCAGCTAAGATTAATTTCAAAATATTTTGTTTCCCATTAGCTCCAAATATTCTAAAAATGCACTAAAAATTCTTACTGCTTGAATAGAATCTGAAACTGTTGTGAACTTGAGTCACATCCCTTCTCAGAGTACAATAGATTTAGAAAGACCTACGTACCTTCTAAATGCTAGTTTTATGTTCATAAGAAACTACTAAACTCATTAGGAGCAACGGATCATTGAGGCAAGTATCCTGCTTCTGACATTGACCAGCACCAGAAGCTTCAAAGGAATATACCCCTGCCTGCAATATAACCTGCAATATAAAAGTTTTTGCTTATTGTGTTTCTGGATTGAGTCAACAGTTGTTTTTTTGTTTGTTTGTTTGTTCTCACTAGAACCAACTTAACAAATAATTGTATAAGCCTCATATTTACCTTGTGCTTGCAGCAATGGATGATATTTATACCCTTGATCCAAAAGTCACACAGACCTGTTGGCCAGCTGCTGCACTGTCACCTCATTTCTGAATCCCACAAGGAAACCTTTTCCATATTCATGAACATTGCATTCATTTCTAAGATCCTGGAAACCCTCACCGAGGCTGCACATTATAATCCAATTGATTCTTTATCACCTAAGATCAACAAATCCTTAACTCATTGTACAAAGTGTTATGTGATATTTCATATACACATACACACTTTATTACATTTTCCCTACTGTATGTGGATTTTATTTCTATTTAGTTGTTCATTCTATTTGTTTAAAATGGGGAAGATTGAATTATTCATAGATGTGAATCTACCGTTCCATGTTAGATTTGATGAGACTGTATTACGAAAAGTATCTCTTGTAGGAAATGCATCTCTCTGCCTTGTAAGAAAACTGATGTTGAATTGAAATGGTAGGTATCAGCTAAGGTTAGACCCATTCATGCAAATATGACCTTCAATTAGTGAAGTACACACATCTTGAGCTCCAGCCATTTTATCAGACACACACTATAGGATGAGGAAACGCTGGTATCTTCGAAAAATTCTACTTTGAGGTGACCTTCTACTTTGCCAGACTCATTAGGCAAAACAAAATATAATTGTGCAGCTTCTTCCTGGTCTCTCTTCAGAAGGTTTTCAAGAAACCTCAAATTACAAATAATGATTTAACCCACGGATTCATGCTAATGCACAGCAGCTTAGACAGTTAACACATTCATTCTTTGCAGTTCCCCAGAGACACTGGTTTACAGAGTTTTCTTTTACTTAGCAGCAGCTATTGACTTTTACATAGAAAACACTACAAATCCACTTGGGTCCAAATTTTTGAAAGAGTAAATACCATTGTGAAATCCCTAAATCAGCAAAGAACAACTCAGTGGTCCCCTGTATTTTCAGCCACATTTTCAGGGACCAGTAGTTCTCTCACTGAGGCATCCAAATAGCAGAAAAGCATTTCTGAAAATCTGGCTAATGTCAATACTTAAGTAGCTGAATCACAAGACTTCTTTTATTCCCATTCAAAAATATAGCACCTGTGGCATGCAAACAAGTAGAGACACGCATCATGCTCCTAACTGAAAGGTCTAATATGTTCAAAGAAGTTTGTGGCTGCTAAACAAACATTTATCCAAGCCAGAATGAAAAATAATGACATGATCATTAGAATCTCTGATTTTTATGTGAGCCCTTTCAGCAATATGCTGTAGGCAGCAAAGAAATAACATACAGTGCTTGTTTATAAATTGTTGTATTCCTTTTAGGTCACCTACTAGAATATAGAGAACTGAATTAGAGAGAGATGCTTAAGTACCTAAGCAGAAAAAAATACCAGCAAGAGGTCTTAAAGAAATAACTAGAAGGCTGACTATTGGAAAGCAACCTCCAGGGCTAAGAACAGCGCGCACTTCATGAGACCAAAGAGGATGTTAAACCATTATAAGACAAGAATTGGCTAAACAAAGGAGGGCTTCCCAGGAAAGGTCAAGGAGTTGGAAGGGATGGAGGGGGATGTATAGGGAAAGACTGCCTATATATGCTGGCATTGCTTGCTGAAGTCAGTTGAGGTATAACAACTGACATCGGTTAAGGGTTTGGTTGTGCAAGCCTAATAAGTAGGATGAGCTAATGGACCGATACAATTGGATCAGGATGGATTTCCAATGCAGCAGAGAGAATCTGAAATAAGCTGCATTGTGTCCATCCATATCAGCCCATTTAATTTGCTGGCATACTTCCTCTAGTTTCCTAAACTTAAAAAAAAAAAGAAAAGAAAAGAAAAGAAAATGTTTGCTAAACATTTCTTTAGTTTGCTGAGTACCCAGATATGTCCCAATACGCTGTTTCTTTACAAACGTGTCTTCTCTTCTGAAACTATTCGACTTATATTCTGCTTTAGCTCTGCCTGTCATCATGCATGTTTAAGTGCATCTCCAGCACTCTCCCAGGCAGGTGAGGATGGAGACATTTGTGGGTCTCCCCTCACCTTCGCACAGACCTGGTAACGCATCCAGCAAGCTTCCATGGATGTAGAGCTTTCTCTCACAAACTGTACGAAAATAACTTTCTAAATCAAACTTTAAACAGGTAAAGGGCAGTTACAGCACCGTTTGCTCCAAAGCTTTGAAGAGGTTTTCATAACTTCGGCTAGCAAATGTTTGCACTGCTTTCATAAAATCTCTTTAAGCCAGGGGCTCAGGCTGGACTGTTAAACCAGGCTCCTTTCCCTTGTCTGGCTCCGAGTGAAATCGGTATTCCTTAGCTCCTACAGTACTGCTGCGACCACAAGACTTATAGCTCGGGTTGTTTGTGCCTTCACGAGTAGAATTTATCCATATTTACCATTTTCTTCTCCCTTACTGCAATAGCCGGGGAAAAGAAGGAGCCCCCCTCTGCTCCTCCAGCACAGCACGCAGCCTTCAAAGCGGGAGAAGCCCGGGCTCCCCGCCGTGCCGAGCCGTGCCGAGCCGTGCCGAGCCGTGCCGAGCCGTGCCCAGCCGTGCCCAGCCGTGCCCAGCCGTGCCCAGCCGTGCCCAGCCGTGCCCAGCCGTGCCCAGCCGTGCCCAGCCGTGCCCAGCCGTGCCGTGGTGCAGCGCCATCGCCACCTGCTGCCCCTCGGCGGCACAGCAGCTTGGGTTCGCTTCGGATCCCCGCAGCGTGCCGGTACCCGCAGCGAGAGGAGCCCGCCCCACTTCGCTTTGGGGTCGCTGTGGGTTCCCCCAGGCCGGCGCAGCCCGCAGCCTGCTCTGCTCTGCCCTGCGGAGCTCCCGCTGCTCTCCCGGCTCAGCAATATTTATGTGACATTTCCCCGCGCCGCGCTTCTGAAACCCCGACTTTCTCTGCAGTAGTGGGAAAGAATAAAACCAGTAAAGGAAAAAAACAATCCCAACCACCACCAAAAGCTCCCTGTGATGTGTGTGCTAAGGCAACCACTGAGGCGGGCGGCTGTCACGCTGCGCCCCAGCAGCACACCCGCTTGCGACCGATTAAAATACATACAGTGATGATGCCATGCACGCACATGCACACACCTCGCTTGCAACCTGTGGGAATGCGTGGAGGCTTTTTGAAAAAGGGGTTTTCTTCCCTTCACAGCTGTTTGACAGAAGACCTTCTGATGTCTTACAGAGCAGCAGTGTCCCACAGACCACAGCTTGAGAACCAGCCCTGCAGTCAGGGCCACAGGCATCCTTCATTTACCAGCTACTTGATTCGTTTGATGCAGACTGATACTTGCTCCTGGCCTTGTTGCATTTTGTTTTAACTTCTGTTTATAACAACACCTGTAGTAGGTTCTTTTATGTATTAACACATAAAACCACATCTCATACACAGGTAGCAAAAACACTGATTTGCTAGTGTGTGTTTCTCAAACTAGCTGGGTTCATTTTGGCAATGTACTTTATCAAAGAGGTATTTTGCCTGCAGCAAAACAAGCTGTCAGCTGCTGCGATGAACTGTCATATATCCACATTTTAATATGAAAAATAATTATTCCTCTGTTTCTATTAAACAGCTACCTATTCTTCAGGCTGGAACCAGAACTGCTTTTACAGAGTATCCAGCTCACTACTGAGATGATTTAAATAGGTTGACTCTAACACTGTAAATATGATCAGGGCAAAAAGCCAGCCAATAAAACTGCCAGTTTTATCCTAATAAAGCAGGGAGGCCTTTGCCATTTCTCTGTAGCAGACAGTTTATTGTCCAGCTGTATGCAACAACTTTAGGACATCTGGCCACTTAACCAGTATAGATGAAGTCCTGAACGTCAAAGGAGCCATAAGTGAAATAATCAGCGGTATGATTCTCGCTTATACTGAAGTCCCCACACACAGCTCTGACATCAACAGACTGCATGGTTCTGGCATAAATTGCACAAGATGATTTTAACTTTCCTGGGAGCTGTAGGAACATGACAAGGAATCTTGATGGCAAGAAAAATCACATCTGAAGAAATGTGCATTTCCTAGCCTAGGTCATATGTGGCAGGACAAAAGTCTGGGAAATGCAGGGGTGCATTTATCTCAGCTAGGTGGTGGTAGGGCTGTGTCTTGCAGCTGAAACAAGTACTTTGAGAGTGCTTCCCCCACTTCTCCTTTCCATCAGTGATCAAAGCAAAATTAATGTGACTGTAGGCCTTGGTCTAAGAGCACAGGCACTGGGAAAGTCCTTGCCCATCTGCCAGCAGGGAGCAGTGCCTGCTGGGCAGCACCACCTCCCCAGTGCCTTCCTTAAGCTATAGTTGGGCACAACAGGAGCATCAGTGGTCCCAGCTGGCACACATACACAACAGTTTCAGCTGAGTCAGCGTGGTTGCCTACTGTTCTGCTTTGTAACAAGCTTGTGGCTTACCTGTAACCTAATTTAGGATGAAGAATGAGCTCAAAATAATGACAAACATTCAGATCAGTCAATGCTTGGTACTGTCTGTGCATAAAGCAATGATTCTTTGCTCCGGTCACTCTACCAGCAGCTCCTGCCCAGGCTGAAACACTCACCGAGTTACACAAGCAGCCCAGCCAGCTCTTTCACCCTGCAAACCCTTCTGTGAGGCCTCAGGTAGTCCGGCACACACAGAAAACTTGCTTTATCAAACACATCAAACTCACCTTTGTTGCTACAGTTTAAAAATAGACTTGACATCTGGATTTTCTGTTTTATAGGCAGAGTTAAAGTTCAATATATTGATCTGAGCTGCAAGGCTTATTTTATTCCGGGTGCAATCAAAGCATGTGGATTTCTACAACTTCAGGTGCACAGCTTTCATATGACTGCAGGCACAGAAGCTGAAGATAGACTAGCCTGTGTGAGCATATTGGTGGGCAATGCTGCCATATCTGCATGTCTGCATGTTTTCATCCCTGAAAATGATGCCACATCCCAAGATTTTAACAAACTTATTTCCTTCAGGATAGCTCTGAAGAGCGGTTATGTGTCATGATGGTATCTGCCCCCACTGCCATTTTCTCAGGACTTAACGTCACTCCTCCTTGCGTGATGAGTCTATCACAGGAATCTGTGTTATCTCACAAGAAAGGCAGTGATGGATTTGGAAGGCTTAAGTGGTCTTCCTCCCATACCTGTCAGCTCAGGGTCAATTACAAGGAGGCTGGACTAATGCAGACACAATTTGCTGGATAAGTGATGGGATGTGGTTACCAGCCTACCTGTTTCATTATGGTAGTAAATTGTCACACAGCTGCCTCCCAGACACCCTCTGACTACAGAAATACAGGAATGAAGCATTAACCCATTACACAGAGGAGGAAAACAAGATAAGGACATGGTAAGTTAGGAGTTAAAACAGGAACAGTCCTCAAATATCCCTCCTCTCCAAGTGAATTCCTCCTCTACTGAAATGCACAACTGTCCTTCATCACCTACCATTTTGTTTGTGCTTGTTCAGTTGTGGAGAAAGCTGTCTGATGAAATGAAACATCTCCCAGAAATGAGGTAGCTGCTAAGTGAGAGTACTGGCTTCACACAGTCTTCATGGCAAATGCCTTAGGACTGAGCTGTTCGACCTGGAATGGAAAACAATTTTGTTTTGTTTTGTTTTTTATTTTATTTTCCTTCCCACTGGGCTTAAGTCTTCCCTGTCTCTCTGTTGTGCTGGTGAGAGCAAATTTCACCAGAAACTGAATCAATTTACAAATATTTTGATAGATTGAGACAGTTGCTCAGGAAAAAAAAAAAAAAGATTAAACATATGCAGATAAAATATAGCGTAATGTGAACAGCTGCTGCACAGACCCACAGCCTATGTGGACTTAATTTTATTTATACCTTTTAAAGGTTATGTGGGTTTCCCTGTAAAATAGAAACAAAGTGAACATTATTTCTGTTGGTAATAAATTAAAGAAAAATCTCAGATGATTAATCCTCCAAAATGTGCAGTCCTGACTTTTTGTTCTTGTTTTGGCAGGAAGACAGACATGCAAAATGTGCTAGCGCTGCTCTTGTATACACTCACATGTCTCACTCTATAGATCTGGTCGGCAACTCCTTTTGAGGCTGTCTCAGTTTCTGACTGGAACAGGTCATTACGTGTGTGCCTCAATCCATCACTTCCGAAGCATCCTGTGAAGAAATTGTCATTAGAAGCCAGTGCAGCAAAACCAACCATCTTCCATCTAAAAGTATGACTTGCATTTTTGTATCACATCTCATTTTCGCTATTCCTGACATTACATATCTATCTGTATAGTTGCTTCCCTGTAGTGGCAGAGATCGTGCTGTACCTGCTTTTTCTGTACCAATTACTGTTATTTTAAGACTGTGTAGAAATGTCTGCGAACAAACATTAGCTGAAAGTTCCTGATGCTGTCCCTTGCCACTGTCATTGGTGCCTCATGACCATAAAACCCCCTGCCTATAGCAGTTATAATGGATTTTGTTTCAAATTCTGGACACCTGAGCAGTATAGTACTCATTGTGTTTCAAATATCAGGATCAGTCTATAAGTAAAGGGCAACAAAATTCAGATGAAGCTGTTGGACTGAGTGACATAATGGACAAACTGCTTCTCCGTAAATGCCAGCATTTACTGTAACCTCTCTTGCCCAGGCTCCGTATAGAGTAATCACCACCTGCACAAAGCTATGAAGCTTTACTGTATAAACACACCACATTTTCTCACTTTAACAGAACTTGAGGTACATATTTTGACACTCAAATGCACATACTTAATCCAACACTGGAAAATAATATGTTAGTGGGGGAAAATAATTCTATATGCATGACCCTCAGAAAGTTCAACTATTCATCTTTTCACACGATAAGATGGCAAAACACAGGTAAAAACATGCTAGTTCAACTGGATCACCAGTTAAACAGCACATGGAAGTGCAGGGTGCTCAGACGACTGTGAAGCAGCTGTGCATAGCCAGAGCCATGCTGCATGGGAGCTACTCCCCACAGGACACGATAGGTGAAAGAGAGCTAGCTCAGAGCCCTGCTTCTGCTGACTCCTGCCTCGTAGCAGCCAGGGCAGGGCAGGACAGTCAGGGGTCCCACAGTGCTGAACTGGCTCCTTGTCTTCAGAAGATCAGCACCGCAGGATGTCTTTACTTTTTTAAATGTAAGAAGCCACACAGCACCCAGCATGGGGCCAGAAAGAAGTTAGGGGTGAAGGGGTTAAGCTCAGTTGAAGGCAAATCTTGCAAAGGTAACACTGCTGTTGGGAATAGCACTCAGAATTTTTAAAGGGTAAGCTTTTTGGCCCAATGATAAAAATAATCTATAAATGCCCTATTCAAATGTACAAGATGTCTCTTAATGCTTGTTCTCCAAGCACTTCTCTTGTCAAATTCCACTTTGTGACTGATGAAAAAAAATATCTATAGTGTTTCATAATGACAGGACACAGCTAGTTTAAGGCTGCTGATGAATAAGGAGGCCTTGAACACAGCTACGACAGTGCAACGTTTGTTGTTTGCCACATCAGAAAACAAATGCTGAACCACTTCATTCAGGGTCTTCTATTCATCAACCCCTTTAAAAAAAAAGAAAAGGGAGCAAAACACTGGGACTAGAAATAACACTGTGTGGAACAACGTTCTCAGCACCAGCGCCAGCTTGCTGGGGAGCTGCCACTTGTGAATCGGTGTCCTGGCTTTCCGTCATGCGTACCTCAGGGAACGAGGACTATTTAGCCCATATTTTCTTTTACCTTGTAAGTTTGGTGGATGGCAGCTGAGCTCATCTTTAACAAATCTGTTCCTAGGGTTGGCCATCGACAGCTGGATTATCTCTTTGTATTGTTTTTCTTTTCAAATTGTGGCATTCTATAACACAATCCATTTTGCATTTGCTGAGGTCAGTGGGAGTCTGACCCCCAGTTAAAAAGCTTTTTTGGATCAGGGTCAAAAGACAAAAAGTACTTACAGTTTCACACGGGACTGTAGGAAAACATGTCACATCACAGCAAGGAGAACAAAGAGAACAACTACTAATCACGTACCCGGGACGCAGCCACAGCATCAGCAGTTACGGGGCTCTGCCCAGAAGGTGGATGGGCATCAAAAGCGCTGGGAGCAGTTATCCTGTGAATTACAAACCAGAGCTCACCACCTTGTTCCTTAAGGGGAAAGTACCATGACTTTTAACTCTACTACAATAGTTGCAAAATGTTGTGTTTTTTAATTATTTTTTTTAATGCACAAAGCTTTCTGAGCTGTAAAAAAAAGTTTCATATCACTTTGTTTAGAAATATTAAGTGGGTACATTTACCACAAAATTTCTTTGTAATAAAATGTTTTCTAACTTTATGAAGAAGCTTATATTACTGCTAATTAAGATGAATAGTTTTAGGAGATTCTGAGAAAAATAACACCTTTACTCATAAAACTTGATGACAACATCTAATGTGTTAGAGGAAAAAGTGATTACTCTAATGCACTATAATACTTGATATATAGTCTCATGGCTCTCCTCTGCTGTGTTTTGTATAACCTATGAAGTCAAAGCACAGATAAAAAAAATAAATCAAAGGTAGGACTCACATGATTCACATTTCAATAAAGAGGAACTAAAATAGATAATGACTCCCAGGCAAAGAAGAAAAAACTTGTATTTCTTGTAGTTTTCCAGCCGTGACCTCCTTAGAAGTTCATTATATCACAGATCCATTCTAATTAGCCCATACGTTAACTGTTCAGATTTACCTGACAGCATACAAATTCTGTGCTGTTATGCAGCAGTTGGGTATAGAAAAGTTGCATGTTTAAATTGCATGCTTCAGGAGCAAAAAGTATTCCAGGGAGTTTGCAAATGCCTTTGTGCAGCATCACCAGTCCCTTGCAGGCTTCTGCCAGGACATGGCAGACCCTGTCAGGGGAGCAGGATTTGCACATCTTTCACCTCCTTTCACTGTCACTGATTAGTAAGAGTTTTGGAAATCCTGTAGTTATCTCCCCTCTGCCCACTCTGCAGGAGGCTTGTAACTACCTCTCTTTTTTTCTCCTTTTTCTTTTCCTTTTTTTAAACAAAGACCTTTTAAAAGACCTTTTTTTAAAAAACAAAGACAGTTACCAGCTCTAATTTAATCAGAAGTTTTCATGAATGGTGCTTCCCATCCACCTCAAGCAGATTACATTTTTTTTGTTCCATTCTGCAGCTGTGTCTTTTCAGCTTTGTAATGACAAACAGACACATGCGAAGGAACAATTAAACATACCTGTATCGTCATGTTATTTTGATAGAATTTATCTATAAATATACTCAAATACTTCTGGGAAAATAATATATATATATAAAAAAGAATATATTCAAGAATACGCCACAACACAGGACTGCCATTGGAATGGTGACATTTTCTATGAGATTCAGAGAAGAAAGGCAAGCTGTTGATCCTCTTTAATCTCGACTTCATTTGCAGAGCCTCCTCAATCCACGGGTCTCTTTCCTCCCTTAGGATACCCTCCTTTGGAGTTTGGGCATGGCAATTCCATGACAAAAGACCCCAGGTACCCTGAGACAATATTAAGTGGCAGTCAGCGTGCCACTCAGAGTAGACCGAACATCTCTGGAGGCTTTGACTCGCTGATACGCTGCAGTGGACTTCATGCTAAGGTGGAAAGGCAGACCTCAACAGTGCAATTACAAAAAGCATCAATTGTTCCCATGTCCTCTGAAGTATTAATCGTGTCCATGGCAAAATTAAGTATTTTAGGTGTATAAACCAACTGTTAAATAGAAGAGTAAGAATTCAGACAGCAAAGGAGCTCAAACCTAGCTATTTTCTGTGAGCACTTGACAAACTTCCAAACCCATAAAGTACTGTTCTGGTAACACACCATATGGGCAGGCGAGCCCACATATAGGAAATTTTTAAAAGCACACAACACACAAATAGAGCCAGTTTCCATTGTCCTAAACATTGAACAGTCATTCACATCAGGGCAAAGCAGATAGAAAATGAAATCAGGATGAGAACAATGACATATTAATATTGCTATGCTCTTTATATCAGTGTAAATACTTTTAACAGAAGAAAATCCTCCCCACAAACAGACTTTTTATTTTTTTTCCATCTAGTGAACTGTGGGGAAAAAAAAAAAAAAGAAAAACAAACTAGTTGGAAAATAATGTATTTGAAAAACATTATGACATTCCTGGTATAAACTGTCGGATGAATATTTGAGAATCTCTACCTTTTACTAGAGATCCGCATTCTCAGCAAGCCTGAATGGTTGTCCTTAACCTCTTCCTCATCTGGTGGAAAAGCAAAGTGACCTCATTGAAAATTTCTTTCCATGCACTATTTTCATCTGCATCCTTCTAAACTCATCGCTCTCAACTGCAAAGAAACAAAGAAACTGAAGAACTGCTTAAACGAGTGGGTGAAAAGCAGAATGTGACCACTTTATCAACACAACACGCTAACAGAGATCACATGAGGCAGTCCTTTGTTTCTGTGAACACACGGATTTGCTGGTGACAGAAGCAGCATATCGCCAAAGCTGTGATGGCACTGACAGCCTTGCGTGGGGCACAAAAGCACAAATACTTTTCCTATGAGAGACCTTGACAGTACTGCTCAGGAGCCTACAGCTTTGAGTACCATGAGAAACAGCTTGCTGCTTTTCTGCGCAGCAAAAACATTCATGGCTACCAGCTGCTGCTTTGGCACTTGCCAAAGATGTCAGCTTTGCTATTTAGGCAAGATGCTGAAAGTGCCATAGTAAACTGTTCAAGTGCCTTTCTGAGCTGATTATGGCTGAACACATTAAAAAAAAAAAAACCTGTTTAAACAGGTCACTTTTGTTGCAGGATCCTGGGCCTGGTGACACCTTTTATTTCTCCTGTGCTCAGCACAACAAAATAGGATACGCTTTCACTGGTTTACTGTCTAAAACCATCTACATGTGCGTCCATGGCTTGATGACAGAACTGTGCTGAACATATTCTGGTAGAGGCATTGCATACCAGGGCACAATAGAGATTAATTGTTCAAGATGTGCTCTCCCACTCAAGGTAAAAACTAGAAACTGATTTTAGTAAATATTTAGTAAATATTTAGTAAATATTTGTACTGCATTGTGCCAGTTGAGTATTTCACATGCTCTGTGCTAGGCAAATGAGCTGCCCAAGGGTATTAGCTTCACGGACTATTTGCAGTTCTCTAGAGCTCTATCTGCTCACCACTGACAATACAGCAAACAGAAAAAGCCCAAAAGGTGAGTTACTTGCCCTGCCCTTCTGTCATGTACAGTATCATCTCATACCTTGTCTACTTACTGAAACAATTCAGGATATTAAACATTAAAATAGCTCCGCAACGCAAATGGTCACAGCCTCCACTGTACCGGTCACAGTACATCAGCTACAAGTGCATTTAATGGAATTGCACAATGCTTGTGCAGGTGTTCTTCCTCTGTCCTGTGCGCTGGTGTACACAGACTAGGAGGTGTCCATGCGATCTCAGGATAAAACACAGCAACCTGAGGTTGTTAGAGGCAACAAGCAGCTGGAAACAGAAGCTTTGCTCGGTCATCACACCAACTGCCAAGAGAAACTTCACACAAACCTTGCATAAATGCACACTCTGATGACAAAGGCACCTCCTTCCTTCACCCCTCTTCTGTTCCTGAACCTCTCATGCTAACTTAGAAAAAATAACGTTAACCTAAATTAATAGCAAGTCACCTTTCTCCTGCTTGCCCCATATCTTACACACCCACTCCCCTAGAAACACCCAGTATAATAGGTGAGATTTGTAGTGAAGCCCTAACATTAGGGAAATGAAAAAATCTGTCAGAAAACTGACAGCTCAAGAGGTGGAAAAAGCAGCCTGCTGCCAGTCCTGGGCCTCTGGCCACAGGGGTTTGCTCTGGCTCCCCTGCTGGGACTCCCTGAGGGTTGCAGCAGTCTGAGTCCGAAGGCCTGAACTGAGAGCTTGCCTGGGGACAAAACGAATGCCTCCATCAAACACTGCTGAGAAAGAAGCATGGATGACTCCTCGCTGGCAAAGGTGTTTCCTTTGCGAACAGGAGCGAGCGGTCTCCCACGTGAGATGACTTGGACAGGCTCCTGCATGGCTCTGCACGTGGAACTGGTAAGGATCCCTTCCACCCTTCTGAACCATTCACATCACCGATCTACTCACAGTCCCCTTGGGGCACTCTGCCACCCTGAACACAGATCTGCACAGTCATCCTGGCCCTTGACTCACATAATTCTGCATGTAGATGCTTGGTACAAAGATGCATTCAAGAAGCTAAATAACAGATGACCAAAGTAAGGACGTACACCAATGTGCTGGTGTGCTCATATGTAACTACCTGAAAAGCAGATCTTAACATTTTTACAAGTTATTCTACCTTGTAATTGTTTTCTCAGCAAGAATGCACACTTACCAGCATCTCTGTGTAGAGGTAACTCTCCGCACACTTCTTGGACTACAGGATACAGGAGAGAAGCAGCAAGCACTTTTGATGGGATAGACAGAAGAGCTATCACCCTTATAGGCCATTTCCATCTGCAGTTCTATTTCTGGTACAGAATCCTTTGTCCTGCAGATAACCAAGAACAGAGCAGCAAATGAGAAAGAAATTATGTCTTGCAGCAAACAAGAAGAGACAAGGACTGTATCCTCAAAGTTCAGATGAGAATCTAACTCTGCCCAAAGTTTGGTGACAATCAGCTCTAGGATGTTTTCAAGGCCAAATCTGGGGAAAAAAGAGAATAAAAGATTTCATTGTACGTGTCCATTGCATGGAAAGTCTCTTGAACAATGTGAGATGCTTTATATTTTAGAAATCTATCAACCAGATCTAGTACACTTGAAGATAACAGAAAGCCTCCCACAGGCTTTACTGGGCTTTGGTTTAGGTTATGTGTTTTAATTCTTTTTTCCCTATGGCAGAGAAGCACAGTAAATTACAGAGGTTCTCTTTGCTCTGTTCCTCTCCAGGCTGCAGACAGCGTGCACAGAAGCCTCCTTCCATTTTCCTCCATGTTTGTGTTTGATAGGGGCTCCATTTAACCCTCCTGGTTGTTACTGCTCGGAAGGATTTAATGGCTAATGTTCATCCCTGGTTGCACTTAAAGATAGCATTTATGTAAAGAATTTATGCCAAATTGGTTTTATGCCTTGTGTGAGAATGTAGGAGCAATAATAATAACAAACCAGGCAGTAATGCCTTTTTTAATTCAAACTCTAAGGCAGGCAGATGTCACTACTCATAACAGTCAAGACAAGTGAAAATATAATCCTGAATCATCATCTCTGATACGATCATTTTCACAATTAAAATTCAGAAACAGAAAAAAGGCCATTTTCATGTATTTATCATGATAGAGATGATAAACACAGAAGTGTGGTATTTAATGCTTTTTGTAAGTTTTAGTGAATATCAGAACAAATCAATACCAGCAGTGTTCAGTGATCAAACCCCAACCTTTCCTAACTTCTAATGCCCTGGGGGCCAGGACTCCGGAATGTATGTAATCAAGCATTTTAAAGGCCAAAGACCGAAACTTTGGTGATTAAATGCCCTACTTATCCCTTGGAGAAGTATTCAACATATGCTTCTTCCATGGCATTATAGATTAAATTAATTTCATCACATCCATAGCATGTTTTATTACTTCTAAGCAGCATCCCCTAATGTATACAATTTCCAGACACTCTCTGAAAATGAGAACTGATATTTGGTGGGAAGAGACGTCAGAAGGACCATTTACTGCTTTAAAGTGCAGTAGATGGATGACCAATGAACTCATCCATTCCAAGGCAATTTTCTTCCTTTACTACTGAAAGGTTTCATCCCCTTGGATAAGATGTTCACTAAAAGAAATGGAGGCAGTTTTTCATGATGATGCTTTAGATGATTTTTTTTAAACATATTTGGGCATTAACAGGTTTCTAAACCAAAGAAAACCATAGCTTTTCTCTCTCTGTCACGTCTTTTTGGGAGGAAGCAGCGTTCCTTTGTTTTCTTGCTGTCTGAAAGTTTAGTATGATGAAAATATGAAAACAAGCTTAGAGTAGTCCTAGAAAATGTGTCCGGTCTCATTAGCATTAGAAATGTTGTTCAGATCAAACATATTTAAGAGTCCTTATGCAACTCTTTCCAGCCAGGCTTTCAGTGATCTCTTGTCAGCATCATGGGACATGCTACCATTTCTATTCCATGCTTTGACCATTTTCAAAACTCTCCTGCCAACCCTCCGTTGCTTTAAATTCATCCCTACCCAACTGCTCAACCACATGCTGCCTTCTCTCCCCTGCTCCATCTCATCTGCCACTGTACCCACTCTTTTTCCTCCTGCTTGGGGCTTTTGCCACAGCTGTTCATACAGCCAAGGAGCAGTGCCGCTGAATTTTGCAAGAGAAAAGAATGTGCAGCCCCTTGGTTTGTTAAGACATCCTCCGCATTATTTCTTTTAGAGGCAGCCACCTTCACTCTAGGATTTCTAAATGGGAGGGGGGAGCTGGGCAGGGAGGCAGGAAGATGCTTGTGTAAAACGGCCCTTTCTTGTAAATAAATCTTATAGATTCCAGTTCATAAACTAGATTAATAAAGCAACTCTTGGATAGAATTTAGAGAAATTTTGAACAGTGCTTTACAAAACAGAAGGTAATTAACCCTGTAGCATATGAAGTCACTGCCCTAATATTAATGCATCACTTGCACACCCTGGCAGCAGGAAGAAATATATAATTTTATTTTGTTTTTTAGCATATCAAGTTCTCATAAAGCTAGACTATCGGGCTATCTAGTTAGTGGCATGGTTTATATCTCCTAAATATCTGAGCATCTGCTAGGTACTTGTGGATTTATTCACAGGCTGCCACAATGAGGCAGTAGTAAGTTGTGGTGAATATGCTATTTACAGCACAAATGATGCTGAAGTGTTAATTAGTGCTAATTTGACTTGGCCCATTTTGGACCTCTGACAATCACAGCTCTTCAAAAGCAAGCAGAACAGGCATATGCTTATCCAAGGAAAATTTCCACCTCTCTATTTCCCCATCTATTATAATATTTCTAATGAAAGATGCAAAGAAATTTAAAATATCTGTTTTCCTAAAGTAGTAGCCAAAGAGAGCTGCTACTCCAGGCTTAAAAGAAAACATTACATATATTTGGCTTAACTGAGACTGTCAACAGTATTAGAGCAGGAAGAAGCCAGGAAGAAAATATGTCATTGAGTATAGGACCACATGTTGAGTTGCATACTCTGAAAGTTACTTTTTTTTTTTCTTTGAGATAAGCAAAAGCTGTTTCCCAATAAGAGGGTCAAGAACAGGAGAAGCCAATTTCTCAGTTTTCATCCTCTGCCTTTGGGGCCCTGATAACTTTACTTGCCTTTCCCCCATTTTCACTAGATAAATCAAGCAAGTGAAGAAAAACAGCTTAGAGATTTAGTAGGTTCATCCTTTGAGAAACACAATGCAGTAAACTTTCTTGATCAGGAATATTTTTCTAGTAGGACAAGCTACGTAATTAGGTTCCTTATAAAAGAGGACTTTGAAGCTACACTCTGCCTCCAAATACTCGTCATTTGACCCAGAAGGCAATAAGTGAAAATTTCAGAACAAATAAATAAAAAAAAAAAAAGCTGACACACTTGTCTGGGTGGTAAAGCTTTCGTGTGTTAACAAAAAGTTTGATTTGCACTGCTTTTGATATCTGCAGAATGACAGGAGAACTAAAGCACTACTCAGAGAATGACAGTGTAGCAGAATGAGTCCAATGGAGTTATCACTCAAAAGAGGACAGTAACTGCTTCAGCTTCAGTGATCTCTCAGGTGGATGAAATACTGGGCAAAGGGGTACTGGATGTTTTCTGTAAATTATAATCTAATGATAATAATTAAATAAAATATTTAATTTAAATACTTTAAATACCTAAATACTGAAAAGTACTTAAATAATCCTGTTTCATATTTGATTAACTGAATTTGTGTTCTGTGCTTCTGTTATGAAAAAAGGAATAAACACAATAATTGATATTTCTGATAACTGCTCAACTGATCAAACTATTGCTACTAAAAATGAGCAGTTTCAGCATCTTCCTGGGAGGAAAAAAAGATCACAGGATGATGCATGCCAACTTACAATATGTTAAAAGCATGAAAATATTTTTGTTGTTTAAAAATCTACAGGCCCTACAGTTGGGAATAAAAGATAAATATACAGTAAACGAAAGCAGAAATCATTTAAAAGAATATGGACCAGCATTAGGAATGATGTAAGTCTGTTGTCCCATTTTGTTCTTCTAAACCTACTGGAAAATAAACAAAAAAGTAAGAAAGATGCACCTTGAAACTGTTCTGTTGTGAATAATTCCTTAGAAACATTTCTATCATGTGGCAGGTCACGTTCATCAAACCCACCTATGGATTTTACATTTAAACGTTTCTCACTTGAAGTTGAAGCCTGCAGTCACAGGAAAAGTAACCTCTGATCACCCCTTCTCAAATCAAAACTGTGATCATCTGCAGGGCAAGAACAGCTGAAGTTTCCTTTGCATTACAGCTGGCACTGAACCTGGCTGTGTGCTACCACTGCTGAGCTGAAACACTGCAGTTACTGTCACCTAAGAGAGTCCAACATAAGCAGGACTGCAGAGGAGGGGAACACACAGGATAGAACACTAAATTATATTTCCCCTTGATTATTAAAAATATTACTTATGAAATATATCAGGAACCAGCCAAAGACTAGTTTATAAAATATTCCAGAAAATGCTAATTCATGAAAATTAACAGAAGCACGACAATTTGTTGGAATTTCAGATTTTGTCCTTTTCCTTCTCCCTATTTCAGTGCTCATTTTTCTCCCATATTCTAATGAGTTCTATTAAAACATCGATAGAGGAGGAATCTCTTTGTACATAGATATACACACATGCACACACTGGTGACAATGTCCTACAAATACAGTGATGCTCAAGATTTTCATGTTGTAGCTTTTTATGTTTTCTTTTACTCAAAAAACCCTCCTAACACCACATGAGACAAAACCACTTTGAAACATACAGGCTGGAATCTCTGCTTTGCAGAGGATAGTGCATTTTAGTCATTCTTCATTCTTGTTTATTTTTTTTCCAGCTTTCTGTGTTCCTGTACCATCTATTTCCATGGCATAATTATAGCTATGGAGTTCCTTAATAGCAGCAATGGGGAGAGCTTATACATAAGATTATGCTGTCCCTGTGGTTTCAAGGACAAAATCACATTTTAAGGACTCCAAAAAGCGGCATAATACAGTGATAACAGAGAATCTTAAATGAAAAACTTGGTTTGCTACTCTTCTTTCAGTGACCATGGAAGACTGCTTGAGTTATTTTCATTAATATAATTGATGGCAAGCAAATTTTTGTAGCTTTGATTTTAAGTTTGCAGATGTGAGGATTCAGTTACAACAAACATGATATCACAGGCATGTAGGAGCAGCAGAAAGGCAACATACTGACGAAGACTTTCACAAAACACCCTGTGATTGTCCACTCTTAATGTTTCTAATGCCATATTGGCTTTAGAGTCTTCTTGTGCAAAATAATATTGTGGGACTTCTGTCAGTGTAAAACGGGGATTTTACACTGAAAGAAAAAGTGATTTTAATTTACAAAATTCCTGTTGCGACCGTTGGTAACACTGGGGCTCTTCATCCCTCTCAGCAGCAGGGGGCTCTTGGAAGTGAGAAATTTGTTCACTGTTTCCCAGTGACAAACATTTCAAATGCACTCTCTTCTCAAAGACTGTAAGGGTGTTTGTCCCTGGACTGCAACCAACACACTCTGAGATCAGAGCTGGACCCTGAGCACTGGATCAAAATTTCTGATCATCAACAAAAATCATTTGCTATGCACTACTTCAATGAGCATAGCCACACTGTGCACACCTCAGCCAATTCGCTTCCATCTTTTAACCGGACAGTTTGGAGAAATGCTACTTTTAACTAGGGCTAAAATTTTCTTCAAATAAAGAACCTATACTTACAGTACAAGACAAGTTTACTGTGTAGCTACTTGGGCCAACAAAGATGTGCAATAAACACATTCTCAGTCCTCTTTCTGCTTTTCCCCACCAATGCGATGTGTTTAGCAGGTAACATCTATTTCTAACACTGCAGACAAAAACAGCACAGCTGCTGCTTAATTGTACAACGCACATATGCTGACAAGGTTGAATGCAGTGTGAGTTAGACAATTAGTTGTCAAAGATGATTAAGAACTGTGGGCAGCTTAATTCAGACAAGTCAAACACTGCTCTGAAAATGTCTCAACTGAAAACAAAGCTTTAGAATAGGCTAATAAGTGGACATCATTCAGAAAGAAAAACTGCTGGACTTTGGGGATATTTTGTTAAGGGAATTTTAAAAGAGGCAATAAGGACAATCAACCATGGGGATACAATTTTTTAAACCGAAGTAGCCCAGACGACTCAGAGCCATCAGAGTGCAGCAAGCTATTTGCATCTGTAACTAACAGTTTTCATGCACAATTGCTTTGTTATTCAAACTATGCTTATGGTTGTGATGCATTTAGGGTAAAATTTAATGCTCTGGAGAACAGTCCATGCATGATCTAGGAGCTATTAAATCCTAGTTTGCTGAGGTGTTGAGTGATACATTCCTTAACAGATGAATTCCACTAGAGTCAAGTATTAGCCTTTGTTCACACAGCTCCAGGTTGATCAGCCCTGAAAACTGGGTACTTGTAATACAGAAGAAGAAGAAACGGCATTTCTAGAGATCAAACTCTGTCACTGTTTCAGACAAAAATGATTTAAAAAAATATATATATATTTGAATTCCTTTTATGTGCAAGTGTTTTTTTCTCCAAAAGATGAAATGAACATGAGAACAAATTTAGTCCCTATTGCTACAGTAAACTGAAAATCATTCTTTGTTTACCTGTTCAGAAATGGAGTTTTGCTTCAATAAGTATTAAAGAATTGGTTCTTAGCAGGTCTGCAACAGGATTAACTGAAGAAAGCTTTCTGAGGCAAAACACACTCTCAAAATTTCCAGTAATTGGCTCATGCACAAAACAGGTTCCCCCTAAAGTAAGAGTTACTCTGTGCATTCCAGCAGCAGTGCACAAGCTGGGGGCCAGGCATATTTACACTGGGAAAAAAAAAAAAGGCCTTAACACAATAAAAATATTGTTAAATAATTTTAAGCTAAACATCTTGTGCTTGGATTTTTAAAGAGCTAAGAGTCTGTCAGATGAGGAATAATCCACCGTGATACAGTTAAAGTGCAGTTTCAGGATGACCTGCCTCCACATCTTCCCCATTAGAGCAACTTTTCTTTTAAGCTGTCCCCTCTGTTTGCTTGTCAAATGCTTTTGAAGAAAGAAAACCAAAAGTTCTTGACAGTGCTATTAAGGCAAGCAACTTATGCTTTCCTGTCCCTCTTCCTCATGCCAGTAGCCTGACTCACCTCTGGAATATATGTGCACACAGGGACAAGTTGTTTTGGTGCTCTTCTCCTGAAAGTACCCACAACCACATCCTCGCAAGTACAACTATTCGACCTTCTTGGGCTGACACGTCAGGTCTGTCCACATTCTGATGCAAACTGAAACAATACAGCTGTGTAAACACAATCCTAAATCAGTCCTTACAAAATTAGTTGAGAAAACAGGCTATTAAGCTCAGGCAAGCTGACCATGGCTACATAGTTTTTGCAAGCTTGGACAAATCATAGGCAGATTTTACCCAAGTGCGAGTGGGTTCAACAGACCTTGTAGACCTGCCTAAACACAGTAATGCACTAATTGCTTGCAACTAAGATACATGGGGAAAAATGCTAACTGCAAAACCTCTTTTTGTTTAGGATCTCAAGTGCAGAAACTCTACGCAAGCTTGCTCTTTTAGCTAAAGCTGAATTTGTCCATAGCTTTGGCAATAAGCCTGATTCACTAATATGCACAGAATATCTTATTATGGTCAATGCCTATAACACAAGATGACTGTAAGGAAAGGTCAGAGGTGTTCCTCCAAAACCAGGACAGGCTTGCACTATGGATGCAGACAACATTGGTACCAGGTGGAAGGTTGTAATTAAAGTCATGAGTTTTGATTCATTTCCCTACTCTGACTCTCATTTCCTATGTCTTTTTGGGCAGATGTCTCACACATCATCCAACTTCCTTCCTCCCTTCCTGGTTTGCTTACTTAGACTGCAGATCCAGGAAGCAGAAATGTTTTCTCAACATGAGCATAGTCCTTTTTATCTGGAACTTGAAGATCCACCTCAGATACACAAAGACATTCAGGACCAAAGTCTACAATGGAAGCTGCTTGGCATGAAGGCTGAATGGGCTGAATGAGCAAAGAAAGAAATGTCAAAAGTTTTAAATACAGTCAGTTAATGGAGAAAACTCCTCTCCCCCAAAAGCATTGGATACAGAAACCTATAAAATGTCATAAGTGAAGCTCTTTAATTCTTCTCATTAGAAGATGGGGGGTTTGGACCAGATGACCTCCAGAGGTCTCTTCCAACCTGAACCATTCTGTGATTCTGTAACTGTACGATTATTGTACACGCTTGTTAAGCTTAAATGGATTGTTTCTCCATCAATTCGGAGAATTGTGTTTTAGCTCCATGCGTAATTCCTTAAATAATTACACATGCAATAAATTAGTGAAAAATCAAAGAAACTGCCTGCACTTAGAAAACCAGCTTAATTTGGCATGCTCTACTGCACACTTCTAAAAGCTCAAAATCTTTCAGGCCCTGCTTAAACCAACAGCCTCCTCACTGTGCAAGTAATCTTTATTTAAAAAAATAGCAAATTAAATTTGGCACTAAGTGAAGTGTGAAATTCTTAAGCTGTCTTGTCAAAAAAGAGACATCGGGGTCAGATAGGGGCTGCCATCCTGTTGCCTCCAAGAGCATATGCCTATTTAGAAAATAAACTCATCAACAGTCATCAAGTTAGGTGGGAAAAAAATGTTGTTATAAATCCCTCCTGCTCTCTGCAAAAGTCACGGTACATTTTTTTAAATTGTTCTTTTGAAATCCTCTCATTACATTGCTTGCACTGATTAAGCTGAGCTATTTCTGCTTGTCCTCCTCCTTTAGGGCAGGGTCAGTTCTCTCAGGTGCCTCTGTTGACGTTTGCTGCTTTGTGGAGAAACATTGAAGGAAAGGGGTGGAAATCTCAATTATAACATTGCAGCATACAGTTACTTGCAAAAAAAAAAAGAAGTACAGAGCCCATTTTTTGCCTAAAATCAAATAAACTTAAAGAGCATTATAAAAACTGTTATAATGGCTTTTCTGTTATCAAATCTGACAAAAATATTTAATATCCTGAATATTTAATCATCTATTATAAACACACACTTAGACTGCAGACGTGAAGCAGAAGTTTTACCACTCTCAGAACAGAACTTTTTAGAGAGTTCTGAACTGCATTGATTAACATTTCAAATCCATGTGAATATCCCTGGAGTAAGCAGAATCATCTCTCCATCTATACAGTGTTTTCTACTTAGAGGAACTAAAAATCTGAGGACTAGATGCTAGATTGGCATGTCCACGTCATTTCAGAAGGAGTCCGACAGTGCAGCATCACTTAAATAATGAAGCACACATCTGGAAGAATACTGCTTAAGTTGGTTAAGTTTGTGCAAGGTCAGTTCATACTCTAAGCTTCTGTATGCTGAAAATTAAGTAAGAAGTTTACAGGGCAACAAGTAGAATCACCACATAGATCTTGGGGATTGTTTTGCCAGTAGGAAGTCTTTCTTTTTAAGTCAGTATCTATTGTATAAATACAGGAAGAAGCATTATTATATTGCTCTGAGAAATATTTTCTGAAACATTCCATCAGTTAATGAACACCTCTTCTAAAGTACAATCATTTCTTATCTAAGGAAGGTAAACATGCTACAATACACCACATAGTGCAAAGTGAAATGTGTACAGATCTCTTCATAGAAGATCTACTCCACTACCATGCTTTGCGAGTTAGGGGTTAGTATTAACAAAAGGAGAATAACCCCTGAAGTTAGTGGAAATAATTCAGGATTAGGCTTCAGAAAATATATTTAGTTAGTGAGTTTCACAGAATGACAGTAGCTGTTCAGTATGAACTGTGGTATACAGTATTTTATGCATAACATTATCATTTTGCTTTGTGGAAAATACATCAATCGTGATAGGAAGAATTTCAAGGTGAAACATTATGTGATAAAAGGAAGAACAGACATTTTTATAAAATCAGACTAACACAGAAATGAGGCAAAAGTGAAAAACTATTTTTGTCACTCAATAAATGACATTGATGGTCTACGGTATGAAAAAGGAACGGTTTGGTAAGTGATGTTGGTTAAAGCTCAGATCCCAGTGATCTGAGATCACAGATCTAACAGATCTGTGTCTAACAGATCACATCGGTGTCTAACAGATCACAGTCTAACAATTATCCAAAATAGCCTTTCTTCAGCAGTGCTGGAAATGAGCTATCCACATCCCAGCTCAGTACTTTAACTGCAAGCAATCTTTGCCTCGTAGTCTTTAGCATTTAAAAAAGGCACTCAAATACTTTTTGCAAGTTAGCTTATTCTCCACTATTTGAACATTTCAACTCCAACATCCTTTCGTTACTGCTTTGGAGGTTTTCTCCTTCTCCATTTGGCAAGCATCGATTTTCCATTAATGCTTCTGTCAGAGCATGAACCAGCTGCTATGTCTCATGAAGTGATACAGAAAGAGGAGAGCTCACCCTCAGACAGATGCGCTTGCAAACACTGAACTATCAGCAGGAACACCGCTCCCTCTGATCCTCTCCTCTTGCTAGTTTGTTCCTCTTTGAAGGGACAATGTCAAGTGGCTACCCAAGGGAAGGGGTCAGAAAACACTATCACAACTTTGCTGTACTTAGTTCCCTGTGATCATCCTTAACTGCCATGCCAGCAGACATCAGGGCTTGATAGCTGAGCTCTTGTGACTGGGGCTGGCTCTTTCCACAGAGCAACTTAGTGCTCCAGTCATCACAAATTATGCTTTCTGGTTTTGTTGTTTCTTGCTATCTGTTTTCTGGGGTTTTGTCCTGAAGTGACTGAATAGCCAGTGGAAAATCCTAACAGATACACAAGTGTGCAGAGTAACTGGTACAGCGCATAAATATGTACACATAAGTGTATAGAATAACAGGCACATAGGTGCACACAGAAATCAGAAACAAGGCGTTCTCCTTACTTGGCTTTTCCCATTATTCTCAGCTTTATATTACTATCATGTGAGAATAGTCAGCATCCTCTAGGACCAGGATATTGTAATATGAAGTTAACACCTTTAATTTTCCATTAAAACTATGGCCTTTTTGATGAGCTATGTAGACACTTTTTAAAATAACCTTGGTTTTACGAGTTACTTAAAAAAAAAAAAAAGCATCTCTGATTACCAAGGAAAGCTCTGATATGAGGGTACAAGTCCCTTGTGAAAAGTAACATCCCACACCCCAAGCACCATTTTCTGAACTACAATCTCAAAGTCTCTCATTGTGGTGTGCCTGGTCGTTTATCCCAGAGTACGCACAGAGAGCTAGTCAAGGTGCTTTTTTCCTGTGGGGTTCAAGAGCATCCTATATGCCTGATCACCAAAAAGATGTTACTTATGCAACACGTTACCATGGAGAGGAGCCACTTCACGCTTTGCTCACGTTGCACTTCTTCACTTGTTTTTCTACCTTGAAAGCAAGGACACTGTATTCTTCTACGCGTGGAAAGCATGAAGCACATTCACTTTAGCATCATTTCTGTTTACTCTTCTCTGTTCAGAGCAGCAAAGATCTACTGTCAGATCAGTATGTGCTAACATTTGATTTCCTTCTTGCCTCCAACTTGTTCAGTCGCTGAATAAAACTGTTATTTTGCTTTCTTAACAGACAGACCACCTCTCTTGGCAGGCTTATTGACAGCTGCCTACCCACTGATGCCTTTCCTCACAGCAAAACAACTACTTGGATGTGGAAAAACAGCTAGAAAATTACAGGAACAGGATGGTACCCCTTTTGAAAAGAGGTGACACAATCCAGCAATTCAGGCACTCACCACACACAAAGGTCCATCAGCAGCCCCAGTCCTGGTCACTGGTAGCTGTGTGATGACCTCGCAGCCCTGGGGTCTCCCCTCTTCCAAGAGGCAGCTGTGGGGCTAGAAACATCACGAGGGACAAGATTACTGCAATGAGCACAGAAGCTGACCTGCCAGCCTACCTTCCCCTACCGCTTTGTGGAAATACATCATTACAGAAGAGATCCTGGCTGCTGGGGATCCTGCTCCTGGTGGCCAGGTGGCAATGACATTCCTGCTGCAGCACACGGGCTGGCTGCTCTCACCTCACGTCATTCTGCCATGACTTTTGCTGGTAGATACCAAGGATCCCAGAGATGCATGTGTTAATACCTTAACTGAGCCGCCCAGTGCAGCTTGCTGCCTCAAACCTGTTTCAAGCTACCATCCGACTGCATCTTGGCAGGTCAAACATTCAGGATTTTCTTTCTAGCCACTAGAATTTAAACCTATGTAATGACTGACAAGAGCCCCAGAACCACAGCAGTCTATACACCCTAGGACCAAGTATAAAATATTAATTTACTAACACAGCACCCCCCCCCCCCCCACAAAATTGTAGGATTGACTCTATATTTTCTCAATATATCTTCCTTGAAAACATAGCAGCTCAACTTCATGGTAGTAATGAGTACCCTGTAAACATCATTAGTTTGGGAATCATGCATTGACTTATCCATAGCACAACCAGCAACCTGAAGCTGAAAATCAAGGGGTTTTACATGTTCCTTGCTTTTTAAGGCTTCTGGACTATGACCAACAACACTTAGGCTGTCCTGTCATGTACTCTACTCTGCACGTGAAAATCCCTGGAACAAGGTCTCAGCTCTGCTGAGCTACATGCCAGCAGCCACGAGGTGGCGCACAGAGCAGAACACACTCCTGTCTGCAGCCGCACCAGAAAACTGCAGTAGTGCCACAAGGATCCAGAGAAGGACATCCTTGCTTCAAGCAGACACCAAAGAGACCTCTACTTGACACAGTTACCTTTTGTGCTTTGCCTGGCAGCTCACTGCTCATCTGTTTTGCTGGAGAGTTGGTGCAGCAAGACTGGAGAGAGGGCAGAGCGAGCAGGGGGGCGTTATCAAGGTGAAGAGGGGGCACAGACCTGACACAACAGGAAAGCACACTGAACGGCTGCTGCCACCACAGAGATGCTGGCCAGTCCTGTTGTTCCATCTATATCCTGAAAAAGAAAAGCTGGTTGCTGATGCTTCTGAAAACTGCTTAGGGAAAAGCTGATTTCACACAGAAACAGTGAGTGTGTGGATCAGCAGGCCATGGCAATAGAGACAAGGGCGTTAATAAGTGCCTTTTTTTTTTTTTTTCTTTTTTTCTTCTTTTTTATTCCTGAAGGAGACCTAACTGCAAGGAAGAAAAACATTTTCAAACTGCATCAATAGAATAAGTCCTAGCCTGCCTTGGTGTCACGTGTGATAGCCTGCTCTAGCCAAGCATCTCTCATGCATTGTATCTCTTATGCGTCGTGCACGTTTAATTACTCAAAGCATCTCTTTCCATGTCAGATATTGGTAACCTAGAATTTGAGAAGCAAAGAGAGTCCAGCTCAGTACCCTGCACTTGCAGCCAATGCCAGAGTCAGGAACAGCACCCAGACATCCTGACAGCCAGGCAGAGAGTACTTCATTACTGGAAAAAAATATCTGTTTTACTTTGTCAAACATGCACACTGAAGCAATGATCTTTGGCAATCTCTAAAAATAATTTTAAAATGCCCTCTTCAAAATTATCATTGAACTCAAACTATAATATTTCCTTTAAACAATTCACCATCTTTCTCCTTTCTAGCTCAAATGATCTGGAGTGCATCCACACCAAGAAGCAGAATTGTTACAAGAAAGCAATCATCCAGAGATTCCCTAGAAATTTGCTTTCTGGTTTGGTAGAAAATGCCTCAACAACTGCTTTTTGCATCACATTTTGCACAGAACTGGGTTTTCTATGAACACAGTCTACAAAATGCAGAAGTGCAATAATGCATTTATTGAAGCGGTTTGTCACACCGCAGAATCTCATGGTATTAGATACTGTACATAAATTCAGGCAAAAAGTCAGTTTCTGTGCAAAAGAAATGAATAATTTAGGGTAAGATAAAAAACACTGGAGAAGTTGAGTAAAAAGATAACATTGAAATACACACAGGTGTTTTACTCTAAACTTGATTCTATACTACCATTGCAAAGAAAAGAAGTATCAACTATTGTGAAAATCCAGAACTTTCCAGACTTTTACATACATGTTATGTCATATAACCTCTCTGTCCCCTCATTTACTCACTAGTAAAACAGAAATCATGCTTAATACATCTCCCTCATGAAGCATGATTAAATGTTTACAGTGCTTTGCAGTCATTTGTTTGATAGTATGGCTGTGGAATACTGTTGCTAAAGACAAACTGTTCAGTATTTACATCTGCTACAGTATTGACTAAGCTCATCTTTCCTGTTTTTAAAGTTTTAACTAAGAAATGCCTAATGAAATTTGCTAGACTAACTGCTCATGTTGTCTCTGCTGGTAATGCAAAAGCAAACGGCTGTAAGTACGGTACCCTGAAGGCAGACATTAGGAGTTTCTCTGTTGAATCCAACAGAGAAGTTTCTTGCATCTCCGTTGAATGCCATCATGCTGTGATTAGTTAATCATTAAGTACATAGTGCTTTTAATTAACTGCCAACTCTGCTTGGGCATCTGTTCTGAAAATCACATCCGATCATGCTTTTCCCAGTCTGTGGCTATGGAGCTCTTCAATAATACAGTTGTTGCTCGATTCTCTAGCTCTTTCTGCTGCTAGGTAGATCAAGTCCAGAGTGTCCTACATGAAATGAAATACAAATGGTCTGCTTTTCCAAGGAAATAAAACTAAATGGGAATTAAACTTATTTGCCTCAATAGATAATAAACGTTGTTATTAAAAAGCAGGTTGGGTCAATTAACATTTTTTTTCTGGAAGAAATAAAAGGCTAGAAGAGTATTTTTATACTTCATTCCCAGCACTAGGTGGGCTAGCTATTTTGTTTTTTTTTTTAAACAATAATCTTTAACTGTAGAAAATAATCCTTTTCATTTTATAAGGGTGAGGAAGACTGATAATATATACAAAAGATTCAGCAAAATATTTCATTTGACTTAAAGTGAGAGGGAGATAGACAGTGCAAATGTTCCCCTGCAAATACTACAATTCTCTTTCTACATAGGTCAATCTCTGCTGGTTTCAAAAGGCTTCTTTTCAAGTGTATTTTAAAATAAATGGATGGAAGATTTTCTAATGGCCCAGCATCTTTGGAGCATGTACCTGGGGAAATAATAAGACTGTAACATATTTTAGGTAACACATCCCAGTTTAAAGGTGAAAGGAAAAAAGCAACATTACAGCAAGGAGAAGGCACAGTGGGGTTGGTAGGCAGGGTGTCTTCTGCTGGTGCTGTCAGTCTGGTCGAAATCCAAGTCAAACAAGTGATCAGAGGATAACTGTGGCCACTTGATGGCATATCTGAAATGAAATAAGGGCAGACACCTAGACCAGAAGGGACACTCATTGTGTAGCTCTGTACTGGCAGATTCAGAAAGACCAAGACTTTGCTGGGTCACACTACTCCTCAGCTCCGACACAAGGGGCTGGATACCTTGAGAGCTCTGCCCTGCCCCAGAACAGGCTGACCTGCGAGGTTAGCGATGGATCGCACACCTCACAGCATGAGAAGTAGCTGTGCAACTACGTGCCTGCTCCATTATCACAAACAGCACTAGTGCAGCAAGCAACAGTCTCAACCAATGCTCTCATGGTCCATGTGAGAGATGCTTGATCTCACTGCATATGTGTGCTGGCCATGTAAAGGTTTCTGGATGTCTGGCAACACAGCTGGAAATAGCCAGAAGAGTGGCCACATGACTCTTTCTATTTAAAATTTCTTGGTACAAGATAAGGACATGCAGTAACCCCACATACACTGCAGGACCACTGGCAACTTCTCTGCTGCCACTCCCACACCTGTATGTGCTAACTGAGGTCCTCCATCTCCATCTGGTACTTACCATATTTGAATCTGGGCTAGTGAAAAGGTAGAATTCATAAAGTGCCCGTTATTTCCATAGAGAAATGTAAGCCAAGGAAAAGGGCGTTCTTTGTCAAGTACCAAGTATGGAGAAGAATAAACCAGAATTAAGCTTTAAAATTGTAATTCGTTAAGGAGTGCAGCTAAGAAATTCGCATGAACCTTGCGATACAGAATAAAACATTGCAGCTAAACAACAGCCAGTCTACAGCAGATAGGCATGTAATGTTTACAGTTAATGCAACAAACACTCACTGTCAGATACGCATTTTACATAATAACCCCTTTTTCAACAAGTTCAAAGTAATTCTCTTGTTTTCTTTAAAAATTCCACTGCAGATGTCAAGATGTGCCAGCACATAGAAAAGAGGTATTTCATAACAACATAAAACCATGCATTTCTAATTGTTTCCATACCGAACTATAGTGAGGGCACCACTTTTATATAGGGAGTTCAAGGTATTCCTGGGAATAGGCTCTTTTCTGATGACATCATAAGAATACGGTCACTCAGGCAACAACTTGTTACTATGGTAACTACAGTTTTTACAGATGCTGAACGCCAGCGAGGTTAAAAACACTATTTCGAGATTTGCTAGGTAAAAGTTTGCCAATATTTGAGGTAAGAAGCAACAAGGAGTACACTGCAGATGCACAGCACTGAGCAGTTCTTTACCCATTATTGGGAAGCTGAGAACAATCGGCTTTATCTTCAGGCATGGAGTTCCTGGGGTAATCACATTTTCAGATATGTCCTTGTATGCCACAGCAGCTAGAACCAGGCCTGAACACTAATTTTGTGATTTGGGGGGCGCTGGAAGAAAAGGATTGCTGCTGCATCTAAAAGAGTCCCTAATAATATAGACATTTGGGTATCTAGAGTTCTGATGCTTGCAGAGCAGAGACCACACAAACTGCGAAGACAGTTTGTTATTATAGCATGACATATCTGTGGAAAAGAAATGGATTCTTTTTCCCTGACTGCAAAGAATTGTAGGATATGAGATAAAAACATCTAACCCAATTGCTGTCTGGGCTGAGACTACTGTCAGATGAAACCAGTTACAGAATGCTTTAAAACTAGAAGCCATGTCTTTCTGCCCAAGAACTTTCTGCATTTGACTAACTGCAAGCAAATCTCAGAGGCTCTAGAATAATGTCAAGTTAAAGATATCAACTTGTCCATTAGCCTGCCCTCTGTAAGACACTGGACAATCTGATAAGCTAAATCAGATTTTTCATCTGGTTTTGTCCCCAACCAACACAGAAGAGGCTTACAGCTAACATTCCCAGTAAAACAAATTCCCTATCTTAGAAAGTGTCATAAACACTAGTCAGAATCCATGCTTAAGCATGTACAAATATTAGAAGAATATTTTTCATTTTGCACCAGCAAACCTCAAGTCATTCAGATCCCCAGAAGTTGAACTGTCTGCCAGGCTGAGAAGAGTGTACAGTTACCCCTGCAGCCTCTTCCCTTGGCAACATTTTACAGGGAAGAACCTCAAGTATAATAAAAGTGGAGCTTAAATGGGCCTGTTACAAAGCAAAACCTAAGGTATTTTCTTTATAATGAATTTGCTGCCACATTTGAACTAACTGGCCATTACAGGCAGTCTCAGAGGAATGGTTAAAGCCAAATTATAACACTTATTCCTGGGGTGGTCTCAGTAACAGGATACTGAGATGCAACCACAAGCTTCAAGAATTGCTCCTGTTCTGGGTCTGTATGAAAGCCATCCATCACCAAGGCAATAAAGATGACGTGCTCTCAATACAACTACGTACTGTACTTCTTTATTTTTTTTATTTTCATACGTATCCTACCAGGCATTTCATACTGTTCGGGGTATTTCTTTTTGAGTCCAGGAGAATATTAAGGCCATTGCTGGTTTTCATTGCCACACATTATCCAGCAATCCTGGCTCCTATTGGCAGCAGAGAGTCTTCTCCATGCAATTCTCCCCCATCATCTGCGAGAACAGAGATGTGGAAGAGGCCAATTACCTTTTGGAGAGAAGGAAATTACTTGCTTATAATTGAGTTCTCCGAGTACGGTGTCCGCTATTAGAGCCACACTCATCCTCCCACCTCCCCCGAGACCTGGGGTTTTATTCCTATTTAAGTTCTAATTATTATAATTAGTCTGAAAAGGATTTGGGAGTTAGGGGCTATGATATGCCATATAGACCCCTCAAGGCATCTTTTTGTACTAACTCATTATGACCAGTTCTAAACTTTACCATTTAATCTAGTCATTCAGTACCCAAGGTCACAACAGCTGAGACCCCCTGAGCATCAATCCATAGAGACCACCACCTTCAGAGAACTACAATTAAAAGGTAAATAATTCCCTTGCTGCCTTCTCTGTGAGGCAATGTTACAAGTCAGAGAACGGAATCCAACCTCAGCCTAATTACTACTCTGGTGATTTACGCAGTTGCGATGAAAAAGTTGGCAAATACTTTTCCATTTTTCGAAACAGAATCACAAAGCCAGCCACAGTTTGTTTCAGACTGGAGTGGCACGAGTCAGCCTTACAACAGTCAAGTTACAAACTCTGTATCTCTCAAACTCCAAGAAATTCTGAAGAGCTACACTCCAAGAAAGTCAATTCATCATCATGACATGCAGGCCACGGCAACTATTCTTCACGACGCTAATCAAAGATTAAATCCTTTTCTTTGTTTATTCCATCACAAAACCACTGCTGAATCAATACAAGTTTTAAATTATTTGAATCAGGCTGTGCATAAAAGGATTGTAAGCACTCAAAGCTGGTGTTCTTCTGAATTGAAATACGAGCAAGTACAGATTCTTAAAAATATCATCATCCATGTTGACAGATTCCAAGAAAATCAACAGATGCTGGTATTTTCCTGAATGACAACAGCCTCCAGGCCTGAAAACTGTAAAGTAAAGCTTTGAAATTCACAGGAAAGAGCATAAAATGGTATTAAGCAAAGTAATTTGTCACAGTGCCAGCACCTGGATTCCAGCGCACAGTGTCACTACTTGGAGAGGGTGGCAGTTCCAAAGATTTCTGTTGCTGAATTTTTGAAAGATAAATTAATTACATCTGCAAATCAGAAAAATGCATCCATGTCTCTACCAACAGAATACCTTGTGCAACGCAATACTTGCTAATTATGCAATACATGCCATTAATCACAACTACAAAACTCAATGGCAATACTGAAATCTCAGTGAAAAGGTGGCTCTTTGAATCAGAATTTAGAAGGTGTAGGTAATGTACACCAATTTCTAGATAAATAAGTCCAAGCTCATTTATAGATAAAATATGTTAGTAATCAGTCTCCTAGATTCGTTTCTTAATAACCAAATCAAAACTTAGCACATTATTATACACATATTACAATGCAGTCTGTACAATTTCCATAGTGGTTTAGCAGTAGATGCTAACATCACACTAGAAGATTTGACAATTCCAAGTCTTTTATTTTAAGTGAGTGCATCTAGAGGAGGGGAAAAAAATAAAGAAGTTGTATTTGTTCTCATTTTTCCACTAGAACTGTGTGTGCCAATTCTTCAGCCTGAAAGCAACCTGAATCCCTACCCACGGAGCGTAGGTGTAGCAGCTTCAGCAGCGTCCCTAGCCATACCATGTCCTCCTAACCAGTGCACACAATTAAGCACAATAGATAATCTTTGCTCTTAAGCAGGGACCACAAAATGAGTTCTCTTACTCCCAGCTGACATTAGTATCACACTAGGGACCAATATGAAGAAGTTTGCACTGTTGCTGTCTGAGCTCTGTGTTTGCAGGTGATAAATAGATTCCACTTTCTAATTTTGCTGGGTCAGAAAGATCCTTCTAATTTTCCTAAATTAAATTATAGGCTCCTATCATATTTGTAACCAGGTGCATTAAATACAGAAGCACTATTTCAGCTGCTGCTGTTTCTTCCTCTTAAGAAAATAAAATGCCGTGTTTTGGGAGAGAAGGTTGAAGGACAAAGGCAGGGAGTAGGTCAGACATTGATACCTTAATCTGGACACAAAAATGCTCCTGTAGTTGTTCCAATGGCTGAGTCCCCATACAAGAATTGTGGCAAGACTAAATATTTGTCCCAGCCATCATGCCACTTACAGATTCTGAAAGTCAGTTTTTACTGGTGGCCATTCCGCTTTAACTACATTTTCAGAAGCATATAGACCTCTGGAGGCATCATTTAGGAGAGAAAGCTCTTTAGTCTCCATCTATTGACTGCAAAGGTTATGTGTCATGGGCAGCTCAAGGCTTTTCAGTGGTGTAGGCAAAAGTTAATTTCCCCTCCTGAAGCCCGAGGAACAAAATAACTTATTTTGTATTTACCACTTGCAGCAGCAAAACTCCATGCGAGGGTAGGGCAGCCTAGGAGACTCCAGCCTCTCTCCCTCTTCCAATCTCAGCTCCCCAGGATCTGGAACCCACGCTCCTCCCAAGACATAAGCCTTGTGCTGACATGTACAGCAGTCAGCTCAGTCTGACCCGGCCTGCCCGTCCTTCTCACTCCCAACAGCACCAAAACCCCCAGCTGGGGGGAGATGAGGAAAGCACGGGCTCCCTTTCCTAGCCCAGCCCAGGTGGGAAGCCAGGCTCAATGGGGGCTGCTGAGCCTCAGCACCCCCAGGTACCCTGCCTATGCCATGCCCGCGGGCCAAACACACTGCACTCTACTGACTGTTTGCAAGCAAAGGGTTATTTCCCTCCAGAAGAAAGTTGTGTGTTGCCCAGCAGACACACAGGACTCAAGCAGACTGTAATTATATATTAAAAGGGAAAATTAGGGTGCCAAGTCTTTGATTTGTATTCCTGGCAGAGAACTGTCAATAACACAAGATGCTGCATTTTTGTGTTTTCCTGAAAGTGGCTTTTACAGAAGGTTTTACTTTAAATCAGAATACAAACATGGAGAAAAACATTCCTACTGGAGCTTGTCTATGGTGTGTTTTCCCAGGCTTCATCCTCTCATGTACTTAAAGGTCACCTCAGCCAGAGCTGCAGAGATTCATCGCCAGGTCCTTTTGTAAAGTGCTAAGCAGAATCTATACCATGGACTATCGTAAAACTGCTGCCTTCCTCTAACAGTGTGGTTAAGTTCTCATTTAATAACAAATACATTATTTAATCTCCAGGGTCTGATATCTAGCATATCCTATACCCATCAAAAGCCACAAGTCTCCCCTGTAAAGCTACTCTCAGTACCTTGCATCCCACAACTGTTAGTTCCTTGCTCGTCCCACAGCTCTGGAAGAGGCCCACTGCCGTTGTTATCTATGTCCCAGCGGAAGCACTTTCCTTTAAGGTACTCTGTTTCATCAAGTTATTAGATGACCTGAAGTCCCTGAGAGCCCCAGATTAGCGAATCTAGACTTTTACGTGAGTATTTTATTCCTGACATTCCACCTTTGTGAGATGGTTGTAGGTGAATGATTTTTCTGCTGTGTCAAAAGACATATTGGTTTAATTCAATGCATGTCTGCAAACAGAATCACATCTGTTTGTCTCTGCAGATAGCTACCCAACGTGAACACCACTAACATGCCTGCCTTCTCCTTGTGACCTGTAATAGCCATCCTTCCCTCAAACCACACATCACTGATTGTGCAGCTCTGAACTCAGGCCCATACCTCTTACTTGGGGTCTTATTGTCTCTTCTGACCCTTGATTTATCCTTCTGGAGATTACTTACATTAATATTGATTGCACTTGAAGATGGCGACACAGAAGTGCATTAAAGCTCTGTAACAAGGAACACATGCAAACAGAGAAGAGCATGCCTGACTGGAGATGAAAAGCCACAAATTCTGCTTTCAGAAGGGAGGAATGCCCTCATACACATTTTCCAAACCTAAAGTTTAGAAATTTTTTCTCCTCTAGTCAATGAGAGCTCATCTCTGGCACAAAAATTGCCTGTGCTGTACCTTTGGTCCCAATCATATTTTTAACAGGTCTCCAACGCTTGCCATTTGTAGTCTGCTCTGAACATGCACAGATTAAATATACATCATCCTGAACATATATACCATTGCTCATTTGTGCAATTTTTAAAACCTCTCAGAAAACAGGATCCTAAAAATGCTGAAAATAAAACCTGTACCGTGGCCAGCAGCCATATGCTATTTTCTAAGCAGCAAACCATGGGTAACAAAGTGAATTTGTTTCATACCCCATGGCAGTGAAGGCATTCTTCCACCAAGATGCTGTTTTACAGCGATTCAGCTGCAGATAAGGAGATAATACATTTATCTGATGCTATGAACATGGAGCAAAAAAATTGTTTCCAGAAAAAATATGAAGTAGAAAAAGCATTTACAATATTAATGTATTTTGAAAAAATGTTTTATAATCTGGTAAAGATGCTGAAAGCAGAACAGAAGTGCAGCTGCTTAAATCATTCCTCTGTTCGAAATGCTTCTCTGCAGTAAACAGTTTTACAACTGGCCCCTATTGTGGTCACCTGAACACAAGCTACCTGGCTGACTCGAGTTGGAAGAACATAGTCGGGGTGTTACAGACCAGCTGGGCAGGAAAAGAGCAAAGACACGGAGAGTTTCCAGTGACAGCAAGCCATACTGGCTATGCTACAGGAAAAAAAAAAATAAAAGTAGATACTTCTATCTTTTCAACATCTAGACAAGTACCTAGAGACAGGAGAAACAAACAAACAAAAAGTAACTGAATTTTTAATATACAGAAAATCAAATGAAAGAGAAGGTCTACCTACCCATACCAAGCTTGGAACCATCTTAATTATGGTCATGGCAGTGGCTATAGCTTCAGTTAACTCAAAAGATAGACAAATCTTTATTTTTCTCACAGACACACAACTGTCGTTGCTAATTGAAGAATGCCAACTGCCTAAGAGTTGTGACACTTCTCTCAACATTTAGTCCGAGAAGGCTAACAGTCCTTGACACTAGAGGACGTATGAATGACAACCTGTTAAAGCAGGAGGGGGAGAAGAAAAGAAGACACGATTCCTAGCAAAACAAGCTAAACATCTACCTGTACCATCAAACCAGAAAACGTTGCTGCCTGGCATATCTTTGTAGGAACAGACTGTAATAAGTAAATGCTTTATAACAGAATAATGTAGTTTTCCCAGGTACAACTTGGCAATACATAGGCCTTCACTTAAAACAAAGCTTCTCATCACAACCCAGCCTGAGTATCCATCACGCTTCCTTTCATCCCAGTTCCTAACTGCAAAGAGACATTGAAGATGAGTGCTAACTAGTACATCTGAGCTGAGTCTCATCTACAGCACGTGTATTTTGAAGGCACTGGATGCAGCTTCAGAAATCGTAAGGATTTGGAGACTTGCATAAGAGCGTGCAGAAGGCAGAGGTTTGCTTTGCTTTTAAAGCAACCGTTATAGCACCCTCTCTGCAGACAATACGGAGTAAAGGTCTAGCAGCTTTCCAACGAGCATAAACTGAAATTAATTGCCTCACTTGCCTCCACATCTAAATCTCTCACTTGTTGTTAAGCTGCTTCTTTCTTCTTGGGAAAGATATAATGCAAGGAATTATAATTTCTCCTCTTTGACTAATGTATTCATTTTGGGGGAGATGCACCCAAGTATTAAAAAAATCTGGTACACTTAACATACACTATGGCCACTCAAGCCATTCCAGTCTGATGACTCTGAACACCCAAAATGTTTTGTAACTATCAAACAAATGGCTGCCAAGGATCAGACTTTTCTCCCTCTCTCCCCATGCCTCACGTGGAACAAATTCCTTCACCACCCCCTCAAAACCTGACTCCTTGATGTCTGCCATCTAGACAGGCTTTCTAGTTTCATACCACCTGCCTGCGCTAAACATTAAGAACACATCTCCAACTAATGGTAAAGATGCATCAACTTTAGAGTAAAATCATTATGGGGGTGCTGAAAATAACTGTAACAACCCCTAGTGTTATAAATGCCCAAACTGCAGAATTAACCTTAAACATACAAATAAGCAACTTTTACCAGCATGGAAATGAACACTTTTGACTCCCAGACAATATTAATTATGTTCCTTAGCTCCAAATTATGACCAATTTGGAGCCATTAATGCAGGAACAGAGTTCACGGCTGTTTTGTGAAATGGCTTCTCAGTTCAAAAATGAATAAATAAAACTTTTTTTTTTTTTAAAATCCTCACTCCTTTTTTTCAGACCAGACCAGAAGGAGGTGGCAGACAGTTTGGAAGAAAGCCCTTTGCATAAAGTTCTCTGAGAAAAAAATATTGTTAATTAAACCTCTGCAGAAGATGTAAGCTTCACTTACTGAGAACAAACCTAAGTTATTTTTTTGTTCCCTGCACAGCTTATAAATATTACTTTAACAGGACAGATAAGATGTTTCTGCCCTTACAGCTACGACTAAGACTGTTAGGGGAGAAAATCATTCGATGTGGGGAACTATATGTCCTGAGAGACACATACTTAATTCATTTGTAACCTGTAAACTGAACTAAGTCTAGGGAATGTTTTGGACTTATTAAACCATCATATTACTCACACATAGACTGTTTGGGCATCCCTAATTTATAAGCAAAACTGAATCCACTCCTAATTATGGAGCCATGACCAGTTCTTTGATAGAACTATTTTTTTCCCAATTCAAGTACAGCCTTGTAGCATTTGCTTCTTCTGAGGAACGAATGCAAATTCCTTTCTGTTTGCACTCAACAGCAATTAAAACAGTGGCTGCCATGCAGATGCAGAGAACAGGATTAAAAACAGAGTAATAAGAAAACTCAATTACATCCCAACCATCCTGCAGTTAAAGCTACAAAGAGGCTCACAATCTGACCAACTAATTCATATTACTGTTAGGTATGGGTGAACTTAATTTTAAGTTTTGTCCTATTTTATTTCCATTTAATATTTATGTTCCTTCAAATGACCATCCTAAACTTTCAGTTTGTACCTGTAGGATCTGATAACACCTGATTAGCCTTAAATATAGAAAGAGAAGAAAGGGAGGGGAAAAAAAGCTGTATCTGACTAGCACTTGTGTTGGCAGTGAAAAGGATTGGAAGGCGCAATCTATGGAAGTGAATCAAGAGGCCAACCTCTTACACTGGGGCTCAGGGAGGTTCCAGTGAAACTCCATGGAGCCACTCTGGTGATCACCTTCCCAACTTTTCCAGCTTCCTGCAGCCATCAACCGAAGGAGAAGGTTCAGCTAGGAGAGATTATAATACTCATGTCATTTTTTATGAGGATTGATTTACTTATCAGATTAAGAGAGGTAATCCATTTTCCTTACTACAGCAATTAGATCTAATCTGAAGAGCATCCCCCCCAGCTTTATTGACAGTCCTTTAAATCTAAATGAGAGTTTTAGAAATGCTTCCCGAACAGTAAAATATTAGTTTTTCCTCTGTCTTTCATTTTTATATAATTAAGAGATAAAGTCAATGGAACAGAACCTTGCCAGGCGATAATGATCTCATGCTGACAGACAAATAGTAAGGTGAAAAAAGCATAGGAAAAGTATATTTTTTAATTCAGTGATTTAATTTGCTATTATACTAACTGATTAGCATCTAAAGTACAACAGACTGACAGATTGGTGAAGAAGTGACAAAGCTGGTACCATAAATGTTCGTTGATTTACATTCTCATTGTCTTTGGAAATTTGCTGAAGCGTTTGGGAAGAATGCTTTCCTCCACCCCAGCTGAACATTTCTCCTTCACATATGTGGGCATGTAATAAGTTCAAATGACAGAAACCAAACATTTAGTCACCATGAGACTGATCTGGCAGGTACCAAATCTGTGCATTCCAGCATCTGGAATGAGGAGGGCCGGGGCATTAGGGCTCCCTGTCACCAGCGAGGGCACGGGTGACTAAGCTTCTGAGTATGGGCACTGACAATCTTTTCCAGGACATGTACTGGTACTGAAGAGACCGATCTGCTCTTTTTGAATCCATTATTTTCTTACTCATTTTCATGTAATTTTAGCCCTGCAGTTTCTGAACATCCTTAGTTTTGTTCTCAATATGTCAAGAGTTTCTTATCCCTTTTTCCTATAGTAATATTCACTACTGCTGCTGTTATCACAAGATCACTTTTATTCCTAAACTACCACCAATTTGATTGCTTTTCTCACCAAGTCAGCCTTACATTTTGTTCTCGTTTGTAAAAATTAAATAAAAAGCCTCATGCTCGTCTATAAATATGTCACAAGAGACAGTGTGTTCTGTCCCATGCACTGGATGCACTCTGTTACAAGTGCAATACAAAATGCAGCAGCTCCCTTTAGGAAACCTGCCATTTATATCAATAAAACAACTCCTACTCCAGTGCTCACCATCATTACTTATAAGGTCAGTTCTCCTTCAGGGTCTGATCCATGGTACTGAGTGTGCTCAGTATCAGCATTATGATTTTTAACATTTCAGTGGAAGAAAGGCTCTAAGACCTAGCAGTATCATGGAAAATCAGGTCTTTACTTTTAATATTCAGCCTCTGTCATAAAGTACCTAGCAGAATAAAGAAAGTGATGACTCATTCCTCTGTCTTCAGCCTTTTGTGCATCGGGCATAATAATACCGGTTTCTCAACTTTTCAAACTGGGGGGCAGGTGAATTCTTGGTGATAAGGATGCATTTGCATTTCTTTGACACCATATGCAGCTATTTGTGATAAAAATGGCTTTCACTTCTGAGAAGTGACATGCTTTTGAGGTGTGCTGTATAGTCATCTTTCAGCATCTGAGGGCATAGTGGACCCTACATGTTGTACCACATTTAGACGGGCACAAGGCAACCTAAAACACAGCCAACTAAGGTATAGCCAGGTTGCAAATTAAAACAAACAAATAAAACAAATAAAAAACATAGAACTGTATAAAAAGCAAATCAAGACAAGTCAAAAATCATAAAGGATGAATTATAACTATAAAAAATAGGACCAAAACAGCACTAGCACTGTGCTATGAGATTTGCACAAAGGCAGAATGAAAGATTTAATATTTGATAGCAGTCGACAAAATGGGAGCACACAATACTATGTGCAAGGGCACAAGCTGGTATTGGTCTTGGATGAATTTCAGGGAAAGTGAATATTAAGTAGGCATTAATAGCATTGCCCTGCTTAGTGATACACTACAGCTGGCTCAGGTGCTTGGAGTTTAGGAAGAGTGTTTAAAATATTAGAGGAAATACGAAGAGGCAATAGAGGAATTAGAGGGTAAGATGCGTGAGGAGAGACTGCGGGAGCTAAACTTACATAGTCTCAAAGAGAGAAGGCTCAGGGGGCCTCAATCACAGTCTATAAATACCTTCAAGGTAATAATATAAATGAAGGAAGGGAATTCTCCAGTCTCAGAAGATAGCAGGACAAGGAGCAATGGCCTGGAGCTAAGGAAGCAGGAGCACAGGGTAGGTTCTGGGGAACGGTTCTTAGCTCTGGCCTCAGCCGCACTGGATGAATTCACTGCGGGGAGGAGGAATTGTTCTCCTTCCACCGACTCCGGGGTGCCGTGCCCACATGCACGCACACACCATGCTTGATGCAGTCAAGACGGCGCTAATCAGCAGAAGCCCCCCCTCAGAACGCGTGCAGCACAAAGCTGTGCATCAGCACGGCCACAGCCATACGTCGCGTGGGCTGTCACGGTCCACGTGCTGACTCGCAGGTCTTCCTGCCGCACACGTGATTGTTAATATGGAGTGATTTTAGAATGAAGCACTCATTAACCTGACACCACTCTTGCTAGCAGAGAAACAGTGTTACGGTTCTCCACGGCTGCACTTCACTACACTGGGATTTTTCTCCTTCTTAGAGCACTGTTACAAAGGCTGGTTTCGCACATTCTGCAAAGGGTGAATAAAGCTCAAACCACATATTAGCTAGCACAGGTGGTGATTTGACTTCCATTTATTCACCTGGTTCAGTACAGAACAAAAATTCAGGGTGCTGTACAAGTTAAACAGAATGAGTCCTCGTGTGGCTTATCTATTCCTAAAATACATCTACATGCAGAAAGAGGAAAAAGATGACTCCTCCATTTTGGGGGGATGTCCTCCCTTGTCCTGGGAAAAGACTATCCAAACCTTTTTTTCTTTTTTTTTTTTTGTGCTAGTTTATAAACAAATCCCAATTTCAAGTTCTCTTTACTATCCTCGCATCCACCCGATATGGCAATGATGGCAGTTCACAGCTCCACAGCAAAATAAGGAGCAAATTCTGCAGATGCGCAGAGGCATCTGCATCCAGCAGAGGCAAAAGCACTGAAAATGAGAAAAGACTACAGAGACTGTGATGAAATCTGGAAGTTTCTGAAGTGGCTTGACTGACCGTGATATGGCAGAACAAGAAAGAAGCCCTGAGCACATAAGCAAAGCACAGCCAAATAATCAAAGCAGCAGACTCAACTCCTGTGCAAAGGGTTCAAACAAGGAGTAAATGAAAATGCCTTTTGCTCCAGTGACCCACAAAGACACCACTGCAGTTCTTGTACATTAAGGGATGGTTTCCCAACAAATCAGCTCCTCCCCTCTGGACGGAAAGAAATCAACTGCCTCCACTTTCTGGGAAGACCACTTGAGTTTACCAGAGTCATAACATAATACTGAAAAACACAGAACAAAACAAGGGCCTCAGCACTTCATGACACCTCACCTGTCTGATCTCTCTACGTTGCTAGCACCTTCTCCTGTGCACTGGCTCTGATCACCAGGAAAAATTTCAAGCAAAGGGATTTGATGCGTACCCATTTTTTCTATTATTATTACTTTTTAAAGTGTTTCTCAGTTTTAATAAAAAATAGCAACCCTCCTGCATCTGGATCCCCCTCTACCAATGTAACACGCTGGCTTGGCGCTGATAAACTAGGTTGCAGCTAACCATGTCGTCATTTCACACAGAGGCAGATCACCCACCTGTAACCCACTAAGCCACGGTCCTCCTTAAGCTGACAGTGGAATAGTGGTCGGGAAATGCTTTGGCCTCGTAACAAGCTGTCTCTTCAAATTCTTATAAATCTTCTCAGTCAACATCTCCTGAATTTGTGCTTTATGTCTAGCACCTTGCTGGTAATGTGCATCTTGAAGGCTTCAACCCAGAAGTTACCATGCCTTTTTGCAAAACGCTACATTAAAAAATCCCAAAGCAGTTACTGACAATGTACAGCTGACTTTAAATTACGTTTGGACACTTCGCATGTGGTGCTCAGCACCTCTGAAAACAAAACAAAACTAAAACACCTTTCAGAATGACACATATGTATAAAAACTCCTGAAGTATACAAACCTGAAATGTTCGGCTGCTAAAGGCTCGCTGCTTTGTTAAACATGAATCAGCTCACACTTCAAAGAGGAAGCCAAAATTATATTCGCGTACAGAAATCTCTACGTTTTAAAGGGTGCTTTGTGCTAACATTTTCCCCAAATAAATCCTATTGTTATTCAAAAAAAATGTGCTGAGACATGTTTGAGGGGGTTTAAAACTGTTTCCTAAGTCTCTATCTGAACAAGCAGAGCAGCATCAGTTGCAGTGATGGCTTCCCAGCTAGTATTTGCATGCTGGAAGTTACCACTTAAATGTACTAAAGTATATATTTGTGTAAGCTACCATACTACATATTGACTGAAAGGCTAGGCAGCTTTGTAAATACACAGTGAAAAAATTATCTGCCTTATTTGTGTGTTGTCAGGAGACTGGAATCACTTCTGGGTAAATAAGATGCATTTATAAAATGATCTAATTACGTATGGTACTTAACTTGAAAGACCTGTAGCCATTTTAGCCTCTTAGGAAAAAGAGCATACATGTTTTATAACTCTAAAATAATGATTTCTAATAAAATATTAGGAAATATTACAGCCTTAAAAATTACATATCCCAAATTTGAGAGAGAACATCAAGAAAGCACATATTTGGCATACTAACCAAAGCATAAGGCAAGGCACCACAAACACCTAGAAGATGCATAAAAATTCAATTTTTGTCTCTGCATGTCCTTGCAGTTACTGTGAAAATCCATCCCAAATATTTCTCCTAACACTAGCCAAAGTGGGAAATTTAAGTAACAATATATACAGAAATTCTGTATTAAACAAAATCACACACAAAATTTGATTTCTCCTCCTACAAATTTTGATTCATAAGCTGTATTTGAAAAGCTTTCCTCAGGAAAGAAGTCCCACTAAAATTAATAGGACTACTCCCATAACTAAGTCTTCTTGCATAACTTTTAAAATGGCATCTCTGAGAGTTTGGATGGTAAACCTAATTTTCAATGTGAAATTCTGCAGCAGCAATTGTTTTCCTACAAAATATAGTAAACAGGAAGGTAAAGTAGTAGTGTTTTTGATTTTTAAAATCTAAAGCAGAGTAAAAAAAAATCTCTCATTTTGGTATCTGTCAGAACATGGTATCATTGACGAATATTAACATTTACACTTAGCAAATCCCAGAGCTTTTCAATCCACAAGGAACAACATAACTCAGCAGTAGCTGTAAAGAAATGGCAATTTTATGTTGTCAAATATCAATCACTAAATATGTGTCTGTCTGGGAAATGACAGCAAGAAAACATGGAAGCATTTTAAGGTGACAAACACTGACCCGTTATTAGAGGTCTTTGAATGTTTTATTATTATGCGATCCTGCTTGCTAATAGCAGATCATCAAGTGATGCAAACTGATGCAGAGCTATGTCACTGTCCTTTGACATCCATTACTACCCATCCTTCTTGGAGCGGTATCCTCTGGGCTTCTGGATTGTAATTTTACTTTTTAAGACACCTTTCTAACTTGACATTTGTAGTCAGAGGCTATCTATGTCTACCCTCTACAGAGCAGGGTACATTTCTCAAAAATGGATTAAAAAAAAAAAAAAAAAAAGAGGAATGAAATGAGGAAAAAAGGGAGAGAGACAGAAAAAAATACAGCCCAGTAACTACTGAGGGAATCTCAGGCTCTGGAGACATGCGTTCAACTCTCTGCTCTGCCAAAATCCTTGCATAATGTGAGGAAATCAATTAGTACCTTATCTGTGAAATGGGGATACTCAATTACTCACAGGGGGATTATGAGACTAAATAAACAGTTACAAATTTCAAGTGATTTAGACAGTATAGAAGTAAAAGACAAAACAGAGAAAGAAGCATATTAAGATTTCTGTTCACCACCACCCCTTTCTATCCCCCAACAAAATTACTCCAGTGACTTCACCCCCTCTAACAGAAACAACTTTCCTACACCAGCAGTTTCATCTATAAATTCCAGTGGCCCAAAAGCAGCTCTCCCATAATGTCCCAAATGACCAGTGTCCCCGGGACAGGTAGCAATATAAAACAGTTATAACGTGGATAACAGCATCTTACCCAAACAGGAAGCTACGGCAATGTTTCCTTCCCTGCAAAAGTTATCAGAAATGGGAGAGAAGCTGTCATGTCCTTAGCTTTCTAGTCATCAAACAGTTCCTGCAGCTGACAGAAGCTGGAAGATTATCTCAAAGTGCTTGCGATGAAGACAAATTTAACTAAAGACTCTACCCCCAGTCAGACCTGAAGAATTTCAGAGCTGCAGGTTAGACTATTGCTGAAAAAGGAGAACATCTCCAAGATTTATAGTCAAAATAGGTATAACACGTGTCATTAACAACTCACCAGCTCCCAACAGCAAGCATAGGATGTCACATGAGCTACTGTATTTAGCTTCTGGAGCTAGCCTGGGAAGCAACCTACACAGCACCATGTGCTGCTGCTGGCAAATGATCTTTTAATGGCAACAGCTATATGGGGCTGCATCCATTCAGCTACTGCATTGCAAAAATGATGATAAATGATAATGAGGAACTATTGCAACTATCAGAAGTATTAGTAAATCTTCCTACTGCTTCCTATTATAAATCTAGAGAAGTCTTTAAGACTGCTGTCAAACCGCATGAAGCACACCACGCAGTTAACTTTGCAGCTGTTGACTTGGACTTTGGGACTAAATTCAGCAGTCCTGGAGCAAGAAACCTTTAAAAATTAAACCCAAACCACCCCAGATCAACCACTATCCTAACTCCTCCCAACTTCTGAACCTCAGAAAGGTGTGGTGATGAGCTGACCTGCTCAGTGACTCTCCCTGCTCCAGCACTGTCGCAGAGGGAGAAGTCTGGCTTTCTGTGGTTGCCCAACCTCTGCTCCCACCCTGTGCCCTTGGGCCACAGGTGGGATGCAGAGAACACTTTCCAGATGGCTGAAAAATGTTACTCTTAATAGTGGTGTCACTGGGGGCTGAAAGCTAAAAAGGAGCCTCTGTATAGTATTTTTTGCCTCCCAATAAAGGTCATTTATTAGAGATATTCATGTATTTTCATTTATTTTATTAGAAGATGCCAAAATCTCTGCTGATAAAATGTTTCCCTTTTTCCTTTCCTTTCTTCCCCCTGATTTTCACTCCAGCTAGCTAGTAAGCCATACAGAGTGTTGGGGATTTGTTAGTGATTGACTACTCATTAAATTAATGTAAAAATATACCCTGGCATTTTCAAGCACCAGTAATTCAAACCAGGCAAATTAATAGGCTACCTTTTTTCTCCAAATACTGCTGAGCATGCCGTAGGCAGCCATCAACTTGAAATTATTTTTGTTAAAGAAGGATGTGAGCTTACAGCACGCAACTCAAGGAACTTCTCTGATGAAGCAATAAGAAACCACTTAGCGACAACTACATTTGAAAAAGCCAACCAAAAACTTACGGAACTTTTGCAAGACGTTTTGCTGTGTTCTACACGGGTACCTGCACCTGTCTGAGCGATATTAGCGCTGCTGAGTTGTGTAAGGAGTCATGAGCTCAGGTAGACATTCGTCTTCACGTGACAGAATCCAAACTCAACATCATTGCTCTCTCCTCAAACCTCAGTGTGACACTGCAGAGTTTGAATTCTCTCAACTAGCATTTACTGCCATTAAATCAGCTTTTAATTATCTGAAATTATGATAACATCATATTAAATCAATGCCCAAATCTTTCAATCCTTGAAAGAAACTCATGTTTGGTTTTTTTTGTTTTCTTTTTTTATAGAGAGATCACCACTCAATCCATTTCTACAGAGCTTTCTAATCATATCTTTAATTAGGATGAGAAGCTGAAAAAAAAAGCCTTTAAAAAACAAGGTATTTCCTAAACTTATAATAATTTTGAAGCAGAACCACTGACACCACCATCTGGACATCACTTTCTTTTCCTCTAGTCCTAACATGGAAACGGAGCCCTCTAACTCCATTGTGCTATCACAGTACATCTTGTATAATAACCACAACAGCTTCCTTAGGGTAAAAAAGAAAAAAGCAAGAAAAAAATACAAAATAGCCACAAAAGACGTGATTTTTAATTCAAGTCTGCCCTCCTGGTAATGCACTGTTTGTATCAGCAGTAATTACCCCCTTATTTTATAAGTACAACACGTATTCAAGGAAATTTATTGACCAATTGGAAAGAATAAGAAAGCCAATTAAAAATAATACACCGAGAAAACCACCACCACAGCTTCTGGATTAAACACATTTCCTGCACTTGTCTTTATCCCAGTTCCAAGTTTATATATATATAACTTATTTCCCATTATTTCTTCACATAGATTCAAGGCTGCGGTAAATGTTAACTTTTTTCAAAATTTCTGCTTTGGAACATTTTTATGACCATTATAATGGTGATAACGTACTTCATGGTCTGAAATACTCGTTCATATTCACCTCTATGTTCTTTAATGTCACAGGAAGCTGCTGTCACTTGTAAACTTGTGGATCAAAGTGGTTCTTCTTTGGAATGAATAGTTTTAACACTTGATCAAAAAACAAGAAATAGAAATACTGTATTCTATAAAGTAATATTACATGTAAATATACAATATATATTACTTTGTAGCATGCACTCATAAATAATGGTGTTTGAAATTCTGTAACAAATTCAAAATGAGAAAATGAAAAAAAGAAGAAACTTGTTTATGAACTTTTTTTTCAAAAAAACATTAAAATGTATGGTTTTGTGGAGATTTTCAACTTTAACAAAACACACATTTCCCCATATAATACGGTTTTGATGAAAACCATCTTGCAGGCAGCAGGGAACAATTCAGAAAAGCTGGCAGAAGGAACTAAAGACCTAGGTTAGAAATCAGGTCCACTTAAATCAAGATCCGGTCAATAACTTCTCTCCCTCTTGACACACTGCATTACATAAATCAAATATAACTCTTCAGTATACAAACACCATTTATAACCACTTTATATTTCTTATTTACTTGAAGCCAAACTGTACTTTATATAAATTAATATTTTAGAAATAATCCTTTAAAGCTTTCTTTTTCCCTGGGTACATTCATAAATTTGGATTCGTTGTGTGTATCCATCCAAATGCAGTAACAAAAAGTAAAAGCCTTAACAAATACAACTTTGGGAATCGTCACCTCTTAAAAGCAATCAAGATTAGCAATTATATTTTATGTTATGTGCTCCAAATATCGTCGTGCTCCAGCTCTTAAGGAGATTCACACTGGCAAATGATCAAACTCAGCCATGCCTTTGCATACAATGCTGCATACAATTTCAAAGTTTTTATAAACTCATTCTGGCAACAGTCAAATCCTCTGAGCTAAGGAAAGACTTAGTTCTGTGTGAAGGTGCTTTATTCAATCATCTATGCCCACTAGAAACCACCAGTTTGAGGTTTGTGGCCTGTTAATAGTTCTGTAATATTTTTCCATTTTCTCAAAAGTTTATTCCATCCAGAGGATAATTTACCCTGCCTGGAAGATGGAAAGGTGCTCTTTTTTTTTTTATTATTTATTTCTTCCTTGCTAAAGGAATTTTGCCACACCTATTACCCTCTTATTCTCCCTAAAACACCAGGGGATAAATGTAAAATAATAATAATAATAAAACAAACAAACAAAAAACTAAAAGATTTATCCCCAGAGACAGATAAAGATGCCATACTGGAACAAGCAAAAACATGAGTGTATCATTAAAAAATACCAAGCAAAAGTGCAAGAACAGACCACCAGCATGTCAGCAGTCCTCCCTCAGAAGGGGGAAAGCAGGAAGCCAGAGGCCACGCTGGTGCCTGCAGGACCCGAGAGCACCAGCACCTCACTCCTGTGCTGAACACACCGCCACGGTGTGGGCACTCTGACTCACATCGCAACAGAGCAAACGACTCATCAAATACCTGAGCATTTCTAAACACGGTAAACCAATAAATTAAATTCATAAAAGTATGTAATTCATAAAAGTGTGCAATAAATCAGTTTCAACGTTAGGTGGAACTAGAATATGGGCAATATAAAGCTGTATAGAGCTATAAATAATTAACTTAAAGATGGGTATAAAAATATGCATGTACTGGGAAATGAATGAGAATGAAGTTTCTGCCTGTGGAGTAATACAGACCTGAAACTGGTTTGGGATGCTCATTTCCAGCCCAGCTCTCCACGCCTCTGGAGAGGCCTCCATGCAAGGCTGGAGCATGGAAACTCCCAAACCTCACAATCCTGCAGCTTCATTCTCTGCCTGCCCCAAACTTTACCTGCAGGATTAAACCCGGAACAGGCTGGCCTTGCTGAGCTGGCAGGCGGTGTGGAGAGGACCTGGAGGCAGAAGGGATGCTGCTTCTAGTTCACAGGCAAGAAAAGGCCCTCAAGGCCACCAGGACGTACCCCAGACTGGTGCGGGCATACAGCTGGGGCCACAGCAGCCTTGTAGCATCACCCCAGCAGTCCCTACACTTCCTGCTCCCCCAGGCCACCTCAGCAGCCCCTGGGTCAGCCCAGCCTACCTCAGCCACGCGACGCAGCACCTGGGCATTGCATTTCCTTTTGCTGCAATGGGGACTCCACACAAAGGTGAAAACCAAAATGTTTAACACGCTGTGATGGCAAGGTCTGACGTTGCTGTCAGACCAAAACAGACACTGGTGTGGCAAACCTTAACTCTTCAGTGATCGCTACTAGCCTTGGGCACAAATAAATCTAGGCCAAGTCCAGATAAGCATGAAGATGAAGATGCTCAATGCGAATTTCATATGCACGCAGTCGGTCAGTGCTACCCTTCCGATTTACTCTTGTTCTCATCAGCTGGTGAATTGCGACTGGGTTATACAACAAAACAAAAGCCAACTCAATATGGCTTCAGCTTAGAAAAAACAATTGTCACCATCTATCTGAATCAAAGACATGAAAAGTTGGTACAACAGTTTGCATTAAAACTCAATCCCCACAAAAGACAGAAAACTACCTGCAAACCTCCCCAAAACATTCCTTCTTTCTTAAGATACAGCTATGAGTTTGCAGTGTAGAGCTGAGCATTAAAAAACAAAAAAAGTAGAGATTATATTGTACCTAGTTGCATTTGCGTCATTTATATTTGATAAATCTTGAACCTTTTAAAGAGATTTAGTCCTTTGTATTTTCCCTGCAGTTACCATTTCAGTCCTTTCTTTACATCACCACCAGATGGGGCTCACTTACAGCTGAACTCGCTGGACATTAGATGGTTTTATAGTACATATACGATTTATGTTGTACACAAACACACATCTATTGAATGCATATTCATTTTCACAGCACATTTGCACACTTTTCTTCTCATGAAAAAAAATCCATGTTTTTATTTAGTGATACAGCTGGTTATAGATGATTATTATTTTTTTTAATAACATTAATCCCAGAACTACTATTACACTGTAAGGCCAGTTTAGATTAAGTCGATAGCAGCAAGAAGAAGGGATGTGTTGCTCAAGAATTATAGTGCCAGCTTTCTAACTAGTTTCCAGGTCTGTGAGACCTGTGATGTGGACTGTCTTATTACCCGCCTTAAAATTACAGACTAATTTACAACGTGCTACATCCAGTTCCAGTGTAATCAGTAACAGCAAAATAAAATGCAATTCTTTTAAGACGAACTTCCAATCTATTAAGAAACCTCCAATGTTGTTTTGATATAGCAATCTCCCTCCCCCTGCCTTTTATTTTTTTAAGGTCAAAAACGAGGAGTGAAACCTCTTGCTGTACAGCCTGGAAATTCAGTCAGGGAAATGCCCTATTTTTATCACCTACTTTCTCTCTTTCTAAAGGCTTTCTTTGCTATGTTATTTTTTTCCCCCTCTTCCCAGTTATGCATGAGCAATAATTCCCATAGAAAATAACTGAGCTTCCATTTTAGCTACGCAGATTTCTCAGGACAGATTTTGTGAGCGAGGAAGGGCTTTTAGCCTGTTCTCTCAGCCCAGGGTAGCAGCACTGGGTACTCTCCGGTTGATGTCAATCGGAAACATATTGTGCTAAGGATAAGCAGCAGCAGGGACCCCAAAATACCTGTTTGATAAAGACATGCCATAATGGTAGACAAAAATAGGAGATAAATGCAAAATAGGAGAGAATAACTTAAAAGTCCATCAGATGCTTAGCTACAATGGTGAGAATATAAAACTATAATTAAGATAAATGCCTGTAAATCTTTTTTGTTATTAATAGTTTAAAGCCATAGTCAATGTGTTTAAAAAAATACTAAATTATGTGACTTCAGCTTTGAAGACTCCAGGGGGCTTATCAGACCTGGCTCCTGCACAGGCTAATCCCACTTCTGCAATAAAAACCGTATCTCCAAGACAGAGTGCCTCTGACTACATGGTTTGGCAGCACCCACTTGATTCACATGGTGCCTACTACTGTAGCGCTCCATCAATATTTTTCCACAAATGTAATCACAAGAGCATCTTTTCAGACAGTGACTGACCTAGCAATTGATTAGCCTTCAAGATGCATCAGATTTTAAATAAAATCTGTATGCAGAAAAGTCTTTTTCATGCATCGTCACCAACATACCATGACAAAAGTCAGCCCTAAAATGACAAATATTGTATTTGATGCCAGTTCTTTTTTCTAAACGGGTGCCGGAACTCAAAACCTCTCAGTCTTATGACAAGACTCAAAGGAAACACACATATTTTGCAGATCACATCACTAAAGGAGACTGGAAAGCTCAGATTGCAAATAATTAGGTACTTAAAAAAAAAATTAGCCTGTTTCTCGAATATTTTCTTTTGGCAAATACTTAATTTTCTTTTGTCATACTGAATTTTCCTCTACCATGTGGAGTTTATTTAACACTCACACTTGTGAGATAAAAATCTCTGACACTGCAACATTAGGAAAATATAACACTATCGAAAGCAAATTCAGATTTTATGATGCAGATTTTATGATTCTTAATTTCTGCCTTTTGCAAAATATTGCTAGAGCTGCTCCACTTTCAGAGATCTTCTTTTCCTATTTGATGCTGGAGGGACTTTTCTGACTGCTGAGCTAGGAAGGAGACCAGCTATTCTTCCTGGGCAGCTGCCCAAACCCAGTGCCTCTGCCCCTGGCTGCACGCCTGGCTGCACAGCCCAGGGGGGAGGCAGGCGCGGGGAGCAGAGTGGCCAGAAGTCACCAGGGAGAGAAGGCAGACAGAGAAGCAGGCTCTGACTGCCACTGACATCACCCAGTCCCACTTCCAGGCTACAGCTGTAGCTGGGGGCACAGAGTCAAAAGAAAAAAAAAAAGGAGCAACAAAACAGGAAAGAAGGGAACTAAGGGCTGCTAATCAAAAAATGAGAGAAGAAAGGAAAAAGGGAAGAAAAGCTTAGCCAGCTCTCCCAAGTCTGAAGCAGAGGACAAAGCTACACAAGAATGGGAGGAATGAGTTCTCAGTAACTGCATGAGTAAGTAATGAACATCGTCACATAAAGGAGTAGAGGATGTTTGTATCTTCACACCACTTGGGCGGTACTCACTTTCTAGATGTTTATATCTATCAGCCTCAGTTTCCAGACTTCTCCAGGTTCTTCCATTATGTGGCCAACATCTAGTTTTGTGCAATAACATTCATGCTAACACTGACTTACAAATACTAAGTTCCTTCCAAGAGTTCCATGATGAGAAAAAGAATCACTATAAATGAGAAACGTGGTCAGAAGTTCCCTTGAAATTCCTGGAGAGATGAATTCCTCTCACATATTTCCACTCCTCAGCATAAGCAGGAAGGGTTAAATGTTTAACAGTGATGGTTCCCCTCATCAGAACACCATTTTGTTACTTAATACATTGTTATTAGAATGGATTTGGAGGGGGAAAATGAAGTTACTCTGCAGTCAGTACAGTAGCAGAGGGAGATACTCGAGCTCAAACAGTATTTAAATGTTTACATATTCAAAACCAAAACTAACAGCAAAACAGCTGCTACACAGAACTTTAGAAGCAGAATGAGTTCACTTATCTGAACAGCTTGAGTTCATAACCCAGTCCGTTTACTTCTGACTTTAAGCACTGTATCCAGCAGCAGAAGCACATTTATATTAGAAGACAACACCACTTTTAAAGTCTCCATTCCTTCCTCCTTTTGTACTCCAGACTCACACAATGCAGACTAATGAATACATATTCAGAATGGAGTTTCTGTCCTGCTGCTGCAGTATGCCTAACTGCTTACCAGATGCTGTTGCTCCAGTTTTCCATGTGAACATGTTCCGTAGCCTTCGTACTGATGCTATTGCTTCCTTAATCCTATGAACAGTCCCAATTAGTACTGTTGATACCTAGCAGTCTGTCACAGATTTGTGCTTCATGCTTGCATGGCCTAAACCACAACATTAGTTCTCTTTTGAAAGCCTGCAGAGTCCTGGCCAGAATAAGGCCTTGAATAAGGCCAGATCCATACAGCCATTCTCAGTCCTATCTGTATCCTTCAGTGTAAGGCTTATGGCAATTGCTTCTGAAAACAGGTTATCTTCTGCTGTAACAGCCCTTTAGTAAGGTTAGCAGCAGGAAGGGATAGCACCGTTGCAATAGTTTTAAATTGCATTCATAATTTGTCAGTTAAGGCCAGCGGACATAAAACTGAATTTGCTCATTCTGCTGGATCCAAAGCACAGGATAAGAGTTTTGGTATATCAAATAAACTTTAGTAGATTGACCTTGAACATTCATTTATTCTCTGAGAGCACCAGAAGCTATAAAGAAACATATTAAAACATACAGCCCTTCCCCAAAGAGCTTACATTTGAATGCTTGACAAGACCATGACAAGTGATAAGAAGGGAGAGGGATGCATGCTGAGAAGAGGAAGAATCACTGCAATAGGATCTCAGCTTCACTTGGCAAGGGGAGAGTTTGCAGGTCTACAAGCTTTCTAAGAACTACTTATTGCTCTGATGAGTGAAAAAATAAAAGTGAACTCTTAAGAGTTTTAAAAGGAGGTGAGTAAATAGAGAGACAGAAAAACATATTTGATGCAAAGTATGAAAAGGAAAGGCTCTCAAGGCTCACATCATTTAAAAGGAGGCAAACAACAATTGTCAGGTCACAGAGCTAGGCCAGGGCAGTAAGTGGTTTTGGAAAAGCAAGAAGCAGCTGTAGTGTCTCTTTCTGGGCAGAATCTGCAAGGGTCAGAAAAAAAAAAAAAAAACGCTAATTAAGAGGCAACAAAATAAAATATTAAAAAGGCAGGTACTGAAATGTGGCATTTGAACTGAACACACTTGACTGTCAACCCAAACGCCATAAAGTTTAACACTGTAGTTTGAACAGATGCTTAATTGTATGCACTTAATGAACCATCATAAACTAGGAAGATTCCTGATATGGTTGTAAGCAAGTGTTATACTGCATAATGGGAGGTACAGAGAAAGGAATCTCAACCTGATTACTAAATGGTTACAGTGGACATGATGTAACAGACACAAATAAAAACTGCCAAGATCTTAAAAGCATTTTATATTTCAGCAGGCAAAAATCGGTCTGAAAACGATGATGAAGGTCCCACAGTTCAGAAAGCATCACTGACTTTCACCAAGGCAAGAACTGGAGTTGAAGGATAGTTATGAAACTATAGAGTGGTGCAAAAAAGTTGATATTCTAGAAAGAATTCCCTAGTCATGAAGAAATTCTCTTTACTTATGGTCTCTCACAATGAAAGACATGCTTTGCCAGGGAGGTGTCTCAGCACCCAGCCAGGAGGAGAAGGAAGGCAGGCAAAGGGGGACACCACGCACTGGCAGCGCTCCTCTGGCACTCAAAGGCACCCAGGGAGTGGTGGGCTCTGCTCAGGAATCCTTCCCCTGTCCTCTGCAAAGGGCATGCCATGTTAGTACTCTCCTTCCAGTTCTGGGGCAGGGAGATGCACCTGGGGGCAAGATGAGGCAGTACAGAGAGAGCTGGAGCCCACAAGAGTCAATTCACTGGAGGTTTCCAGGTTTGGCAGCTATTAGTTTTGGTGCCAGCTAAATGCTGTTGTGAGATACTAATTAATATATATATATACGTAACATATATTGCATATTGCTACATGAGAACCTCAAGGCTTGACCAGCAAGACCTTGATTTTTCCAACCTTGATTACAGAAATTACTAGATCTGTATCATGAAGACATGTATTTTGTGAATAACCTGAAGAGAAATTAATCGAAATATTACACGCTACACACTCACTAGCATTGTTTAGAATACATTTTGCACACAAAGATTAAACAAACCTAAAGCTCTTACACCAAACAGCCAGAAACCCAGGATGGGAAAGATAAAACTACTGAAGTAGGATCATTTCTCCTACTTAAGGTTTGGCATTTGTGCATTTTCTGAAATCTTTTATTCTATTTTGTAAAGGAACCAGCTATGGAATCACAGTTTGTCAAAGTGCTATTGATCTGTGTGTTTCCCCACACATGCACTCTTAAATGAGTTGTAAGGGGGAACTGAGGTGCCTGTTAAACCTAAAGCACTTAAATATATTTAAAGGTAACTTGTGACATGCACTTTAAGAAACGGTTGCTCTGCATGTTTCCCAGCTTCCAGCTCCTTGATGCTCTCTGCCATTCTGTAGGTGGCTTCCAATCAGAGCGGCCGCCACCGAGGGCCGGGGAGATGGCTGCCAGGGTTTTATTTTATATTCCAGCTACAATGCAGGGAATGTAAGGCAGCAAGTGTGTATGGCACGAATAATGAGTTGTACTAATTCACAGAAATTCACTTTTTTTTGCTGTCACACACTGCTCCTTTTTCTATAGGCCAACACTTTGAAACTTCATTTTTATGTGCCATTTACTTCCCCGGGGTGTAAAGCCTGCTAAAAATATCACCATTTCTTCTCCTCTGATAAAAGATTATTTATGCAAAGGCAGAATAATTATTCTTGACATACTAGAAGGCTCCCTCCCCCCCCCCCAAGGTAGTTTCAAATGATACCTTCGTAAAATACAGCGAAGGTCAATACAATATTGTCAGCTAAAGCTCAACATTGAACATGGGTCTTCTGAACTCAGGATACTGGAAGACTTGTTAAATGAAGAAAAATAATTTGCAATTTGACAGGGCATTTGATTTGAAAGCATGAAGGGAAAATGACTGGGACAATGAGGTTTCTGTAAACAGTTACCGCATTCATCCCTAAAGAAAATGAAATAAGATCTGTATGTTGTAGAAATATAGTAGCAATTAAACCAGGCAGAAATATATGTGGGGGAAATCCTGACAACTGGCATCAAGAGGTTAACTCTTTTTTTCTTTTTAATCACTAACTAGTTCTGTCATCTTTTGGTTCAGTGCAAAATCTCCCCAGAGAAGCGCCTCTATTCTTTGAATGTCCATAAGGCAATTAGGTTTTACATTTTTAAAACTGAAGGGTTTTACAGGATGAGCCAATTTATATGTTTCCATAATAAGAAAAGACTCAGGGCTACTGAAGTATCTATTTCAAAATGGCTTAGGTGGTGCATTATTGAATCCTACAAAGCCAAGGGGCTTCCAGGTCCCAGAGTCTTTAACAGTCATTTTGAGGGAACTACCTGGGCAGAATACAGAACAGCTTCATTTTTGGAAACCTGTAAAGCAGCCATTTGCTATTTGGAGTTCCTTCAACATGTGCAGTACAAAGCACAGTAAAGCGAGGTCCTGGCTGGAACACAGGATGTGGAAGGGTGCTGCAACAGCACTGGGTAGTTGTATTTCTTTGCTCCTGAACCGTTTTATTTTCTTAATAAATGCTGGTCAAGTCTCAATCATAAAAACAATCGGGTGGATATAGCTGTGAGCAAAAATGGGTGATAGCTTTCAAACTAGAAAAGTGTAACAGCTCTATCTACCAATTAAAGCCATTCAGTGAACAAATCTGATGATTAACTGGATATGTAATTAAGCCTTTATTATTAGTCTAATTGGATGGTTAGGGGAATTATTAAAGCTGTTAAGATTCTGTGTAGCAATCTGGCTGCGCAGTACAGGCAATATGAAATTCAGCTCATTACAAGCAAGGCCAAATGAACATATTTGAGGGGAAATTTGAGACAGCTGCATCCAAGTCTTTCAAAACAAACCCAAACAAACCTTAAAGCCACAAGTGGAGTTCAGCAGAGACAGCTGTAATGTCCCACTCCACACTCCAACATGCATGGCAAGTAGCCAAACACAGACCCATTCCCAGGAGGCAAAGGAGAGGGCAGTTTTTTCTGTGGTGCCAGCTGAAGTATCCTCCCTTATCCCCCCATCATTACTTACTCCAGGACAAGGAGGAATTACTGCAACAGAGGCCTCTGACCAACTATGGAGCTGAGCTATGACAGCCTCTGAAGCGCTACGAGCAGCCAAAAGCTGGTTAACTCCTGAAAGAACTTGGTGCTTCAAAATCTGGTCTTAGGAACATAGAAGAATGAGAAGGAAGGTGTGTGCAGACCACTGCATAGGCCTAGCAAAACATTAAGCTTTACACAATCACTTAGTCCGTGTTCTACTTCTGCCAGGCCAAAGTCTAGGCTCAGCACTGTTCACTGCCATGAGGAAACAGCAACTGGCTGCAGGTGGAAGCTAGCTCTACCCTATACCAGAACAGACCCCTGTGAATGAAGAACTAAAATTAAGGGGGAGAGTAGAAGGCCAGATAGCAATTCTTCATCATCTGACAGCAAACAGTCTGATCTTTTCTTTCTATCATGTTTTAAACACTTAAACAAAGGCATAACAAGTATAAAAGTATTGCTGGTATGAGTGGAGAAGATCAGTTTAAAAGCCCCAACACTTTGCTGTGGTATGAATCACAGCACAAACCACAAGGTAGCTGTGAAACAGGTCTGCCATGTCCTTTAGCAAGGGACATTGTCACGCAGCTCTCATCAATCCTTACCAAAAATTAGTAATAAGGAAACTCTCAAGCTTACCTGATGTTTGAGAAGGCAGATAATGCAACATAGCAGGCAGGTGGATTTATGGCTATTGAAGAGTTACTTCCATCAGTCTCAATGAAGTAACGCTTTATTGCTGCTGGATCAACACGATGCTAAATGGCCTGATACAACTCTGTTGAAGAAAAAAGAAAACAAAACAATAAGTGATTTTTTCCCCAATGAGCAAAGTAAATGCCTCCTAAATTACTATGTTCACTGAACAAGTGACCTACTGTCCTTCATATCTGAAAAATTGCAATATTAGAATGTTTTCTAGAAGTACAATTCAAACAAGCATAATAGAGAGCAATAAACCAAGAATAATAGTTGCTGGAACTGAGGCTGAAACAGGTACTGATCAGCCATGCTGCAGCAAAACTAGAAGAGCCTACATCCTGACCAGAGGAACTTCCAAGGACTGCAGCTGGCTTAAGTACAGAAGTACACAGTTTTCCCTGGCTTCATATCCTTCCAGACCCAGCTTCCAGTCACTTGCATGCACCTGCACACACAAACACAGGTTACGCCAAGGCAAGCCTGCATAGGTTCTGCATATCAGCAGCCCAAACACGTAACAAAAATCTAATGACAAGAGATACATAGATATATTTGGGTTATATTTCCCATTAGCCATCTCTTATGTAGGCAATTAACGTCAATGGGAAACCCCACCACCACACTCCAGTTGCAATCAGACTGTTTTAAAAATGCCAAAAGCAAGATGACACATGATCTCAATGCTGCTGCATGCATACAGAATATATCTAACTCTCTGTGGAAACCAGCAATAGATCTGATACGCTTTAACACTCTGGATGATAAGATAAATCTAAGTGACTTTAAAAATGGTACAGAATGTTAGAGAACTCACAGCATGTGTCTTTGGGTCTGATTTAAGCTCTTCCCACATATAAGATGCTCACTGTTACTGCTATTAAGGAATTTCACTTAGAGGGGATTGCCTCAACTTGTAATCACATAAAAACCTACACTATTCTCTGTGAGAAAGTCTGGTATGGACTAGACATTGCCACCTCCAATTAAATAAATGTAATGAAATGAACGAAAACGTGATTCCATCAATTCCAAAATTTGTTTTATAGAATAACACAGAAATTGTATTCAGAATATATGGTAACTACAGTTAAGTGAGCATAACTCAAAGAAAAGACCTAGTACATTAATATTAATAATAAAAGTCTAAAAAGACTCAATCTCATCTATATATTTGAGACCAGCCTTGTGCCGGCACAAGTTTCTTAAACCAAAATAATATGAGAAGAGGTAAAACAACCATTTAAAATAAAGGGCATGTTAGGTATAGAAACAGACTTTCCATTTTTTGTTTTTATTTTTACAGCAAAGGGAAAAGAGAGAAAAAAAACACCTCTTCTGTTGCCATTAAATTGGGACAGTTACTTTCTAATTTTGTATGTCCAATATTTCCTTATTTTATGGAGTTTCATGCCACAAGGTTTACTTAGAAAAAAAAAATCCTCACACTGTTTGAAACAATTTACTTCATGGATAAAAATAATTCTGAGAATTCTCAAAAAACCCAAACCCTCTATTGTAATGTTATTTGGGCTTTTACATTCTAATTGTTGCATATTTAAGTATTACTTCAAAATCTTCTGGTCCAAAAGTGTAACAGAACTTCAAGAAGGTGTTCACTACAGAAAGGCACTTAGACAAAAAATACATGAGAGTAGCAAGTATTAGAAAGTCACTGGGAGCAGCCTTAGTTAGAAGGACAAAGGTCAAGAGAAGTATGCATACAGGATGGTATGGCTGCATCATCTTTTTAAAAGCAAAGAAACCCTAAAACATCTCAAATGGATGACTGGAGAAAATGTCATATTAAGCTCTTCAGAAGTATGCTCCTTCTCACTGTCCTTGATAAAAATCTGGTGTACATGGGTGTACACACACACCCACACTAATAGGAGGAAAAAGCACTGCATGTAATCTTAAATATGGGAGAGGTGCTTTGGGCCAGACTTTCAGATGCACCTTGAGTTAGCAATTTTCCCAGAAAACATTGGAGAAAAAAAAAATAAAGATTTCCTCTGAGTCACTGCATTGTTTCAGTTTTATTTTCCTAGTAGTTAAACATTTCATTTTTATAAAACCCTCTGAAGTTTATATAAAATAAGACTTGTGTGAAAAAATACTGTGGCAGAGCTAATCATAAGCAGGTACTGAGCTTTTCCACAAACAAAACTGTATTCCTTTTAGAGTTGAACAGCGCTGAAAACCACAGGTTGATGAAAACCAGCTGTTAGTTTATAGGCTCCCAGTCCAGCAGCTGGGGGTGCATGTCTGTGCTGGTGTGCCTTCGTAGACCCCCACGGTGCAGGCACTCGGGGAGCACTGCGCTGCATCTGCCTGCAGGGAGTTGCCAAAATAGAGCCTTAAACAGCTCAAAGAAAAAAGTCTTCATGTGGAAGGGAAAAAAAGGCTTACACTTTGGTGACAAATTCATCGTCTCCAGGGTAGGGTGAATATTTCTAAGGTCAACCTTCCAGGACATTAAAGCAAATTGGAAGACTTCTACATATTTTCATAAGATGGCACATAAACCCCAGGAAAAAAAAATATTCCGAGATCACTGGAAAAGGAAAATACAACTGATGTAAAGATGACATTGCAACTTACAAAATATTCTGTAACATCTCTCAAGAGAAAGGTGAATCAAAGCTGCTATTTTGCTACTTTCTTCCCCATGAGAAAGATGAAGACCTGTCATTCATCAAAGCAGGCCTCTTTAAGTTAAAGGAAAGCAGAAGAAACTACCATGTAACATTTTAAAGAGTAAGAGAATTTTCAGATGTCACCAGTCAGTTTCTTTTCTAGAATAATCCTTACATTTCTTACAAAGCACGCACGTCCACGTGCACGGAAAAGCTTTCTGCACAGGGCTTCTGCAAGCAGCACCTACATTTCAGTGACAACACTGGGGGAGGTTCTCCTGGCGAATTTTATCCCTGTTCAACAGTATATAAGGGATAGAGACTCCCACAAAAACAGCAACTTAATCATTGTTTTATAAACGATCATTATAGTACTAATTACAAACTCCACAGTGCATATTTTAGCTGAGCTTGATTTATAATATTACACAAAAGCGTTCTGAAGCTGAAAATTATTGCATATAAAATAATATTATATCCTCCATGAGTTAATAAAATCTTATTCTCTATAGAGTCTCTCTCTCAAAATATTCTCACTGATACAAATATCCAAGGTGAACAAAGCACGCGGACCCCAAATTTTTAGGGCTGTGCAAAATATTAGGCAGTGTACAGGGCCAGCTGGAGAATGCCATTCATTAGAAAACATGTGAAAATTCCCCATCCCAAAGGCTTCGCATAGCACTTCTAATTTTATTCAATTTAAATTCAATGAAAGAGATTCCATTCATTTCAAGTTTTGGAAGAAAGCTCTAGGTGGAAGCAGTGCCTTAAGAGAGAAAGAAAAAAATATATATGTTAAAAATCTATTTTCATCCATTCATCTTTTTCCACTTAGCAGCCTTGAAAAAGACCAGAAACAAAGAAATGACATCCTTCCACTGTATACTGCTCTGCATTGCTTCCTACGTGTAGAAATGGTCTTTAGACAGCTCCATACTTGCTCCTTCAGTTATTCCTGAGAAAGCCTAATTTCAAGGTTGTGCTGTAGAGGTTTGTGAACCACGCTGCATGTCTTTGTCAAGCTGCATCAAACTCACCTGTAGTTCTGCCCCACTACACCATGAGGAAAGCATCAGTCCTTACTATTAGACATACAAGATAAAAAAAAGAAAAAGAAAAGAAGCATTTTGAGTACTTCAAAAAACGTGATTTACGAAAAGCCCATAGTCAATCACAGATTTTTCACAATGTCTGATAAGCATGTGGTGCACAAAAAAATCAGGTATTTGAACTTCAAACCAGTACCTTTCAAAATGAATGTCCCTCTCTGGTAACTCACACTCACAGAGTATAAAGGCAACTAGCCTCAGACAGAAAAAGATCTTGTACTATTAAGATTATGACATCAGGTGATTTTGTCCCTTGGTATGCAAGAGAAAAGAATTCCTCAAAGAGCTTTCAGAAAAAACAGCAAAAATTTTAACTGGAGAAAAAGTACGTTTACCTTGTACGTAAGTCTTGTACGTAAGTCTGCTCTGCTAGCAGACTACTAGAACATTTTGTATGGAAATCACAATATTTGCAGCAATAAAAAAGCACAAGATATGCAGAGCTATAAGAGGGTGAATGGGAAGCTAAAATCTAAAAGTTACCATGAAGGAACAAAGGACTGGGACACTGATGAGGACCTGTAAGCACAAACCCTTTAAATATTCCAGCCTGTGTGAGGGAGAGACTTCAGAGTTCCCAAGTTCTTATTCTTATTTCACACAAAAAGTGTGAAAAAGTAAATAGCAAGGATATAAAAGGAAGCCTAACAACGTAATGCACACTTCTTAAAATAAAATAAGCCCTTGAAAGCTGAGAACTAAACTGTTTTTTTGTGAAATAGAATAGAATAGATTTTTTGTGAAATAGATAGAATTACAAAAGAAATCTGTAATATTCATATCCTTTGCCTGTCCCTCAACTATACTTACAGTGGAAGCTTGATCCCACACCCCTGAAATAGGTAATAGTTACTGTACCAGAAGATGAAAATATAGTCTCATCAAAAGAAAACCATGTTACTAAGTAGTCTGTTAGAACCTCAGAACATTCCCCTCAGAAAACTGTTGTTCTCAAGAGGCAGTAGTGGCTGGGTGATGACCATTGATCACTACGTTAGAAAAATCCTAGAAAAAAATATGTCAATCGTAAATGCATTTACAAACATTTTTCAACTTCAGCTGTTGTCTATTAACCAGATTCCAGAAGCAAGATAATTGAGAACTATTATATAGAGCCATAATGTCTATGTTTTTAGGTGGCTAACAGAAAATTTCTTAGCATCCAAGAAATGAGTACTTATATACACCCAAAAAAGGGGAGCACTCAGGAGAGGCTTCTAGTGACAAAAAAAAAAAAAATAAAATTCTAGTGATTTTAATCATTAGCAGATGCAATAGCAACTAGTTGTAGATGCCAAATGAAAAATAATGCTTAATCTGCAAGTGCACTTAGGAATGGGTGGTCGGAAGGATTTGGATTGACTACTCAAGACAGGAAAGATTTCAAAACATAAAAGCCTAGTCGATGGTAATTACTCTTGTAGACATGGTTTTATTTTTGTGTAGATCCTAAAGTCCCATCAACTTTCAACATGACTTGAGCTCCTCACTCAGGACAGAGCCTTTGGAAAATGTTCCAGTGACTACAGACTCCTCTGGTCTAGTTCATCCTGGGACCCTAAACCCCAGTTTAAAGATGCCTTACATGTCTCCTGGGAGTGGTGACCTACCTCAACAGGACTAGCAAAGTCTCCTGATGTAGTGTGCCAGCTGCTAGTTAAACAAGAACTTGCCACGCTCCTAAAAGAAAGCAAGAATCAAAAACTAGCCAGAGTAAGATAGAAGAGGGGTAGGACACCCAAAATACTCTATGGATATTTTGCAGTTGAGAGACTGAAAAATCTCTCCAGAATAGCACAATTACATCCTTGCAGTTGTGGAAAGCTCTGGGTAAAGATTTCCAGCATGCCTCTGGTTTGATTGCGCCATCAGTGCTCATATGCAAATGTGCAAATTATCAGCCCTGAACCTGAAGCACAGATTCTTATCCAGCCTCTGCATCCAGCACTGCTTTCAATACTTCTTTGCTCAGGCTGAAGTCCATGAAGATAATTATTTTCCAACCTTTTATTCCCAATGTCTTCATTCAATAAAGCTAGAGAAGTCTCTGTCCTTGTCCCCGTTCCACACCAGTTTTACAACCCAAGAATGCCTGATGGACATCTCTGCAGAAGGCTTCAGCAGCAGCTCAGAACTGAACGTATTATTTATTAATTGGGTAGGTACCAAAGCCTATCAAACCTCAGCTGCCGAGTTAAAGAATTTTGGCTAACATCATGTAGCTATTACTTGTCATCTTCTAGTTCATTCAGCCAATATGTTAGAAATTAAAAGACAGTTTGTAAATAAGGATCCACCTTGTACTGAAAAGTTTCTGTCCTGCATTGTCACACAAATGTTTAGGGTAAGCTGTTGGAACAAACAGCTGTAATTTTGGCAACATGTGAAAGATACCACATTTGCAAATCAGAGGAGACGCATGTAAGGTTCATGCATGCATACAGTGCTTTGCTGTAACTCCATTTGTTTATTGCAATTGTTATCCACATGTGAACAACAGCTCTCAGGATAAACGCTGTTACAGGAATACAGTCTCAAACCTGAAAATGAATAAAATATAAACATTACTGTGAAAGAAAGACCTTGCAAGGTCAACTGTAGAACAAGGGCAAAACCAGCTGCTACACACACAGAAGCATCAAGCTGCAGTATGTGTGGTTTGTATGCAGGACTCTAAGGAAACTCTGAAAACAGTGGGTCAAAGGAGAGAAAGGAAGAAGTATTACAGCATCAGCTAGGTCATGGTCTTAGCAGCTGAGCAGCAAAAGATATGAGAGTAAAAAAGCCAAAAGCACAAGCACACTACCAGCTCTTGAATACAGTCTCAAACCCATCAGTATCTTTTAACTGATTTTTAAAGAAGGAGCTAAAATGTGCTTAGCAACCACCAGCACCAAACACAGCACCGAAAGGTCAAGAAACATAGTATAAAAATAATCATCTAAATGTAAAGGGCAAATTCTCACTTGTAGTTTTTCTGCAGAACAGACCCACCCCTTAATCAAGAACAGTTCAGATAAATGTACAGGTCAGCTCCATTATCCAGTCTCAAGTCACTTGAAATTCCTGAGTAACCTATGAAACATTGCCTTACTTATTCACTGAAACTACTTTTACAAAGAAATCTATTTTCCTTAAAGATTTTAAGAAACTGGGTGTGTAACACGGCAAGGCAAAAGTCATGGATATCTCCCACAGTGTTTAGCAACAATAATCCTTGATATTTCTATATACCGCTTTCCAGATCTATGCCAATGCACTTAAAGAAAGGAAGCAAAAGACATAATTACTGTGATGTGGAAACTGCAGCGCAGAGGTATAAAGAAGGATGCCCAAGGTCAAGCACAGAACCCAGGTGTCCCGCTAAGAGTGGTATAACATAGCCCACGTCTCAGCCATGCAGGGAGCCCAGTGCTTTCAAATCAGAGCAGAGCAAGCTGATTCCAAGCACAAGGCTTCAGGACAGCATCATATTGCCCCGTGCTAGTCAGCCTGGTGCCTGTGGAGCACAGCGCAGCGCTAGCATGCCTACGTTGATGTGGGAACTTGAGTCACATGTCGTCTATGCGCCATTGTGCAGGCAGAGGGTGTTCAGGGCCCTCGCCAGGCACACTGCATCAACCCCCTTGCTGCCTTACTGTCCTCATCTCACATGCAGCAACAGCAGTTACAACAGTGGACAACACTCTACCTATGAAAATAAGCACCCAGAACATCCATGCCCTCTGTTTTGAAAAGCTAGCTTCACTTAAAAATCGCAAAGTACGCCCAGTATTCTCAAGGACTTCAACACTCCCGTACTAGATCAGCACCATTTACAGAAGAGATTTCAGTCCATGGGGCATTTTATGCTCTGCTGGTTCGGGGCTTGTTGTTTTATTTGGTTTGTTTTCTTTTAGGTCTCGGTCATCCTCCTTCCTCATCTTTGCAACGAATCTCATCTGAATCCTATCTACTGGGAAGGAATCCAATGCAGCACTAAATTTAAGGCTGACAATGTAAATCTATGCCTAATTTCTGTCCCAGGTTCAACTCCACACTGCACCAGTTTGTGTACCCCATGAGCCCTCCCACCCTCATCTCTTGATTTTGCTCTTATCTTCTTTTCTTGTCCCTCAACTACCTGTGCAGATATGATCTACGTGAGCAAGTCTGCAAGGCCCCTCCCATACCCAGACTTCTACGTACCAGCTTCTGCTATCCTTCCCAGGGAGAAATTAATTCATTCAGATAAATCATCCTTATCATCCTTACTGGTTATTCCAAAATTACCCAATTTCTGCTTACATGTTTGACTGTGAGCTTAGAAAATGGATAGTGCTTTCATAAGTGAAAAACTCCAGAAATACTATGTAAATAAGTATTTTTTTTAAGGCAGGCAGTTTAAAGAAGCTTAAATTCACACAAAAATACATAATTAATCTCATTGTAACATTGTGGCTGAGTAAAATTTAATGTTATTTGAATTATGAAACAGGGGTAAAACAGCTGCATTATTTACATACCACACTAACCTGATTCTAAAATTGTAATTCATAACTTGATAGCAATGTTAAAAGATATTTTTTGTCATGCCTGTAAGAATAAATCTGTTTTGAAGCCATTATATGGAGAGACACCCCCCCCCCCCCCCCATACACAAATACATGTGTAGGTATCTATGGCATGACCCAAATTATTCCTTTTTGGGGGGGAGGAACAGGACGGATGTTTTCCTGAGCAAGGCACACACATTGTTTGTATGCATAAACCTCTCATCCAACAGTCTTGGCCCTCATATTTGTTAACGCAGTTTATTCAGTTAAAGAACTGCATATGTATTTGTAACAACACTGATTTGGGAGCCCTTTTTTAAAAAAATAATTGAAAGTCTCATACATGAGGTCAGTACTCCTCAAGTATGTAGCATTCATACAAGTAAACAGATTAATATATAGTATATATTTTGATGACCTGATTAAGTGCCAGAGCTGGCACACACATGCGTGCCCACACACAAAATAAAGATAAGGTAGATTCTTTGTCAGAGATATATTTGAGATTAATGGGGAGTTGGCAGACTGAATGTGTTCCACTGCACTGAAGCAATTACCGTAGTAGGTAAAGCAAGTGATAAAGATTTATTTAGTACAAGGCTGATATTCATTAATCTCTTTAAACCCCATGTTAAGGTGGTTTAAAGTACTGTAGCTCTTCTCTGGAAAGGTCTGTTGAATCTATGACAGAAAAGGCAGACCTGCATAAATGCAGTGCAGCTCTCCATGGACTATGACATTTCTATACCTCCACAGGGAGGCAAGTATTTTAGATTAGTTTGGTTAGCACTGCAGATGCAGCATGCTGATTTACTAAACTCTGATGCAAGTTCCAAAAATAATTAGCTTATCAAAGATCCACCTTCCTTCCTCTCTTTTATTAGTGTGCTAAATATGGCATTGTTGCAAGGAAATAATTCATTTCAGTAGTGTTCAGACAGAAAGCGCAGATTTGTCAAAACTGAGGGTTTTAATAACAGCTTATTCTCAGTGCTGGCTTCTTTTGAATGATGCTCACATTACATGACTAACTAACCAAATGTCATTCAGCTACATAGCTCCTTCCATACTATTACAATAAAAGGAATTAGTAAGCATTTCTGAAAAGCGAGTTATTTCTTGGTCCAATATCATAAGAGCAAGCATCACAGATAGCTAAACAGACATACTGGACACAAGATATTTATGAACTGGGGTTGAGGTACCACTCAATAAACCTGTTGAATGGAAAAGAGGCTAAAGAGCCCTACAATTTCATACTTTTATGGCAGACTTATTATAACATATTCAGTTTAGGTGGGCTGTTTTTTTCCAAGGGAAACAAACAAACAAACAAAAACATTTTTATTTGGCATACAGAAAATGATCCCTTTGAAATAGGTTAGTTCCTTCAGTATTTAAGCAAGAGTCATTTCTCAACACATCAGTAAGAAAGAATATTATTTCAAGAGCCACAGTCAAGGTTCCCAGATACTGCCAGCGTGCATATAAATAATCAGCAAGACACCCACTGCCCCGCCTAATTTTTTATCTTCAGAAAGCATATTAAAATGATTTATTTCTAGTCTGCTACTCATAGCAAATGCAAGTCAGCCTCTCCTTACCTTGCCAGTGACAGGGATATCAGCAGAACCCCAGGTACCAGCTCCCCAGTGAACCGTGCCTGGGGCAAAATCAGCTGTAATAATTCCAGCAACTGGAAATGAAAAGGAGTGTTAACAGTAGAAGCTAATCCAGCACACATTGAAGTTACATCAACGACTTACACTACGAAGCAGATAAAAATAAAAATCACCAATTCTAAACGCAAAAATACATTCAATGAGACCCCACATAAGGAGTGAAACACATTTTAATCAATTTCAGTTAGAAGATATTTAAAGTCTATATTAAAACTTTCTCGAAGTAATAGAAGCATGCAGAAAAATGAATTAGAAAAAAAGTTTTGCATATAAAACCATAGCAAATCAGTAGGTATCCTCTTCATTTTAATACTATTAACTTTTTTTTTTTATTATTAATGGTTTCATTCTGTAGGCTTACTTAACCCAAGTTGGCACAAAATAATGGGGTTGGCCCACTGTTTCTCTAACATTTTTACACCCATATTCCTCCTTATCTCTTTCCTGCTCTCCCTCTCTCTATGTGGTCTCTACAGTTTCGTATTTTCATTGAAATGCCTTCAAGAAATGCCTTTTATTCCAGCAACATGAGATGGTTCCATTGTGCTGACAGAGTTGCCTTTTCCAAAAGAGCAAAATTCTCCAGAGACCGGGGTTTCCAGATCTGAATGCTTAATTTCATATTCTAGCCCAGCAAGGGCAAGGATACAAAAATACTGGAGCAGGTGATCAAACTACACAAGCTAGTTATGTTGAAATATTCCTTCATTTTCAAATGTTGTTTCAATATTAACAGCTATCAAAATATTTTTGAAGATCGCTATTAACATTTCATACGTCTATCAGCCTATCAACAACGCTACTCACTACCCACAAAACTCTGCCAGTTTTTAAACACAAAATTAAAAGAACAGATATTTTTACTAGATTGTTTTTTTAAAAAAATGCTTTGCCCATCAAACAAAAGCAAATATTAGCAACCACCAGTTTCTTTTATCCCATTTCTTAGTTGCTTTGCTTTCCTTGGCTGGGAGGTAAACAAAATACCTTTTTCAGTGTACAAAATTTTAAAAAACAGTACCAAAATACTTTGCCATGAATTTAAGAACAAGAAATGTTAATATCACAAACATCATGTTACAGCTAGCAATTGTCAACTTGTTGGTGTTCAGCTCAGAGAATTTGTAATCATGACTTTTTTTCCCAAGTCTTCTATGCCTATTCTAATATCTGATAGGAATCTTCATTAGTTTCAAGGCCAAAATCTGAAAATCAATTTATCTGACTGAGCTGAGTTAAATAAAAGAATAATTAAAGTCTCTAATGAGCAAAAATCTTCCTTGTCTTTCAAATATTACTTAAATGCTAAAAACATAAGTGATTTCAGTGGAAGAATTACATCTTTCTTATCATTTATCTTCAGTTTTAAACTGTATCTCTAATAAAAACAGCATTATAAAAATAATGTCATGAATTAACTTTATTCTATGCAGTGACTGTTCCTGATTCACATTCAAATGGGAATATCCCTGTCTTCCCAGAAACAGACAATCACAGAACTCAAAGTTCTCCACATTCACCATTGCCTTCCAATAAACAAAAACAAATTTCCTAGACAACACCCTCAAGATCTATATAACACAGGGCTGTCCATCCTCTTTTCTCAATACCAGAAAACCACAGGGCAGGAGCCCGTGGTTCTTACTTGAAATACCCCCAACATCACAAGCAGGTGTAAGGAAACAAACATCAAGGCCAAACAAAAATAATTTTTTTCAAAACAATTTTTTAAATTCCATATTTGATTTATTTTTTTTTAATCAGTGTCCTCAGCCTTTCTCATAGGTGAGATGCTCCAGTCCACAAAGATGATTAAGGGCCCTTTGCTGGACTCTCTCCAACAGCTCCATCTCTCTCTTGCCTACAACTACTGGCAAGCACAAGAGGTAAAGGGGAGAAATCATGATGCCAGAAAAGTTGTTATGACAAATTCAACATGGTCACATAACTCATAAAAGGTGAAGTCACCTGTGAATTTATTCATATTCATCAAGTGCTTGCCAAACCACAGCACCAGCCGATCACATTTTCTGTGTGAACCAAACCATTTACAGAAAAGCTATTTTAAACACTGCTTATAAGAATTTCCAATATTTTCATGTCCCAATACCTCTCAAGTCAGGCTCCCTCAGTGCCCTTAGTCAAATGATATCAGCCTCAGAAAGAGAGAAAGATTTTAACAAATACATTTTAGAAATCTCAAAGTGATTAAAGTAGTTTTTCTATGCATAGTAATGAGGTGGTTTTCAGGTTTGCTCTTAAAGGGCTCAAAGCAAGTTTGAAGATGTGATCTCAGAGCTAAAAGTGACATACCCACTGGAAAGCTGGTAGCATCCCCTTCACACGATTGTGTAGAAATCTAATGTTTTTAACCTGGATATTAAAATAGCTGACTCAAAACTCACCATTACTACTAAATTGACCCTAGGTATTAGGCAAGTATTGTCATTGGAAATACAAATACTTGATGAATGAGGGAAAATATTAACTAATATTTTTTTTAGAATGTTTTAGAATGACCATATAAAAAGATATTAATCATTAAAGGGCAGAGCTGAAGGTTAATAATACTAAATAGCAATAGGAAAATCATCACTGTGTCACTAAAAGAGCCAAAAGTATTTGATAACCATTTTTCACATGGCCACATAATTAGCACTACCCCTCTGCTACACGGGTATGATCATCATTAAGGATTTATGCTAGTGAGAGGTATCACTGTGCAACTATATTTAAAATAAACTTGATCACAGGATTGAAATAAATTGCTAAGATTCTTGTTGCCATAACTCATTATACTTTCTTAGTAGAATACTTGATATTCTTTATTTAAAAGAGATTTCTTGAAAACAGTGAAACACTTAAGAAAAAAAACACTGGAAAATAATAATAATAAAAAAACAGGACAACTACAGGCTTTTAGGTCTAGCTCTCAAGGTCAACTGATATCATTAGACTTACATGAACTCAATTCAAGTTACAGCAGGGAAATCACATTAGGAAATATGGGTCAAGTCATCCTGCAGTAATAAAGCTGTTACCTCCAGACTCAATTGTTGAAAAATTCTGTAAACCCTGTCATAGTTTAGTATTTCTAACATTAGAATCACAATTTAACAATGAAGTAGACCAACATTTAAAAAGTGTCACTTAAGTATTTATTCAGATGTTCTGATGAAAAAAATATAAACATACGAATACAAACAATATCTCAGTTTTAGTCCATAACCATTTGGTCCCTAACCATGTTCAAGCAGCAGAAAAATATATCGAGATAAATGAAAACGCCCTATGCCTTGCATACTGAAATAGCTAGGATAAAGAGCGACTTCAATGTCTGTGTGAGCTCAGGTGTAGGACTGGACTGATATGACCAACACAGTAAAAATACAAGGACCAAAGAGACCAAAGAGAATAAATGCTATGTAAATATGAATTACAGTGTCAAATTCAGACGAGGTGATGAAGTGACATCATCAAGTAGACAGAGCACTAAATCTAGGGCACTCAGTTACTACAATCATACGCTCGGTATAAAAATTAGGTTGCAACATTCTCAAATGTATATTCTCATTTACAGTTTAGGGAGGCATTTTCCAAGCACTCGGTGTTGGTGTTACTACTCCCAGTGAAGTCACATGGACGTTAACAATTGATTTCTAAGGAAGCAGGCATAGACTGAGCACTTTTGAAATCCCACTGTAAACGATTTTCATGGAGAGAATCTGAGTTTGTATGGCATCCATAGGATTACAAGCACCTCCAAAGGCTTCCAAAGAATAATTAGATACAAATTAGTGCTCGGTATACACTTAGTAAGAGCTTGCAGAACCCCTCAGACATTCAAACCTGCTTAGCTGAGGAGGAAGATGTGTGCAGGTATACTAACCCCCATTTTCAGCAATTGCTGCTCATATGAACAAACTGCCAAAGATGATAAAAAGCCAGCTACAGTGGACACCTAAAAGCTCCATAAGGGATCCCCACAAACCTTCACTCCCTCCTGCCCATTCCCAGCTCAAACACTCCTTGGTCCCTCTCGGAACTTCAGGCTTCAGCTCTAGCTTTCTTCTCATCCTCCCGCCCCTGCACGGAGCAGGCAGAGCAGCACTGTCTGCAGACACAGTAGCGCCGCAGATCGGGGACAGCCCTGAAAGAAGGACAGTAAAAAATGTGCTCATGCACTGTACTGCCTGACCACAGTATGGGTTTAACAGGGTTGGAGCCACAGCTCAAAACATTTAGACACAGAGAAAGCTTCTGAATACTCTAAAATTAGGTATCCCAAATGCTGACATTGTTTCAGATGATCACAACAATTAGCTGAACCTGTTTTGTATGGTTTTATTTTACACTTTTTTAATGTCATGCTAAATGCAATTCTCTTTCCAAGTTCAGTATGCAAGCACACACATTTTTTCCATACATTACTCAAATTTAGGCCTTGAAGTACTAGTTGGATCTCTTTTTCAGAAGCTAAATGCGGTGGAAGCCATTTAAATGAATAATGCTTTTTTTTTTTTAATGGAACAGTGAAGTAATATAAGTGGGGCATATTAATTCCCAGACATGTGAAATTTATTGTCACTTAGATGCCCACTGGGAATAATTTATGCATCCTCGATTAAGAAAATATTTTTAATTTGAATTTGCATATTTTACTCATTATGACTAACCTTGACACAGTCCTTTTTGGAGGTGCCATGCCCTCAGGTGGGAGTTTACAAAGTGCCCATTTACCAGGAAGAAATAATGAAACAAAAATGCACATGTCTTCTAATGAGAAAAATAAGGTGGGTCTTGGACAGTATGCACCCTGGCTTACAATAGTCTTCAACGCTGTCTGGTGCAGTCAAAACCAGATTAGATTTGATGAAATAAAGGTGACCTTTATTCAAGTGCATGAAATCACAAAAAGGGATAGTATGGTAAATTCCAGCACAAGAAGAAAACTTCAAAATAAACAAATAAATTATAAAGTCACATGGGTCAAATTGAGACAAAAACTTTCTGTAAAATTAATCTCTCCATTATCTGCCATTACAACAAAATGCACACGCCAGTGAACAGCTTCTGGGAAAGCCTTCTGTCTTCATAGCTTTTTTTTTTTGACAGATCCAGCAACTCTGAAATTCTTAGATTTATAAAACCAAAATTTAAAACTCTTTTCCCTAAACCATGGTCAAAGTCAATATTAAAACTCTAGTCTCTAAAATATTCAAAAGCACATATACTAAAGAAGTTTTTAAAAAGAAAAGATAAAGCTATTTACATCTCAAAATTTCACCTTGCAAAATTTCCTGATTCTCCTGGCCTCTACCTGGAAGCACAGAGAAGCAACATCGTTAAAAAAACAAACAAACAAAAACAAACAAAGAAACCACCTTTTCCTTCCACATTTGGGCTCTGCTTCTGCGTGAACAATGCCCACAGATCTCATTGCTGTGTGGATGAGATGGCCAGAGCCAGCAAGGCTGAAATAGGAAGAGGCGTATCAGACCACAGCAATACATTGATTTAAGGGGTAATGCACTCACCCTTACATAATGTACAGAATGCTGCTAGCCTTCACCATAGAAAATAATATCAGAAAAAAAGTCTGAAGGAGACCAAGACCCCCAGGCCCTCACACAGATGCACAGCTTTCACACTTTTGCAGTGAAGCACTATGCCTCTAAGCTTTGACAGAAAAATACTGAAATAGTTCAAAAAAGCAGTCAAAGTATAAGTTAAGTGTGAAGAAGCATTTGCATGACCAATTAAAATGTGGTCACATTTAGTTATTAAAATTAGAGAAGGATCTGGCTACAGCAAAAAAGCATAATGGATCATTCTGAAAAATCACTGTGGGCCGTGTGGGATGCACACCACAGAACTGGAAAAAAGAACTGTGATGGACAGGAGGAGAAATGCACCATGGCCAACGTGCAATTACCTGTCAACTAAAGAGCAGAAGAAATGGGTGGTTACGGAGAACAAGTAACCAATAAAATGGAAAATGCAGAAGAGACTTTCAAACATATTCAGTGCCTACACAAAGACCTTAAATACCCAAAGGCTGTCTTAACAGTAGTCTAGCACTTTTCTGGGCAGCTGATGTAAAGTTCAGGAGCATAGCACAGTGATCTCCAGAATGAGAACACTGCTGCAAGCTGTTTTCAGGGAATTAAAGACATCCAACTCCAAAAACGGAAGGATGGCCTGCACATTCACAAGCATCCCTGAATAATTCACATATTCTCATTCATGCATAGCTTTCTTCAAGCAGATTAATCCTTAACTACTACTTTTTACTCGAACAGCTAAAGATACATTATGACTTATAGTCTAAGGATTAAGTCTCCAGTTTGCAAAAAAATATTATATACATAAAAATAAGATGAAATTCCAGGCAACCTCAAAGGTTTCTGAGGTTTATGTTTTAAAGTTCTGACTGTTTTCCTACGAGCTTCCTAAAGAAAGAGGCTGCAATTAAAAATCTGTGGCCTTCTGCTAGTACAAAATCAGCTGTTCTATAAAGGCTCATACAACTACTGCACAACTGTACTACAGAGGAAACTAGGCAGACTCCGCAATTCACATCACTTATTAGAACTTCAGTTTAAAAATTAAAAAAATAATAAAAAAGTGCAACAGCTGATTTCATAGGGAAGACTGCAGATTTCAGAACTCCTTACAAGCGGTAGAGCTGAAACGTCATGCGGGTTTCAAACATGATTGAATTCAACCTGATTACCAGGTTGGCATGGGTCGGCACCGTGTCGGTTACAGGGCGAACACTAGAACACTATTTAATTTACAGCCTGCAATCAAACCCATGCAGGTGGACTACAGCAAGCACGAGAACCCCACCATAGCTGCTACAGCTCTGTGAAGAGACGAGCCTGTTGCTCATCCGGTGATATTACAGGAATTGGGACTGACTCTCAGCAAATGAACTATGACCTCCCAAATACCTGAGGAAATACATTTAGGAAAAAAAACAAATGTTACTCAGAAAATCCACTTGTACCACCCTCACAGCTGTATCTCCCAACAACATCTTCTGTGAAATGCAGCAGAAACTTTCTCACAACTTCTTCAACTCTCCATTTCCAAGCAAAATTAATATCAAAGTTCATGAACAGCACAGTATTCCTACAGTGCTGTGTCAGCATTTTAGATCCCAAAAGGTAGGATTTCCTCAACGGAAGGATTTCCACAGAGTCTAGACCAAACCATATGCAACTACAGCTAATCCAGCTGGAAATACTAAGATCGCAGTGGCAAAGCCAGGGGCTTTATTAGTGGTGAGCAGCTGCTTCCTTAAGAGGACACCATTCAGTTGAAATATGTCCAGTCCCTTGAGAATAGCTCTGCTTGCGTTACTGTTCTCAGCTGCAGTTTAGGAATTAAAAACTAGTTGTTCAGAGCAGTGGGATTACAGAGCAAGGTATTCTTCATTTTTTGTTTACAGAAGTAAAGACAGTGTAAATAACATATTTCTACGTGTATGAGCGTGTTTTATATATGCATTGCTGCAGTTTAAAACTTTCTTTACTTTTCAACACGAGCTTTCAGTTTCCTTTAATACATAACTGCCCAAGATTTCTTGTTAGGTTTCTGTTAAATACATATAATAGAAGGATGAAATAGACATTAGAAATCCCACTAAAACATTTATAAAAGACAAAGAAGCCATGGCAGTACAAGAAAATAGCTGTCACACAAGATCAAATGCATTTCCTTGCTTTATCCTGGCAGTGCCCCTGCAATGCAGTGGGGTACACTATGGACATGTCACAGATGCTCAACACCCAAGCTGGCAGCAAGGGAAAAAGGAAAAATGACTAAAAGATTGTGTGATAATCAAATTATGTCCTTACAACATATATACTAAAACACACATCTGCTACACACAAAGCCATCCTTAAGAGCGCAGTGCAGTTTCAAACAACAGCATTTTCTTAATGAAAACACACGGACTACAATCTCTGTAGGCTGAGGATTTCCTCCTCCGTCCTGCAATGTACCCCAGTGCCAGAGGAGAAAATGGTCTGTGTCACGTGCTATAACCAGCTGATATTCCAACGGAGAACAACCCGTAACATCTCTGGAAATATCACCAATGGAAAAGCATAGCTGAAAACATCCTTACCTATTACTTCATATGAATAATAAATTTATATGAATAAGAAATCTAGGAATCAAGCCTGATTTCTCAAATACATAGACACAGAACACAGCGGTTTTGCTGAATCATTGCACTCGATTCTTAAATGTGCCTTTTATAGAGGCATTATTCCCAAGTACATGCGGCTTAACCTTATTTTTGAAATTCCACGTTTCTCTATACCATCCCTGGAGTATTACACAGCTTAATTAGAATCAAAATAAAATGTATCACTTTTTCAGCCAGGTGGAAAATGTCAAAGACCTAAAGGATTTAATTTTGATACATTTAAAAAAAAGAAGACTGAAATACTTACTTATGCCTACTGTTTTCTAAAGATGATTTGCTGAAAAATGTATTAAAAGCAGCAAGTCAATTATGATCAAGCTCAGACAAATGATAAGAGAAATCCATTCTTGTAACTCTTCACCTAAAAAGAAACAAACAAAAAGAAAACACCAGAAAGTAAACTGATCAAAGGAAAGAGGAAAAAAAGTGCAATGGGAGAAAAATTAAATACTAACAGTTTTTAATCTTATTAATTTTAAAACCTTATTTTTTTTTTTTTTGCATTTCCCCAATGAATCTCAACAAGAATACAGAGGCTAAATTCTGTGTAAGTGAAAACAAAAAAGACTTTATATCAATAAAAATAAACAATCACATATTAAACAGTCTTTTTCCTAAAGGTTAAATGTTTGTATGAAGAAAAGTAAAGTAAAAATTCTTGGGCACAGTGCCTCACTTTGCTGCAGGAGTTCTCTCCCGTTTGCCAACAGCCACCTGACACAGTCCCTCACACCTCCATCAGCCAGCTAAGCAGTGCAGGCGTTCGCTGAGAAGCAACTCCGTGCTTCCATAATCTGCCAGAAGCTAAACCAGAAGCCTTGGTTTACACTGTGATCCACTGGAACTTTTCCCTGCCTTCAGGATGCAAGGTGACTTGCTTTAGGCTGGAGAAGAGAGGACATTTAGCCTGGTCCAGCTGATCTCCAGGAAAAATGTAAAAAAGGCTGTAGACTTGCAGTATAGCAATCTGTAGAGGACATGTCTTACACTCTTAGAGAGAATAGGAGCAACAAGAAAATGTCAGTGAGCTCTCTATGCCACAAAGTCCCAGAAAAACACAAGTCCATGAGCAAGACCATTACAAAGACAATGTGAGTTAATCTCACTAAATCTGCAGCCAACTCACCTTAGCATCACTAGTTGAAAGTCTTATTTTTTTTATAAGCCCCTAACTTAGAAACCATTTATGACTACTGTAAATGTCATAACACGTTTTAAAATATGAGCAGCTGCAAAAATTTACACCAGCCACAGCCCAAGCTCAAAAAGGTGTTTTTGTTTTGTTTTGTTTTTTTAAGTTTTAATCTAATTTTCATATAGACTCAATAAAAGAGATGACAAAACATGGAATCCATTACTTGTATTTAATGATTTATAAAGTCTGATGACCTAGAGAACTAAAACTGAGCTTGTTTTGCCCAGAAAAATCATCTCACATGCGAAGAAGACAGAAAAAGTGCAATCTTTAATCACCTGCATTACTGGTTTCAGTTAAGAACACAAAATTGGTTTAATCTTACACAAGTTATGTAGTTCCAGCCTGAATCCTTACAAATATAGATGTTTGAAATTGCCTACTCTCCTTTGAATGAACCTGTTGATTTTTTTAAAGTAAAATCTGAATTACTCGAGTATTACATTATGTTGAATGTTGATTTCTTTAAAGAAAAGAATTCATCGACATTCATTGACGTTTTCTTGTTGCTCCTGTTCTCTATGACAGTGTATGACACATCCTTTACAAACTGGTATACTACAACTCTATAGACTTTTTTTCTTTATTTTATTTCATTTTTATTTACAGAAAACAGGCTGGAAAAAAGGAGAAATGCACACCAGCCCAGTCCCTTCTCCAAAAGCAGTCCATGTGTGGTTCCGGGCCAGGAGTTCATCTAATTTAAAAGGTCAATATTGCAAAAAGTTTTTAAAAGAAACACAAAAGATTTTTAATTGCTTAAGGAACCATAAGCACTTCAGCATTGATACTGCCAGTCTTCTAGATGCTAAAACACAGTTTGGACTCAATCTTTGATACATGTTACACCATGTTGGGGATTAGGAATTAAGTTCCAGGGTTGCATATAGCATAATATTAAATCACACACAATGCACTATGAGCAATCCTCTGCTGGCCCAATCTACTGAAATGATTTATGCACAGAAATTTTAACTGTACAGCTGGGAGACTGCTGCACATTTGCACCTTCACAAAGAACCCCTGTCAAGCAAGTCACCGGTATAAATGCCATTTGGGCAGGTTTTAGACTGGCGTGAGATTTAGAGTTTCGAAATAAACCCACCTTCTTTCAATATGAAAGGACAACCAACATATTATATGGAAAGTATGCAGTTTCTTATGCACAAACATATAAATACATTTTATGGCAGTCACATAACAAAAAAAGAACCACCAGCATTAAATAAAAGACCTGCCACACTGCAACCTGTTGTTACTCCTCAGAGTGATTAAAATACGACTTCACCATGTTGAAGTGTCTCTCCTCCCCCTCGCACCAGCAAACCCTTTCTTCTTCGGTATTTGTTATACATTCTCATTTATATTATCTGTCTAGCTGTCTGTCCTTAGATTGTAATCTGCTTAGAACAGGCACTTTCCCTTCTTGACCATTCAGCAAGCACTGCAGTTGGTGGTACCATGGACAAATATTAAATGAAGCTCTCTGAAAAGAGAAAACTGTAAGAGGGAATTCTATTGTGTAAAACAAACGTTCCCACGGAAGAGAGCTAAGGTACATGACTGAACTAGTTTTTACTCAAAAGACTATTCAAAATATTGAAATGCTCCTCTGCATGTTGTTTGCTTGCACATAGACAGAGATGGCATGTTTTTGTGGGCCTCATTCGGACAGCCTTCAGGAGCACAAGCTTCTGCTGAAATTTTGACAAGAAACATGACTCGTGTAATTGTTTTCGGAAATTTAATCAGTGCTGTTAAAAATAAGTCAATGCCAGAAATGGGAGTTGCTTAGCAATTCCTCCTTAAAAAGCAGGTTATATACCAGGGAAAAGATTTTAAGCAAACCATATTTCATCTTGCAAATGGAACAGTGCATGAATGAAAAACAGGGGCTACAGGCTGACAGTATCTCTAGAGCACCTGCTTGCTGCCCTGCTGTAAATTTAAGTAACCTTGCAGCATGCAGTAACTTTGAAATTAGAACCTGTCAAAGAGACTTTCTATATTATTTGTTTCAGTGCCTGCAAGTTTTGCCTTTCTGTTGGAGGGGAATCTCCACCTAGTTTTATAAAATTTGAAACAAAAAAAATTCCTCCAAGCCTCAGTTCAGTGGCAAAACAATTCCACAATTAAAAATCTCCTGGAAAAAAAACAAAAAAACAAAAAAACAAACAACAACAAAAAAAAACCACATGAGATGTATTCAGGTACAGCTGTGAAAAGAGTTTGCACAATTTGCTGCGAAGCTCCACTCAAACCCCCTCCAATCCAGTACCCTTTTGCCCTCAGCATCCACCTTCTCCCCTGTTGAAATCAAGAATGCAGAGTGGATATTGAAATTAACTAGTACAGTAAGTGAACTGCAGAATTAGTGCCAGTCTAGCAAATTAAACAAGGGAATAACCTAAATTTTTTTCCATTTTTCCTTTTTTATTACCAACAAATTAGAGGGCTCCAGTAGATTTTATCAAATACTGAGCTCCCCACTCTCTTTCTCAAACTGCATAAATGCCTTGAACTCCCAAAAGAACATCGCCATTCCTTAGCCCCATGTAGTTCTCTTTCATTTACCCACTTCCACAGCACCATTTTCAAAGACTTATTTTAGCCAAAGGGAACAAAAGTGGAAATCCTGAAAGGAGATCTGCAGATTTTTCCAGAATTTTTACTCTGCCCCCTCCACCAACTGTCCACAAGACCTCAGCTCCCCTGCTGAGATATCCTTTATGGATGACTCCTAAGGCACTTAAAGATTAAAACAAAGGAAGAGCTTTACAAGTCTTCCGCTGCAATGCCAGCCATAATAGTTTAGTCGCACTCTCTGAACACAAAAGAGAAGCCTACCCTTACCTTTGAAGTTGTAAGCCTCAGTCAAATTCCAGAAAACAGCAGACAGGCATGACAACGTATTATATAATTTATTTTGTGAACTACACAGAGACACGCACATACTACGTGATCTGATCGCACACTTGAAGTACAAAAAAAAACAGTTATCAGCTACCAGATTGAACATGTTTTCTTTAAAAAGTAGTGCTAAACCAACCAAAGTTGATAAACAGCCTGATGGAACAACACCGTAAACATTCAGAAGAATAAGGAAAGCGTCTCTTTAATGCATAAGCCGTTCAGAATTGAGCCCCAAGTGCTGCGCAACGCTAACTACAATAGGCAGCCTGCAGGCTGCTTCAGAACTGCACAGGCACTGAATGCAAAAAAGAGCCACAGTGCTGCTGCGGTGGCATCGGCTCCAATTCGAGCACAATAAGAGGGCAGAGCACAGCCTTCTTCACTTGCATCACAAAAGGAAGAGACCAGACATCGCAAATTTTGTGTGCATGCCCTCAAACTGATGCTTAACAACACAAAACTTTTTACACATAAACTCCAAACCTCTAATTGATATACACAACTGGCTAATTTATCACATTCTTCCTTCCTCACAGTATCACTTGCTTTGCTTTCAAATAACGCTTAATTTCCAACCACTCCCAAGGCACAATTTAACCTAAATAAATCCATTCAGGTATGCTTCTGTCATCAGTTATTTTTCAGACTACTAAATTGTAACTATTTATTATTGCTTTGAATTTTGTGCATAGATATGAGATTAACTGGTGATACAAATAAAAGGCCAGTTTCAGTGATAGTTTTATTCTTGCTAGAACTAAAAGCTCTTACCCAAGCAGCTTCTCTACAACTCTGGAACAAGACCATAACCTGCCTGTATCAGTAATTCTGGTATCTTCAGAAGAGGCCATCACGGGTACCTGCTCTGTTTTGATGCATCCCCCCTGGAGCACTCTGCACATACGGAAAAAAAAAATAGATTTAGAAAGATGGCAAGTCCGACCACATATGGAGTTGATCCTATGCGTTGTGCCTCTGTGCAAACTCCTTCAGGATCAGGAAATAGCTTGCAATGTCATAAAATGCAGATCTCACTATAAAGCTGACAAGTAAAGACAAACAATGGAACTTCTTTTACCAAGTCTAACCTATGCTAGCAAGCCTTTCCTTTTCCCTTTCCCTTTCCTAAACCTTCAGAAAAACTCATCTTTATGAAAGAACAAGCAAGCAAGCCTTTCCTTTTCCCTTTCCCTTTCCTAAACCTTCAGAAAAACTCATCTTTATGAAAGAACAAGGCATAGCTGACTTTTAAGAAGGAAGCAAGACCACTCGAAACAGGAGTTCTGGAAGAGCTGAGATATAGCCTGCTGGATATGCCTGAGCATTAATTTGCAGAGAATCCCGTATCCTATTTTGCAACATGTTTAAGAAGAAAAGGCATATCAGTAACATCAGTGACAGGATATCTGAATGCGACAAACTATCCTATGGGATGATAGCTTGATATAACCACACATGTATTTTCTAAAGCTAAAAAACATATTTTGACCATTTATTCTGAATACTTGGATAAAAAAGGACACAGGCTTTCACTCAGTAATGTCTCTCTTGAGCTCTCTAGATTTGAGATGCATTAGAACATGTGTCTCGAGAAAATTACAGTGTTTAAATCAAGACTTCAAGTGACAGAGAACCTACTGGGGCAAGATGTTCCAATGGTTAATTACACTATGTTCATTATGGTACATAGGGCAAAACCACTCTGCTCAGGAGACATATTAAAGTCACTAGAGGACAACAACCTAATCTGCTAGCTCCAATTTACTTTGTGAAAGAAATTCAGGCTAAAAAGACAAGGCATACACATGCTTTCTTAAAGCAGGAAGTGCCATGGCATGCTCCACACCAAGTGGAACCTCCTCATCTCCTTAATTAGGGCCAGTATATCATCCATCTCTGCTGAAATCCTGTCCGTTGCTGTATAACCCAATGCGAAGTCTCAAGTTTGAAAAGACTGCAGAGTTCATCATTTCAGCCTGGAATAGGCAAGGGAAAATATGCAAACAAACGCTTTCCATCTAAAAATATTGAACAGCATGCAAAATAATAATCTAATAACCTAATGCAATGGAAATGCTTAAGAGTTGAAACGCAGCAGCTTTTTAGTAACACAAACTGTCTAGGACAAGAAGAGATTAATATTTTATCCCAACTGAATTTCATGAGGAATTTTGATAAGAATGTAATTTCCCAAGCTGACTTGCAAGCCAGGCCTGTGAGGAGGTGTAACACCCCTGCTTGTATGTGAAGCAGCCTCAAATCTATAATTATCGCACATGTCCAAGAGTTTAGTTTTACATATCATCCAAAGTCAGCACTCCAGCTGTACACTGGCTCATAACGCTATTCTTGGCACTGTTTATAAACACAGTACCATTTATTTTTGTCTTGAGCATCTCCTAAATGCTTTGCACAGGACACTTATCCTAAGGGACATTCCATATGAATATGCTCATCTTGTAAAATCTGGCAAGATTACATGAGAATGGCACATAGGATATACTAGACAAAAAGAAAATTAAACTGGCTGGGTAAAATACCTATTCAGACTTTTTCATCTTTGGTTTCTACACACATTGTGTATGCAATATACATTAACAGTGAAACTCATCAATGAAACTGCACTGTGTTCACAATATAAGTTTAAACACTGTAGGATTACCATCATTTAACCTAACAGAATACTGCAATGCCTGTACTGAAGCCTTTCTACACTTTAGGACATTCACATTGACATATGTTCATCCATGAAGATATACAAATACATTCTTACATTTCTTTAAGAGTAATTAATTCTAAAAAGCTTTTAGAGCACATTGTAGGGTATTCAGCACAACACTACCATCACCGCAGTAACATGATGCTAAGCACTGCACTGGCACCAAATCACTCCATTGGATCAATATTGTTCAAAGAATTTTTAAGAGGAAAACCTCACAAGGATCATGTAACTGCAATCTTCAGCCTGCACATCTGTCAGATAGACCACAACTCTTTGCACCAGTTCCTTCTTATCCTCTTCTCACTCACTAGTAATGCTTCAAGATCATTAATCATCCCTTGATGTTCTCACGGTATTACCACCCTGGGACAAATCACCATAACCCCCCCCCCCCAAAAAAAAAACCAAACAAACCAGCCTCCAACAGCTCAGCACCAGCACGGCTCTACTGACCAAGCAGAGACAACTGCAAGAATGGTGCTTTTGAACACATTTTTCAGTCTAATGAGGATTCTGGCAGAGCAGAATGAACTAGTGTGATGGTTTTCTCCAAAACTGAGATCGTAAGTGAGCTGCCTACCATTACGCAACAGGACTGGCATCTTCTAGCACACAGTGAGTGAGCAGATGATAGATAAAATGCAGTCAGGGTACCAGGCAAAGGGCTCATGACGCATGACACTAGCTATTGTGAGATGGAAACTTGCTGTGTGCTTGCAGCGGATCGGGAGGAATTCGTAATGCCATCTGACCTGTCAATGCACCAGTGCTGAACTGCAATCCACTGCCTAACAATCTGCAGAGCAGGGATATAGATGCTTTACACTGGGGTAACTACACTGATACATCCCATACCAGTTCTGATGTCTACCACACTGGGTCATAGTTTATGTAAAATAAATAAATAGATAAATCCCAAACAAGCCTGTGTGAGCAACCCATATACAGGATGCCATCCACTCAGTGTCAAACACACCAAACACGAAGCCATTACATGCTCTTTCTGTACAAGTATGTTCTGTTTACATATTCAGTTTTGCACAGAGGTCTAAAATGCTAATTTCTTGGCTAGCAAAATTGTCAGAAGAGTGTTGACTTCATAAAACAATCTATGAGGTATCTGGAATTTCCTATATATACAAGGCAGAAAAGCAAAGTCATCTTGTATTCTAGATTCATCCAAGATTTCCAGGTATCCAGATAATGTATCTCTGGAAACATCAGACATGCTCAGATACATCTTGTTCCAGGTATTCTGAATATATGCAGCAAATCCAGTGCACCTGCAGCACACAGCATTTCCATACACAATCAGCTTGTTGATAGCGATTCATGTTTAACGTCCTAAACACAAACAAGGTTTTATTCTAAAAGGAGATAACTAGGCCACCCTTGCTCACTGGAGGAATGATCCTTCTCAGCCACTTTTTCAAAGACAAGTTACATGGAGAACACGTTATTTTGAAGAAGGCTATACACTAAAATCAAATTACACGCACACCTCTGTCTTTTGCACAGGTAACAGCATCAGGGTTGACGTCTTCTCTGTAAACTGAAGCACCAGTGCACTGGAAGAGGAACTGCGCCACCACTGTACGGACAGACTGTGCTTTGTGAGGCACGCAAATAATACTGTGAGCATAGACAGCAAGGATCTGCCTTCTAACATAAGCTGTCTGATCTTAAGAAGCCTGTCCTAATGCTGCAGAAAACATCCTCTGGCCTCACTGGTCCCAGAGAAGCAACGCTTCAAATTCCTTTGGACACACTGTGGGAACCTCAGTAATAAAATATGGATGGGAAAGCCAGAGTTCAACTTTGGAGTTGGAAGTCCCAGGATCTTAGATTTAAAAAGAAATATCTTTGCAAGAGACATGTGAAAGGTAGATGCAAACTTGCCTTGCACACTGGAGATATTTAACAGGAATAAAATATTAACATCTGATAGTGATGCAATCTGTAATATTGCATATCAAACTTAGACAATATATTCCTGGATATCCCATAAATTCACAGACAGTGCAATGACAATAGGCAATTTTGCAAAGCTGCTGAGTTTCTGCTGAGCACAGGATATCTGCATTAAATAAAGCTATGAATCAAAATCTAGTTTAAAAAGCATTTTGGTTAGTTCATTTCCTTCCACCAGAAAGTAATTATTATCTAGCGTTCTCCCACACTTATCCAAGTACATAATGAAAGAGAAGCTATAGCGCAGATTTGGAGTTTAGAAGTTCTGCATGAACTACAATTTAAAACAAATCTGATCTCAGTATTTATCTAAATAAGAAAATTGTATATATTTCTTTAACATGTATAAGCTAATAAACTACCTTCCACTGCAGAGTTATCTATTTAGTGAACTGAAAGGACAGATTAAAAAAAAAAAAAAAAAAAAACACACCCAGATTGGGATAGAGATCTCAATTTACTAATTCAAAATATAAAACATTACAATTACAACTATTAACCTCTTAACTACATAGAGGTGGTGCATCAAGTTTGAATTAGATGCCTATATTGAACAGGAAGCCAAAGTAAAGACAGCGTGTCATTTTAATGTGCTTACTTAGACCTGTATAATTTTCACACTTCAAAATAACTACAAAACAGACATCTCTAATGGAAAAAAAAAAAAAAACTGCCTCAGATCCAGCCATCACATATAAATTCAAAGACTGAAAAAAACATTCATTTGAATTGCTGCTTTACAAGTGGCCAGTAAGGCACTTTGTGAAAATTACTGGTTTTCAAATGATATTTAAGTCTTACTTCGAGAGGAAAAACTCTTTCAAAGAATAATAGTTTTTTTTTATTTTTTTTATTCTATCTTCAATGGTCAGATTTCCATAATATGAACTGCTTGATAGTCACTTTCCCTTTAAATTATTTTTTAACCATACAGGCAGTCACATCTGATTTCTGATTCTCCTTACCTTACCTTTCCTTTCAATTACTTCAGTTCTTAATACGAACAATAAGAGTGCTCATTGCATGTCCTCTGTGGGACTCCTGGAACTTAGATACTCAATAGACAGGTGCATAGATAAGGATTCAAAGTCTTTGTTCCACTGTCCAGACAGAATATGTTTAATCTTTTTTTCTACCTTTTCTATGCCATTTAAACTTTAACCTAGTAGTAACTTTTACTGCCTTGATTCACAATTCAAAGGTATAAAGATGAAAAGTCCTTGCCTTGGAACGTAGCTTGAAAACTTCATTCTTAGTCTGTATTTCTTTTGAACTTCTTCTTGTGGTTTTTGTCTTTATTTTTCCAGGGTGCCAACTTTACCACATAGGACTTTCCAAACCTAACAGCAGGGCAACCCAGAAGGAAGAAAAGTAGAGCAAATTTGTCCAGAATCAGATCACCTTAATGGAAAATATTTAAATTACTGACCAGGGTTGATTAAGAGGGTAATCGGTCCATTCTTCCCCTATCTTTTCAAATATGCCAGTAGTGACAGACTCCTGTAAACATACACATCAGTGTACGAAACATGGGACAAAGACCTAATATAAAGGATCCACACCGTGTACAACACATCATGATCAACTGCACAGAAATAATTTACAGTAGCAAGCATGATATAAAAGTAAAGTATCTGGGTACTTAAAAGTATACCCTTTACAATAGATGAGGTAGCTGTTAAAGAATATTTGGTTCCTATGCAGATAAACATACAAATTTATGGAAGATTCGCATCTTCGAGATAAGGAGAGGGAAAAAAAAAGGTATCTTCCTGGAACAGGAGAGGTGGTGCTGCTGCACGTCCTGCTGATTTAGTAATCCACCAAGCTGCTGAGCAAGGAGCCAAAGGCATGGGAACACGTGCTGATCTGGTGCCCTACCCTGAGGGGACTAGCCTCCGACAGAAGGGCAGGACACCAACCTGCTCAATTTGCCACAGCTCATCTGTGAGAGCCCATCACGCTGTTTCAAACTTTGTATGGGAGCCATCCTATGAAATAAAAGGTTTCTCTGATTCTTCAAATGTAACGTCTTTCACCTCTTTCTTGGTTTAAGGGAGAAAAAAAAAGGCAAAGTCAGAAGTGGTGTATAATGCCCATTATCTGAACTGCTTTTCAAAGCTATTAACCAGAAAAGCTCACTTTTGTAGCTGCTTTAAGACCTTCTAACTAGACTGTCAGTCAGCTATGAAAAGCAGCATTGCCTGCCCACTGCTAAGAAAAACACCAGCAAGGCCAGGAGGATGCTCCGTGCCTCTCCGGCATCACTCCCCAGAGACCAATTACCATATCCTGCAGTCAGGCTGGGTGAAGAGCAGTCTGCTCTGCTGGGCAGGGCCTCGTTCAGGTGACCACATAAAAATAAAGCCAGCTTTATATAGCCAAAGCCACGTGATTGCATGTTCCCTGGAATAAGACAACCTCCAGAGATGGTGATCCAGTTTGGCTGCAGAATTTTCCAGGGCCCTACAACAATCAAAGCCTGGGATGGATTATTTTAATCCAGATAACACAAACAGCATTTGCTTATTTACTTATTTGGCAAGGATTTTAATGAGCACAAGGCCAAAAGAGGTAGCTGTGTCTATCTAGCACCCTTTACTTATCATATTAGGAAATCATATCCTATTCTTCCTCTTTAGGGAACTGCCATTAAATCTAAAAAAGTATATTGTGACATCTAGCCCAATATTGCTTAGCATCTTTATTTAAACTCCTACTTTGAGAATAAGAACTGAAAGTCAGTAAGTAATTGCTTCAAGAAAACAGCCATTGCTTATCGATGCTAGCACATCATTCAAATTACTTCCGAGTTACTAGAGCACTTTTCTTTACTGAAGTTATCTCTTTCAGTTAAAGGGAGATCAAGCGAATGCCCCCTTCAACAAGGTGAAAGCCATCAGGAAGACAGGACTACAGCATTGCTATCAGGTAGCAATGTGATTACCAACATAAATCCTGAAGCTATAAAAAGCATTTAAAGTAATTATGTAAAGAATATGCCCTCACACTCTACCATTTAAAAACCATTTAACTTATCATTTAAATTTACTAACAGATGTAAACTCTTTTCAAACACAAAACTGATGTCCATCACTGCATTATCCAGGCTGTTAAAGAAATTTCAATTTTAATTTATAGAGCTATGCAGACTTCTAAAGTGCTTCATTCACCATTTAAGTCTAGATTTATAACCAGAAATTAAAAAAAAAAAAAAAAAAAGAAAGAAAGAAGAGAAAAAGAAAAAAGAAAGGGCATATATATACTATACTTACCAAATCTGGGAAAAAAAAAAAAAAGCCAAGGAGTAGCACTGGAGAAGTCTGAGGCAGTATTATAACTAGCTTAAAAACCAAAAGACCTAAATAAAATGTTTTTAAAATAATTCAGATTAGGAGTTAACTCTAAGTTACCTCTGTCTTCACTAAGAGGAGGTGAATCAAATGTTTCTAAAGGAAGGGAGGGGCCCTCGGAGTCTGTTTTGACCTCCTTTTTCTTGGACCCTGTTCTTCAAATACCCAATAAGCAAATAATGCTTGGTGACCTAAGGACATTCCAAACACTTCTGCTTTAATATTGCTCCTCTTACTGCCCTTCCTGGCTATTTCTTATTTTTAGGACTCCTCTAGATAAGTACTAGGAACAAAAGTAAGTTATTTGGAATAGAAAATAACAAGAAATTGTCAAAAGAATGAGAGAGAGAGAAAAAAAAAGAAGTGGTAAAGACATGTCTGTGACTCATAAACCAAACAGGCACAATATCTCCTATGCAACTTATAAACACTGGTATTACTTCATTTGTAACGTTCAACTTCAGCTTGACCCAAAAAAGCAGCTCTTAGGTCTACCAACTAACATATGGTCCTCACAGACTGTACCAAAAGTGGGGCCTTAACATTTCTCATTTAGAGTTGCACGATTACCCGAGAAACATAGAAGATTATACAAGAGAATCAAATTCTGGAAGAAGTCTGCAGAGGCATTTTCCCTGGTTTAGGATGTATATAAAGAAGGCCTGACAGGTTTTAAGTTCTGTTATCTGCTTGATTCATACCTCAAAAATATTTTAGGTATGTTAAGCCTATTCTTCCCTGGTTTTCCTGCATGATTTACAGGTGATGTATTTTGAAATATAAGAGTTTAACAAAGACTTCTCTCTCAAATATTACCTAAAGATATGCTTAGATATTTGATGCACAAATAAGACTCAAAGAAATCCACAAGATTCAGATTTTAAATCACTTATTCCCTTTGGCATACTCAATCTTCATTTTTGTTATGTGCCTGCTGGCACAAATTCTTTAATTCTCTAGCTGTCACACACTGCTTCAACACCACCTCAAATTCTAATACAAAAGTAAAGTCAGTAACAAATAATCCTTGCAGGATTTTTTTTCTTCATAAAGAAAGAATAAAAGAAAGAAACCCATTTTTAACTTTATCGGACTCATTTGGAAATAAACTTTTTTTTTTTTTTACTTAAAAGTTGCTTATGGGGGAAGAGGAAAAAAAAGAAGGAAAAAGCATGAAGTTGGTTTCTATGCAATTTATGAAGATTTTTTCCCTCATTCTTAATGAAGTAGAGAAATTCTGCATGTTCACTCCATGATCTAAGTCGGTCAAGGAAAACGGCCACTTCTAAAGTAAACATGACCATTGTAGTAATTTTAAACTGTATAAATAGAAGCAATAACTTAAATCAAGTAGTCAAACTATAAAAATAATTCTAAAAGCATAAATACTTGTTTGTATTTACAGTCAGACTTGCCTATGTCTTTTTTTCCCTTCAAATAAATGTGTCTTTAGTGTTCTTGAGACAATTAGAAATAACTGTATTGGAATTGCAGTATGGCACACTGTGTCTAACAATAAGTTAATTATATTTCATTGCAAGTGTTCATTAGATCAAAAATGCTTCCTTTACTCTTCTTATGAAAGTAAAAAACATAATCGTAACTAATATATTTCCCCCTGTATTCATCCAAATACTAAAGACTAATATCTCAGGCACAAACATGACTGTCTTGAATACAGAGCAAGTCTAAAGTGGCAGTCAATAGATCGATTATTTAGTAAAGCTGGGATACAGATATGTTCCCTACAGCTTGCAAAACTGTCACCAGCGATATTGATTCTGCAGATTCCTTCGAACAGGTTCATGTTCACTCCAGCTTCATCTATGACTTTCCGCAGGTTTTGTTGCTACAGGCAATAAACTCACAAAACGTCCCAGCTGGACCAGGCGAAAGAGCTATGTCCTGTACTCCTAATTCAGAGGCAGATACTCAGCCTCTTACAGTCTATTCTCAAAGGTATAACAGAATCATAGTTGCCTTGTAAGTTTACAACTATTACTACGTTTTCTTATTACTGTAACCTGTGCATCATGTTAGCACACAGGGCAAAAGTGTTGCTCAGGGCTTAATATGTTGAGCACCAACACAAACAGAAGAAAAAAAAAAAGATGACTTCTCTATTAAAAATAGCATGCAAGACAGCCAGACAATGACCAGCTTAATTTCTCAATCAATTTCTCCAAAAACCCCTTCACAAAACCTGCACGACGCAAGAGGAATGAAAACCATACCTTAACCGCAGACTGATTTACAATCCCTACACATGCAACAGAACTGCCGTGGGTAGTTATGAGAGCACTTTCAAGGACAATCATTCATCCATATTTACCAGCTTGCTGAAACTACGTTAAAAAAAGAGAGGCCATTACAGAGGATTGTGAAGTAAGGCATCGAAAAGAGACTGCAGATTTTATACTGTTAACCTGGTTAAACTGGGAGAGAATTGTATGCCAAGATATTTTAATCTACCTGGAAGGAATCACTGACCCGGAGAATTACAGCACTTGAAAAAGAGGACAGCAGAAGGTACTGCTTCTTTGGTGACCTATACATCAAAAGCAGTTATACCTCTGTAGCGTATAAGATATTAACCAGGCACGATATACCACAATCCATAAACTGCAAACTGTGGGAAGGGTAAACAAAAGGAGATACATACTGCCTTTACGTTTCCCCCGAGCATCCACAACTGCGCACCAGCTACTGGGACAGAGGACCTTTGGTCTGAAGTTGTGATTCATTACATATATTGCTATGCCCTTAGTGAATGCTGAAACCAGGTGAAAATGTTCTTACCATCTGCTGTGGTCACCATTCCTTGTCAGAGGGTACTCGCCCGATGTAACATGACTCACGAGCATCACCAACGCGGCCATCGGTTCGAGCGATGTGTGGTTCATGATCCCAACAGGCCAGACTGCGTCGGGGAGCACCTGGACAGGTAGCCAGGTCCAGGATGAAGGGGAAATTTCCCTTCACTAAGACAATGCAGATCACCCAGGCTCAGTAGGGGTGTGCTTTTTTAGCCAAGTTCCAGCCTGATGCATTAAGGCTGCCAGCTGCGGAGGGAGCAGCTCCCTGCCTGGCACTGCAGCTCGGTGCTGCCCCGCTCTCACAGTTGCAGCCAACGTCTCGAACACAGAAAGTAGTGGAAGAAAGTCAAAGGCGAAGGACATCCTTGCCTTGGGCAGCTTCTGGTGGGGTGGCATTCAAATAAAGCATATGGAAAATTGTAGAACAGTTGGACAGAGGTTATAAACTGATGCCTGAAATTAAATTTCTCCACTACTACAACATGATAGTCCCAAAGAACCCTATTGACTGCCTTCTCTGAACCTAATGGTAGGAGGCAGCAGTTTTTATTCTCCTGGTTAACGTGATCAATGTGTTTAATGGTTATTAAACTTTATAAATGGTAGCTGCTCTTGGAGTAAAGCCAGACTGGTCAGTGTGGGTGAGTGCTGGAAGGGCTAGGGAGAGACAGCTTGCTAAGACCTTCACTAGTATTTTACCGACCGGTTTACTTAAAGATATTTCTCAGCAAGGCCTTTGGATAAAAGAGTTGAAACAGCTGAAATAAAAGAGAAAAAATACACAGAACCTGCACCCAATTCTGGACAGTCCCTGAAGTTTCTAGAACTTCTGTTTTTCTCTGTTTCCTGCTTATTTTTTCACATTAGTGGAAGCATTAGTGATGGGTTTTAGGTATCCTCTCAAGGTGAACTGCTCTGTTAAAATGGCCTTCTGAATCCCTTCCATGATATTGTAGGTCTAGAAAGCATACGCAATTGGCATTCCTCAGTTATGTCCTGCTCATAGAAACTGTACTGAGACCAAATTGCTTTGTACACAGAAGAATTTCTGTTGGCCTCAACAGCCTCTCCTGAAGCTGACTGACTATCTCGGCCTTCTAGGGCCTGATTGAAGCTGAGTCCCAGGTAGACTGTGGTGGGCTTTGGTTTACATCCATCAAAAATTTGCATAGACACCTTCTGTTTAGTTTAGAGCCACCTTCCCATCCTGAAGTTTTTAACTTTGTTATTTTTCTCCCCCAGACTCGTACTATGGCTATCACTACTGCTCACTCACTCTTCAGCCTCTTTTTACATCAGAACAGGCCCCAGCATTTCTATCTGAAACACCCCACACCTAAAGTAAAGATGCTTTCGCTGAGGGGATGTGCCAGCTGATGCATTGGCTTGAATCTGGGGATTTGTCTGGATCTTTGCCCAATGCTGCATGTCCCAAAAGCAGGGTGATGCTTTTTAAACATGTGCTCAACAACAAGTACAAAACAAAATATTCTTGCAGATATGGATTTACACTTATCTGCCATCTGCAGAGTAAGTCAGGGAAATGAACTGTACTGGGGATCTATTCAGACAAATCAGTTGGTGCAGAAAATAAACATTTAGTTTTGCTGCATACAGAAAGCATTCAGGCTGTCCTGGGGCTGTTTCCAGGCACAACTCAAAGCGTTATCTTGAGTACAGTGAGACTGTTTCAACTTGGATGTCCAATTCTGGTGGGCACCCCCGTCTGGCTGGGTAGGAACTCACTGTTTGAGGATAAACGTGCTTCCCAGGGGCCTCAGTCAGTGACTGGCAGCAGAAAGCCCAGCACTGGCCACGCCAGCCACAGCCTGGAAAGATCCTACAGAGAAAACTACACGGCTTTAGCCCACTGCATTCCTCAGGCAAGTAATGCAAAGAAAGTGCTTCCTGTTTTGGGGAGAGTTATTTGGGTATGAAGCTCTACTACTGTACCAGTGAGAATCAGATTCCTGAAGAATGAAGAGCACGTGCAGTAACGTGCCCAGGAAGCTGTTGGAAGCTGCTGCACACAAACAGAAGAACAAAAGGGTCAGTCACCACCACACGGCCCACACCACTTCAAACACCACCACAGCAGCTGTTTGAACAGAAACCTGACACCAGACGCTCCCCAGGACTGTTTGCAGGAGGAACTTTGAATTCCTAGAAAACTGGCATAAGCGATACTCAGAGGCTTTCAATAGTGCAGTTCCCAAATGTTAGGAAACTAACAGTTTTCTGGAAAAGTAAAGAGGCCAAACTTTCAATTTTTGCCAAGTATTAAATAAATATCTTTGCTAGGAACAACCGATCTGCTGCTTCACAAATTAGTGAAAAATATGAATCATTATATTGTATTTCTAGTTATGTTCACCGGACTCTCACAGCTGTATTACTTGATTGTATTACAGCATAAAGTGACTGGAGACACCTTGGCCCCGCAGCCTTTCTTGCTATTCATGCTGCCAGCACACAAGACCCTTACCCAGGGGAAGACATATACCAACAGAGCTCTAACAACCAACCTCCTCTGTTAAATCTAAAAGGATGTCAAACAGCACAGCAAAATGCAGCATCTCAAGAATCAAAGCCATGACATCTCACAACTGGTGCCACATGTCCCCTCCAAAACACGGCCATCATCCTTCCCTGCTTGGCTTCAGAAATGTAGCAGGATGTTTCTGTAACACGGTAGTGTCAAAATAAACCTGTTTTGTTTGTTTTTCTGCAGGATGACCACAAATAATGAACAATGGTCAGGATTCTTCTGAGACAGTCAATTTCCATTTTAGAAGGTTGTATTTATAGAGGAAGGTTTTGTTAATTGTGTCTTTTTTTGATCCAATCTTTATTCTTTGGCCGTTTTTCATATGGCCATGATGTGAAATATTAAGGACAGAAATACTTAATACATTTCTTCACAGTAATTAACAAGGAAAAGAAGACGCTACAAAAGCAGTTGAAACAAGCAATTCTTTAAAACTAAGAAAAAAGTCCCTGGACACAGCAGTGAGAATAAAGCTAATCTTAAAGAAATATTCTGAAACTTCTAGACTCCTAAAAACATAAAACAATTAGAGATGAGAGAATACCAGAAGTATAGATTTTAAAAAAAAAAATGTGTAAAGGCTTAAGCAAAGAGGATGAAGAAAGGTAAAACATCAAAAACTAAGTCAACCTCAAAGAAGACACCCAAGATGAAGAACAGAAATTTTAGAGCTTATGTAAGAGTTAGTAAATGTTCTTCTAAAGAACTGTTTTGTAACTTTAAGGAAGCTTTGCCCATTTTGCTAGAAGCCTTTTATGTGATACTACATTATTAAGGGCCAACAAGAGAATTACTGTAAAAGCTAATCTTCCTCTCACTTGAAAAGTTAATCTACCATAGTGTGTCCTTTAAAACTATTACAACCTTAGGTCCTTTTATGAAAGCTCAAAAAGGCAAGACTGAAAATAATACTCCACAGCCTCTGTTGCAGGGTGCATAAAAGAATAAACAGGGTATGTTTAAATCTACTAACTCTAACCAACTTAAGAGAGACAGTCTAAGACCTTAATTAACCCAGCTTCACAATTTTTATTAGTGTTTTATTAAGAAAAGTGTTAAAGAAACTAAGAAAGCCACAAAATAAAAGCTAGTTCCATGCAATAAAAAATAGTTGTGTTTAACTTCAAATGCTCTCCCTCTATGTTTGCATTACAAATGGTACACTGTTCAGTTCAGGTGCTGGTGTTGCATTCATTTACTTTTCAGTTTGCTTTTTATATGCTTAGTGATTTTAAAGTATATCTAGCACTGCTTTCACTGAACTCACATGGAGTAGAATCCTATGTAACCAAAGTTGAATTAAAAAAAAAAAAAAAAAGTTATTTGACAAAACCAGAATGGCAACACTATTTCAGGATAGCCACACAGAATAAACACCAAAACACCACAAGAACAGCCCTCCCGACTCTAAAACGACTGTTTAGCTCCAACAAGGATGGCATAAACATAGAGCAGGAGGCACTGCCCATATGGGATGAGGTCTTTCTGGCAGAACTGACGCCGTGCAGCGAGGGGAAGAGCAGGGTAAGACCAGTGGTGCTGGAAGGGCACCCCACAGAGACTGTACACCTCTCTAGCAGGCCCCTGGACTACTTCAACTTGCAGGAATTAGACTACTTGTAAAGATGAACAACTGGCTACAACCACATCCCCTTTGTGCTTAGACTGGGAGAAGAGAGGTTTTATTTGTTTAGGGGTTTTCACCAACCTTTGAATACCTGCTGGAGCAACAGTTATTCCTGAAAATACAGTGTTTGAAGATGCAGTAACAGCTGTGTGTTAGACAGTCATACTTTAAAGTGAAAGCTAGTATTTTTTTTTAACTCAAAACATAATCCCCACAAGTAACGGAGCTCTCTGAATTAAAAAGCTCCAGCGTTCCTCTCAGCTAGGAGTGTGTACCCGACTAGTGACTGCGGCTGCAATGGTGCGCACGTGCATGCACACACACAAGTTCGTATGGCAGGGGAAAAGAGCTCATAATTGGGTCCTACTGATTCAGTGTGTGAGCTTTTCCAACCTTGAGCAAGATCTCCACAGGAGATACCCACCACAGAGCCAGATCTGTGGACTTCTGCACCACAAAAGTAGTGGTTCTTTGCTGCTTAACAGAACTCAGTGAGATTAAGATAAAATGCTTCCTCTCTACATGGTTCTTTTAGCAAATCAATGATTTTGCATGTGACAATAGACTGTTAAGCCATTTATTTCTTCTTGCTTTTTCTTTTGGTAAATGAAAAGAATTATTTTAATATTAAAAAACTATACTATTCATGAAAGCAATGAGAATACTGCAGTGGACAGCATCTTCTTAGAAGTTAATATATGCAGTTAGTGAACAAACTAGTAGCTGAATATACTCTCCCTTTAAAAAAGAACACCAAGAAGATTGCCTTATTTCCACCTCACAGTTACTCCCCAGCACTGCATGTAAGGCTCCTTTTCACAACAGGATCAAGACGTGTCCCCTTGAAGACCCTAGTAAGCAATACGATGTGCCATATTTCAAAAGAAAATTTACGTGGTCTATAAAACAACAGAAAAGGCATCCCAACTCCTTCAAGCAGTGACAACACACTGCAAAAACTTGGATGTCCTAGCAGAAAGGCCAGAGGGAGCAGCTAGCCCAGACACTGCAATTTGGAGATTCTGCCCCCCTGCACGTGAACAGGAAACCTCCCTCCTGCCACCTGCAACTGCAGCACCATCTTAAAGGTCTTTGAAGCGGAGTCCAACAAATCGAGATGGCTGACAGGTAACAGAACAAGGTTTCCAACATGAACAAGCTTTGAGAGGGACATGAGAAGCAGTAAATAAGGTTTGTAAAAGCAGTCTTAACGTACTGTGGTGTTACTGCTGCATATGAAACAACAAGGTTAGCTCTGAAGGCAGGCTAACCAACAAAAGCAACACATAGCAGCTGCTGGCAAAACTCACAACTTCACAGAACAACTAGAATGAAACTCCCAGCTTGTACTGTTTGCACTGCATAGATGAAAATGGATGAAGACAAACAAATCCATATTCACAAAGCATACTTGGGGCATGACCAACAACCAAACCTAAATCACTTTTCACCCTGATAGATAATCAACATTGCAAGTTAAAAATATATAAATTGATATCAAAGTGTTATAATTATTACAACCTTCCTCATCCAAGGTTGCTATGTTGCCTAGTTTAAAAACCCCAAATAGTATTTCTAGTTTGTTAAAATCTGCTTGATTTCAGGAAACAGAAGTGGTGTATGTTTTAGAAGAAACCCTGATAAAACAATGCAATTATTGACGGATTTGTTTTTCTGTTATCATGAAAAAGTTAATTCCTCAGTCTCACTATCTGGGAATACCATGCTCATCCCTGTGAATCTTAAGAGTGAAACATCCCCTTTTCCAGTAAGGACACGGATTTGTGACAAGTTGCATGGCAATATCAAAAGACTGAAACATTAACTCAAATAAATGACACCAAAAAAAAAAAAAGATAATTCTCTTAATTTTATGACACTCTACATCAAGTATATCACCTTAATTTGCACTTATTTTGTGTGCATTACTGAAAAAAAAAATACAGCATGGTATTAGCAAAGAGAAAGATGATTGTATTTTTCCAAAAAAAATTTCACATAAAGAACGAAGAGATAAGTGTTTATGGAACTGAAGAGTTACATGGAAACCAAATCACCAACAGAGTTTACCATCTTCTAAATTAGCCTGAATTTAATTCAGACACTGTGATAGTAAGACAATCTACCTACTCAGCTACCAAGAGAATGATACTAATGGAATTAGCTGGACAATCTGGACACAGATATATTTTAGAGGCTGTTTCACAGAGCGGTCACCCAGTACTAAAGCCTCATGAACTAATTTTGTTAAGAGATTTCAGTGCTCGAGTTTACAGAGGGCTGTGTCACATGAGAAAGTCTCCTGGGAAACTTGGCCTTAGGAAGGAGAATGTCAGTAGGTGAAGATTGCTAAAGCTGTGCAACTCAAGGCAACATGCTGACAGCATAAACTGTTAGTGAAGCATACTTGGAACAAACCACATTAAAAAAAAAAAGACCTCAAATTGCATGATGATGGTCATTAGATAACTTTAATTTGTTAACTCTCGTATCAGAAACGCAGGCTAACACACAATCTTAACCTTCCTCAGTAGTTTTACAAATACACATGGCACTGGTGTTAAGCAGTGCAAATAGGATGGTCTAAAGATTTTTCAGAATGGTTCCCGAAAGTCAATATGGAAAAAAGGAGGAAAGCAAGCAAGCGAACACAAAAACCCCACCAGTTCATTTTAGTTGTTAGAAGACAGTTATAAAAGTCACACAGAAAATTAGAAAAGCTGTAGGACATACTTTATGAAAAAAAAAAAAGTCTGACAGAATCAGTAGGGGATGTCTGTAACTAATGAGAAAATGTAGGCAAGCTAGAGAGGCAGATCAGGTCAGAAATGCCAGATATGATGGAAGAATTGTATGATGTGACAGTGGAGGCCCTGGAGACAACAGACAAAGACAGAAAAAGCAGAGAAAGAGACAGCGCTCAAGAGATGGTGCGGAGAGAGAGAAAAGAGCAGGTTTTCTAGCAGAGGGGGGGGGGGGTGAAATCTGAGGACCCAGGGAGAGCCAATATATAAGAACCCAAAACTGTTTGCCAAGCCTATTTACACCGATTTAATCATGCAGAGTTGACAGATCTCAAACTAGGAGCATAGTGGGGAGGGAGCACTGAAGATAAGAACAGGCAAGAAGATGGATGGTAGATTGCTTAAGTTTTTGAAAGTGCTTTTGCTAAAGCAGTTTTAAAGAAAGGTGGCCACCATATGCAGCAGAGATCTTGTGAAGGATGAAAGGAAGAAAGAGCGAAGCTACAGATCATGCTGATGCCAAACAGACAATGAACATGGAGAAAGCAGCCTCGGAAAAGCTAGAGAAAACACTAAATCCAAAAGAGAAGGATAAGAAAGGCCACCCAAGAACATGAGGAATCAAAGTACTAAAGAACAGCAGATTAGAGGACTGAAAAGAAACTGTAGATCAGTGGTAAGAAGCAGAGAAATCTTATTTTATAAACTGTGCAACCTGAAGGGCAAACAGGCAATACAGGGCTGGAAACAAAAAAAAGTTATAATACTGTGCAAGAAGGACGTCAAAGTAGCATTTAGAATGTCCATGAAACAGCTCTGTCAAGGGTTCCAACAATAAATTATTAAAAAGTTATTTTAAAAAGGGGCTGTCGTCATCTAATATAATTAGACGGATGAACAACATTATCATCAGGACAAGGAAAGTAATACTTGCTTGATTCTCCACCTATTCATTTCTTATTAATGGGGAAGCACCAAATATTCAGCTTGTCTTCTGGACTTCAAATGCGCAGTTTTCCTCGTAGATAGTAGCATGCCAGCAGAAGTCTTATAGCTACTAATTAAAACAGAACCAAAACTCGTATTAGAATAGGGGATACAAACTGTATTCCCCTTCACTGCACTCTTCAGCACCAAAGAAACACTGCTGTTTAATCAACATTTGGCCAAACCAACCACACAATACGAACACTAACAAGCTAAAAAGCCAACCCCAAACTCCCCATGTTCATCAGCTCTTACTGTGCAGATCCCAGCTTTGGAAAGAAAAGAGGCTTAATCCGTGTAGGGTCAGAAAATCCCAGGATTAAATGGGAGAAAGGAAATATTTGTGCTCTAGAGAAGTTAACATTTGCAGCAATGCAGCTGAAATGGAAGTGTCTCTCATCAACCAAAATGAATTACAGAAAGTAAGCAGTTGGAGCTATTTTAAAAACGTGTAAAAAACAGGACCGCAGGGGGAAAAAAAGTTAGGTGAATTATATTGTGAATCATGTTAAATTGTTCTTAAACATTTGAAGGAGAAAGGAGAAAATTAGAAAAATGAGAACTATGTACAACTGCTCTTATTGTGAATTGTCACTCCTTTTATGTAACAAAACCATCGTGACAGTGCTACTATAAGAAGGAAGAAACAAAAAAAATCACACAAGAGGTAAAGGAAGGCAGTCTTAAAGTCTGCTTATCAGCTGGCTTTTGAGCAACAAGTTTTTACAGAATTGAAGCAATTAAATACAAAGATACTTTTAGTAGAACTCAAAAGCATCAAAGTGGAGTGATTCCACCACTCTTGCTCCTGCTATCGGTACTTCTGTCCTCATAAGGAAGAAATCCTCAGAGTGAGCAAGGTCACTGCATCAGGTATCCCCTGAATCACGAAGCTTCCCCCCAGAAAATCTGAAATAATGATTCAGAGGCAACTTACGCATTAGTAACTGCAGTGAACACAAGATCGTACAGGGCAGAACTTCCAGACAAGAAGCTTTGGACAGCCACAGGGCAGTGCTACCTGGGAAGGACATAGGGCACGCGGCCATCGTGCCTCTGCAAGCCGTGTGGCAAGGCTGATGACAGAGGGGGCTGGCAGCTGCTTGGCCAGGATTCTGACTAGCTCCTCTCCCTCGCCCAGCCTTACACCACTGAGTGTTCCTCCTCGACACAGATGAGAAGAATCACAGAATCGTCTAGGTTGGAAGAGACCTCCAAGATCATCTAGTCCAACCTCTGTCCTAACACTAACAAGTCCTCCACTAAACCATATCACTAAGGGCTACATCTAAACGTCTTTTAAAGACCTCCAGGGATGGCGACTCAACCACCTCCCTGGGCAGCCCATTCCAATGCCTAACAACCCTTTCAGTAAAGAAGTTCTTCCTAACATCCAACCTAAACCTCCCCTGGCGCAACTTTAGCCCATTCCCCCTCATCCTGTCACCAGACACGTGGGAGAACAGACCAACCCCCACCTCTCTACAGCCTCCTTTAAGGTACCTGTAGAGAGCGATGAGGTCTCCCCTGAGCCTCCTCTTCTCCAGGCTGAACAAGCCCAGCTCCCTCAGCCGCTCCTCCTAAGACTTGTTCTCCAGACCCCTCACCAGCTTCGTTGCCCTTCTCTGGACTCTCTCGAGCACCTCCATGTCCTTCTTGTAGTGAGGGGCCCAAAACTGAACACAGTACTCGAGGTGCGGCCTCACCAGAGCCGAGTACAGGGGCACAATCACCTCCCTAGACCTGCTGGCCACACTGCTTCTTATACAGGCCAGGATGCTGTTGGCCTTCTTGGCCACCTGAGCACACTGCTGGCTCATATTCAGCCGACTATCAACCAATACTCCCAGGTCCTTCTCGGCCAGGCAGCTTTCCAACCACTCATCTCCCAGCCTGTAGCTCTGCTTGGGGTTGTTGTGCCCCAGGTGCAGGACCCGGCACTTGGCCTTGTTGAACTTCATACAGTTGACCTCAGCCCATCAGTCCAGCCTATCCAGATCCTCCTGCAGAGCCTTCCTACCCTCGAGCAGATCGACACACGCACCTAACTTGGTGTCGTCTGCAAACTTACTGAGGGTGCACTCGATCCCCTCATCCAGGTCATCGATAAAGACATTAAAGAGGACTGGCCCCACCACTGAGCCCTGCGGGACTCCACTAGTGACCAGCCTCCAACTGGATTTGACTCCATTCACCACAACTCTTTGGGCCCGGCCATCCAGCCAGTTTTTAACCCAACGAAGCGTACGCCAGTCCAAGCCACGAGCAGCCAGTTTCTTGAGGAGAATGTTGTGGGAAACGGTGTCAAAAGCCTTACTGAAGTCAAGGTAGATCACATCCACAGCCTTCCCCTCATCCACCAAGCGCGTCACTTGGTCATAGAAGGAGATCAGGTTTTTCAAGCAGGACCTGCCTTTCATAAACCCATGCTGACTGGGCCTGATCGCCTGGTTGCCCTGCAAGTGCCGCGTGATGACACTCAAGATAATCTGCTCCATGAGCTTCCCTGGCACTGAGGTCAAACTGACAGGCCTATAGCTCCCCAGGTCTACCCTCCGGCCCTTCTTGTAGATGGGCGTCACATTGGCTAGCTGCCAGTCGACCGGGACCTCCCCTGATAGACAGGACTGCCGATAAATGATGGAAAGCGGCTCGGCCAGCTCCTCCGCCAGTTCGCTCAGTACCCTCGGGTGGATCCCATCCGGCCCCATCGACTTGCGTACATCCAAGTGCTGTAGCAGGTTGCCAACCATTTCCTCATGGACAGCAAGGGCCACATCCTGCTCCCCATCCCCTTCCACCAGCTCAGGGTACCAGGTATCTGTGATTTCGTACCACCTGAGTGGCACAAGATTTAGTGAGTTAGAAAAAAAATGCAAACACATTGGCCCACTGGGTTTGGAGGTAATTTCTCACAGTGCTTATTTTTCTTTTTGTACACAATAGCACACAAACTAAAAGCAAATTCAGCCTCATGTTTGTTTCCATAAACCTCTAGTGCAGACACCAACCACTGTGTGAAACATGCGTGCTACATGTGGATGAATCACACTATTCACTCTCGTACATTCAGTTGCCTTAAGAGCAACAAAAGATTTCCTAGTATAATTAATCCTCTGTAATTGTACACTGCCACCAAAGGGGTGGTCCTATTCCCATACTTTCTTCCCACAACCAGCAGTGGATTCCCAGCCCCTCCCTTGCAAGGGACATGGGCACCGTGCAATCACTACATGAATCGGTTCAGCTCTCCTGCGTGACGCTAGATTCATGTTTAATTTGGGGAAGGCCAGTTTTTCATCAAACCAGCTTGCTGAACCAATCCTCCTCGCTCCTGCAGCCACAACAGCACTGGATTTTATGCAAAGGGAAAGCCAAGGCAGACAAGCAGGCAGGATGGGAGCAGGATGGGAGCAGAAACAAGCAGTTCATCTCCCAGTTCACTGGGAGCTTGCAGCTACTCCAGGTGCAATGAAACAGCAAGTGGCACTGGAGTACAGGTGTAAAGAAAGCCCTATAACAACATAGCTGTTTGCAGGCCACGATCTGCAAACTGAGTCACAGCTAAGTGCGGTATTAACACTCTGTACTTGCTGGCTGCCTCTGAAACATCTTTCCTGACTCCCTTCCCTGCAGGACAAATTGCATTTTCCAAACACTAGCTCCATTTTACAATGTATACTTAATAGCAGTGTTAAATCAAAAATAGCAATGACATGAAAACATCTGCAGAATGAATTCACAAGAGAGCACTTTTAGTTCATATTTGTCCACTTCTGTCCATGTTCTACTCCGAAACAATCACACGATAGCTGCAAAGAAAACTAATCACTGCCTCCTGATTAATAAGACTTGCTCTTATTCGCTAGCTGTAAATGCAGTAAAGTACAAACACATTTACATTTGCAGAGAATTTGTATGCTATCTTAAGATCAGTATGTATAAGTTAAACCAACAGTTCATATCACTGTTGAGACATGAAACGAGAGAACTCAATCCTCCCTTAGGACAGGTGACCAGAAGTCCTGCAGCCTGTCAATAATTCAGCTGTGGTGAAAGACCAGTGACAAAGCACAAACTACCAGCAACCAGGAATCAAATCTGGTGCAAAGAGCAGGACTAGCATGCGACAGACATCTGGACACCATAAGAACCAGCTGTCCCACACAGAAAAAGTGTATGCATATGTGTGTTGGTACACATATATATTTGTGCTAGAAACTCAAGTTACAGGCACGTATACATCTTCACTTGCTTTGCTTTGCCATTCTCACATAGGAACCTATGTGGGTTGACTGAAAATGTGTCTTCTTTTGAAAGGCTGTTTTGTGTCACTGCAAACATCTGCTACATATATTGCTCCATGCAGGAGTAAGTCTCTAACAGGAACCTCAATTTACTGGATAAGCCAAAACAGTGACAGTACAAACGTGCAGAGGGCAGCCCTGTCACAGAACTGCTGGCCTCTTGGCTGCAGGGGCAGGGCAGTTCGCATGGCACCATCCCTGAGAAGCTCAGAGGCAGCCTAGGCACAGCCCTGTGGTACCACCACAAAATTTCACGTACGACTTACTTGTCATTCTGAACTTTTGAGGTGTCTGTTGTCCAAGAATAATTAAGTATTTACCACAATATAAATGCATGTAAAGAGGTGTTGTTTTTTTTTTTTAAGTGACCATATATTTGGTTGTGCATTCCATCAACATTAATGGAAGTAATGCAGCTTGAATCATGCTCACTGCCAAAAATACACCTGTTAATGTCCTTGCCACAAACACAGCATTTTGATTTAAAATATATTGTTTAAAATCCACTGAAACAGATCAGCCATTCGGAACCCTGCTCTGCTCATATCACATACGTTAGACCCACTTTTTCCCATTTTAACATATATGTGCACATAACCAGGACCTGCTTTTAATATCTAATCGCCAAACTTCACAAAAACTAATTTGTGGCTAAATGCCCCATATTTTAAACCTCTGCCCTACCCTGACTATGCAAACTTCTACAAACTCTACCTCAAAAGATCACCTCTTGGTCATATCCCCGGATCTCCTCACCATTTTCCTCAATCAGTTCTCATAACACAGCTCCTTTGTTTCTCACCAAAGCAGTCTCTTATTGTCATTCTGACAGACCACTCGCTTTTTTCTCTGGTAACCTTTCATCTTTCTTCTCCCAGAATACACATGCAATGCTCACTTTTTTTTTATTTTTTGTTTGTTTGTTTTTCCCCCTTCATCCATGCTAGTTATTAAGACTTAACTTGGCCCTTCCCAAGATAACACAGCAGATTTATTTTATTGATTCCTGATCTCACCTCTCCCTCCGTCTCTCTGACACTTCTTACATCACGGCATTACTTTCAGTTCACTAAGCAAAAAAGCACACTACTTACTCTCCATCCACAGGACGGTCCTTTTTTGCCGTACTTCACTTACTGCTCCCCCTAATAATGCAGACTGCCTGCTCTGCTCACCTTCCTGATTTCCTTCAAAAATTAAAATATTGTGACAAAAAAAAATAATACTGAGAACTATCCTATATAAGCTATGGAAAGTAGCCTTGATGGCTACTTCCAAAGTAGGTTTCTAAAAGCATGAAATTTGGTTTTCAGCCCTGGCAGTAACAGAGAAAATGGGAGATAAGCTGACCGGGTGTAGAAGCAGCAGTTTGAGGTTACCTCTACTCATGTTCTAAGGACAGTGAGGGACATAGTGTTGAGAACATGATACATCTCTGGATGTCACTTAAAACACCTGCAGTTAATACTAGCTAAGGACTGTAGTTAAGACAGGTCTTAAGCCCTAGGAACTGAGTTTCTGCTATGACATTTAGACAAATGATCTGAAGACTGTTAGTGATTAGCACAAACAACTTGCCTGGGATGGCTGGCAAGGTCACTGCTATCAGTCTGCCCATGCAGAACACCTGGGCTCCTCATTCTCCTTCTCTGGAGACAATCAAAACCTGCCTGGATGCGTTCCTGTGTGACCTGATCTAGGTGTTCCTGCTCCAGCAGCGGGATTGGACTAGACGATCTTTCAAGGTCCCTTCCAATCCCTGACGTTCTGTGATTCTGTTTATCAGTTCCGGACTGACCAGACAGACCAAACCCAAGGTGCAACCGAACCGAGCGTTCGCCTCCCCGAGCGGTGCTGCCTGGCGTCAGGTACGGCCGGCCCTCCGCTGACAGGGCTCCGCCGTGCCTTGAGGAGGACCGGACGGGGACGACGACTGGCGCCCCGTTCGCCTCAGTGCCGGGGGCTCCCCGTGAGGACCGGAGGGTCCGTGCCACTGGCCCGCACCAGCGCCTCGCCCGCAGGAAAACGAGCAGCGGCCGCTCCCCGCCCTGAGGAGAGGGTACGGCCGCCACCGCCTCCTTCACGCCTCTCAGCGCCGCGGGCGAGGAAGTGGCGCCCACACGGGAAGGGGACGGGGCACTGCCGCTGGGGGCGCTGGGGGGCGACAGCGCTCCGCTGGCTCCCGCCGCCTCCCGCCTCAGCCGCGGCCATGGCGACGGCCGGCGCCCCGCGGGACGTGAGGCGATGGAGCCCCGCCGGCCGCCCCCCGGTCCCCGCTCACCTCCTCCCGCCGCCTGCCGGTGCCGGGCGTACCCTCCCGAGCCCGGTGGGCCCAGGGTGGGAGCCGTGTGCCGACCTCAGCCGCGGCTGTGCCCAGGCAGCGGCAGGGCTGCCTGAGGAGAAGGAAGGCGCCTCAGGAGGAGCCCGCGGTGCCCCCTGCTGCTGGCTGCCCGCTGCTCCCCGGTACCGAGGGGCGGCGGGTGCGCGGCTGCCTCGGTGGGACCGGGTGCAGATCGAGTTCTCCCGGCTGCACAGGAAATGTTAATTTAATATAAGCTTTAATTACCTTACACATTTACCCCTCGAGCTTGTGACCGTCGTGTGCAGTGACCAGTCCATGCATTACCCATGAGCCTTCCACACCCTTGGCCCCTAACTAATTTTTTCCAGCATTACGGGCTAGAAACTCCTGCTTTGTTTGGTGTAGTCCTCTGCTGTCACCACAGGAAATGATACTAAACTGATCATTAGTAAATCCTCACACAACCAGTGCTTCTCACCTCATTCACTAGCCATTAATGAGCATGTTTGGGGATGCTGGAGAAACACAGGACTCCAAAGGCTACACCTTCACCACTTCCTGACACTATAGGCATCAAGAAAGAGCACAGCAAACCTTAGCGTTCTCCATTTTGCAGAGTACCACAGCCCTGACCACTCTTCCATTTCCTTGGGAGACTCCTTCAGTTCTTACAAACGTCTGTAGTTCTCCATCAGTTCCACCAGCACCACACCTCCAGTGGAATCACCATCACTCCTGCCTCCACTTGTTTTCTCTCTCCTATTAATCTGAAGACAGATGAGAAAGAGAGCTAATACTGACACTTGGAGTGTCATTTTAAAGGTGTCTTTCCAGTCTTTGATTTCCACTCACAGTAGGAAGAGGCAGCCTGGTTGGACCTTACTGGTCATCTTCTCAGATCACCTTCTAATGATCCATCAGCCAAATCCAATTTGCTTGGCAATTTTATTTGCCTTGAGATGTTGATCAGTCAGCAGGCCAACTAGACCAGCAGTATTCCTCCCAGCATGCTATGGGAATGCAAATGTAAGAAAAACTTAAGTCTTTATGTAGAAACCTTGTTAGGCAAGCTGGGGAACTGTGCATATGTGGCAGTAATGGTCCAGCCCCAACACTTGGCTTTGTTCCCTGTGTAGAACAAATTTTCCATCTCTGATAAAAGACCAAAATATATTGACATGAAGAATTTGCCTTGATTTTGACCCCTGTTGGATAAAGTCATCGAGACCTTGGGCTTGGGTGCCAACAGCATGTATGCTGGCCCTCTGAACTTAGTGAGCTCTGTAAAAAAACAGGTTTTTCCCTGTTCTCCTTCTATCCCATTAGCTATTCCTTTGATTAGTTTGCCTTCATCCCTCAGGGTCTCACATTTCTTTTCTCTACATAATATGCCATACGTTGTATTACTCTTAGCTCAGTCTTAGAGCACTGTAGAACACATTTTTCTTTCTGGGCTTGTCCAACATGAGCTCATATTCAGATCTCTTTTTCTTCCCTTGACCAGTGAAAATAAAATATCACAAATAACCTAATATATTTGGATCCATCCAAATCCTTAAAAGCTGTGGTAAATCCTGACATCATGGAGATGGGTGAGAATTAGACCTTGAGTACCCACAGAAATCAAATGTATGATTACATCCTTTGCAGTGCAGGGCTCCAAATTAGCCTGTCAGGTTTGCATGTACTACTTCTGCTGACTTCAGTGGGAATTGCACATATGAAACTAACAGAATAATCAGGCCCTGAAAATTTAAGCTTGTGTCCCCAAGCATAGCTACTGCATTTTTAACTGATTCAGTGTGAGATGCATCTGTGACCCTAGAGCAACTGCAACAGCTGGGAGTATGTGCTGGCACCCAGAAAGCTAGTGCTTTCTTTCCACATGGGATATACAGCAATCTCCAACCTGCCCTGCTTGTATTTAAAACACAAACTTAGATATAATATAAAGGAAGTGTTTCTGTTACCATGACATCGAGCAAGAAAATAAACATTACTCTCCCTAGAAAATGAAATACAAGGTAACAGCGTTTTAGCAAGTCTAATGGCAGAAGTCGGAGCCATCATAACACATTATAGAAGACAAATGAAAAGGTTGGTTTTGATAGCTTGAAACAAAAGAGGAAAATATTGAAATATTTTGCATACAGAAAAAGAGAAACACTCTAGATACTCCATGTTCTAACCAGGTGTTAGAAAAGCACTATTTCTATTTTCATTTTCATCTTTTGTTTTTGAAAGCCTGCTTTTTTTTTTTTTTCCTGAATTCCCCAACTAAGAGATAGGACTAGATATAAAACTCACTAGGTACTTCCTACAAATCTCTCAAACAAAAATTAGATTATTTTTCAAAACAAAACTAAAAAAAACTCAGGAACAAATAATTAAAATTAAAACACGGGGAGCATTAGCTATTTTCAGTAAGATGCATACTGCTGTACTTTTCTTGAAATAAGTAAGTATTTAAGTATTTTATACCTGACATCATAGGTTCAGTATCCCAAATCCTCAAATTCAGTCTGATTAGCCACTCAGGAGAGCAAGAAATTATGTAGATAATCTAATCAGATATAAAAATGAAGAGTACATATACAGTTAGTATTACATAAGCATATGGAAGTTGGTGTAAATAAAATACATCCAATTATCAAAAGAAAAAAAAACCTAGTAACAGTCTCTATTCCTTTTCTTGAAGACCTCTTTGTAACAGCTGGTAGATAACTTCTAATGATAACTCAGTAGAAATCACTTCATTCAACAGATATAGGAGTTACACTGAGTTCTGAGCTCAGAAATGTTGCTACATTTATTTGCATTCCTCTTCAGGACAGCAATGCAGTCCTTATTCAATTTGTGTGACTTAACTCTCATGATACGACCTTGCACTGGTACATTATTCAAATAAATCATGCACATAAATCCCATTTTATACTATTTTAATTTTGCTCTGTAATAAGATGTCTTTCAAAAAAAATATGAAAAGGTTTCTTTCTTTCAGTATTGAACTGATACGCTCAATACTGTAGATGTAGAAATCATATGCCTGTCTGTTTATTATGGTATACTAAGCATAGATCTGGGGGTTTCTCTGCCCTCATTTTACAATTTACAGGCAAACCTGCCTGGTACAGACAGAAGAAGTCAGACCCATTATTTTCAGCAAATCCGTTGCCTGCCCAGTTCTACGAAGTAAAACCATGACCACCCAACTTGATGTTAATTATTTATTTTGTAAAGTTGTTCATTTTATAGCTGAATTAGTGAAATGCAACTGAACTGAGCCAAAGGCTCGGACTGGGATGCCATTTTGACATTCTCATCAGGGAAATGATGCTGTAAACACCCATACTTGATTCACATGCATGGTCTCTTGGTCGCCTACAGTAATGCCCATCTGTTCGGATGGCATCATGCCCACTCAACTTGCTCAAGGGAATACATGCTGGGCAGTGATTGGCTTAGGTAAGTATTTTTCAAACTGGGTCGGTGTCGACCTCCTTTTGGGAAGGCCCAAGAGGAAAAGGAAACAAAAAGAATTTTCATTTTTTATTTTAATGGATTGTTTTCATTTAACATTCAGCAAAAACACCACCATCTATAAAACATTCCGTAGATAGCTTTGCTGATTCCTTGTTACCTGTGACCCCAGCAAGGAAAAATAAATTAAACTGTATTCTCATTAAAAAAAAAAAAAAAGAGTTCAACCTGTTATAAAGTCACTGTCCATGTAACATTAAGACCATCTTATCTACAGAAAAGAACCCTGTCTCAGCAGGCATTGTCACATTCTGACAATTGAATTAATTTTTTTGTTGAACATTGGTCAACACTCAAATATCTGAATTCGTAGATATTCTTACCAGAAGCCACAGCCTGAATTCTGTGGGGAGAGTGATGAGCAATATTATGCCTCAAATTATTAGTCAGATCAAATTAATGTTATTGTACAAAAATATAATTCCAAGATATAGAACAAACATGCACACAGATACAGATGCTGGAGATGCAGTATCATGAAAGGATTATTCCTAAAGAGGAATAATTTCCAAATATAGCCTTTACTTCTCCAAAGCCAAAGAACTTTGCTTTAGTGAAGTACATTGTACAGTGGAGCCATTGTCTGCCACATTGCTTTATCAAACAAAAAGGAGGGGAGCATGTCACCCTTTCTCCCTGCAAATAAACTGTTGTGTTTTTTTTTCTTTTTCTTTTAATAGAAAGCTACCATTAGCTACCAATAGAAAGCTACAAAAAAAAAAAAAAAGATGAAAATAATCCGTCTCCTTTTCATTTGGGAGACAAAAGCCTTTCGGTGCTGCGTCCATGCGCTCTGACTACTGTTTTGACACTGTGTCAAGATGCTCCCACTCTGCTCCAGGTCTCAGATCACAGTTGGAGTGTCTTGATACAGTGTTGAATCAGTAGTGTCAGCAAGTCTCAGAGCAGAGTCAAAGAGCCTCAGTGTAGCCTCAGAGCAGGTAGTCAGAGAGACCTTTCCCCTAAACTGAAGCAGGGTTGGGGGGTGCTCTGTTTTGTTTTTTTATTATTATTATTTTTAATTGTTTGTTTTAACACATTTCGACCCAGCTGCACCAGACTCGTGCTTTTAATTACTAACCCTTCTTACACTGAGGTATCAAAGCTAGCTCTTTCCCAGCCCTGAAGAGCTGTTAAAAAGCAGCATGGAATAATGTTAATATTTTCTTGAAAGAGCAAAAACCTAAGCACAGGAACTGAGGAGCTCTGCTTTCTCATAACAGCCAGCACTGTAGCTAAGGTTTGTTAACAAGGCCCGACCCTGCTTTGGCAGCGCCCTGTTCAGCTGTACCACGGCAGGGATGACCACAGGGAGCCCGTGCCCTGGGACCCTGCTTACCTGCCGAGGCGTGATCCTCTGCTGCTGCAGACCCCACTAACCACACCAGCAGACAGTGCCAGTGGAAACGTGGCGTATTCTGCCATGCCATAGCTGCAGCTCAAAGCCCTGGTGGCCCCGAGCCCAATAGGAGCCCTCTCAGCAGTTTCACTGGGGTCACAGTTTGTCTTGCTCGGAGCAGAGCAGGTTGACACACCTGCTGTCTTCAGCGAGATGATGCCACACGCAGTTGGCACAGAGCAACCCTGAGTGTGCCCTAGCGGCGCTTCGGCAAGGCAGTCAGTGAGGACCTCGCGGTCCGCACGAGGTCCTGAGCGTTGCTCGGGGTGAGGACAGGGACTCACGTGGCCAGGGCACTGTCCTGAGGTACAGGAGGGGAAGGCTTGATGCGGGGAAGGACATCAGCTTGGTAAAGAGGCCAAGGAGGCCTACAGAGGTTAGTGATATACAAAGAAGTGGATAGGGTTTGAAAGCTTTGGTTAAGGGCTGTGAAAACAACAAAACAAACAAAAAAACAGGACATAGGTTTAATGCCTGAAACTTTGTCCCTTTTTACCTGTTCTATTTTTATTTCACTTAGAGAAGCAATGTACATTCTTTCTTGTAAACCCAGCCTCATATCTTTATAGGATCACTAAAGCTGCAGCATGACTTGAAAAGCTAAATGCCACACTAAGGCACCCCTCAGATGTTACCAAATGGAGAGATGTTGTAAGTGTGGGCAGAGACCAAATTAAACATATCGTAAGCATGGGAAGCAAAGGAGATTGGCAAGAGGAAAACTGTAAGGCCTGTACAAAATAAGGAGCAGGAGATGGTGCTAGCTTTTAACACAATTTTGTAGAGTAATACTCGTTAAAATAAAATCAGAATATCTTAAGTACTGAACGTGAAAATTGTTCCTCAGCTTCTTCCTAGGAAAGAAGTCTCTTCCCAGTGCTGCCCGAATACCCTCCTCTGGGAGTGCTGAGGCACAGGTAGCAGCAACGGTAGTACAGGACTGCATGCCAAGCACAGAACCAGGCCTCGGGTTTGGGGACACGAAGGATGTCAGTACCTAAGAAGGCATCTGTGGAGCGAGAAACGATCAGGGTTTAGAAAGGAAATAACTAGTCTTAAGAGGCAAGATTAGAAAACCTAAATAGGTCAAAGTCAATTTTGCTGTAGCTTTGCATCCGAATCTGTAATCCAGTCAATTTTGTATGTTAACACCGGGGGCACAGAGATCAATGTATATAATTTAGGTTAAATGACCACTGCAGAGTGGGATGCATGTCTTCTTTTCACAGTAGAGCCAAATTTATCCCTGATGTAAATGCAGTGATTTCACTGGACTTTAAGCAGAGATACATTTGCTCATTTCTGTGGTCAAAAACCTCCTCAGTAACTTGTCACTTACACAGATGCAACCCGCCCACATGCAAAGGTGTTTTTAATTTCTCATTAATTACTTATTCCTTCTAATTATTGTGCTGTTATTTATTAAATGGCATATTATTAAGGCACAGTTAAAAATATTTCCACGAAAAAGCAAAAAGTGCTCAAGATTGTAGGTACTAGGATCATTTCAAAGCCATGTGTGTCAGGCCCTGGTTTTGGAAGCTGTGTGACAAAATGGCGGCAGAGGCTGCAGGTTGGTGGGAAACACAGCAAATGCAGACCTGGGCGCAGGGACTTACCTCCCCACAGAAAGCCGAGGCACAGTGTCTGCCGAGTGCTTTGAGATCCCTGGAGCTAGATGTTATTTAAGGTGGAAAGTATTTCTCACTGGCTTTGGTGGTGACTTTCTTGCAGGTAGCTGCACAGCAAGCAGAAGATGGGGATTTCCTTCGCATGGGCTGCAGAGGAGCTCTCTGACCTGTCACGACCATTTGCCTTCAAACACCACAACAAGCAGGTCTGCCCCAGTGCTCTCCCAGCTGTCGCTGGAGGTAAGACAGAAATTAAAGGTCGTATCATCTAGACACAAATTAAAATCTTTACTGGTAGAAACCTGGTGGAAAGTCTCAGAATAGAATGAATTATGTATTTGAACACTTAAGATTTCCTTGCCTTTATTGCAGCATGGGGTCTGAACTCTGCTTTCTTCCCTGCACTTTATTACATGGTTAGAAGTCCCACAGTAGGAAACTTGCAGTTTGAATTTTGAAGCACCTATAGTGTCATACTTTTTATTTTAATATTTGTCACCAACGGTGCCGACAGATAAAAAGTGCTGGCTCCCCACAGCATGATATGCGGGATTTTCAATAGAGCTACACAATTGCTTCTGCTAAGTGCTTGCGGGGCTCACAGTGCCAAATCCCGCAAATTGCTGCATTCAGGCCACTTTGCAGTGCTGTATGTACTGAGGCAAGTGATATTTAAAAAGTTAGTTGCTTGCAGGAGGGACATATACCTAAATGGCTGATTTCTTCCTAAAGTCCTAATAATTGTTTGAAGACATCGGTACAAATGAATTCAATAGTGTTAGCACTTAAGAAATGGTCAAAACTTTTTGCGTCACTTACAAATTATGCTATGTATTGCATTTAGTTTTAGAAAGAAAATCTGTTCACATAGCTCCAAAGTTTTCTGGCCAAGGAAGTCCTAGAGCAATGTCACCAATCATACTATTTATGTATTACTACTTTCTCTTCTTCTTAGTCTTTTGTTTGTTTTAACCTTAATTTATAGTAATATCATTGTTGATAACCCAGCCTCACAGCAGTGTTATGGTGTAAATTATTTCCTATGCATGGTAATGCTATATGTGTATTAGTGTAACCTGAAGTATCAGGGGAGATTTTTGTATCTCCTGCCTTATTCACAGGTCAATTAAGAAACTGATTAAGCCCAAAAAGTCTATGATGATAATTGTTGGAAATAGACTGGGATGATAATTGGTTTAATGACTGCTAAAGGAGTCATTGGGATGCGTCTCTCTCAAGGAGCCTGAATGGCACTTTAAGAGCTAGATTCATCCTGGGTGTTGGTTATTGACTTTAATGGTATTACTCCAAAATCTGATTTGGATCAACTTACGAAATATTGCAGATAAGACAAATAATTTTAAAAGGATGTTTCTGCTGAGCTTTGGTGTCTCTCTTGAACTACCCTATTCAACGTCAACTCCTCTGGTACAAATTCTGCCTTTACAGCTTGAAGTGGCTCTATAAGGTGGGAATTCACTGAGGGTTTTATATTTTTATACATTTTTTTCTAGCATAGCAGGAAACAAATTCTATATAATAACTAGAAAATGTAGGCCGAGACCATCCTCTGCACAGGAAATTTCACTCAGAGGGTTGGACACCCAGCGAGGTCCTATTCACAGACTTCTCTTTGTATTTTTCTGCCTGGAACCAAAGAAGGGGATTCATGCCAAAACCCTGCAGGATATGGAAATCTATCGGCTGTTCTGTGCTTCTACGTGTCTTTCAAAGTGGCTTCTGATTCGGGGAGCCCTAAATTAAGAACCATGGGCTTGGGGTTTTCAGATTTTTTTTTTTTTTTTAATAAGGACTCAAAACCTGCAGCTTCAATTCAAATAGGAGTCAGAAGCATTCTGTACCTTTGAAAAACCCCTGACATTTCATTCCTCATGCTGAGGACCCAGAACAGCAAAAATTTAGACCAAAATGATTTCTCCAGGCTAGTCAGTATTAGAGAATAGTGTAGAAGTTGGAAAAACCTTTGCTGCTGGTTCTCAGTCATGCCTAGGCTTGGAAAGGCTATAAGGTTATAAATCTTTCAGTGAAAAACAATTCCTGCTTCATGCCATCAACATTGCCTGAAGACATCTGCGTAGGGCATCTCTAGAGGAGGCTCCCATTACTAGACCTATGCAGAAGTATAATGAGAAACTTGCATCCGGTTTGAAAGACATTAATGAGTCTCTCTTGGATACAAAATATTTGTTCAACACCCTTATGGGCAAAGTAACACACAGCTGAGTGGGAAGCTCTGGCAGAATAAGATGCACCAATAGGTCTCAGAAAAGGATGAACACAGCTCTGCAGAGTCATTTTTTCAGGTCCATTTTGCAGTTCTGGTACTTACACATGTCTGGGTTGCTTTGAATATATATTTTCCAGCACCTACTTCTCTGTTTGTTCCAGTGGGGTTTCATTTGCTATGGGGGGTATTCTGGATTCCTCACTGGTTTCTTCTCTCATTTTGTTTTTCTATTCTCAATAACATTTCCCAAACAGCAATGACAAAAAATTCAGTATCTTAAATGAGCTGTAGACATTTTTACTGAGTTTTCCTCTCCCCTCCCCCAAGATTTCTTGCACACAAAAAATATTTCAGGGTTCCTTTTTTTTTTTTTTTCCCCTAAGCTTGGTGCATCATTGAGCTAATGATGCACAGTCAAGCTACCCAGTATCGTTAGATTACCTAAGGCTCTGATCCTGGTGTGCCTTACATATGTGAACATTTAACTCCTTGAAGACAAGGCAAACAGTTGTATACATATTTGCAATGCAGCATGTCAGTCCCCAGAAAGCAAAGAAGGTCGGTGTGTTCTTTCATGTAATGTATCAATAACTGGAATTACTCTGCAAAAAGAAGAATGGAGTCCGGATTTCATTTGTATTTTGTGCTCTATCACAGTGCTAAGCTCCTCAGTAAGAGAAGGAGAGTTAACATTCCCATTCCCAATCGCTACAATTGGCTTCCTCTTTTCTTGTGCCCTTTCATCCAATAACTGTTTTGTAGCCTGCTTAGTCTTAGCAAACACCAAACTCTTCTGCCCTGCCCAGTGTTGGACTGTCCTTCTCAAGCCACACCAAAAACCACAGATTCTTCTGTGTGAGAGACTTATGGCACACAGTTGCCATACAAACCTTGGAAAAAGGAAATGGAGAAGGCCTGAGGGAGGGAAATGTAGAAAAGGCAAAAAGATCTGAAATTAAAAAAAAATCAGCTTGCCAGGGAAAGGATGAGAAATATATACGGCAAAAGGCTATCACCAAAACTCCAGATTTACCTAGTAATAAGAACAGCCTGTGCAGACCTAAAGCATCCAGGACATGGCTTTTGCTCAGCAGAGAGCCTCCGTAGCACTGCTTTGCACTGGTGCTAAAACCAGAGCGAGACACAGGGTATTTTGTTTGAACACAACTGCTCTTGGCATTGTCACAGACATTATCAGGCTAGTTAGGGAGCAAGAGGGAAAGTTAATCAAGCTCACGCACTGCATCCACTGGTCTTGTTGCATGAACATTGAGGGGTTGCCTTCCTTCTCCTTTCAGTCCATTCACTTCTTTTTCCACTGTTTGTACACCGGATCTCTTCATGCTTTCAGTTTTTACTCCGCTTTCCAATCTTCCGGGTTTGAGTATTTTAGCATTAAGGATATATATTGTAATAAAATGCAATGCAGATTTGTTAGGGATTATGCAACCTTTGATCAAGTCTTAAGCCACAAGAGCCCTAATGAAGAAAAATGTTTCTGGGTCCTACTTTGGCAGAAACTCTGTCATTCCATATTAGCAACCCGAACTGTTTCTGCTACATGAGGCTAATGGAAGCTCCTGACCACTTCTTTAGCACCATTACAAAAGCATTAACTGATCTGCACATTTCCATAACCCTCCCTCTATGGCAGGCTTGCAAGGAGATATTTTGTGAATAAAACAGAAAATGCACAGTAGAAGCTATAGGTTTTGCAAATGGCATGTATATTTTATAGCTTTCATGCATAGGAGCCAATTTCTTGAGGAGCACTGCCTATAAATCGCAACTGGAAGAAGACAAAGATGCACTTATTTATTGCATTGATTTCAACCGGGGAAAAAAACTGTTCTTTCTTTCTCCCTCCCCTTTAAATTAAAGGCTGGGTAAAGAAGAGTCCAGCATCTTAGGGACATAGCTTTGGCACTCACAGTTAGGAAGGATTGCTTGCTTGCTCATTTATTGCAAGGGAAGGATCATACTGAGAGCCCTGCTACCTCTTCTAGTCACAGAAAACTAAAGACATATATATGTATATATATATATACACACACACATATATATGTATATATAAGTTCAAAGTAGGATTTGAGTTGGTACTGAGCACTTTACGTATGGAGAAAGCAAAAAAACCAAAAACAAACAAACAAAAAACCACAATAACAACAACACGGATATGAGTAAAAATAAAAGAGGGAAAGTACTTTTATGACAGTTCTTTATCTGGTAGCTTTGATGCCCTTAAGGCCCTCAAAGCTAGTCACAAGGCCGGGCATTTTTTACAGGGCAGCTTGTGAAATCCACACAGACATGGCAAAAACCACCAACAAAACCAAATCAGGCAGAGTTGTAGCTGGGTTGAGCAATGGCCTTGCTCCCGGCCTGCCCTGTGAGTCAGCTCAGCTCGCTGATCCAGCAGAAAAGTAGCCCACTCAAAAAAAAAAAAAAAAAGGAAAAAAAGGAAAAAAAGAGTTTTACTTAACAATACAAAAATCCCCACCCAGCCTAAGCAGCTCCTCAGCACGGTGCAGCCATTTCTGCTCGTGCCCACAGCCGAGCACTGCCCCGAGCAGCCCGGGGGGCTTCTCCTCCGCCGAGCGGCCGTGGGCCAGGTCAGCGGTGCTGCGTGGCGGAGCGGCCGCCTGCCGCGGGGATGCAGATGGCCAGGGATGGCAGAAGGAGGGGACAGCAGCAGAGAGCAGCGGGGTGGCGTGCCGCAGACTTGGGGAGGCAGCGAGCAAGCAGGACAGACAAAGCTGCTGGAGCCCTGCAGGGCTGCGGACGTGGCTGCCCCTAGCACCAGGCGTTCCCAGCTCAGAAGTTCCCAGCTTTCAGAAGATGCAAAAATGGGGAGAAAAGAGACAAAGGAGGAAAAAGCAGTGCTGCCATCAGCTCCAAGGGCGTCCTGTCCCCAGGCCTGGATCCTCCTGGAGCAGCACAGCGCAGGAGCTGCCCCCAGGCTTCGTTACGGCCAGCACCACTCACACGACTTGTCCTGTATCTGGGTGAACCAACTACAACAGCAAAACCTCCAGAAAAGGAGGGAGTTGCATCCGCAGAGCACTCTGGATTTGCATAGAGGTGGCTCCCCAGGAGAAAAATCCCTCGCACTTGCTGGGCAAGGAAGGAGAATGGAGGGAAAAGGTTTGGTTTGATCTGAAGAGTAAGACTGTACCTTTCGCAGGTGATTCTGTGAGTACTGGAGCTGCTTCCCTGTGGATGGGGTCTAATGCCTGGAGCCGTTGCTGTGTAGCAAGGCAGGAGTGCCAGCTGAAGCCCAGCAGCTGCAGCTCTCTCTGTGTAGGTTTCTGGGATCATACATGTGTTGAATTCACACATCTTCTTCCGTGACAGCACTTACAAGGTGTTCTTATCCTGGGCTAACTACAGTCACAATACTGCAGGAACACGGTACTCCTAAGACCACTGCACCTCTGTCAAGCACAGGTCAGTCATTTCGCAGCTGTGGAGAGGGGAGCTTGTGTAAACCCCACTGCTTTAGGATGTGAGCCAGAACATGGAAACTGCTTGCACAGAGCAGGAAAAAAGCCTTCACTGCCTGTGCCAGAGAGAGGGACTTACACGTGGTAACAGCTAGACAAACACACACCAAAAATTGGTGTGCTCTAAAATGTTGGTAGGAGAAAGTGAGGACACTTGGGACACTGGGATGCACAATTCACTTCAATAGAAATGGCTCCTAGGGGGCAGATTTTCCATTAATTCCTGCAGTGGGTAGGGACGCTGTTGGAGGGACAGCCTCTTGCCCCCCTCACACCTCTGCTTTTCTGCTGCTTTACCCACCAGCTCCCTCATCTGCCACCCCGGGCCTGGGGTCGTGGAAGACTCAGGCTGGGTCACTTTCTGCCCCATCCTCATTTTCCTTTCATGTTTCCTCTGAGCTGCTGCACAGTGGGCTGACCTTTCCAAGTCCACTCAAAGATGTTCCAGCACAAAATGACCTGTCACTCACTCCCTCAGATGGTTCCCAAACTTTTTTTTTTTCCCTTCTTCTGGAGGCAATGGACTGGTAACTTGCTTTTTCCAAAACTCTAAGGCACCTGACTGAAGGCTGCGACCCCTCAGCGAAGGTGACAAATTATGAACAGATCCACAGCGTGAGAAACCTTATTCTGGTAATACATTTGATTGGTCAACAGACAAGTATCTAGGTATGCATTGAAAAAAAATGCAAACATGTAAAGGTGACTGTGCAGACTTGTAGGTATTAATACTTCTTGATTAAGTATTTCAGTGCTTTTTGGGTATGTTGGTATGTAGTGAAGCTAAATGGAAAGATTCTTCAATGTGTAAGAGCTAATATACTGGACTGCTACAAATACAAGTCTGTTGTTAATCCACTGTGGTTATGAATTTGTATTTCAAATCATCTATATGACTTTTTTTTTTTTAAACACATTTAAAATTTGTTTCCAAACCATGATTTCCAACATACCACTCTCCCCAATGCCACTCAGATCATGAGGTGACTTTGCCTAAAGCCCATCTTCAGCAAGAATTACAGCAATTCAGGTTGGCACTTACGTGAGCCATCCGCACCGCCTGGGCCTCAAGCAGCTGGTTCCAGCCTGCGTCTGCGACGCCGCTGCACAGAAGCTGATCTCCAGCACGGAAGCTGCGAGTTACACCGATAGGGAGGGAGATGTTGCAGGCATTACTGAAAGCCTCTCCATCCCGTTTTGAATGCCTTGTAGCCGTTGAAATACAGGTGCATTTGGACCCGGTATATCTGACTGTTTTCCAAATGCCTTTTGTAGCACTTCTTGGCCACTAAGAAAAAAAGGGAGAAACCTCAAACATGTACCAGAAGCTGTGATATTATCTTTTTCCACCTGCACAGTTAGGCTGTTTTCCCTAGGAGCTTTTAACTGATACAGGAACTATATACTATGCTGGCAAAGCACTCCCTGGTGTGACTGCAGCTATGCCAGCAAAGCTGTGTTTTGTACCAGCACAGGGCTGCTCTACCCCCACTCCCAAGTGGGACAAAACAGCATGGAAAAAACAACCGCACAGGAGCCACCAGACAAAGGCCCCACGTTGTGCTGCAGAGCTCTCAGCCGCAGCCCTGGCTGGGTGCAGCCCCGCCCCGGGAAGCTCAGCCTGTGCAAAAAAGGGTCAGAGAGCAGCACTGCACTCTGGCAGGGGCTAAGGACCCGCATCTCTGGGAGCTGCGGATGTTCAGCGTGTCACAGATGCAGCTCTGTGATGAAGCACAAGAGCAGGCGGCTCTCCCTCTGCTGCCTTGCAGCAGCTTTCACCCCCACGCCCACAACCGGACCTTCCTTGGCCCATCAGAAAGCCGGTACCAAGAGAGCAGCATCCTGTGCCACAGAGTGTGCTGCAATTACAATGACGACTTTTCATGTGGGCCTGCTTATGTCACAAATACCACAGAGCATCCCAGAAGATTCATGCTGAGGGTCCCTGGACTTTGGTACATATTGTCTTAGAAAAACAAGGAAAGCAGCACTTGTCCACCAGCGGTCAAACACTACCCAAGTACTGTAAGATGTGGAGCACCTGCAGAAGATGAGCACAGCTCAATTTTCTCCCAGCCCTGTGGGTGCAGCCCAGCCCCTCTCTGGTCTGACTTGCGCTGCTCATAACCAAAGCTCATATACCAGCAGAAGGGACAAAGAAGATGACGCAGGGCCACAGCCCTCACTCTCAGGCTTCAGGTGCCCCCCACATTTTAAAGCTAGGGTGGAAAACCAAACTATTGCTCTCTGCCACCGTTGCCCTTCTTCCTGCCCGTGGGCTGGTCAGGGTGCCAGGCAGATGCACCACGCAGCTTAGGCACACGCCTGCTTGGCGCCTCCAGGCTGAGCTCGGGCCCCAGCGCCCTGGCCCCATGCCCACCTTCCCAGTACAGGTGGAGAAAATGATGCATCTTGGAATAGGATCCCCACCCGGGGAGTTCTCCATCTCAGCACAGTGAACATACACCTACTTTTAGCTAGTCAACAGGGAGATGCTGAGACAAAGGCCTGTGCTTCAGTACAACACCAGTAAAGCAGCTTTCAGAGCTGCGTGGAAACATCACTTCACCCTTGGGATACCCAACACAGAAACTTTTCCTGAACAAGCCCACATCTTCCTTTTCATTTCTGAAGCACTGCCCAGAAGTGATTAAGCGTCATTCCAAACCCAGCATCAGGCAACAAGCCTCCATTTCCAGTACCCCTGTTGTGAGAACCTCTGCCCAGAACTGCTGCCTTGCTTTTACCACAGAGGGAAAGATGGCACACGGGCTGTTACCAGAGCCCTGATGTACATTCCCTGATAGCTTTTCTTGCAAGGGCATGTTTATGAGCCTGTACTGCAAGACACTTCCATTTCACATCTTAAAATGTTGCCCGTGAGTTAGGAATATGCATACATTATGAATGAGAATAATGAATTGGTGATTTCATTATCTAATTTTTCAGCACATAAGCATCTGTGCAGTGGCTTATGGAGAAATAATCAAGTAGAAAACTAACATTTTCTTGAAAAAGATCATTTTAATAAAATGAGTTTGTTGCATAAACAGTGAGATAAGAATTATCTAGATAAAAACAGAACCGTCCTCTTTGAAATTAAAAAATGCTATTCCCAGTTTTGTTATAGTAGGGCTCATAAATTTCTTTATTAAAAATATTTTTGAGCCTAAAGTCTTTCTGAATGTCCATGCAATGCAATGCTATTTTAGTGGAATATCTGATAGATAAGTCTTCTATTCTGCCATTTGCCCCAGATGGGATGTTACGTCATTCTTTCCAGAAAGCTGAAAGGTTTTCTCAGACTGGAATTTGTACCTGCTCTGGCGCTTCCTACCAGAGGAATAGCCCTATCCTGGTCATGCCCAGCAGCCCTCCTTTACGTGCAGTATGTCCCACTGTCTTGAAGGAGCTACACGTGCACAACACAGCTACCAACATCAGCAAAGATCTAACCACTGAAAACATCTGCAGCGTCAACAATCTGTGCCCCTGCACTTGTTAATAAACTTGCTGTAGAAAGTAATTTGGGCACCGACTATGCTTCCTTGAAAACATTTTCTACAAAACATCATTTACATGCTCCAAGGCCAGACTCAGTACAATGACAACCAGTAGTGCTCTAGATCAGTGCAGAGATTTGAAAGGCTCTAGATATGCATCTATGCTGCAGTCTTGCCAAGTCTTGTGCACCGTGGGAATGGGTAACCACATTCATTTCAGCTCTCACAACTGCTGAACATCTTTCAGGACAATTATGGTTCATTGAAGTAGGAGGTACCACGAGAACTGCATCTCACTAACTTTTCAAAGTCCCTAAAAGGACTACTTCTCTGATTGCAGATATAACTTACCTCATTACCATATGGTATGTTTAAAATAAAGGAAAAAAGCCTGCTAATGAGCTCTATTAGGCTGTCTAATGGCAATTTCAAGTGTCAGAAGTATGGCAGTTACACAGAGATACAATACCTGTGGGCCTTGAAGTCCATGTGACTGAAATACACAGCCCCCATCCAGGCCCTACAGGCCCGATCCAGCATTTGCACATTTGTATACAATCCCGAAAGCTAATTTTTTGGTATTGAAACCAAGAAGCACAGAGATAGGCTCAAGGCTCCTATGACCAAGTCCCCTCCATTCTTGCTGACCTGAGTAAAGTTTAAGAGTACCCCTAAGCTAGTACCTCCTTCCCGTGCCCAGGTTTGTAACGGATGTTCTTACCTCACCTCAGTCCGACAGGGGAGGCGCATCCAGGAGAGAACAACGCCAGGCACAACAACAGGGCTTTCGCTTTTGTCCCATTCTTCCTTCCTCACGGGGTGCAGCTCTGCTGTGGGGTGAGCCATCGTTTGGCGTGATTTGCACATGTGAGCCAGCAGCGGTGATACAGCATGGACTGACAGAAACTCTGACACTAAGCTCATGTATTCCCTTTATTGAACTGTACTAGTTATTGCAATCAGATTAAGTCACATTTATAAAGCAGACCATCCAGTTGCACTGAAACCGATTATATTCATTACATAGTTTTAATCACTGTCCGGTGAACTGGCAAATCCAATCAAAGCATTAGTCTTCAATTAAAAAATTAAAAAGAAATATTCAGACAATAGCCAAGCAATCACATCACAATGCACAGTTACCTAAAATTGCAATTAAAAAGCAGTTTAAAAAAAAATCACATCTAATTTTTAACTATCAATATAATACAAGAAGCAACAAAGGGCAACAGCATCAAAGCAGATTTATCTAACACTATAAATTCAGTCAGAAGCAGAAGCTCTAAAGTACACTAGCTGAAGCAGGACAATAAAAAATACTGAGCATGGAATACTTTTAATCTCTCCATTAATATTCATTTCCAGCTGCTTATAATAGCAGCGCCTCATGGCCAAATCATTAGAGTTTTACATCTGGGTTGCAAATGACACTTTGATTGGATGTAATGTTCAAATGGTCCTCCCCACTGTGCCACCGTCAAGTCTTCTGCAGAGAGGTGTCCTGTAGTGCCAGTGGCTCACTGTGCGTGCTGGCTCAATGTGTGGTTCTGGAAAGACGAAAAAAGGAGACACGCATAAGGGGCAGAATAATAGAAAGCATGCCCATACCCTCCTACTCAGTACCATTTATGCAGAGCTCGACATAAAAGCTTCTCAATTATTACAAAACAAAATGCAATAAAGAAAAAGTACTCATAAGTAACAGCTGCCAATATGACACATTTGCTTTGTTCTGATAGATCTGTTAATGCTGGCATGAACTTAGAAAAAAAAATTCTACAAGCCAAGTACAGCCGTGAGGGTTTCTTTTTTTTTTTCTTCCCTCTTTCAATACATATAAAGAAAGTGGTAACACTTCATGGGCAAAATCTGCCTTTAGGGATTCCCTTAACTGTAACAATTAAAAAAAAAATCTGAATCACTGTGGGAACCCTTGCCATATTTTACTCTTTTATTCTCACTAGTAACGGGTGCAAGTACTGGCAGAGAGACACACCAGATTGTGACGCATACTTCTCAGTCCAAGAAATACTTCAGCAATAATAGCTGAACCACCAGTTCGGGCAATGGGGATATTAATCCCCAGCAGAAAAAGGACTGGACACGTAACCCAGAAGTTAAATCTCTTTAAAGAACTGGCTTTGCTCTACACATTTCTTTCAGCAGTTTAGTCTTTTTGTTCCCTTTTTGGTAGATTTGTAACAGCCTCATATCATCACGGTGTCTTGCATCAGAGGATGCTGACCTGTCCTGCCATTTTGTGCGGGAGCCAATGACTAGTGAAGCCAATCTTGGAAGCACATTTTCAGAGCAGCAGCAATCACCTACGTTTTGTGTGCTGACTGAAACCCCGGTCCTATATATAAGCACAGCTTTATTTGTATAATTTTTAACTATTGGAGCAACTAGTGAGGCGCTTCACGGTGAGCTTTTGTTGGGCATTCCCAATTATAAAAATCCATGCGCATTATTTCAAATCTGTGCAGTTTCACTGGTCTCCATCCACCTAATAACAGAGCTGAGCAAGTCCGTCAGCTTAAGGAATACGTTTTTAAGCATGAAATGAATTTTGAATCTGATTATTTATTTACAATGACAGTGCTTTAAAATAAAGATATTTTAACTTTTAATAAATCATCTGGTTCTTCTACATTATCCACAGTTACATCTCAATTCAGGGGAAAAAAAGTGATCTTCCACTTTATCCAGAGATGACATCTCCCTAATGAAAACCGTCTGTGCAAAGAGCTAGTGGGCGGCCTGCGATGCTCAGGCAGCGATGACCCCGTTTGCAGCCAGGATTTCTGGACTGTGCACTCCCAAGAGCTGACCACCAGGTGTCAGAAGTGCTGCTGACTTCCTAAATCATGTCAAAAGTTATCTGCGATATTGTACAGACGGGCAGCGAGGAAACTGCATGGTAGTGGTCAGGCTTTAACGTGACAAAAGGTTAGAGAGAAGACAGAAGTAGTATAGCTGGAGCACACCCAGAAGGATCCCTTGTGAAACTAAATGACAATCAACAGATGAAATAGCAAAATAACTGTATCTCGTTTAGCCTAACACTAGCCCTGACAGCACAGCCCCAGACAGCAATCCTAAATGTTTCCGAATAAAACAACGGAAGCACTGTCCAAAGATCTGAAAAGCTTATCAAGGGATAAAGCATTATATTAAAATCATGTCAAGTGAAGTGATAGTTGAAACAGCTTTCCTGTTACACCATTTAACAACACCAAACATAAAAACCAATGGCTTTTCATTTTACATTTTTACTTTTCATACTATACATGGAAATTTTCCTGGCTTTAAAGAGGAGCACCTTTGCAGTGCTGGCTGTTATTCTCAAATCAAGTAACAGTTATAGAAAAGGATGAATGGAACCCTATAGACAAAGTGGCAGCACTGACAAGAAGCTTGTCCACTAAACCTAACTAGAAAAACATTCAAATGTTAAAGAATACACATACCACTCTGTGCTCAGACAGTCCTGAGCATTTTAACAACAGGCATTTCTAGTGCGCTTCATTACAATTCTTTTTTAGGTCATCCTGAATATCAACGAAAGGAGCAAAAAGTTTACCATCTTCCAGTCGAAAGAGGGGCTATTCACGGTAGACAAATCCATACTTATTGAGGCAGTGTCATTTAAAAGATAATGCACAATCAGCACTAGATGCGTGACGCACAGTCTACAGTCAGGGAACATGATTTCAAACTTGTGTGGCTGCTGCATTGATTACACCAGGCAGGTCAATAAAGGAATGGTATGTGGCTCTAAATCTGATAATGAAGCTTTCATTGTGAGCCCTCCCTCCTCAAACGTAGGTTAATAATATGTTCTGAACACTCCTAATACAAAGAATGTACTGTTTTTTTGAACACAGTTTACATGAAGAAAAACAAATCCTGCAGCCATTCAGAGCTGAATCAGACAGGAGCTGAGGAACTAAACATGCTATAGGTCCAAGTGTAAATGTATACACGCACACTTCATATGTAGATCTTTATTTCCTCTTAATATCTTGGGAACATACCATTTATTCCCTTTGCAAGCACTCCTGGCAATCAATACGGCAACTAATCAAAGGACAAGGCAGTTAATAAACAGAGCCACATCTTACAAAGGATCTCACGTGTATCTGTGGTGCCTACAGACACAAGAGCCTGTATGCACCGAATCCCTCCTCTGCCTGTCAGAGAGAGAGGCAAATCCTGCGCAAGGCATCCCCACACGAAGCACACATCCTGCCCACCCACGGGCTGCTGAGCAGCAGACACCAAGTTCCTGTGTGGGCAAAAGCCATGAAGACCAGGAGGGATGGAGAGTTTTGAAGTGTGTAATGCTACGGGAATGCCTCCACCCAAGAAGCCTTCTGTTGGCTGATCAGCAAACTTCATACCCCTTTTCAATAGGAGGGCAGGCTAGCGGGAAGCAGCTCTGATGTAATTTTTCAGCTCTAGAGTTTATATTTAAAGAAAATAATAATCTTAATGGTGATTTCCAAAGGAAAATACAGCAGGCACAAAAAGGAGGGCTCTCCAGGCATGCTTTCGCATGTATTTGCACGTGCCTACCTGCACATAAGCACATCCACACGTGTACGCACTTGGGGGCTGGCAGGAGGCAGGACGTAATTTGGAAGCTGAGCATTAAAAATGGCTCTTTCCAGCTCCTGTTAGGTCCCCAGGTTTATGCATGGCTCACAGCTGATACCCCACAGAATACATCATTCTGAGACATTATTGCAGCTGGAAAACTCTACAGCAGCACTGAGTCACCTGTCAAGATCAAGTAAGTCACAGCTTATTTATATGGCTAGGTTGGGATTTTTTCCCCCCCTTTTCTTAACAATGATGCAAAATGGATAGCAATTCTGTTCGCCACATCATTGGGAAAACGCATCCACCCTGAGCCCCAGGGCTGTCTCGGTGTTTAAGTGGAATTTTCTACTTGCTGCACAATCCCCAAATGAACTATTTGCGGAAGTATCTGTGACCAAGGAACTGGGTGACAGGTTTTGCAGGAAATAAAAAGATTTCAAGGAATGGTTGATTACTGTCCTTGTACATACTGATCACCCTCCACGTCTTCCCTGGGGACACCCCCTGCCTGCCCTTTGGATGGGGATCAAGCCATTTGTGCAGGACATCAACAATGAATATTTCTCTCTTTCTACATGCATTATTATGAAAACACTAGCATGACATTCTCCATTTTCAGATCACTATGTCAAGAAAAGCATCAGGCTTGAAAGATGATTCCTTACAGCAGTTAAACAAAGTCTTACGAGCTATATAAAGATCGAGAGAAAAAACACAGAAAAGCAGCACACGACGGAGCAAAGCTCCAAGCCAGGCAGTCAAGCTGGGAGTCTCCCACGCTGCAACAAAATTCCCTGCCAACAAGTCACAGGTGTACTACACAGGAGCAGGTGAAAAAAATAAAATGCAACTGCGAGGGGTGTGATAATGGTTTGAGGCCATAATACATCCAGTCTATAGTGCCATTGTGCATCTGTTACGTATTTAGGTGTTTCGTACCAGCCATTTTGGAGGTGTACTGTCTACGTGTGTGAGCACACACACCTACAAGACTGTGCTATGTTATGCAGGGGTAAGAAATGGCACAAGGCTGGCGATGCCCACCACCCTCCAACAAAATTCTTCAGCCTTCCACGGTTTTACACAGAGGTTGGGACTCAATTAAAGGTTATAAAGCCTCTCTCTCATTCCAAATTCCATTAAAATGAACAGAAACGGTTCCTCAAATCATTTTGATAGGAATTACGGAGATAACAGGTTCACGTGACAAACAGCCAACGTGAGACCCAACTGGTGATCGGTGCCAGTTGCTGTGGCATCACAAAGCCACCCGGACTGGAAGCACTGGCTGCAGCAGTGCTGCATGAACACAGCTGTGTGGTCACACAACACTGAAGGTAATTCCTGCTAATCGCTGGATTTCCCCAGAGTGCAGGGTCCTCCAGATCCAGGCGAGAGCCCCAGCAGCCCCTCTCCCTGCTGCTCCCCATGTCCCAGGCAGGTTCCCTCCCTGGAGGCCGCACCAGGCACTGGGGGCTCCTGGCTGCCAGCGACTCTGTGCTGTGCCCCCTCCTCTGTCCCTTATGGAGCAAGGCTGGGGGGGAACAATCCCTCTATGTAACATCAACACGTGCAATTTCTAGTCAAAACCTAAACCTCACATTCAGCTGCTGGCTTGAGACCAAGGTTCAAGTCTCACATTCAAACATATATGTATAAAAAAGACCAAGCAAAAACTCCAAACTGCTACAAACAGAAGTTGCAGTGTCTAAATATTTATGAAGTACCATCTGCAGCATTCTTTTTTTCAAATGCTTTGTATCATTTGAATTCAAAATGGCCCAAAAATTTCTCAGGCATTATTCCTCACTGTATGTACATAAGCGCACACACGTGCGCAGGTAGTATCTCCCTCTAACAGCAATCCATAAAGATCAACATCTTTACGACTTGACTTTATAAAGAGATTACTTCAGGCAGAGGACACAAGACGACCCCTGCTTTAGCCACTGGAGATTATGCTCTCTACGGAAAGCTGTGAGCCTTAAATTGGTGCTGCTCTAATCCTAAACTGGAGAGGCATTCAGGGGATGCCATGACCCAGAAGAGCAAGAGAAAAAAAAAAAAAACTAAGTGGAAAAAAAAAAAGCACACTCAGGAGGAGAGGGAGAAAAGAGAAAGAAGGGGAGAAAAGGAGAGCAAGCTTGTTTTACAGGATAAGCCTACTTATTTTTATTTTCAATTTTTGTTTGTTACTTTCCCTTTGCTATCAGACTAAAGAAAAATCACCTTTGCACCCCCTTGCAGTTTGTATGTGCTTATTTTTAGAACTGTTTGACAATTATCCAAGGGTCTAAGACTAACAGATGGCCTGTCTTAAAGCCTCATATGTTCACTAGTTTGCACTTCTGACAAACAGTAAATGTACTCAAGAGTGTGCCATAAACAGGGCTGAATGAATACTCAGAACACAATTTAGTTAATACACTTCATTAAAACTGATAGTGGTAACCAATGTTTCCCATAAAACCAGGTGTTAATTCCCCTTCCAGTTGTTTCAGGTAACTCCTACCCTGTGACATTTATATGTTTAGAACCCACTTTTCCAGGAAATACAGCATCGCTTCTTCCCTTTCCCCTGATACTTCACCCACCACATAAAATGCTCGTAACAAGTGAACTCCAAGTTATCATGGTACTCAATAAAAAAAAAATTGTCAGGCAAGACAGGTTCACATGTCCCTTCTTTATCTGAAGAATCCCTTGAAATCGAGGTAGAGGCAAACGAAAGGTGGCACATCCTTTGTGAAAGGAGAAGTCTGCCTGTGTTACTGCCTCCTTCACATCTCTGAGCATCTGATAACTTGCCATACGTCAGTCAGCCCCAGTGCTAGCACACTTTGAGATGGCACTTCAACAAATGCAGTTAGGAAGCTGTCCTTTACAATGCATTGAACCAAAAAAAAAAAGAAGAAAAAATCACTTCAAGTGTCTAAGAAGATACATCTGGAGGTTTGGTGTCAGGTGAAAGCTAAGCTGGCTGCTTCAGATGGGAGTATTCGCACCGCAGTTACTCCGATGCACAGACTTGGTTACTTGGGGCCAAACACATCTCTCACCAGAACACAGAAACACTCACTCGTGCCAGTGGGAAGCCGGCCTGTGGCCCTGCTATTGCCCCTGCTCCTGCCCACAGGGTGGGCTGGGCAGCCCACGCCACAGGCAAAGCCCCCCCACAAACCTGCCCGGCTCCACGCGTGGCACCAGCCACCCCGAGCGGGCACTTTGTCTGAAGTCAATAGGTTCTGAACTCGTAAAACATTTACAGGGGAAAAAAGCTGATCCGCACGTGACCAACTGAACGCTGTTGGCTTTTTTATAAATCTTTTTCTATTGCTTGCATTTTTCTATATTGAAATGCAAGTGCCCAGGCATTGTTCCTTAAAAACCAGACAAACACGCACAGGCACCCCCCCACCGCCTGCCTTTGTTCTGCCTACACGGGGTCTGCGGGCTCTGCTGCTGTATTGGACAGCCTGAGCAATACACTTCCTCGATTTTATCTCTATACTTAACACCACTTTTGTTAATTTTAACATATTCTTGAATTTTGATAGGCATTTGTATCATTCTGGGTGTGAAAAATTACCTTTTAATAGAAATACCTTCCTTATAGCTATTTTTCCCAGTGCCAGCCCTTTCTTGCGCCAGCTAAGGATTTTTTAGATGATTTATGAATTTAATTTCTCTTCTAATTCAGGTTGCTTAGTCCTAATCAGACTTTGACAACTCACCTAAGGTGTTTTCCCCTTTCCATGTGAGACTAATAACACTGTACCATCAGTCTTCTAGGCCTGCCATCTCTTGTATTCTCTAAAAACTCAGAACAAAACAAGGCGATCCCATTACAAGAGAACTCCAAATGCTAGTTTAAGCCTGGCATAGCCTCTCATATTCGATTAAATATCTTACTGAAAAGACTATATGCTCCTTCCAAAAACACAGGATAAAATGCTGAAGCACAAAAGAAAACCGAAGCCTTTGGGAAAATTTCCTTACCACGACGCTTTGGAAATAAAAACCACAGGAGAATATATTATTAAGAAATAACCAGAGTCTTCTGTTAGAGAAACTCACCGTAAACACACTCTGATTCACTGAGGCACCCAGTGAAACAAGGGAGCTAATAATACCTGTCCTGGGGGACCACGTGCTCCTGAGAATTTTACTCAGAAATGCAAATGTATCCGCATCCGTGTGGCTCGTAGCCTACAGTGTGCCACGCACAAGATCAAAATAAGCAGAGGGAAGAACCTTGCACTTCTTAACGTGAAGGGAGGGGGACAAATTTAATTACCATTATCAGAAGCACACAAAACAGTATTTTTGGAGCTCCTACACTCCTCCCCCAGCCCCCTGGGCTCTGCCTGGGCGAACCCCGGCGCTCCTGCAGGCCCCGAGCGGGGCTGCGAACAGGACGTCCGCATGCGGCCCTGCGACTACCCGGGGTGCTTCAGCCTCGGCAGCAGCAGTCCCCATCTCTCTGGGCCACGGTTGCCCACACAGTGGGCAGCAGTCCCCAAACCCTCTGCCTGGGCCCGAAGTAACCTCCAAAGCTTCCTGACGAACACCAACACCTTGCTTCCAGTCCATTCTGACATTCGAGCCGGGCCAGGCAGAGGAAACCCCTACTGCACACGTGTACAGCCCTCTTCAGTGCTACACCACCAGCTCCACGGCACGTCCGGTGCTGCCCTGGTTTTATCCACTTCTGGGTCCCAAACAGGGAAGCGATGCATTTCAAAACCATTTGCAAGGCAAAACCATTTTCCAGGAGTCCTTCCTAGTTATTCCTCTCAAATAGGCTCCAAACAAATCGCGTATCTGGAGCATATCTTGTTAATCCCTCCTTGGTCTAGGGTAAATCAGGCTGCAGAAGCCAGTTAATTGTTCCTTTCTTTCAGGGCTGGCATCACCATTATGGGACCCTTCATAACTCTTCTGTAAGCACTAAATTTCCTGATTTGTTCTCTGTTGTAGGACCAGGAGAGCATCCTCTCACACCCTTTTTCTCAAAAACTAGTTAAAGCTAAAGGAAAATGCTTTACATAGTACCTTTAGCACTCACCAGTCAAAATGCATAGACAAAAGCTTCATTGAAGGGCTGTTTCCATGGGAATATAAACCAACAAAAGCCAGGAGATTCAAAGTTGAACCTAAAACCAGCTCCTTAACTTGCCCTGCTGTTCCTCAGCATGCCAAGGGTCACTGAACAGCATTTCATTTTTTGTAGCTTTTTTTCCTGGAACAGTTAGGTGTTCCTGGGGTAAAGGACTGGGTATAAAACAGTCTCAGCCTTGATTGTAAATTTTAATGCAAAGATGAAGAAGAGCACATCTCGCAGTCCTCCCTCAGGCAATGTCCTCCATTGAGAACAAATGGGGCTGCAGCTGGACAAAGTTCTAGGACCAAACAAGCCAGTGCAGACAGAGGGGGTTCACCCAAATGAGCTGCACCTATCGGCACCTGGCTTACAGGGTATCACAGCTCTCCTCTGGGATTTCTTTTAAAAAGCAACTGAAGTAAAATTCCCTCTGATGGAATACTGATGTGACAAACTGTCTTGCCTTGTGTTATGGATATGTGTTTCTTAAAGGCAGATAAATATCCCCGTCACGGGACACCCGCATCCTGCTCCACCGGTAATACAAGCGGTCAGTGACCTGTTGCCTTGGACATAAAGGCTGTTACTGCCCATTTCTTATTTCCAAAGGGGTATAAAATCCTCCAGTGCAATCTCGGCTATAAAGCAGCAAGGCCACAGTTTACAGAAGCACTTTACCTGCCTCCCCATTAGCGTGCATGCCACTGGCAGAGCAGAAGTCTGCAGGCCAGACTGTGACCAGCCCGCTGCCCGCAGGAACTAACCCCAGAGGTAGTTAGTGTGAAAGAGCCAAGGACGACGGGTTCCCAGAAGGAAAAGTGGGGCCAAAATATCACCAATGCGAGCCATCTCCTCATAGACATCGTGAGAGGAAACAGAGGCAATGTCACTGTGGTATGTGTGTGAGACAACTGTAGCTGTGAACAAAACATGGGATTTTCCAGGCAGTGCTATTGCATTACAGGTGGCTGGTGATTGGAGAAGTTGACTTTCAAGCAGCAAGATGCTACATTTCAAATGATCACAATTTTCTGCTAAGATTAAGAGCATGTGTGAGCCCCAAAGGAAGAATTTTCCCCTCTCTACCCCTTTTGGAGACACAGTGGTGTAATGCACCGAGGACAGATATGCTGTGTGCAGTCCAAGCTCAGTGCCCACAGCACGTGTTCAGGTTTAACCGCACCAGGAACGAACGAGGGGGCTCAGCAGTCGGGCACAAGCTCGCTGGCTCTGCGTGGGCAGCGTGTGGGCTGCTCCTGCGCCATGCAAAGCCGGAGCGACTGGGCTCTGTGGAGGTGACCTCAGGGTGCCTGTGCCACCTGCCCAGGACATGGCACAGAGGACACAGAAGACGCTCTGCAGAGAATTAGCTCAAGCACAGCCAAGTGGATAAGCTCAGGACTGCTGCTGCCAAATCTGGGCTCATGCAGAGCCAGGGTGACGAAGTCTTGCTGAACCCAGGCTGACCTTGCACAAAGCCATGAGGTATCTCCACGCTGAACCCACCGGCAGGTGCAGTCTTATCCGTATCAGCTAGATTTTTCCAACAAAGCCCCATCACCTCATTGTGTACAGGCAGTTTAGTATATTGCAAGTTATTCCATCAATATGAAACGTGAAGAAAGGACAAAGCATTAGCGTTCAGTCTCTTAGCATTTACTGTGCGAGTCAGGTTGCTACACACGTGTGCTCACCCTGTGCACAAGCCACTGCCGTGCCATTTGTGTTTAACATAGGTAGAAACCACAGAACAGGCTCAATCTGGGAACAAACTGCTTTCTAAATGATATTCCTTCCTTTCTCCTCAGGTCAAGGTGTGATACAAAACTACTCTCAAAATATGATGTTAGAACAGAGCATTCCTTACACAGGCATTAGCGTACGACTGACTATACTGCTCTGAAAGCAACTTCAGGAAGAGCATGCTGCCGAGCACAGAGCCGAGCTCCCTGAAAGCAGGCCGGGCTGAGCACCCACAGCCTTCCCGACAGAGGCACAGAGGTGCCGGCAGCCACAGTCCTGCACGCAGGCCCAGCTGCAGGCAGGCAAGCTCCCAGCTCCCAGCCTGCCCATTCCTTCTTTGTTCTCGCCCAGCCCCATTGTTTCCTGGCCACTCACCACACGTGGCCCGTGTCCGACCTCGCGGGGCACGGGGAGCAGGCAGGCCAGCGAGGAACGAGCCGGCGGCGCTCCCGTGCTCCTTATGGCAGCACCAGGAAAGCTGGCCGCGAGGCAGGACCCTGTCCTCAGCTCCATCCAGCAGCGATGGGGACAACACTGCTCCTGCCACCTCTCACTGACCCAGGAGACAAACCCACAGGTTAAACCCCCGATCCCTTACTCAGCTGGTCAGAGGTACACCCACGGCCTCTTACATTTCTTCATGAAGCTATTTTTCAGATTCCTTCTAATGGTGGTAGCGGCAGAGGCTCCACTGGCACCGCAGGGGTAGGAAACAGCGGTACGGCATCAATCCAGGATTTCCTGTCTGAAATTTAGGCTTCACATCTAAAATACAATACACACACAACGTCTGTACGGCTGAGGAAACACAAGACGCTTGCCATACATTTATTATCTTCCTGGGGAAATGATATAGAGGACAAAAGAGACTATGTTTACTCCCTCCCCAGCTGCTTTTACAATCTAAAAATTTATTTCTCCTGGACATAAATTTCAGATTTAAACGAAATCCCTGAAACCTAAAGATGCCACATGGTAGAGGCTAGGGCAGTATTTCTTCCTATTTTGGAGACAGAGTGTTTAATGCGTTGCTCTGTTAACCAGTAGCCTTAAATTTCTGGGGAAAAAAGGAGACAATTAGACTGTGGCAGAGCCTAGATGCAAATACAGGCAACTGATTACTGTCTTCATACACAGAGTTAAAAATATCTGGTTATTGAAAATGATTTTCGCAGTCCATTGGGGCTTATCCAGGTTTGGGCTGAGATGTTTATTTTTTCTGCGGCAGCCGTACTGGGGGATTCTTTTACAACATTTCCTTACACTGTAGCTATATATCATTCACATCTCTGAAAACTGACCGCCTTCCTATGATGCAAGAAATCTCTGCAATTAGAAAAACAACCATCTTCTCTTTGAGGAAAATAAAGTAAAATAAATAAAATCCCTGTCCAAACCAAGTCAGCAGGTAAGATAGCAGTGTTCTTGAGGCAAATGCAAAAATCCAGGCTATAAATTTGTGTTAACTGTTACAAATATATCCATCTGTTCACAGACTAACTAGTGACTGAAACTGATGAATCCACTGAAAGGTAATTTTCAAGTCCACTAGCGTCTGTCCTCTTCTAGTAATAAAGTAAATGCTTTTCAGTAACTGTGCTGCTTTTGAATGCCAATTTCCATTTAAGTAGGCTTTGGTTTTGGCTCTCTCCACAATAAATAAATAAATAAAATAGTAAATACCTTTTCTTTCCAAAGGTCAAACTAAGCTTTTAAAGAACAAGCAACATTTCAGCAAGCCAGAGAGGACAAAACTCCAATCAGATAAATGGTGTGTGTAATGATTGAGAACCACGGCTGCCTCGGGTTTCTTGAATGGGCTGCAGGATAGAATTTGGCACAAACAGCCCGATGTTGAAGCTTACATCTCTTTTACTGCAGACAAGAAATTCACTAAAATATATAAATAATGAATGTGGCTAGGGATCTCTGCTGGTACTACTGCTGGTTCTGCAAGATGCAGGAGCAGAATCATAGACTGCTCCATGTTTTTGTTATTAGAGAATTCTTGTTCTCCGACAATAAACACAGAATATTTTAACTGAAATGGCTTCTGCAACACATACAATATAAGTTTCAGCTCTCTGAAAGTGCCAGCAAATTGCAGAAAGATAAGTTACAAAGACATACCTAATTTGCTGTGATGAATTGTGTGCATGCTTCAGTGATCAAAACTGCAGCTGAGACCTATTATATTTAATGATCTAGACATTTCTTGTGAAAACACTCAGGCATATACTGTTATGTCTGGACAAGCATCCCCATTTTGCTCGATCAGCAAGCAAATGAAGAAACCGAACTTTTAAAAGCATGCTGTACACCCCCTTGGATGAGCTGCTTAAAACAGAGGCTGATCAAGCTCCACGATTTTCCTTAAATAACGCTTATGCTCTGCCCTTTCCAATGCAGCATCCCTGTTCCTTTGAAAACTGAAGTCAGTTCCTTTGGACGATAGCGACACTCACAGGAGGAAGCAGAGCTAATCCCTGCTCAGAACCCAAACTACGCTCCCCAGCAGCTACTACAGCAGAAGAAAATCAAAGTGCCTGCGTTAGAGATCTCTCCCCATCAGTGAATACAAAGACACATTGTGACAAGACTTTTGTGTGCGTGTGCAGGGGATTCTTTTCTTTGCCTATATACTACAGAAATACTATTTCTATTATAAGGACCGTGCCCAGCCTGGAAAGGCATGTGCTACTGAGCCTGATGGTGGGAGGGCTGAGCAACGGTACCTGGCTCTGCTGTCCCCAAGGACGCCGTGGCCGCGCAGCCAGCTGTGCTGATGGGCACGCTCGCAGCCCCGCAGCTTGCAGCCCCTTTGCTCTTGGCTCCAGGCAGAGCAGAAGGAAACAAGGCTTTCTGCCACCTTCCTATGGGGATAAGAATTTCCCCTCATGAACACATGAAGGACTGCTGAATAGAAGGTCTGAGGTTTCCTGAGCTCTCAGTGTGGCTCCTCCAATATTTTCCTGCATCGATTTGGGTATATTGTTCGACTTCAGCCTTTCCAAATTGGTAAAAACAACCTTAGAAAGAGTGCTGGTATGGTTAATTCATTGACAGTTGTAAAAAAAAAAAAAATAAAAAAAAACCACACCACACACAAACAACAACACAAAGCAACAACAAAAAAGAGAAAAATAAACAAAAAAAGCAGATCTAGAGAGAGAAACCACACAAAATATTCTTGCAACCACACATCCAAGAGCTCCTTTTCTCCCTCCCTGGTCAGTCTGAACAGTTTTCTATCATTCATTGTTCAGCAAAATGGAGCAAAACACATCTTGTGCGTTTGACTCCAGAAATAAGGCTTCCAAAGTGCTATTTCATTCACCTGAGAAGCTGCTAAATACAATCACAGTGGTTATTTGTGATAGTGTGGTAAAGAGTGAAGAAAAGGTATTTGCTAATTGTTGACATAACAAAATTAATTTTCCATCCCTAAACTTTTTCTCATCTCTCCTGTGAGCTCTGATGCAATGTTACTGACTGGCACTGCTGAAATGCCAACTTGCATTTCTCATCCTTAATTTCTCTCTAAATGTCATTAGTAATTGTTATTGCCAGACCAGAGAGTGCAATCTGGTCTTTCCGAAAGAAAATCTATTTCTCATTTCTTCTCCTGTGCTTCCTCCTTTCAGCTAAGGATGGATGTCTAACATAGCCCATGCATCCTGTTTCCAATAGGATGGGACTGCGTTAGTGTTTCTGGAGATAAAACATTGCTGCTTTATCTGTTTATACAGAGAATTCAAGGATCTTTATTAATACCAAATTGTATATTGAGAGCAGTCAGTGTTTTTGAAAGCTGTGCTGTAAAGACAAGTCTTAACTGAGTAAAGCCAACAAGTGCAGGAAAGAGCCATCCTTTAACATGCACCTACAAACTCCTCTCTGGATTCCTCCATAGATCTCCTTGTTTTGGCAGTTAATCATGTTATAAAGGTTTCCCCTTTTGTATTTGACATATTGTGTTTTTTTCTCTCTCTCTGCCACACGGAAAAACCAAACCTTCAGCCAGGATGTGTAAACTGCAGCTAACTTCGGTCAGGATTAACGTGTCGCACACTCTTCACACCCACAAGTAGAAGTGGTTTCCACCTCTAGGTGCGACAGGGAGGTTGGGTAGCTGTGCTCGAAGGGAAACCTGCCAGCGCAAAAGGCTGGGTCCTCGCACATCATTACACACCACGCCGGTGACTTGCACGGCTATGTGCAGTACCCACAGAATTTGGTCTCCAGTACTTGGGGCGAGCAGTACCTTAGCACTTGGCTCAGTCTTGGGAGGGACGGCGTCTGCCAGGAATGACCCTTACACGGGCTCTCCAGAATCAGCGCATCCTACACACACGTCTGCATTGTGTTCTGTAGTGTACATAAAGTGATCAGTTCAAAACTAGGCTGCATTTCCGTATCCACTAACTAAAGGCATCTTAGCTCAGAATAAATAGACATTTGGACATTTCCAGCCAGGAATTGTGCTTTCAATAAACACAATTGATGCATATACATTGTCTCTTGGCGGCTTACACTCCCGCCCATCTGTTGGGATGGCATGGTGCCTACGCAAAAGTTGGTTGGACCCTTGCCCTAGGGCATAGATGACAGGCACCGACGGGTTTAGCTGGGCAGCCTGAGCAGCGAATCCAAGTGCCATCTCTGCTGTAGGAAGCCCCTTCTGTGTGCCAGCGCTGCCACATTGGAACGACATACCTCCTTACACTTGGTCACACATGTTGACACTTGGGTGCGCTTAAGTGCATTAATGACTCAAACGATGCCTTTCACCTGGCTCCCTTTTTTTCCACCCCCCCACTCTGCATCACTGCTGGGTTTTCTGCAGTTGTTAATGCCAAGTTGCACACACTTTGTTAGCCAGGGCTGGCCACAGAACAGCGTTAATGGGGAAAGAAATGAAGGAGGATTTTTTTTTGTTGTTATGGGACAGGCTACTCGTATTTCCAAGTGTCATCTCCGGTGGGTCTTTGTAGACTGGAGAGATCTCTCTGTGCCTCACTAAGACACCTCAGAGATGACAAAAATGCAGCTATATATTGATCAGAATTTTCATTTCAAATGAAAAAAAAAAATGCTGCACCTCATCACCATGGCAAATGCAGGGCAATTTGGGATTTCTGCACCATCCTCACCCAAAGCAGGAGAGGCCAAGCAGCCTGGCTGTGCCAGGGCACCCCCACCCACAGGGGCAGGAGCCACCGCCTCCCTTTGTGCTAGGAAAGGAGGTGCTGCCAAGTGCACAGCGGTGTGTAAGAGTGCCCCCCCTGCTTTCACATACAGCATTCAGCTTGCTGGCAGTCAGGCCCAGGAAAAAACCTCAGCCACAGCTCCTGCACAGCCCCAGAAGCATTCCCACGTAGTCTGCAAGGGCACTTCCAGCTTTGGTCATCAGATAGCCTGCTCCTAACCCCAAATCTGTACGCAGCCATATAGACCTCCTCTGCTGGTTTTAAACACACATACTGAGAGCCAGAGACCTGAGAAGCAAAATTCTTCATCGCTGTGACACAAGAGCAGAGGTAAAACTTCTGGTTTCACAGTCCATAAAGAACGCTCAGGCAGACAGACTCAACATGATGGGTATGTGCCTACAGCACTTTTAATTTTTAATTATTGTTAGTTATAATTATCTGACTGCGTCTGAATGAAACCCAGCAATATGGCTGGAATAGATTGTGGTATTCTCGTAATTTATTAGCTTTGTAACTACTAATAATTAAAATTTAACAATACTCTAAGCACCATAGCAACATTTTTTGAGAAACACTAGCCAAATCTGCTCAAATAACTGACTAGACCATTTTCAGGATTTTAAAAGGAGGAAAAACACTATATATATGTGTGTGTGTGTGTGTGTGTATTTAAAATGCAGAGATGTAAATTCTGTTTAAAAGAAAAAACAGATTTTTACTTACAGAAAATTAATTCTGCACATAATTTTTTTTGATACTTCATATGAAACCTAGAGCTTGTGGTTTGTTTCCAGCAAGAGGCTTCTGTGCTTAACATCTAAGTCATGCACAGTCAGTCACGCAGGGTTAGGTAAGTGACTTTCAGAGACAGATGCATGTTAGGTTCTGTTTGTCCTGCCATCCTCCCATATCCCCAGGGAAAAATATTTTCTGCAACATCATCAAAATACCACAGATTTGCATTTTTCTCACTGACTTCATGGACACTTAAGCCTGGAAGCACTGAGATATTTTAGGGTCTTGCAAGCTCATAGGGCTGTTTGCAAGAAAAATTTTACTATTTAAGTAAGCTTTCCTCATACCTCCAGCAAGTAGGTAAAGCCCGTTTTTCAAGTAGGAGCTAGAAACATTAACCACCAAGTGAGTTCGAATAGCTGGGTCCAGACCCAGGATCTCAGTAGTCTCTCCTCTGTGCTCCAACCACTGTTGGTAAACTGAGCCCTGTGGACTTGCCTGGGTGCAGATGGGCCATGTACAAGCCCAGGGGCTCTCCTGCTCCCCACTTGCTCCAGAGGACAGTGCAGCATGGCCCAAGAACCGTCAGTGTGGGAGGCTGGAGTTGTTGCTCCTTCTGGCCCCACCAGCGGTCCTGCCAGGGAAGCCACCAGGGCTACAGGCAGCACCTCGATGTCCCCATTGGGATGCAATGCGCCCTGTGGTGCCTCACTACGGTGCCCTGCTTTCCTGGGCAGGATACAGCGCTCCAGAGCAGACTCATCTAACATCAAGCTGACATTAAAAGCAGACTTTAAAAAGAAAACCTGCTTAGGGCTTGATCTGCTGTAATCAGCGGAAAGAATCCCAAGGACTTTGATGTGGACCAAATCAAGCCCCTGGAGGACGTTCATGGTAAATCATTATTAATATAATGAGTGCAATTTCTGTGCAGCAGCTCTTGCCTGTTTATAGATATATGAAAATTGCCAGCTTTTCACATAAAACAAAATGAGGAAGGAGACAGACCACAGTGTTAACCAATGAGCCATAGTAGCCACTCTCCTTTTGATACACGTACATTTAAAGAACCTGGGCACTTGAAATGACAGCAAATTCCTCCAGTGAAGCTCCCTTAATTCAGTAGCTTGACATATCTCCAAATCTGAACAGAAAGTGCTTTATTCATCGCAGGCAATAAAACACCTGAACACCTGTGCTAGGAAAGACCTGGCAGGTACCCTGCTCCCTCGGTACCTGGATTATTTGCGCATTGTTTATTGTATCCCTTGCCTTAGTTATCATCAATTGTAATCATTTAGAAGGAAACCGTATGATTAACGGTACACAAGCAAACAGCAGGAATTAATCCTTTAAATGCAAATACTTCATTGGTTATGTGATGGCTCCCTGGAAAAAGCAGTGGCAAAAGAGTACCCATGAAAAATCCTCCTAAAGTTTCTTCTAAAAAAAAAATATATATATCTCACTGTTCAGTCACAATTTGCTCAACATAATTCTCAATGCAAGTGATCAAGCAGATACATTGCCCAGCTGTGAACAATGCCACAAACATAATTCTCAACACGCATTACGTACCATGATTTCTGACCCATCTCTGGAGTGGGCAGGACTCCCTACTACACTTTACATAGTAAAACCCAAAATCTCAGTTGTCAAAAAGCTAGTTCACCCCCCCGTGTGCCATGGTGGTTTCAGCTGCCTGGTGGCAGGCAGTCACCTCTTGACCAGTCCTACAGAGCGAGCTCGGTTTCAAAGGGATCCTTCTGCCCTACCTGCGAGGGACCCCCCAAAGCCCACCTCTCCGCTTGTTTCAGTAAGCACACTTCAGCAGGAGGAATGAAATGCCACAGCCTTGATGTATTATGAATTAGGTATAAATTTACTTTTTTTTTTTTTTCCCAGAGTATTTTCATCATATTCATGGATGTCAGTCTCTGCAAACAGGATGTGAAAAACTAGGAGCTGCTTGCCTCTCCTCCCCTGCCCTAAGGGCATGCTGGGTTATCACACATACCGTTTCCACTGTGTTTCATACTTAACCGTACGGTGTTTTGTTTCCTTATTTCCAATGAGATAACATAACCAGTTAAATAACTGTTCTGTTTTTTTTTCCTCTGGCAGTATCAGCATAACCTCACTGACTCATCACTCTAGATTCACACCAGAATTTCCACAGCTTATTAAACCAGCCCTATTCCTCCCAGCTTCCTTAAGCCTTGGTTTTATGGCTCCATCAGACAGCACAAACAAAGCATAAACACTTACTAAAACACAACTGCTAGTTCACAAATGAAGAGAGGGTTTCAGAGTTTTAAGAGTATTATGCTGCTGAAGCAGAATTTGCCCCAAGCACTAAGATGTATGCTCAGAGTGGTGACCTTTTTCCATCACATCACAGATATGCCCTTCTTAACATGCATTATGTTCAAGATAACTGTTCAAAGAAATGTTTACAAGTCAGCAGGGCTAATTCCTAGCCCAAGACATCTCTAGAAGTTGCCTTTTCCTGTGCTGCACGTCATTTTCCCCACCCTCTTTTTCCTTTTTTTTTTTGTAAGCATGCCTCTCAATTTCTTCATGAAATATTTGAACGCCCTTTTTTTCCCCAGAAGTATCTTCAATGGTTTCATTTAAAAATACAGAAGTAAATAAGGCATAGGTTCGTATTTTGACTAAAAAGGAATAGCTGTTATTTTACACCAGTGGGAAAACAAGATCAGAACTGAAAAGTCAAATCCATCAAGCAGAACCATTTGATGGACGGTGATTTTCTCACCTAAGAACAATTACACTATTAAGGTTTACGCACATTTAACTCTAACTAGCAACTGAACAACTGGCTCACTAAAATAATACTGCGACTTCCTTACTTAACAAAAATATCATGAACAGTTGAGGAATTTGGAACAGATAGCTTGCAAATCAGTAACTGGTGAGATAATCATGCAAGTCAGACTGGATCAAGAGTCTTGAGCATTTCTAACTTATTTATACACAAATTTTGTGTCCTCCTTGGCTCAGGTATTTGAATTAATAAAATCCCTGGCATCAAGTAAACACCTTTTTGAGTCAGCCCTGAAATAAGGACTGAAACTGTGCAGCTAAGTATTGAATTTTCATTCAGCCAACACCATTCAGAGCAACTTGTGTAATTATTATAAGCAGAGAAATTTTAAACGCACACCAATCCTGCCTAAAAACTGGAAAATTACAATTACAATTTATCTGATTAAGGCTGCTATTTGCAGCAATTTTGCAATGCACAGCACTTCAGAATTGAAGCACTATGTAATTAAAACTGTTAATTGCAAAAAAAAAAAAAAAAAAGGGCCACTGTTAAGACTATAATTTAACAAGGTTCTCTTTATTTGACCATCTGATTGTAAAGGTTAATGCAGTGGCCTAGGAAGCCAGTACACCCATTTTAATTGTGCTGGCATCTTGACCAAACACCACTTTAAAGGAAAAACGGGAGAAAAACTCAGAGCTGGCTTTGCAAGCCACTGCTGCCTTCATAAAACATTCGTAGTGACAACACACAAACCTAAATCTGCTGACTTTATTAAAATATTAACAAGGTATAGTTAAAACTTTTGTACACTTATGCAAATCAGGTTGCTAGAACAAGGGAAAGAAGAGATTCCCCTGGGAGACAAAAAAATAAAATCAACAAAGTGAAAAGATCAACCATCCTTCCACAGCGTGACAGCACGACACAAGAGGCAGCAGCTTGGGAATTCAGCAAGATAAATAAAAACCCTCCAAAGTTTAAGTAAATCACAGTTTATAAAGCTAATAGATTTAAATGAGGCATACGGTACCATCCTATAAAAATCCTGCATTTGCCAGCAGACAGCAGCAGTATTTTTGTGGCAGTGCTGCACAGGCAAACATGCCTGACGAGGAAGGCCAGGGCAGCAACCTCCCTGCGAGCCCTGTGAAAGCTGCAGCTCAGCAGCCCACTTCCCTGGGAGGGAGCATGCCCACAGGACCTGGCTCTACTGCTGGAGCAGCACAAAGTTAATGCCCCACAGAGGTTCCAGCATCTAAGGGTTTAGCATCAAAGGTATCAGTGTGATTTAAAACCCAGCCTCCCCAGCGTGGCTCCAAGGTGATCCCTGGGGCCAGGACCCCGATGGCAGCTCCAGCAGCACATCCCAATCAGGGTCTGGTCCCTGCAAAAGGCTTGCTGCAGCCAGGAATGCAGGACAACCACCAGCTTTGCAGGGGCTAAAACTGAAGGGACTGTAGCCCCCTGGGAAAGCAGGATGTGATGCTTGGTTTGCACAACCTGCTGCTTATTAAAGTGCTATTGCCTTGGTGGAGCCTCTAACGAAGCATTGTGTTCAGCTGCACCAATGCTTTGCTCTGGTACCTAGGTGGGGAAAATTCCTTTACATACGACTTAGCAGCAAGGAAGGGGAGGGGGCAGCCTACCATTTGCTTAGTCTTTGTATGTTAATCAGTCCCTAAATTATTAATAGAGAAAAAGAAATTATTTACAAGGTGTTTGACGTAGACATGTCAGGATGTAGCAACTATACTGTCAAGAGCAATACTCAAAGAATCATGATATCTGTCTTGTCTTATTTATTTATTCCAGCCATGCTCTGAGACCCTTCTCTCCTGATAGCACCCAGGGCGGCAGAAGGCGGCTGAGAGACTGTTTAAGAGCAGGAGCAGAGACCATACTGGGGCTATGCACTTTTTCTAAACGCTGCACAAGGGTGATGGTTGCACACAGACAAATCAAAGGCTTTACCTTTGCTTTTACTCCTGTTGCAAACATACCTGAAGCTCTGTTTGAAAGAAGAACTTCTGTGGGCACTGGGAACAGTCATAAATTTTATCTTCCTGTCCATGGACTGCAAAGATGTGCTGCTGCAGTTTATTTGCCTGTACAAAAACTGAAATAACATAGAACAATTAGTTAGGATTGCTTCATATAACACATCCCATCTTGAACTACACTTTATGATTTCAAAGACTCTAGAAAATCCAAGGATATCAGCCAGAGAAGTGCCAATACACTTGGTTCAGCAGAATTTCCTTACAAGTAGTCAATTTAGAGTCTCCAGGCTGACAGTCAGCTTACTTCTAACAGACTCTAAATCCTGTATGGATTTTTGATATTTCACATAAAGCTAACACTGTCCACAGGTGACTGGAAGAACTCAATCATCAGACTGAGGAGAGGGCGTCACCACTCCTGCAGGGAGCCCTGGGCCCACGGCAGGTGCATTGGATGCATTTTTAATGCAGGACAACTGGGCCAGGAGAGGCCTTGGTGGCTGGTCTGGAGGATGCGTGCCCAGAACAGCATTTCTGGCAGACACCAGACACGTGAACCTGAAAGGGCAGATTGTCACCATTTTTAGACCTTCTAAATGGGCTGTCCTTTCTGTATAATAAAAAAATATATATATATCATTTACAAATATTACAAATATAACAACATCTACATTATGATTTTGAATTGATAATTATCCTGACTTCAACAAGTGAAGTGCAGGACACTGAACTCCAGCTTTAGCTGGTTAAAAACATCTTGTTTAATAATTTTTGTCTCATCTTATATGACTGTTCACTGGTATATGAAAAAAGCTTCTTCAGCAGAATTAAAGACATGTAGTCAAAGAGTTACATTAAGGCATGTCTCTGGAAAGGAAAAATTAACTCCAAGCTCACAAAAAGCAGGTTCTCAAACTGTGGGCCAAATCCTAAGGAACTGCAGGACCTGCATCCCCTTACTGACACCTGGTCCGCAGCCACACGTGTGTGAGTCATCTCTAAGCAGTTAGATGTTAACTACTTGGAAACTTATTGAAAAGTTTGTAAAAGGCACCCTTAAAATGTATCCTGCAGATCCATTAAGCAAGCTCACCCAACATCACTTGCACTGGTGAGACAGCTGAAAATGAACCATGGGGAAGGACACAGAGCAGGCACTCAGACAGGAACTGTTAGAAAAGGAGTTGGGAATGCTCCGAGACGAGCAAGCTGTCCTTAAAGAAATCTTTGAGAGATGAGTTGTCAGAACTAACTGTTGTGTGGTTTGATCTTATGAACCATTACTCAAGTGAGGCTCACCAGTGGCCTCACACAGAGCCCTCGCTCAGGTGCTCACAAGAACAGGTCCATACCTTGCAAGTTGTGCACTTGGAGACCCATCTCCCCTTCAGAGCACAAGGTACAGGTTGAAAGGCTGCTCGTTGCAAGCAGCAGTGCAGAGCCTGCTGCGTTTGGGCAGTGCTGCACGGTGTCAAACACCCAGTGCTGCTGTTTTAGACAGGAGCTATTTTGAACATTTCCAAGCACGGTATTTCTTTTCCTGAGAAAAGGCATACAGTATTTTACAAATCCCTTGAGTGTCATTTCTGGATCAAGCCATGCACACTGAGGCTTGTCTCAGTCTCCCTGTCTTACCTGTGAAACAAACAGGGCATTTGAATGTGCCTCCCATCCCCTCAAAGCTGTGCTCAATCAGGTGACACAGGAGCTTTGCCGGAGAGTCAAACATCTGGTTACACAGCTTGCACTCATGATTGATGCCTTCCTCTGCAAGGTTCAAATGATACAACTTGTTAGTGACACAGCACATTAGCGTCTGGGATGCAGCAGTCAGCGAGAAACGCCGGTGCCAGCGCGCGCAACGTCAAGGACCCGCAGCCATCGCCATGGCCCCGCTACGAGAGCCAGCTGAGCCACTCGCGCAGAGCGCTCAGGTGAACAGCCCCAAGTCACATTTAGGGGCCCCAAGTCACTTGGTCATTTAGGGGCATTCATTTTCAGCTGGGATGAAAGCGGGGCTGGGACCAAACCGCCTGCAGCCTGCACACCTGGCCGGGCTCGTGACGGTACCGTGCCGCTCCACCTCGTGTCCTGCCGCAGGGGAAGGACATCGTTGCTCTGGGTATGTATTACTGAATACTCAGACAGCATTTAAAGTGAATTTAGCAGTGTGAATTCAGCCAACACCACTGAAAGCAGGCTGCTTCACCTCAGATTACGCTGCACATATACAGAGGAGGAAGAAGCTGTGGGAGAAGAGCAGGAGCCCAGACCAATGTCAGCCTTAATTTTCTCTCCCTCAACTTCTTCCAAGGTGCAGATAGACCATTAAAGGGATTCAAATGTCATTTTAATTTCCATATCATATATCTTAAGCTTTATTCATTCTTAAGCATTTACTTTCTAGCTGAACATAAATAACAACAATTCTTATTTTGTAAGATGGCATGTTTCTCTGTTTACTGACTTCCATATTTTTGGCCTTTTTCTGAGGTATTGAAGCCATATTAAGTCAATTTCCACAATAAACATGAAAGAGACCTTTTGGTTTTCTTGAAATGAGGGAGGAGGAGTAATTTAGAAAACAGGTTTATAATACATATTTAATATATAACAGTAAACATCTACATTTTAAAGATTTTGCAGATGTTTTTTACAAATACTTCCTCAAAACATCTTCCCTTCATTATGGCAGCACACGTGAAATTGTCATGAACACATATCTTGAAAACTAAACAAACTGTCTTTTGATTTACACTCAGCTTTGTTTTTACACTTTCAAACCTCACTAACTTCAATTTTTAGTTCCAAGATACCTAGGAACTGACTGCATTACACAGCGAACTGCTCTTTGGCCAAACGCATTGGGATCTTGCAAACAATGTGAATCTCCAAAAGCACAGTCTTTACTTACAAACATTTTAAATTAGTTTTAAAGTGGCCAGACAGAGGGAAACTATTGTTTCTTATAATGCCTTTGGTACTCCCAGGGTCCCAGAGCCCTTTTGCAAGGTGGGAAGGTGAGCACTAGTGGTCCAGGACCAGGACAGGCAAACAGAGCAGCTCTGGACCAGCAGCTCGGTGGCTCCCACGTCTGCACGCTGGCACATCTGCAGCGAGGAGCAATGCCCAGGGCACGCATGCCTGGATGGGTGCTCCATACAGGTGCTCTATATGGGGCAGTGGGAAAAAGAGAATTATTATTATTATTATTGTTATTATTATTATTATTTATGATTATAATTAATAATATTAATATTAATATTAATAATAATTTTAAAAAATTGCACAGAGCAGGTGGTGAGCTGCCCACACTGCCCCATGGCTGAGACACCTGAGTGGTGCAGGGGAGGCAGTGAGCAGGGTAGGGAGAGACAACTGGGTGGGCTGGGAGGGAGGGAGGGAGGGAGGAAGGGAAAAAGGAAAGAGAGGGAAGAGTCAGAAACCGAAAGAGGAAAGTGCTGACGGCACCACAGCAGCAGCTCCACCAGCTCCCTGGGCAGCCGTGGCTGGGCACTGGGATAGCTCTAGGACACAGCGAGGTTCGTAACCCTCCGTGTGGGCACCCACCACGGACAGGCATATTGTCCTCTCTGAAGCACGGGTTTCCAACCTGGCCCTCTCCCCGGCTATGGCGTAAGGCTGCCTTCTTGGATCAGGCCCTTGCCTGAAAAGTTTTGGCCTCGTGCAGCCCTTCCCATCTGCTCCAGAGGGATGAAAAGCAGGGGGAGGGATCCGCGCCTTGCGCTGAGCATCCCGAGCATGCCCAGCACACAGCTGCTACGGCAGCCGCGCACTGCAATAAACTTGGAGAGGACAAAGCAGATACTGGGGGAATGGAACAAATTCCTTCTGCGAGTAAATCAGAGAAATCATGTTTGACATTAATTTTCTACTCTCCACATACTGGGTATTTGGAAAACAGTGATTCATGTACAGCCCATGGTCCTGTGTGAGCACGTGTGTTCATAAATACGGACAGACACATACTGCTGATTAAAAGACTGCTCCTCTTGCAGCCTAAACACCTACAATTTCAGTAAAATTAAAAAAGTAGAACAATATTCAGCATTTCCATTGAAGTATATTTTTACAGTCTTGGTATGTTTAATTAGGTAACAGAGATTGTGTATTTTCTTGGCTGATCCCTGCAGTATTTTAAATAGTTAAACCCATAACAAACAAACTAAAACTCGAATGAAAAATAATAAAACATAATGGGTTCCTGCAGATCTGGAAATTTATCCCACTCGAGGCAAGACCTTTTGATTTGCAAATCCACTTCTGAATTATAAGGCCTTCTCCTCACCGATGGGGGTTTTTATTCCACTCCCACAGGAGTCCATTATGTATTTCTTGTGTCTATAAAACCATCCAGGAAGAAAAAAGGGGGAAAAAAGTACCATGGTTAGCATGACAAACGCTTCTCTTTTCATGCATGTGTATTCAAAATATGAAAATGCCCAAAGATATAGATAGAATTGCTGCTATAATCACTCTCTTCTCCGTGGCATTTTACAGCATATTATTTTACACAGCAACACGGTGCATGTGTAGGGGTACTCAGTCACCTTTGGAGAATAACTTTCCTGAATTATATAAGATGATATAGGCACGCGCGGGGCGGCTCTTTGACAATGCAGCACAACAGCCAACGCTCCAGTCAACCACGTGGCGCCGGGCGGCAGGAACACAAAACATATAATCATTTCCCTCATTTTTATTCCTTTTTTTTTTTTTTTAATATGACAGGCATCTATGAGAGACCTACATAACTCAAGTGAATTATGCAGCCCCTCTCATTTGTAAAGTAAAATGCAGATTTTCACAGCTCGCTGTGCTAGATCGTCTCCCATTTCTCCATAAGTGTATCTGCGTGGGGATCAATTGATTTTAACACTAAACGAGCAATGCACAGCAAACAAGAATCTTGGGTTTCTTGCCTTTTTTTTTTTTTCCCGAGCTGAAAATAATAAGCATTAATTTTACACTTCATTTCTCAAAAAAATAATAGGATGTGCTCTTGTTTAAAACAAGCAGGCCTGCTGGATTCTGTCAGGCTGAAACTATGTCAGGCCAAAAGAGGAACAGAGCGCTTTGTGTAAAAGTATCATGGGGAGATGATAGTATCCTGTAATGTTTTCAGTACCTACTTTTGTCTCCAAAAGCATTTGATCCCTGGCAGACACATACTTATTTCCATACTGGTCTTGAGGGAAGCCGGTAGGAACGAGAGCTGATTATCTGAATCCTGAAGGTGAAACCTGGGTGGTGCCCACTGATGTCAAAGGCAGGCATTTGTATAAATGTTGAGGTACATAATTTACTGCCTGTTAGCGAGGATTAGGGGGTTGCGCAGCCCTGGCTGAACTGCAGTGGTGAAGCACGTCGTTCATTGTTTGCAAGTTCAAATGCATTTGCAGGATAGTTTTAAATGTGTTGATAGGGTGCTTAGTAGCACTTACGCTCTTATCCTGCCTGTTTTAGTGGGAATATGCTTCTCCATAAAGCTATTTGTGCTGCAGCAATGTGCATTTAATACATATTACAATCAGTCTCTGTGCCTCTAAGAGAACTGACGCTGGCAGCCTCCTGGCGAGGATGCAGTATAATTAATAATGCTGTATTAAACCCATGTACTGTATCAGCTGCATTTCTAATTATAACTATATTAATGGCAATATAAAACTATGCATTAACACTGTCATGTACCGACATGTTATCAAACCAATGACAAACTTGAACTGGAGCAATAAAAATGGAATTGTCTTCATTGTTAGTTAAAACTTCAACTTGATTTAATAAAGCAAAATTTTCCCTTATAACCACAATAGTCCCAATCTGAGAGAGCATGTAGGGCAATCTGATGCTCATTCCCGACAACGTGTCCATCCTGTACCACTGCTCCCCAAAACAGCACATTGCTACCTCACTGCAGCAAATTAAAGCAATAAAAGGGAATGTCTTTCCCGTACTTAGATGTACACATCCATGAGTTAACCACACTTTTAATGAACTTTGAAAACCTGTAATTCAGTGTAACAAAGCATTAACACACCATATTCACAGAGCACCTTCTCTCGTCCATTACTTCATAAATCTGGTAGAAATAAATGGGCCATGTAAGGAGTGCTCTAATTATAATAGAAATAAATACAAATTGGAACGAATGCAGGGAAATAAAACGAAGACTGCATGAAACTGTTCTGTTTAGGCAATTCATTCCCCAGTAAATAAGGAAGCAAAGGGGAAAAATTATAGCAGGGAAAAAGCAGGAGCTTCCCCAGCATTTCTTCCATGTGGCTGCGGAGGAGCGAGCGGCTGGGGCTGAGGAGGACGACAGTGATGGACACCCCCTCCGAAACAAAGCCTGTGGGAGAGCCGGCTGGCAGCGCCTCGCTGCTGGTTTCATTACAACTGACCCAAGGGTGAAGGCAAAACCCAGGGCTGAGACCAAGGTGTGACCGCCACAGGGGGACAGTGGATTCGCAGAGGTTCGCGTCAGAACAGGACGATGCTGTACAGACGGCATCCCTTTGTTGCCGTTGTTGTCTAAGGCCCTGTCCCTCTGCACAAAACGTTAGGACCGCATCGCTCCTGTACGTTTTTGTAATTAATCCCGGAGGATGGAGCCGAGCCCTTCCCTGGCCGGCGGCACAGCCGCGGTGCGGCGCGGTGCCCTGCCGCTCGGGCGGCCCCGGCGGTGAAAGGCAGCGGATTGATGGCGTGGCAGCAGAAATGTCACCTGGGGAGCTGGGTGCCGTCCTCCCAGGGATGCTGGAGGTCAGTTACCATGGAAACACCGAATGAGCTCAACCTTGTAACTGACCCTTATCTTTTTTTGATCTGTGGCCCACTTGGGACCTTGGCTGGAAATCAACTGGAAAATAATCTGGTCACATATCAGAAAGAGAACTATTTATACTTATTTATCCAGGTAGAGCTCATATCTGCCTTTGACAACTGCCCGACGAAGGACTCCCATCACCTGCCTGCAGCACCACACGCGGCTGCGCAGAAACGCCTGGCTCCGCGCTGCGAGCCGCCACGCCAAAGCCCCCACCGGCCCGAAGCACAGCCACGAGCTGCCACGCGCAGCTGTGCTCTGGGCCCCGCTGACATATTGCCGGCATCCTGCCTTGCTCGCAGCCCGCACGAGCCCCCCGACTTGCCCGCGTGGATAAGCATCCACCTGCACCCCTTCTTGGAAGGTTTAATATTTTATGTTGGTATCTGCTACTCATATTCTTTTGTGCTTTATCTCTCTGCTGAAATATGATTCTGCTTTGAAATATATTTATATGATCTAGAATGGCACAACACTGATGTCTTTTATGAGCTGAAGATTGTTTAATAAAATCTTGCATTCCTGCCTCATCCTTATGACAATTTTACTATTATAAGTTTTCAAGGGATATGAGAGCTGTCCACCGTGGTTAGAAACATCATTTTAATGAAAAATGATAACACAGGGACTTTGGTTCTTCTGGAAGCTATGGAAGGCAAACCAACAAAAATGCAGAGCGTTCCGAACATGCATTTGCTTTTGGGTGAGACTCACTAAAATCCATCCTCTTCTTCACAGCTTTCCGGCAGATCGTCAGCCCTGCCGGTGGACAGACGAAGCAAAGGGGCTGCCCCGCTCCTCTGCTTTTTCCCAGGGGAAAAGGATTTGGGGATTCAGGGGAGATTTAGGACACATGAGCTCCTGGCAAGTTCCACTGGTGCTGGAGCAGCACCTATGGGTTTCTGGTAACCAACTGCAATGCTTCTGGTGATGCACATGCTATACTTATCTGTGGCCTCTTTTTCAGGTACTCTTTTTTCAGACTAAATTAGCCCTACCACACAAAGGGCTTTAAACTCTTCATCATCTCAGGGGGCCTCCAGCTCAAAATATGCAGAATTAGATGCCAAATTATTTATAAGGTAGCTTGTGAGTTCACTGCCTCCAGTACATGTCACCACACTGCAATATTAAAATGACCATTAAGAAGAAGCACGGTCCCAGAGGGATTCAGGATGAGATTGTGCGGAGTTTCCCACCAAGATGAGGGCAGCTTTCTGCCCGCTGCTCCAGCTCCTGCTCCGTGATGGCACGGGGAAGGCTGAATGGCAGACACAGATGACGGGCCTGCCAAGCCCGTCCTCATCAGCTTAATTTTCAGTTTACAAGAAAAATAAAGTCTGAAAGTTCAAAGGAGTTCATGAAGCTATGCATCATCCGTCTGCTGGCTGCAGAGTCCCAGAGGGACCCTGCCTGCATGGCTTTATTTTAGATGTAGATATTAATCGGAGAAACTGCATAAAGATCATTTATAGAAACGCGCTACACTTTAGCACAGAAACTTCACACTCTATCAGCCTTTCCGTGAAAACACATTTTTTTTTAATAGCCTATATTAAAAGTCCTTGTGGATCAAAGTCTGGTAATTCTGGCTCTTCCCTCACAAAAGTTCTTTAAGGAGTAACTCCAATGGCTTCCACGGAAATGCGAAAGCTGTGCAAGAATAGAAAAACACGCCTTCCTCGAGCATGCAAGCCCATATACATACACACAGAATGAGCCTGGATGAAGCTAACGAACCCATAAGAACAGCTAAAGATGAATAAAAACACCACATTTGTACGCTTCCCATGCAACTCAACCCTCGTCATGTATTTTGGTGTTTGGATATGTTGACAGCTGTAATATCTCAGGTTTAATGTCAGTACCTGGTGAAACTGAAGTACTGTCCCTGAGCCCAGCCCGTGGCCCACAGCCCGTTCCCTGTGCTGGCATCCCTCGTGCCACTGAGTCGCTTAATAAACCTCAATGCCCTGCTACAAGTCCTGGTCTCTTCTCTTCCCTTGAAGCAGCTCCCTGCATTGCTGCACACCAGGAATACGTCTGTCCTCTGATCCTATCGACAATATCACATCAAAGAGCTCAATACAGACAAACAGGAGTAACCAGTATCTACTTGGCATCTATTCTTCTTGTGAAATTAAAAATTAAAATTAAACCATCGTTATACTCATATTAAACATCCCACTGGAATATGCCAAGTGCTTTTAGAACATGCAAAGCTTTAAGCCGAGTTTCAGTGGGGGTAAAGCCCTTGCCACTCGATTCACAGGCCTGGCACGTTGCACAGCCTCAGCACCAGGGCCACCAGAGCCGCAGGGTGCCCCCACACCACCACGTCCGACCCAGACCTCCTGCTGTCCCAGTGTGCATCAACCGTGGTGGCAAGGAGGCCATCAGAGCTCGAGCAAGAACAGCCAGAGGCAAAGCCTCCACCCTTGTGGCTCAGGCTCAGCGGCGTACGGGAGAGCGGCTGCGGCCGCAGCTTCCCTGGAAGAGCCGAGCACTGGGTGCGTTTCTGCCTGCGCCCACACTGAGGGTCTTGGGGGGCTCCGAGCCCCGTGGCACCCGTCCCGGCTGGTGGGCATGCGAGGCGCACTTGCACTTGAAATCTGTGAGCTCCTGCTGGTGTGTGGCACTGATCTCCAGATTAAAGTTTCCCAAGTATACGTTGACATGATAGAGTATAAATCTATTGTGTAACTAATCATCAGATTAATGGTTTCTAATAGTATATAATTAACGTGACTGGCAGGCTACAAGCCACTTGTTGTCGACGACACTCAGCAATACACAGGCTCTGAGAAAGCCTTAAACCACTTCCATGACGGCATCAGGGAAGCAGAAAAAATGGTAAAAATGAGAGATTAAAAACACAACGCATAACAAAATGAAAACACTTTGAAATGTACAATTTAACTGAGAAACACACTTTCAAGCATCAACGAATGATAAACATCATACTTTTCTGTTCGTTTGGCTAGCGTTATGATAACTCCTGTTATCCTTGCTCTGGTTGGTGCTATGGTCAAACAGCTTCCATTAGCATAGTTATTTGGGACACAGTGGGCATAAAAGTTACAAATGCAAGTGGAAATCAGCTTCGAGATTACTTCTGTTGCTCATCTCCAAACAGTTTGGAGATTGGTGAATGCTGCACTTCTGTTGCTTTGGGGCAGTTTGTACACTCCCATTCGGGTTAAACAAATATAATTTTTTATATACAAATTTCCATTCTTTTCTTCTTAAGAAACATTACCACTGGGCAAAAGCCTCTAGTAAAAAAGCAACCTGTTACGGCGTTGTTATCAGCTTCCTGACAAAAACTCTTCTTTACAATGCATGCAGACAAGCCAAAAAATGGAAACATCTTTCAGCTTTTTTTTGGGGGGGGAGAGAAAACCACGACAGTCACCTAGCTATCTGGGCACGATCACTCAGCAGAACTGCCCTGGAGCTTACCAGTTCCCAGGAGGGCTGCACCCACCTCGCAGCCCACCCCAGCCAGGCTCCGGTCCTCAAGCCCCGTCCTCTGGTGCCTGCCTCACCCCGCTCCCTCTCCCCACCGCCCAGGAAGGGAGCTGGGGGACGCAAAGCAGCTATCGTAGCTGGAAATGAGATGCCATTGCCAACAGAAAAAACGTGGGTGACTAAATAAGGTCTGTCTGGCTCAGATAGGTGACTGATTTTGCATGGCATGAATATCTTTCAAAGCTCATTGAGTGCAAATATGCCCAAAAGAATGAAAAAACTATCAGACATTTTAAGTCAGGAATCCTAAGGTGCAGTAACGCATGGTATTCCTTAAGGCAGTCACAAAGAATCTGCATGAAAACAAGAAAATACCTTAAGCACCTCTGCATTATGCAGACACATTCTCATACTATGGAAAAATTCGTCAGTGAACGTACCGAGTGTCTCCATTGATGTTGATGGGATTTGCTCGATTAACACCCCACAGTCCACGGGGAAAACATCCCCTGTAGGATCCTCACTGCGAATACAAAAAGCTGTAACCCCACAACCTTTGGAAAGAGATCTCGGTGCCAAACAAGGACACTGTACAGCACACACTGTCAAGTTACTCTCAGTAGCACACATCTAACACACAACTTGTGATTCCGATACTTAAAGCCTGAAACCCAGACAGCATCACCCTTACATTTGTACTTTGGGGGTGAGCCGGCCCGCCTGCACTCCTCGTGCCCGAGCGGCTGGCTCTGTTCAGCACAAGGACCCGGAGAGCTGCAGTGGGACACAGACGGCTGCCTGCACGCATCCTGCACGGCTGCTCCATGTCCGCAGCACGGACAGAGGCCTGCTCCCAGGCCCCTAACCTCAAAGTACTCTGGCGCTGCCTTTGTAAACAAATCCCTTTCCGCTTTATTATGCGAGCAGCTCAGTCAGGCACATGGCTGCTGGCAGACACGTTGTCACTGAACAGGACAGCCAGCTTGGTTTTATTTAATTTTTAGAAACACATTTTCTTCATTTGATGTGTCATTGGCTTTTTAATGCACTGAGGAAAGCCATGTGCAAACTCTTATGCTCCAAAGACAGGCTCCAAGGAACATATGAGGGCTGTGACAGAAAAGTTAGTCTAAGATAGGAGGAAAGTCTGCATTTTTGCTCAAAGAAGGGGAACTGGACATGCTGAGCCTATGACGGTGCTACCTCCTCCAGCCGTGGGAAGCACGAGTGTAGCAGCACATCGCAAGGAAATGACATCCAGAGGCTCTGACAGCTCATTAACAGCGGGACTCCTGCAAGGCTGTATTTGCTTAAACTCACCCAGATCTCAGGCTGGTGGCTTCGTACAGCTTCCTAGGTTCTCTGCCACTCCGCTCCTTCCCAGAAGTTACATTAAACCAAACAACAACAACAACAAAAAAAACAAACAAACCCTCCACACACAGAAACCGTATACCAATACCAGCAGCAGGCTGTGAGTGGTGCCAGACAGGAGGGCACCTCCAGGGGCGGGCGCAGCAATGGGCTGGAGCCTGGGCAGGAGGGGCTGAGGTTATGTGGAAAGGCTCAAGGGTGCAGCAGGACTGCTGCAGAGAAGGGCCTGATGTGCATTCGCGGAACTGGAAATAGATTTAGGAGTTTGCACCTAATAAGCCCAGATGAGAAGCAGCATATTCCACGGCACTGCTAAAGTTACTAAGGAAGAGTGAAAAATGAGAGGAAAAATCAAGCTGCTTTTCAGCTGCTCCCTCAAATAAAATAAAATCCTAAATCAAGCTGTCATGGAGTCCCTGTTTGAACCAAAAAGAAGGATACAATAAAGGTCTGTTAGAGACCTGCTACCCACTATTTTATTCTTCATTTTTCTTGTGGGTTCTTACTTTAAGCTCCAATTCAATGATCCGCACTAAGAAGTCGGCATTTGCCACCATCACCCCTGAGAGGGAGCGAAGATACAATCGTATATATGCAAAATAGGTACAAACTCTGATAACAATACCTTGCCTGTAGGCAAAAATTGACTTTTTAAATGGCAGCCACTATAATAATGCTAGCCTAAGACCCCACCCTTGCACAAATTTCCTCTGCTTAGTAAAAAACAAGTTACACAATGAAAGGAAAGACGAGGAATTTGGGTAGTGACAACGACAGCACGGGGACCATTTTAGGGGGAAGGACAAAATGGTAAAGACAAACCCCACCTGAGGCCACAGAGCCCAGCTTCTCCCTGGGGTGCTCTGGAAGGCCTGGCCAGCCCCAGCAGGCAGCGGGCACCGTGCTGAGGCCACCCCTGTTGAGACAGTGGCCACCCCCTCTGTGACAGCGCCGCGCTCCGTGGTGGCACAGCTCGTCCCGGGGAGCCGCGCGCAGGCAGCACGCCACACACAACAGTTGAATCTTTGCAGCTAGATGAGCATCAATTATGCATTGTATCAAAAAATGAAATGCTAGAGCATGGAGCAGGCAATTCAAAGAAGCAGCATGAGCAAAGCAAGTGCCAAAGAAAGGAAAAATATGTCCAAAACTGTCACGGAGCACTCGACAACTTTTCATGTGACACCATCAATCGCCTCTCCTCGTGAAGTTCTTGAATACTTGGGAAGAGATTACAGAAATATTCAAAGATACAATATTTGTATTTTGAATGTTAATTTGACACAAAGGAGTGTGCATGAGGGAATGTTTATAATCAGCACTCCAATAAACTCACAAATGACTCTAGTATTTTATAAGCTTGTTAGAAACAAATCACTCCCTTAGCTTATATTTACTTACTGATGAATCATAAAAGGCCTCAATACACAAAGAGTAAATTCAAAAATGTTTTCCTCTTGTTTTATCTTCTATGACAATACTGAAACCCTCTTGTTCAGGCTGTGAATCCCATCCATGCCCCTCCTGGTTTTATGGCTAAATATCGATTTCTCCATTGGAGCAGAGGCGATTTTGAACCCCGGTTCCTGCCCCCAGACCCCCTGTAAAACAGCTGCCCTGAGCTGGAGCCGAGCTGAACCAGCTGGAGCTGCCTCCCAGCCTCGTGCTGCCTGGAGAGGGGCAGCGGGGGCACATCCGCTTGGGGATGTTTGCACAGAGATGAAGCTCGGCCCTCGGAAAAGGAGAACACACACACCGCCTTCCAGAGAAATACGAAGAAAGCAAAGCAAAAGTGCACAGGAAGAGATCCTGCAGTATCTTTATAAGTCTGCAAGGGTCCTGAGCAACTGTAGGAACTGCAAAACTCATTGACTGCTCCAGTTGGTTCCCAGAGGTACCAGCAAGGTGTCAAGGCAATACAGGTCCCTGTCACCACCAAAATGTCCTGTACATCCCGGCTGTGCAGCACACCTGTAAGAGGCCACAGCTGAACCCCGCTTTTAGGGTGTTTAAAACCACCATGGTGCTTTGACACGATACAAGTCACGCTCCAGCACACAACCTCATGCCCACGCCTTCCACACGCGCTGTTACACACCAGCTCATCCCAATACCGCTCCAGTTGTGGGCACAGGAGACTGGGACGAGCCACCTACTGCTGGCAGGAGCTGTGCCGTGGTACAAGGTGTGACACAAAGCCGGGCCTTAGAAGTAACTGCCTCAGAGGTCAGCGTGCTCTGTGCATAACCAGCAAGCAGCACGAATGGAGGGAAACAAGAGTTGGCAGAACGACACCTCGTTCTTCTAATGTAACTAAGTGCCGCGTGCAGTAATGGGAGTGGTGGGGATACTCAGCTTTATGCTCCTATTTACTGGAAAGAAGGAATATGGGGACATTCCAACGCGTGTTGTTACTTAATGTACAGTTAAGCATTACACAAACATTTTATTGTGGTCTGTAAAGATGATCTATCTACAGTAGCTGAAAACTCACACACTGCATTCAAGCTAAGTGCTTGCGGTAGACACAAAAGCAGAGTGACTTTGCAGAAGTCAGCGTAACTCAGCTTTTATTCTACATGGCCCAGCTGCTTCCTGCACAGACAAACGCATCTTCACCATCCTGTGAAGGAGAACCAAACTTCTGTGGGCCGAGCTGACTGACCACATATCAGCTTTTTAGCTGTGTTAAGATGCTCAGGCTAATAACCATAGCCAGGCTTACCCGTGCCACCAGCCCGCTGCTGCTGCCAGGACGAGGCTACGAGCTCAGGGGTGACGAGGGGAGCTGGTGGCTGCAGACCCAGCTCCTGCTGAGGCGACCTCGGCAGCAACTTGTCAGATTTTGAGGCAGTTTCCATAAGCTGTCTCGTAGCCTGGCTGGCCTGGTGCTATCCGCAGGATGCCATGAACCACTGCAGCATTTCAGAACACACCAGCAAAGGTTTCCTGAATCCACACAGCCCGACGCTGCTATTAAATGCGATTTGGGCATGTATTGAGCTGAGTTGATTAATCGTTAGGAGCACGCATTCCGTACAGCTCACAACTCACTCTGCCAGAGCACCTTACGAGGTGCTTTTATTCCTAGAAATTCTAATGGCAGCCACGAGAATAATACTGGCTTTAACTAGTGCACGAGCCACAAAGCATTGTGCAGGAATTTACTAAGAAGTGAAGAGTTGACAGGTGGCACACTCAAAACCCACTAATCCAGGCAGAGAGGACCCAGGGCTGCCAAGGCACGGGCAGGCAGCTCTCGGGCAGCAGCTCTGCCAGCCTCTGCCGGCCGTGACAGCGGGGGTACCTCTGCTCACAGGGCATTTGTAGCATGCCTGCATGCCCAGCGCTGAGCCCAGGGACTGCACCCCCATACCAGCTCTTCACATACCCCATGCCGAGGGGTGTGGGGGATCAGCGCTCGCAGGTGACGATCCCTGACGTGCCAGCCCGCAGAGGGCACAGGGTGAGCCACAACCACTTCAACAAACTTCGCATCTCAAATGGCAGCAGGAAAAAACATACGGTTTCTTGGAGAGGAAGAGAATGACTGTGACAGATGTACACACGGGCATCCGAAACACAAGGCAGGAAGTGAACAGCTACAGGAAAACCCACACAGGACATGCCCGGGGTTCTCAAGGAAAACACAGACAAGACACCTCTGTGCTGTTCAGCCTGAAGTCACTTGGATTTTTACTATGGCAATGAGGTTGCAATTTTAACATTCTAACTCCACAGTGATGCTATTATAATGGGAACATGAATCTGAGGAGGAAAGTCACATCACAAAGAAAACAGAAAAGTACGTTTTAAGGTGGGGAATGGAGGCAGTAGTCTAAGGGACAGTACAAAAAGTATATGGGTCTTCAGTTTTACCAGAAGCGTCCCAAGCACACTGACCTCCAGGTTACATTTCTGGAATATCCATTTATTTTTGAAAGCTTCTATGGAGAAAATGAGCTCCTTAAAAAAAATGAAGTGTGAAGCAGTGACATTTCTGTTACTTGTTTTCAGTAAATACATGAAATTTGTGAGCCCAGTTTAGAAGTTCAGTAAGAGCAATGACAAGCAATAGGCACAGGTGAGTTATCACTGCTTGGTAATGACAGTCGGATGTGTTTCTCGCGATCGCCACGTTTGCAGTCAGGTGAGAAGCAGTGACCAGTTTTAAGGCAAATGACACAAGAGGAAAATGTCTAGTGCATTGAATACTTCTGCCAAGAGTGCCCGTACCAGAAATTGCTTCCTCAAAGGACAGTTTGTTTTCATGCAGGCAGTTATTTTCGGTGCTGCGTCTGACGGAGCAGACTCACCTGTGCTTCGCAGCCATCATGATCAAGTGACAACCCTGGCACCTCAGCAGTTTTGTTTCACAGTAAAATCGCTTGGGTAATTAATGCACACAGACAATGAAGCTCCTGGAATATCATTCTTCTTCCACAAACAACGTTTTCACACCCAGCACAGAACTCCTGTCCTCCCACATCTCTTCCTCCTGCCTTTGGCAGGAACACATATTGTGGGCAGCAGCACCCTGCTGTAGTCCCAGCACACCAATTCTCGTCTGGGTGCACCCTGTGACAGAGGCCTGGTGCCTGCAGCTGCGAGCAGCCAGGACAACTCAGGTGAGGGCACAGGGGCCACCTCAGGAGGTGCTGAGCAGGCCCCTGCCTCTGCCCCGGGAGCGGGGACGTGGTCGGGTCGCTGCCTGCCACCCAGCCCTCACCTCCTGAGGCAGCTGGAGCAGCAGAAGGCTGTGGCTGTGGCCGAGCCAGGACAGGGTGCCCTGGGCGAGCTGTCCCCACTGCTCGTGCCCATTGTTCCCAGACAATGTGCTTTGAATACCCTTGTTTCCAGGAACGAAAACAAGCCACAACAATGCCGCAGCAGCTGGCCGGACACGCCGGCCCTGGCCAGGTGGACTCTGAGGCGCTGCTCGCGGCCCTGCGCTGCCTCTGAGGAAGGAAGCTGGGCCTGCAGCTCTCAGCCGCTGCCAGTCCCCAGCGACTGGCAGACTCCTGGGGCACGAGCGGTGACAACACCAGGGCCTCCAGCAGGGACCTTGCCGGGCCTCAGCGCTGCCGGCAGCCCCACAGCTCCCTGCTGCAGGCACAGGTGGCCTTGGCCGGGGCTTTGGCAGTGACATGAAAAGCTGATCTAGAGCAAACTCAAAATTGGCGACACCGTTTACGCTGTGACTTGTGTACTAGAAACCAGCAATAGTACCTGCTCCTGTTACATGCAAGTGAAATCAGAAGAGGTGCTCTTCTTCTATCTCCTTGCATCACAAATTTGTTTATTTTTCTGGTACGTTCGCCTGTGCCACGCTGGGGTTACCCTGGCGCTCTCCCTTGTCCCCGCCGCTGCGGCGTTTTGTCCATGGGGACATGAGTGGCAGCCAGTCCCCGCAGCAAGCCTCACCACCATGTGTCCGACGCCAGGAGCGGGTGTGAGCCCAAGTGCTGCATCCCGAATCATTAGAGGGTCTTTACCACAGGCTCATGTGTGCGGAGTTTAAATAGCAAGCGAGGATTTAAAGTGCTTTTATTGTACCACTTGGTTTCCTTTTTGATTTTCAAAACAAAGGATGTATTAATCAATAGATTATTATTTTTTTTAATTAATTATCACCATCATCGAGCCAAGCTCTCCAGTGCCTGCCTGAGTCCTCTTCAATCCCGGAGCAGAATCTGCCATCTCTTCACCATCCGTAAAGGCTAGCGGTTTGCAGCCTTAAAACACTATTAAAATCAATTCCGTTGGTGTCAAAAGCTCTCCTTCTTTTTGCACCCACCAGTACGGCTGTAGTATTCATCAGATTTTACCACCAGGATTAATGTTATAAAATGTCACTTGCTACAGTAAAATTTATCAGCGTTATTATATACCATAGAAACTGCCACCACAGACAAATGCACTACATTAAAATTTTGTCTAGAGCTCCCTAGAGGAAACATTTGCTGCAATTTGTATAACAGTTTATATATTTATGCTATTTAATGGTACAAAGCAATAATTATGACTTCATTCACTGATAAGCAACAGCATTATATAAATCAGATGCGGATTTAGAACATGCCAGCTTTGTCACTGGCCTACTACTTGTAAATTATGTTGCTGTTAAAAAAAAAAAAATCTAAGCAAATATGAGTTAGCAGCAGGAAGCTAATAATGTGCCTCCAGCTGTTCCAGTTAACCTGCAAATGTGGCCATCTGCACCTCAGGAGAAAAAGAAAAGGAGAGATAGAGGGAGGGAGGAAAAAGAGAGAGAGGAGAGGAACGACCGCCAATGCCAGCACAAAGCCTGGGCCCAGAGCAGTAGGAGTGACCTTGCTCCTTGTGACCAGACAAGCACATATTCAAAATCAGAAAAGTTACCAAAGAATAAAGGACCTTTTCTCCCCTAGACCTACAGAAAAAAGAAAAAAAAAAAAAGAAAAAAAAAAATTAGAAAAATCTTTTCCACTGCCTTTTTTCTAGAACAGGCTGTCTTTCACCTCTGGGGTTATTATTTACTGCATTGCAGGTTTGTCCAATGAGCAGGTTTTCCTTACAACTTCAGCCTTTCATTTTTACTTTTTAACACCTCTTCACAGACACATCTTGTATTATTAAAAAAAAAAATAGTGGTCATTGTAATAGATTTATTCCTGCTTCACACAGTTTAAAATGGATCCGCAGGGCACAAAGACTGAGATATCAAACAAGAACGAAATTCTCAGATAGCAAGTCACAGATCTTCCTGCGCACAGCAGCTTCAGTCCTGCCTTTGGATTCACGGGGATGAGGTGTCCTTAGGACGTGCGAGTAGTGTTCACTCAAAGATTATTTTATAAGAGACCTCTATGAAATCTGGGTCACAAGGAACTGTCGCAAAATATTCCCTTTGACATTTATCCACAGATGGAAGGCACAGTGGCTGATAGTGCATGTCCTGCATGTGGTTACACTTCGGTAATTTGGCAGTGGTCTAACGCTAAAAATTCTCCAAGATTCTTGCTGCTAAGGGCCCCCCAGCACCCCTACTAGATGAGGACAGGGAGAGCATCAAAGGATTTAAAAACATTTTTTGTTTTAAGATCTGACTGTAAACCAACGTGCCTGACTCCCATGAAGGGTGCCAGGATGGCCGGCACACCTCGCTGGAGCAGCGCAGTGCCCATGGGCTGCAAACCAGCCCTCGCCCCAACAAACCCTGCTCTGACGCAGGTTAACGAAGCAGTGCTTGGCCTTGTGATGCTTCAGTAGGCTCATGACCACCATTGGCCTGAAATTAAGGAAACTCACATTGCTTCTTCCAAATTTAAGCAATCCAGATCTTTTGTTTCCTTGGTTTAGGTACCTGAACTGCTGCAGGCAGATGTGCATCATAATTTCAATAAAACTCTCAAAATGCCGAGAGCCACCCACTACCGAGCCGTGCAGGTGCTGGTGGTGCAGGTAGGCAGCGTGGCCTCCTGCGCAGAGCGCATCGGGGTCACAGAACACGGGATCTGCTTCCCAGCAGCGTTGGAGGCAGCCCACGGCTATTATTAGATTTTTACCAAGGAAACATGATTTATCTTCATTCCAATTTTTGTAACTATAATTCGTTCCAATGCTAACCCCATTTACAGGGATTTATAGCTCACTTGAAAGATTAATTTAGGCATATATAATTTGCAAAGAAAAAAACTGTTTGTTTTTTTTTCTTGGAAATGATGAATTTGCTTTAAACTGATCAGCTGTAATAGTGTTAGGGTATGCAATTGTTTTTAAAGCTTCGTTGAATGATGTTTCTATTTAGAAGAGCTTTGTGACCCCTTGCTATGTAATGTTGACTAGTCTGTGGTATTTTCAAGTGAAATACCTCACCCTGTTGGTGCATGCAAAGCAGTAACTACACTTTTTTTCTCCAAACATTTACATTGCACTTTGGGGGTGCTGGTGTATATGATAAAAACTGCAATTTGCAAGAGGCTAAAAAAACCACAGTTGCATGATGAGTCAGGAAGTTACCAGCATTTACCCTTTGAATCGTGCTAACCAATGTGAAGTGCCAGAAGTGTGCTCAGGGAAAGGCATTAGCCATCTCTCCAGAGGAAAATAAGTATTCTGGGGAGACCTGTAGCTTCATCTGGCCTTTCCAAAAATAATTTAATCTAGAAATTGCCACATCTTTGAAAGCAGCTAGGGTAACACTGTGCTTTCCAATGCCAGGATATCTGCAACAGCAAATGCAAATGCTACAAGTGCTGTTGAGTACACAAAATTAGCAGAACATTTTGTGCACTGTAGCACAGATCTGGTGTCTAACAGAGTTCCACTTAATTACAACAAACCTCAGTTTGGTCCACTGGTATCTTCAGAGGCAGGTAGCACGTGGTTGAAAAGCAAAGACATGAAATTAACACCTGCTCACATGGCCCTTACTCATCGAGACTGGTGATTAACAAGTCATGTCTCACAAATTCTGCAAATATGTGTATGTAGAGTTCCTCAAATGCTTTATCTCACCAAATTTTGAATGTTGCTTTCTAATAGGATGCCATAATCTGCTTTCTGTCCAGACCTGTTCACTGCTAAAAATAGCACCAAAAAAAGTGCAAGATCCTAGATATACGCAAGCAACTAGTAATCCTCATTTATAAAGAAACCCTTTCACACAGTCTCGATGAACGAGGAACTAACGTCAGATGGGCTGCCACACAACCATTAGGAACATAAGAGAGAAGCAGATGGAAAGGGGGACAAACAGGTATTTCCAAAACCATTAATAAAAAATACGCTTAAACCACCTTGCTCATAAATGTAAAACCACATACTTAATCAATTTATTTAATTTTGTCAGAACACTTCTGCTCCCCTCCTGGTCCTAACGTGGGTGGCAGCAGCAGAAATAAGTGAACTGCATCCCTCGGAGACGCCTGCTCCTCCTGCCTCTCCTCAGCCATGGGAGATCTCCCTCTCACTCGTGCTCCTGACACGCCACAGGGTTTCATTTGCTTCCTGGTGCTCGGAGGGAGCGACTGAAGTAAGCTCGCAAGCTTGGCAAGAAAAAAGTTTGACCAGAAACATTTAACTCACAAAGAGATGGGATGAGAAAGGTCAAAAGACATGGTCAAATGAAAGACCTTCCAGTACCTCAGCGGTGCCCCAAGCGTTGAGACAACGCATTTACATCACACAGGTGAATAAAGCAAGCCATCCATCACCCTCATGCACACACTTGTGTATGTCTGCAAATTATTTTTGGGCTGATAGAGTTAAAGTAAAAATACCTACGAGTTCACACAGCTAATGCTGTGACATCTTCATTCTCCTTATTGACCTGAACAATTTGATCCAGAATTATTATGCAAGCAGCAGAAATGCAGAATGAATTTTTAATAGCACCATGTGTGTGGAAGAGAACAAAAGTTCATAAAATACGTTAAAGTGCCTTCCATAATACTGGTTTATGTAGCTCTCCACAAAAAATAGGCACTCCACACTACAGTTGTTAATCCTGACAATTTACAATCCATCATAACTCACTCCTACCGTACGGAGGAACCCGTCTCTAAAACACAAGTGATCTTGCCATCACAGATGAACTCCAATACGCAAGTACAATAGGATAAGTTTCATGGTGTCAGCCCTAATTTCCAGCCTTGACTTTGATTTCCCCTGCCTTGGTGGGTTCCAGTCAGACCCTCAGTGTTACTCTAATGTAGCTTTTTTGTGGTTTTAATATGAATATTGTGTCAAGGATCTGAGATATTAAGAATGACAATACATTATTATTGCAGCAGGGAAATCTCCAGAGTCCTAGAAGTAGGATTTTGAAAACCACAGTCAAAAATCAATAGTAATCCACAAGAATTCATAAAGGAAACATGTCAGTCAGCATCTTTGAAGACAAATCTTAAATTTTCTCCTAAGCAGACCGGACAAATACAAGTCACTTAGAGGAGGCGTGCGTGCCCCCGCTTTTGGGGCTGCGGGAGGGAGCTCGCCTCGCTTGGCAGCCCCCGGGGCACTGCCGCCCTTCTCTGCCCCAGCCCCAGGGCCAGCCCCAGCCTGCCCAAGCCGGCGTGGCCCCGGCGGCTGTGCGGGCAGGGGGGATGCTGGCGCTGCATCCTTGGCACTGCCTGCTCCCAGCAGAGACCCGGCTCCTCCCTCTAGAGCAGCCATCCTCCAGGATGTAGGGAAAAACCAGCTCATCTGCGCTCCCTGATAAATGTGATAATGAGAAGAAATGCTAAGAATTGTACACGCGATCCTTTGATGAATTCACAGCCAGACATCTGTTTTCGAGGTAGCTGGCTCGCCTGCTACCTTCAGCAACAGGACTTATTATTGCTTGGTTTTGATTTACATAACCAAAAATATCCGCAAAATTAATTAGTTAAACACTTCATGTGTATACGCCACTGTATGCATTAGTGCAATGTTACCAAAGCATCCTAATCCTCCTCTCGGGAAGAAGCCTGCTTAACTCGGGCGGATAATAGAAGGTATCACACATGGAAACGACTGCAAGGCGGACACAAATGGATGGCTTTTGCCATCCAAAATGTTGTGCGGGGAGCAGGTACGTCGGGACGGGCTTAGGGCTTGGTCCCATCATTCAGATCACTCGCCTACAGTCGGACTTTGAACACTGATTTTTTTTAAAGAAAAACCAACTTGAAAGGAGCTGGAGATGAATGGCCTTGCTCTCTTAAGTAATATGTAGCAGTGCTCAGAGGGAGACAGAAATCTTCCTCTGGCCCTCAGCCTCCTGCACAATTTGCATGGCGCAAAAGCTGGGCTTGACTCACAGAAGAGGTGAAGTTATAAGCAAAGGAAGCACACGACGTTTTGAGTCCAAATGCAGTAAAAGTCATCAAGAGTTGGCCAAACGCTCTCAGTACCTTCCCATAGTCTAGACAGCCCACAAGCTTTCCCACTGCTACTCAGAACACCCCAAAAAATATCTGTTATGGTTTTGGAGGAGAAAGGCCAGAGGAGCTCGTGCTGATGGTGGCACAGGGGTTTCAGTTCCTGCTTTGGAGACTTCAAAACTGTTTTGAAGGGAAGTAAATCATGGTCCCTAGCTGAGAGATACACGGTCACTATTTAATGGCTGAGGAGAATCCATCAGCGAGGGCACCAAAGACTTCTGCGGTGCCCAAAGTCCTCTGTCTTTGGTGGCATTTCTAGCCAAGGCTGTGGGGAACACCGCTAGAAACTGTGGCAGTCTTTCAGGGCAACAACAAACACAGTTTACTGTATGTCTGCTATTTATTATGCATATTATTTATTAATTTATGTTAGATTAGTAGACTGCATGACCGAAAACATGTCATCAGCAACGAAGGGCATCCAAGCCTGCAGGAAAGGCTTGATCCAAAATTGGTTTCAGTCCTCGAAAGATTTTTTTTCCTTCTTTTTTTTTTTTTTTTTTTTTAAACCAGTTCCAATGAATCTTGGTTCAGGCCCTAAAGGCACTTAGAGGAGTTGCTTTTACTGCAGTAGTCACAGCAGAGATAGCTGAAATCTCCATTACAATGGCTCTGTCACAGGTACTGCAGGAAGACAAATTCATTTAGGGAGCCCTATTGATACTTGATTTGTTAGATCTCAATTGCAGAAGTCTCCAAAGTGCAATGTTACAGTACTAAAAAATCGTTTAAGCTTACATTCACCACTCTACTGCATGTATCAGGCCCAAATGCAAAGGATCAGTTCTCTCCCAGGGTGAAAACCTTTACTATGTGTAACTGGTACTGATCTACAAGACAAAATCTTATAAAAGCTTTTTATGTGCATTTTGTTTTCAAGGTAAAAAAGAATTTACACCATCAACCCACTGACAGCTAAAATTTAGCCTGCTGGCACACACTGTTATACATCTGTGCTTCTTCCACCCCCCCACACCTAGTTATTCCTGAGACAGCAGCACCCACTTCAAGAATTATTATTTTTTCCTTCTTTTCATCAGAGCAAATTAGGAATAACCTCACTAAAGCCAACACGGCTACACTGATGAAAAAATTAATCAGCAATGGACTCACACCCTGGGATTTTCTCAAAAATTTGACAGATCTGTTAGTGCTGAATCTCAGTCTGCCCTAGTTACCAGATGAGAGTTGGAAGGGCGTTAAAAGGACAATAGATGTGCTAATATTTCCTAACTAAAGTTATAAAATATCCTGACAAAAGTAACATTTCTAAGATATCCCAAAGCAAAAATTCCTCTTGAATCTGAGTTTGAACGTTTCTTTTTGCTGAATCGTCTGTTTTTCTCTCTTCTTTAGCACTCAGAGCTAAACTCCCAAACCTGAGATGCTCATTGTCAATAAACACTGTGCAAAAACCACATCAATAAAGGGGAGCAGCAAAATTAGCTGCTTGCAGTTACTGCCTTATCCACAAGAGAGCACAGTAACCTGAGCACATCCCCGTTCCTTTGTAAATGCCTAGTGTACATACAGAGCACCGTATAACTCAAAAATTATAATTAAAATGTCTTAGCTCCTGTATTTATAGTAACATTTAAACTACTGTGCTTTCTTGAAGTCAGAGTCATTTACTTGAGAACAGCACACTTTATGGTGAACAGATCTTTGAAACTATACCACGGGGATATGGCACAGCCACATGTAACTCAATATATGTCAACAGCTGTAAAAATATTGGTAGGAGAAGGGAAGAAAAAGCCATGAGCACAGATCAAGTGCCCTGTCTCTCACATCTGACTGTTTGCAGATTCTCCCTCCCACCTCTCCTCTCTCCCACCCCCCACCCCCCCCAAATAATTGGGCAATTTTGGTGCAAGCTGTCATAAAAGCCAAGGCTTCTTTGAGGTTGAATGATCAAAAAGGTTATAAATGAAGATGATTTCAATGTTGGAGGCCTAGCGAGTGACCAAGGCACTTTCTGTAGCAGAAGGGTTTGTTCTAATCTTACCAACTGCACGCTTTCGTCAGAGCATATTCCTAGGGAGTTCACAGCTCCCCAGGGCGAAGCTACAGTAAATTCTGACTAATCCCCTCTGCATACAAATGAGCCCCTGGTAAGAGAAACTGCAGGGTCAGACAGCTTATGCACAGCACTGATTCTCCAGGTCTGCGCCTTCAGCAAAGCAAACAAAATGGCACTGTATTTTTATTATTATTATTATTATTATTATTATTTTCAATGGGACAAGGTTCCTGAAAAACAAAGGCTTAAATCCTAAAAAGCTGGACAGGCTAAGGAAAGGGGGAAAAAAGCATGGAGAGAAAAAAGCCCCTCTTCTCTCATGCGCCCAGGCAGCAGGGCAAACAGACAATATAATCTGTTCGGAAAATTAATGAATTTAAGGTTTTGCTTGATTAAAGGTGTGGTAGATTTGGACTACAATTTAATGTAAAAGGAATATGGGCACAAGATAAAATATTCATTAGCCTATTATGAAAAGCAAGATCTAATCCTGCACCTTCATTGGCTGGCATCACCATATCAAGACACTATATAGAGCACAGAGTCATTTATATTCATTCCCTGGCATTTCAAGCAAGTCTTTAAATGTTAAATTCTGGCCCTATTGCTGCTTTAAAAGTCTTAAGCATTGCTTAGTGCATGATGTGATTAATTTTTCCAGCTGTGCATTATTTAATCACAAAGTATATATTTGTTACAATCATTAACTCTTGATAACGTGGGATACTCGTTTCATCCAAGTTTCTTTGAACTGTTTGGAGGTACTGAAGGAAGAACAACTGGCGCTGATGGCACCAAGTACCCCAGCACTGGGGAGCAGAAGAGCTCAGGGCTGCAGGGGACCCCCTTCGGGGGAGCCCTGTGCTGCCAGGGATGTGGTGAGAGCATTGGGCACTCCTGGGACAAGACACCGAGAGCTCTCAGTGCCAACCACACAGAGCTTTTCTTTTTGTGCCTGCAGAAACTCTCCTGCGTTTGGATATAAACGGAGCTTGCGTTGGTTATGCTCCGCAGCCACTTGGTACTGCTCAGCAGAGATACCATCCTGTGACCTTGCATGCAGCTTTATAATATGCAATATTTACATATTCACATATTCCCATTTCATACAGACATGCAGTCAAGATGTAGACTTTGGTTCAATTTCATAGTCGCAAATGTGGAGTTTCTTGGAGATGATTCTGAAAACTATAGAGACAGCGGAATGCCCTACAATTCAAACTTAGAAGTTTTGGGTTAGATTCCTCCATAAATTTATCCTTTATAAACACTTTCTAATATTTTCTGTGCTAAAATTGACTCGTTTGAACCTTGCAAGCTCACTCCAAAACTTCCTAGCTAAAGCACATGTCTATGCAGCATGGGGATATTATGAAATAATAGAACCAAGCAACCCCAAGGTGCTGGCTGAGGAAACGTTGCTGAAAAGCCAATGCAATGGAGCCTTAATGTGCTATGTATAGGGATCTGCACCAAGCCCACGCTCCACCCCATCCCTGGGGGAGTGTGGGCACAGGGGGACTGCAAAAGGCTCCATCCAGCTATGCTCTGGTGTGCCTGGGAGGAGAGGAAGGCTCGCAGATGCATACAGCTCCCCGCGCGCCAGGCCGGACCCTGCCAGCTGTCCAACGCACCCCACCAACCTCTCCCTACCTTTGGGGTGGTGGGGGACCTCCCGCCAGTAGGCCTGCAGCAGCAGGGCCTTCTGCAGTTAAAAAAAAAAAAGGCGTTTTCAAGCAGCAGCACTCCCATGTAGATGCCATGAGACAATATTAAATGTTTTGCGCTGTGCTTCAGCCATAAGGAATTGTAATCTATAAAAGGCACCGCTGCACTGGAGGGGGGAGTACGTACCACTCCATGGAAAAAACGTCTCCCTTCGCAATCAGGAAACTGTGTTACAGGGATGACCTTCTGACACAAAGCACAAATCTATCAGTTTGCCACTTTTTGCATGCTTCTGGTATTTATCTGTTCTGCACTCCCAACTCATCTTTTAATTAGACAAACTCTCATGAAAGTCAACAAGAGTTTTGTCTGACTGAGGGCTGGGTTAAGGCATAATTGGATCATAATTCCAGGGGTAACAAAGGATAAAATCTAGTTCTACATAGGCACCAAAAATGCAGGACCTTTGAAATTTTAAAATGCAGCATTTGAGTGGGGAGCTGCAGCAGAGGCTCTGCCATCTCCCTGGGGAGGAAATTCTGAGCTCCTCCATCTGCAGACCCAAAGGCAACACTAACAGGAGCACTCTGAAGCTATCGACGTGTGCCACTGCCCAGCCATGTGAGCCGGAAAAGGATGAACAAGAATAAGAGTTAATCAATGGCATAACTCGATGCCGCATCATTAGTGAATTCAACGGTAATTTTGAAATACCACTGAAATTACACAAATAAGCCAAGATCGGTTTCATAACGCACCTACAAAGCAAGTTCAAGCCTAACTATGCTTAAAGAGAAGTCAACGCTAAAACACACAGTGTGAAGGAGGAGTTGTTTTAATTCTTTCTAGTTTTGAACACCGAATAAGGCACAAATCATTGGACAGCCCAGGCCACAGTGTCAAAGTGTGGCAGCTTTAACGGAGAGCATTCTGCCATGAGGCTGAACCACGAAGTGGCTGTGGAGCAGGAACGTATAGCAAACGCCCTACAGCGAGCACTATACCTGTGCTTCACAAGAATGCACATATTTAAAATTCTGACAGAATAAATAAGGCTCCTTAGTGACCCATAGGGTGAATTCTCTTTCAGAAAGGGAGAAGTTGCTGAAAGCCAAGTTCTTGCTGCCGAATTCCTGGACACAGTTTCCAACTATTCCAATCAAGCAGCTCTGTGGTTGGGCTGGGATTTCAAACTTGCCACAGTATGAAGTCCAGTTTGGGCTATATTCCCTTCCCTCTCTCAGCTTGATGAAGGCTTCCCCGCAAAATCAAAAGGCTTACTGTCAAGTTTTCGATTGGTCTGGGCTTCATGCTATCATGTGTGTGGTGATGGCAAGGAATATGAATGCGGCTCTGGCTCCACCATGGGGCCTTGAGGTTTCGTCCAATTCATCCAGGGACCTTATGAAAGTAGAGCGGGTCTCTTTTCATGTATATTCCGACTGCTGAAATTCCCTAGATGCACTGCAGTGTGCAAACGCGGTGTAAAAAAGAACAATAGCTTGAGAAAAACTGAGGCAAGTCTACTGAGTATGCTTAAGATAAACCAGCAGAGCTAATGCAAAAAAAAAAAAAAAAAAGAAAAGACAGGCATTCTTCTGTATTCATAACTTAATGAAAATAAAACCTTTTAGAAGCAGAGAATGCTTCTGCATATTGGCACATGTAAAACTGCCATGTTAACTTACAAAAATTGATGCAAGTCTCCAAAATGTAAATATATAATATCCTGCCTCTCATATGTTTAGATGAAATTAGATAGCTACAGATACTCTGAACCTTTCAAAAAATACATTAAATCTGTTTGCACGCCAATTCGTTCAAGCACCGTGGTCTATGTCAGGAAGCATTCCATGGTAGAAACAAGTTAACAGAGAACTGAAATGCAACAGTGACACAGACTGTAGCATACCATTCCTACACTGAGTGAGGGCAATCCAGAACAACCCAAGCTATTCCTTCAAGTAACAGCTGCTAAAAGAATAAATATTTGTTAGGCATTTTTGTTTGTTTATTATTGCTAATAATACAATATAATATTCCCTTCTCGAAGAGCATCCAAACAGTACCAAGCTTTGTCTCCACTAGCTGTGATATATTCTGCATTTCAGGCACATAACGCATTTTAACTGCGCTATATATAATTTAATTTTCCTAGCAAGAAACTTTGTAATGCATGCATTTGTTGCAATTACATTAACTAAGAACATTCATCACATGGGTTTCAAAATCTCAAATATAAAATAATGCTCAATCATTAGCTCTTAATATATTTAGATATTAGCTTTTTACAAGTCCTTTCTGCAAAGTCTTTGTGAACAGTGGACTAGCTAACTAACCTTGCTCTACAAGCAGCTGGAAGCCTTGTTATTCCAGGAATTTCTCAAGGGCCGGTAAAAGTCACTTATTTGACTCTACTCTAGGCCAAAAACACATGTGCGTTCACAAAGCAAGAGAGCTCTGAGTTACCACTTATTCCACACAGAATGGGAAGCTCGATATAAACGTTTCTTACTTGCCACTGTTTGGCAATTCACAGCAAAAGCCAAGTGGAGTGCTTTCTTTTTGAGTTACTTCCCCTCTGTACTTAATGGTTGATTACTGAATTTGCATTAGCTCTGTTCTGCCACGCAAGTGAAAACCACCTTTCACTACTGCACGTTAATACGTAATACTAAATAACAGAATAAATGCATACACATACACACACGCAGCATACCATAGAGGAGCGTCACCCCAGAAACGTATAACATTAAGAACAGCCACCTTAGAATGAGTTCACATGTCAAACTTCGGGTCTAAGGTCCCAAAGAAAATTACTGTTTTTGAGCTGAGTATTCTGGAAGACCATTGATTTCATACGTCTACACTGCTGGAACAATGCTCACTGTACAAGCCACAGATAGATCTCACTAGCTTTACCATACCTTCCGACTCATTATGAAGATTTATTTATATCCAACGTTCTCCCCACTTTGTATAAAAAATAGGCTCATGTATGCCAACTAATGATGTTGGATGATGCTGGAAAAAACGTTGGATGATTTTGGATAAGCAAGGACAGTAGAACCACGCACCTATGGCATTAACCTAACTAATTACTGATAGCTGTTCTTTAGCTGAATAAAACAAGTTCTTTTTTTTTTTTCTTTTTTCAGGGTTCTTTCCCAAATGAGACTGTTACTGAAGTAACCAAGAGTTGTCATATTGTTTTCAATGGTACACTGATAAATTCTCATGGTATACCCTACTTCCCACTATGATCCTTTCCTTTCTGCCAAGCTGGAAATTCATTATGCACTATACATGAGAAAGCAAGTGAGAGGGCATACTTTCAAATTCATATCATACATTTCTGATAAGAACTGAAACACTGTCGCATCTGAACTCCAGCAAATTATTCATACTATACATTATATAGAGACAAAAATCAGTATTTTAAACAAACATTTTTTAATATTTTATTTTAAATAAACCAGGGACAAATCTGGTTTTGCCGCTTGTGGGCAATACTGCAAGACAGTCAGTTAACTACAAGTGAGCAGGGGCAGATCAGTTGCAACCATACAGGCAAATTAAATGAAAAATGGTTACTAAGGTTCGCAGAAGCCAAAGTATGTCAATGTGACATCATTAATTCATAGTCTTTGCTCAGTTGTTCATGAATGACCCTCTGCATTAAAAATTGAGAAACGAGTCAGAAGCCAGCATGTACCAAGGACAAGACAGCTACTCTCGACTGTGGAAGCGGAAGGCGACCAAAAGGCACGGGTTCGTTTGTGCCAGCCCGCCGAGACACGGTCGAACAGACGCGCTCCTGCAGAGAAACAGGCTCTGGATGCGGCATGGCCATCCAGAGCGGAGTGGAGCTAAAAAACTTCCATCCAGAGTTTTTTTGTTCCCCAAACTCACCTGGCTAATGGGGACCACCTCTCCCACTGCAGAGGCACACTGGGAATTAGACGATGGGTCATAAGGATTCCTGCTCTTCCAACTAGCTCCCTGCTGGCTGCGGATTTACACGAGCGTGCTCCCTAGGGCTGGGCTACGCTTCCAGTTCAGTATCGGCACAAGGCAATTGTGTGAGCTGATCACTCAGACATGCACCAGTTCAAGAATACTCATATTCTGTTTATTTTCCAGGGAGAGAGACAAGCACAGAGAAAAGGATTATTTTTGCAGCACCACGGAGTAGCAGGCTCTCACTGAACATGCCCCTTCTTGATCCTTGAAAATTACCTCCCTACCTTCCCTAGCGTCACACCGCCAAAGCCTCAACCTGCCACAGAACTAGCTCCTGCCCATATTTGATTAATAAACAGATGCCTTCTTTTAAAATATAACTTTTCTTTAAGTTACATCCTTTTCTTCAGTTTACAGTTGGAAACTTGGCCTAAATGACAGCTGTGTAGGCCTCACCCCAGCTCGGCTCAGCAGGAGCTCTAATGTACTTCATTCTGGGGCTGGGAGCCGCTTTTAATCTATCAGCACGACTCCGCAGCTGCTGTAAGCTAGCTGAAAATTGTCTGCATACACAGGGTTTAAAATTTTGTAACCCTTTTGGTGCAACTTGCGTTTAGGCAGGAACTCAGAAACACAGCCACCAAGGTCTCTGGAGAGTTAGAGGAAGGCTGGAGACGAGAGTCAGCAGGGCTGGGAGGACAAGCTGGAGACCTCTGAGCAGATCAGGAGTTTTCCTGAGTTCACAAGTTCAAAGACCAATTTCCAGTAACTGTTTGAATGGATTTAGCCTTGCTGCAAGTCCGACAATTGGACTAAAAACCAGGCACATAAATATTCCCGCTCTACACTAGATGCCTGTAGCAATTAAAAACATCTCTGAGTATTTTTAATAGTGATTTGCTTATGATTTGACTCTTCTTTACAGTTTTTAAGAAACTGAATAAACATTATATCCTCTTGCATTAAAGTATGCTGCAGAGCAATTACTTCACATATGCAACACAAACTTCAAATACTCAAAGGAAAATGCAACTGTGTAGAAGTGTTAAAACTGCTACTGCCATCAGCAGAAACTACCCACAGTGCAGTAACTCAGCATCATCTATTCCAGCGGGACTTGGAGAGGACGGATATGGAACTATTGCCAAATATTTACACTTACAACTCTTACAAAATATCCCGAGTCCCTAAGGGATTGAGCATAATCTCACATGTCAACAACCACCACCAACAAAATCCTTAAATATGGCTGCAACATGTTTTCACAAAACTTTCCTGTGGTTGCTGCTCCAAAGCTGCTTGCTTTGAGTTGTAGCAAAGACAGCACAGATCCCTCTCTCCGAGATGAGCGAGGCCCCGTGGCTGACGGGCATGGTGGGCTGTGAGCGCTGCTGGCCGTGCTTCTACCCTCTGGGTAAGAAGCTCAGCAATCGCCCCCCTGCTGCGGGGCCACCGCTCGCCACACATGCACCGAACACCCCACGCACCGAGTCCTGCGGTTCAGTGCTGAGGGCTCACCTGATGTTTTGATCATCTCGGGGCAAGAAGATAGGGTAGCGGCGAACACCCTAAAATTTTCGATGCAGAGCTCTGTAGGAAGCGACCTCGCAGAACTCCATCAGCTCCACCAGCACAGGTAGCCCTTCCAGCCTGCCCAAAAGCATGCTTTCTTTGAATAAGCAAGGCCTGAAGCTGCTCCTTCTGTTATGATGCTCTGCAAAAGGTTCAGCTCGGAAGGGTTCAAGTATCTGCGCAGAGAAGCAGCAGTTGCACATGGCTGCTGCTCAGCAGCGCCCTCTTGCCAGAGCCTGCCCAGCGGAGTCTCGCAGGGATGCGGCACTAACCTCCCACAGAGCACGTGGAACAGCTTCCAAAGGTCTTAAGTAATTTAAGTCGCAACTAACTTCATGGAGACTTTCACGAGCACATCTCCTAACGGAAGAGTATTCGCATGCTGATTTTCCACCTTCATCAAGCACTGGAGATACACAATAAAAACAAAACAGTAAAAATAGAAGACCTACTCCACCATCTTATAATTACCGTTTCTCTTAAGAGAAAGTCTGTAGCTGTTTTTTTAAAACAAAACAAAAGAGGTTCAACACAGAGCCACTGCAGGCTGGAAAGCAGAAAGCAGGAGTTTGGGATTCTGCCTGCTGTGGGGTGCCCCACCAGGGGCTCTCTTCCTGTAGAGGAGGTGCCACAGCCGTGGGCTGGTGGCTGCCTGGTCATCCTGGAAGCTCCATTTGTCTTGGCAGAGTTCTCCTCCATGGATTTGAGGGGCCCCTTCTTGTACTGACTTTGCTTTTTTTGTATTTGCTAACTTCTTTTCTTCCTCACTCTGTGAGTTAATTGCCCTTCTCTGCTGAGGTCACTTGGGTTTGCCTTTGTGCCAAATCCTTTTGTTCCAGTTGGTGGTCTGTTTGGCCTGGTCGAACCTTTATACTTGACTTTAATTTATTGTGTGATTTCATTGTGCAGTGCTTGCAGACTGACCAATTGGCCCATTATAAAGGTATTAAATTCTGTGCAGTTGTGCACGTGTACACAAACACACACCTCTTTCCTACAGCTTACTTCCTTCCGTACCATCTGCACTGGAGCAGGGTCCTGTGCTGCGGAAGCTTTGCCTTAGCTCCTCCGTTTTAATGACTATAATCCACAAGGAGCTGTAAAAACAGCCAGCGCCGTGCCCAGTCCCCCAGCTGCCAAATGTACTCCATGCTCCAAGACAAGAAGTGAGAAAGGTAACATTACCTAAAATTCACCTCTGTTCCACAAAGTCAAAACATTGCCTCTAAGTGCCCACAAGCTTTTTAAAAGGGCCAGAAAAAAAATACGACACTGAAATCAAAGGCTGATTCCAAAATCGCAGATTCCTAGAAGAATTGATACAGTAGCAGCTGTATCTCTTTCATTTGAGTAATTATCATATAATTAAGTGCATGAATTACAAGAGAGCCAAGGCATTAAATTAAAATATTTAATGCTTGTAAATCTGAAAATGATTACTGTGCTGATGTGCAGCTACTGAGCAGTGAAGCCAATGGCAACATGACAGTACCACCAGCCTCCCATTAGTCTGTTCTAGCCTAGAGAAGGCATCCAAATTTTGGAATTCTTTTGCTGAGGAGGAAAATTACCTTCAGCACTTTAAAACTAACAACTGATCCTTAGAAATTGCGCACCCTAAGTAGTGAAAGCAAAAGAGAAAAGGAGAAAAAAATCTCTGAGCTGAAGTGTAATCTTTAATCTCACAGATGCAAACAGATTAAAAGCAGAACCATCTCAGTGAGAATCCTGCAGAAAGTTGGACAGCCATTCCCCAAATTTTACTTACATTGGGTCATTGTTCATTACCCAATTTAGCTTTGCCCAAGCTCAGTCAGCAGTTTGCAGGACAGAGCTTTCAGCAATTCAGTTAAACAAGATAGCCAGAGATCTCTGCTCAGGGCATCTTCATAACTAGACACCTGATGGAAGAAATCCTTGGCACTACAAAGCCTAGCTCTTGAAATTCGGGGGCAAGCTGTTTGCACTTCCCTGAAAAAGGTGGCACGTTAAAATTCTTTACGAAGGTGCAGAGGAGCCCGTTCCCATTTCCCCAGCACGTCATTTCTGTTCACATAAATAAGCCAGGAGTGGACATTGCCTTAGCCCAAGAGAGAGCCATAGGCAGCACAGGAGCTGGGCCTGAGCCAGATCCCTGCAGGTCTCCAGGTGCTGAGAGAAATTTGGGGACATTTCTGGACGGGAGATGTCCTCCTGTGTCCTTCCTGCAGGATGTGCCCCAGGGACGTGCCGAGCCCGGCCCTCGGCTGGCTCTGCCTCCTGCTGCGGGCTGATGCTGCCTCCACTGCAAGGACACGGACGTGGCCTCAGCACATCGCCAGGCTCGTGGGGCTAAACCCCAAGTTTCAGATCTTTATGGATGTACAAATCAGCAAAAAAAAACTATAGAGCCGTTAATGCTGCAAGTATGGACACAATAAATAGGACAAGTTATCTAACTGAAAACAAATCGTTGCCATGAGCAGCCTACCATGGGATCCCTTCCAGATCACAAGCTCACAACCACTAACCTTAAAAAAGCAAATACAAATACAGCACGTGTTTGCTATCTGAGTACCTCAGAAGTGTCCCTAAACTCTTCCAGCACTTCGGACCAGGGCTCTTCCTGAAACTCCCCAAAGCCACCAAGACCTAGGCACCTGGCAGCCTTAGGGAGTTGTAGCCCTTAATTAACACGGGGAGAGGTGATCCTTAACTCAGGTACCAACCGACTGGCTTTTAATTACAGCAACCAGAAAAAAGGAAAGGGCACTTTCAAGGTGTTGCCTAAAGGACATTTAATATTCTTTTAAGGAAGAAAGTGCTACAGAAAGAGATCTAATGAGAATATTTGATTTCTTTTCTTGACAATACTCCCTACCTTTTGATCTCCTGCCCCAGTGCCATTTCTCACCTAGAGTCCTTTTTGCCAAAATTCCTTATTTTTTTTTTTCCTAGGCTCACTTGTCAGTTGTGTCTCCTGTAACTTGAACAACAGCAACAGAAATCAGTAAGAGCAGGTGAGGACCTGTGTAGGTGTTATAATGTACAACCCAGATGAGTCTGACCCATGCCTGTGAAGACGTCTCTTTGCAAGGTTGCCAGGTCATATTTTGGCCTTGGCTCTGTGAAAAGGATGGATTTCCTCTCAATTGTCAAGTGACGCTCCCTGATACACAGGTTGAGCAGTGGAAAACATTAATATCCTTAGAAATACTTGGAAGTAAGTAGATAGGCTAATAACTTGTGTAATCTCCAAAGCATCCGACTTCCATGTGCCGAATACGTCATAATCACAAGGTGGTAATGAGAAATAGCCACCAGGGAAGAGTAACCTGTTCCTAGTGGTAAGAAAGCCAGGATTTCAGAGTTACAGTGTAATTAATTCGCTTTTCAGGAATCAAAACACCCTAAAGCAAAAACAAGTTCAACAGACTTGTAATAACATACTACTGTAGTGTTAAGTCCTCTTATTCCTCAACACAAATCTATTCTTCCCACTTTATCTCAACTGTGAAACCCCGACCCATTCTGCAACCATCCCCTGCCTTAACTACTGCGTTTTCCTTTGCCTTGGTCTCCTTGCATCTCGGGTCTGCAGTCCCTGGTTGGATAAGGGGGCTCACACCAAGACCATCTTGCTGTCCCATGGCTCTAACTCTGCTATCCCCTCACCCAGTAATCCTTTCCTGGATTTGTTTTTCCTTGCACATTTTAAATTCAGATTCTTCTGAAGTTTGCAGGTGCAACACCTTCTTGCTAAGGCACGCCTCAGCCCCAATTGCATACATTAGCACTAGGTTCCAGCCTGACTTGGATCGGATCCCAGTGCTGCTAGTCTTCAGCAAAAATAATCCCACCAAAGCGGAGGAAATCCAACCTGTATGAAACCAGTGTAAGACCAGGATCAGGTCACCTGCCCTGACAATAACCACCGCAACTGGTGGTGCCCAGGCAAAGCTCTCCATCGCCTTCCGTACACCTCCAGAGGCTGAGCACGGCTCCGCACACTGCACCCAGCTCTGGGCACTGCCTCCCGACACCAGACTTTACCTTGGGTGTTTTGCACAGAGCAGAGAGGATGTTCGTGGTGCTGCATGAAAATATCAAATGCAGATGCGCTCAATGTACTTCAAAGTATACACTTTGATTACAGAATGCTTTTTAATGTGCATCCTTCACAGCCAGAGCAGAAGATATCAGTTAATTTTCAGCAGGGACCTCCCAGGAAGGTGACGTTATACCTGTCTGTTCTGGTGAGACCATAAAGGGACGTTTCCTTCATTTTGCTGTGTTTTCTAAAAAAATCGACTATTACTTAGGTGTTAATAAGGATCAACACTTACGGTAGCTGTAATTATATATAAAACAGCTGATAATTAAAATCTGAGCTTGGAAATAATTGAATTCAGATACATATTTGATGTTATATATATTCTACAAATTGTCCCTCTTCAGGCATGTACCAATTGAAAAAGAAGGCAGATGTTGCTGACAACATTTTTGTGATGATGGGAAGCAGGAGATGGCAGAAAAGTTGAAAAGATTATGCAAGTGCAATGATTTTTGACACAGGGGGCAGGAGCTGTACTCGGGTTTCATTCCCCTTCTCATCAAAAGGCTAATTTCCCCCTTTTTACATTCTGTTTATGTGGTTTATTTTGCAAAATCCCATGTACCGTTTCCTGATTCTGTATTCAGTGAGCATGTGCAGGCGGGGAGTCAACAAGGGACCAGAGCTGACATTGCAGTAGGAGTAGAGGAGCAATTGTGGAAAGGTTACCACTGACATATACAGACAAGAGATTGAATTTACTCGTTGTCCTGATGGACAGTCTTAATTTGGGCAATTATACCCTGCTCAATATGGATAAACACTGTAAATCATCCTAATTTTAACTCTGAAGAGGAGATTAGGGCAGCACGGATAAACTATTTATCTATGCATATAACACAATATATGTTTCACTCTGAAGCAGTGTACATAAAATACAAATATAATCTATATGCTTGCAAGAGTTTAGCTCAGCTGTCACAGTGAAATTGGTTGTGGTTTTATTATCGCGTACTTAGTAAGCACTTAGAGCACTAAACCAAACCATAGCTCACTCCTGGGGACCAGCGTCTGCTAAAAATACTGAGCCCCTTCTGGTTGTTTCCTTTTAATTTTATTTATTTATTTATTTATTTATTTATTTATTGGTGGGTGGGTTGAGGGTTTTTTGTTTGCTTGTTTGCTGTTGTTGCTGTCTGTTTGATTTTGGATATAGAGCTACCTGTGACCTGAGCACAGTTATGGCATGATTCCACCTCCAACAACAGCAGAAATTTCCCAGTTAATTTTCACAGGGAAGTTTGAAGGCATATTTACGTGGAAGCACGGGGATAGCAGCTTTGTTAATGCTGAACGCACTAATCCAGTTAAACATCTGTGAGGATCAGAGTTAATCGTGAGCCCAGTCAGCACTGCACACCCCCGAGCACCGAACACCAGCGCTACAGCAGTGCCATGGCACCGCTGCTCCCAGCGCGCAGCTCGGGTGCCGCTGCCCACCTGCACAGAAGCAAAGTAACCCTACTCGTCCTTAAAGACCATTTTTTCCCCTGCCACCCGGAGCTGCAGAACTGGCAGCCACTGCCACAGATCACCCCCAGGCCAGGTTGCACCCTCCTGGCCTCACGCCTTTCCCTGGGCGCTGCGCGGCCCCGCCACGCGCAGCTCCTCTCGCGCTGCATCCTGCGGTCTGCTGCTTCCCCAGCTCCTGCCCCCGACGCCCTCACAACAGCTGTGGGCTTAATTATCAAAATAACATTTTAATAGTCTCGTAACTGAACTCCCTTCAAAACATGCCAGTGGAGAGGCTGAAAGGATCCTTCTAACATCTTTTAGCTAAACTTACTAATAGGCTGCATTTCAGCGATTAGGCTGTCCTAATGCGTGCCATGTACTGCTGGAGCCATCCCTCCCACCTCCAATTGGTGTTTGCTGGCTCTCATCTCCTAAGTGACCATATTAACTACGCGAGTATCGAGGTGGTCAGCGCTCCCACGCACCAGACCTCGGAGGAAAGCAGACGACCAGGAAATTATGAGGAAGGCATCAGCCCTGCCTCTCATTAACGGGACTGACGCGTTGGTACCCAATCAGCGCTCCCAAGGAAGCGAATGTGCTAAATGTACTTACGCAAATTATTTAAGATCACCAGGGGTTTACTTGCTTTTAACACTTAAAGAAAAAAAAGGAAAAAAAAGAAAAAGATTTTCTATGACAAGCATTAGTTTCCTTTTTTACTACCTTCTCATCTGAACCATTTCTTGCTTTGTAACGTAATTCTAAAGGGAGTCTAAACTAGTACTTAGCTGCCAAGTTAACTTTTCCACACAAACTCCAGAGTAAAAGGTGAATGCACATGAAAACTGTGCTGTGATTTCTTCTCAGTAAATAAACCATTTAATTTAATTTAATTCAGCCAACTTTTCTTCCTATTTCCTTCTTACCATTTCTTTTCATACCATTGTTCTTGGCTTTGGGCAAAGGTTTTTTCTAATTCTAATGACAGCAAGTGATGAGTTTATCCATTTCTCCTCATGTATTTTTCTGAACTACTTCTTAAAAAAAAAAAAGAAAGAAAGAACCTGACAATATATGTACACTCATCTCAGCCCACTGTATCTCACACTGAGGTTCTCTATACCCATCTTGAAAGTCTGCAGCAGGTTTGGCAAGTCATTCACTTCTGAACATGGGGACCCAGATGAGTGCTTTGTTAGACAGGGTCTCGGTAGCTCTCCCAATGAAGTCCTAGCCCCAGTAAAGTCTTCCAGCTGAATATGATGGGATCAGGATTTCATCCCCTCTCACAATTGTAAACACCTGGCTATATTCTTGGCAAAAAGAAACAGATTTTTAGGAAGAGATTATTACTTCAGGTAACAGCTTAGGAAAACGGCCTCAGCTGAGGCGCTGACAACGAAGCCAGCAGTGCCTCTGGCCACATCTATTTGGGCGGGAGGCTGTGTCTGCTCTGCCCAAGGAGCGCCACTGGCTGAGCCGCGGCATCGCGCTGTAACCAATGTGCTAGTTTTGCTCAATTTTACAGCCGACTTCAGCAAGGCGCTGGGTTGTTGCATGAATTATCTACGGTCAGCCAACCTCTAGATGTGCCGCCTGCCCCCTCCCCGCTAGCTGCATGAGCCATGTGTTGGTCAGGCAGATTCACTCGGGCTGCTCTGGAAAAATCTGCCTGCATGTGCTTCGTCTGCTGCGCGGCGAGCTGAGGCCGGTGTCCAGCCGGCAGATGGAGAAGCGCGAGCGCTGCCCTCCGCAGATGGAGCCTCTTTACCCTGCCCTTGCTCAACTCACCCGGGAGATGACCCACTAAGAGAGCCAAATATCTCTAATTTGTCTTTACCGCTATTCGATGTGGGGCTTCCTTGTGCTTTAGGAGCGAACACAAACAATCAAGGTGCAATAAAATGAACCGAGAATATCAGACAGCATTACCCCAGCCACTGGATTTCAGTTCACAAGCTGCGGTCCGGGGGAAGCGCTCCCTGCAAGCCCACGGTGCTGCTCAAGGCGATGCCCGTGCACCACGTGGGTCCCAGCGGAGCGGATCCATAGGAGAGGCTGCCAGAAACACTGCAGAGTGCTACGCCTCAAAATACACCACAATCAAATTATTTATTTTAATGTTAATACAGAAAAAAAAATTGAATATAGACCTTTTCTTCGTTTCTATTCATTATCTCTTACAGCCTAACAGTATCTTTAGAAATCCCAGGGTGACCAGCAAATCCTGGGAGATTTAAACTATATTTTTGTATTAAAATAGTCAAGGATGTAGGTGACACGTTGTGGCCCCGTGTAATTTAAATGTGATAGATTTAAAGGTAAAAAGCTCCTTGCAGTCTGTTGCAGAGTGGGCCAGATTCCCATCTCAATTACAGAGATAAGCCCAGACTAACAGCGCTGGCTTCTGAATGTTGGACTTACTCCAGATTTACACTGGGTGTAACTGAGATTAAAATATAAGCTATTGTGTTCACGTCTCATTCTCTCTAAATGAAATATTTATCTATGCATCACAAATAGGTAGGAAAACCTAGTGCATAGTTCTCCTTCTCCAAGCTGCCCAAGTCCCTAATTATAAAGACGGAACAGAGCTTTAAAAAGGACATTCATCTTCCTTTCTTCATCACAATGATATCTTCAAAACTAGAATATTAAGGAAATAGAAACCAGGGTTTTTAAGGTTTTTACAGTCTGTGCTCCAGGGGAAAACAGGCACTCAGCTACGACTGAAATTGCTTCACAACGTGTGCTTCTGGGCCTGTGTTATCCTCACTCCACAGATGAGCAGAAAATATAGTTTGTTTCTTTTTTTTTCCCCCTGGTTTGGCATCTGTGGCTCACTTAATGCTCCTGGATCCTGCAATGTTCTGAGGGAGAGACAAAGAGCGCTCACTGAATATTTTACTGGAGAAAAAACCCCGCTCCCGTCTTCTCTAAGTGTGCCTCGTGCATCCTTAAAATGACCCCTCATAGAGATCATGTGAAGAAAAATAAAATCACAGACCTTTTGTTTGTGAAAAAGCTGAATCTTTAGGGTCAGTCGCTTCCCTTTGAAGAGCCAAGATTGGATTCATTTCAGAACTCATCAAAACAAACCATTTATCATTAAAATATTAACTTTTTTTTTTTTTTTTTCCAATGCAGATTTATCCTCCTGTGCAGCAGGAGGGCCGTAGCAGCAGGGATCAGCACGTGCCCAGGACCGGCAAGGACACGCCTCTCTGCCAGGCCCCCAGGGAGCACCAGGCGCCTCCTGAGCCTCCTACAAGCCCAGCTCATCCTCCAGCTCTGTGCCACTCAAAGCACATGAAGTTACAAAAACACAGGCAGCTGTAAGTGCTCATCCATGTCTATGTTTAAGCAAGGAAAGGCAAATGCTTAGTCCAGAGTTCAAACCCTGAAACTAGGCTGAATGACGCGTGCTGTTGGGACACACATCCCAGCTGACGCTGGGACTTGGTGTCAGTAAGACTGGACTTTGCAGCCCAAAGCCAGCTGATGTACACAACATTATTCAGCAGCCACCTGACCACCTCCAGTCCCCTGCTTTGCTGCAAGCAGACAGCAGTGCAGGCTGTGGGGCTGTAAATACCAAGCCCATGAGGACTGAGCACATCCTGTGGTCCTTACAAACCCCCAGGCACTAAAACGATCTGAAACCCTAAGGTAGTTCTCTCACCAAGGTGGTATTTGAGCTCCCAGGTTCACATCTGTTCCTGCACTAATGATCTCACGATATGATACCATTTTACAGGCAAAACTCCTGTGGACTTCAGTGCTGTTTGTCCAAAGTAAAAGTGTATTCAACTACAACGTTTAATAAACATAACTTGTTTGACACCAGTTTCTTGTAGGCATTTGCATTTCTGGTGAAACGATACACTATTGTGCCCATGAAGCTCTTACTTTTAGCTCACTGTAAGTGCATTGAGGAACTCAGTCTCAAGTAAAAAATTCTGCAAGACCACCAGCTGGACCACGGTGTGAGTACCGCTCTGAGCTGGGAAGCTGGTGATGAACCTACACAGCGGAGTTCGAGGCGACGCTCTGATTTCAGGCAGAGGTTCGGGGTTACAGTTTTTGACCCCTCTCAAGGATAACCCACGTTGGACTGAGATGCTAAGATAGTCCATCGCCACCTCAAAACTTAAAAGCAGCAGCACAGAGGAAGCTCAGAGGGCACCTGCCATCCTCCAGAACCAGAGGTTACCAAAAAGTGTGTCAACCCATGACCTGCCTGCAGCCCGGTGCTGAGCAGCAGCCCCAACTGGTCCCCAGCCCTGACCACCGCAGGCCCTCACCCCACAACCAGCCCCCATGCACCTACGGCTGTACCGGGCCTGGTTACAGATGGGCACACTACTGAACACGTTCTTTGCTGTCACTGAATGCAAACAGCCTCCTTCACAACTCAATCGGTGACCACATTTGACTTTGGGTGAAAAAAGCCAGGACAGTCCAACTTTATCCTTGAGCCAACAACAATCTGAGCCCTTCGCAGAACATGAGAAGGAGGAGAAGTTTTTAGATTTCATAAAGCATAATAAAATACTGTTTAGGTTGATGTGATGCAGCACAAAGCTCATACGGAAAGTATACGTTGGTCTCCTGTTGTTGAGAGCAGGGAATACGCTGCCTGTGACTGGAATATGCTGCATTGTTTGAGCTGCAGCACGGCGCTGGGAAGTCCTTGCTGATTCTGACTCATGCAATGAAGAAGTGTCCTGAGAGTTCAGGAGCAGAGAAGATTTATACCATATCCGTGATATTTATATTAATAAATGATTCATGTTATTGCAAGGACCACTGCTCAAAATACTTTGCCTTTAGAATTGTGGACAAACAAAAAAAAAATTGCGTTTCCCAAGATCCACTGATGTGGGTTTACACGGTGCTCTAATGTAATCACAAGAACATTAAACAGTACGAAAGTCTTCTCTCTTTTCCATGGCTGATTAAGCAGTTGGGAACAGAGAATTTACTGTGAAAAAAGCAAACAATTATATGCTATCTGAGGTAAACATTACCTTAGTAATGGAAGCTGAGCTTTAGAACCTTATTGTCAGTAGGGATTAGCATTATAATACTTAAAATGACATTTATAACACTTACTGAAATTACAAGAATGAAGTCTGTGGAGACACAGAAATGAAATCAGCTCAATGTGTTTTTATAAGAATACTGAAATCTAAGTCCCTTAGAGGAAAGATATAGACATTAACAGTTTTTGCAGGCTTCCATTAGCTGTTCAAATTTGAATACTGTTTCTTAGGTGAGCTCTAATCTTCTTTGAATCCTCCCAACACATTTTATCTGTAAAAAATTGTAGTTAAAAATTTAGTTTGATGGAATGATATTTAAGTGCTTTTCCTCATCTACGCCCTGAAAGAGCCCCTGAGAGTCTTACTGTAATTTGTTCAAACGAAATAATATTTTCGTTTCCTGGGTTCTCTTTGTTGTCTTGTGTGATGAAAAGTAACATTTCTTTTCTTTCGATCCTATTAAATGTGGCTTTCTGAATGCCAGCCGCTCAATCGAAATAGAATCTGGCACGCTTGCACCCAGCTTTAAAAATGTGAACTGCCACATGGAGTTTTTGATCTAAATGTGACATGTCACCAGGAGAAGGCTTGGAGTAATATTTCCAGAGCCATAATCAAGTGTTATAAACAATTGGTTTTCATTCATTGACACAGTTTGTCATCACCTTTTCATTTTAAATGTCTGGTTATTGAAATTCACTGAATGCGAGAGACGCTACAAGCAGGCCAGCACTGAAGTAGTTTTGTTTCCCAGCCCGCAGCTCCTATAAAAAGGCTTAAGCATGGAGCCCCGTGCAAAGACCCTCGTCCCTCACCAGCCTCCAGCGCAGTATCTCAAACACCAGCTCGCTGGGAATTGAAGGCAGACCGCACCTCACACATTCAGGGTCTTAGTTCTTGCGCACAAACATGACCCAAAGAAAAAAAAATTACCTAAAAATGTTTTTTTGGCTCAGTCATTCACCTGTTTAAATCAGCACAGTCTTCCACTGACACTGCAGGAGCTTGACTAAATGTCTCTACTCCAAAAGCTCAAAATCAAAACACAAAGGCCATTTCATTTAGAGCATCTGGTGGATAAGCAGCTATTAAATAGTTTTGCCACTGTATCAGACCTAAACTTTTATTGGGTCTGAATTTATTTT